>NC_060032.1:10000-740000 GCF_905333055.1 Maniola jurtina
TAACCTAACATAACCTAACATAACCTAACATAACCTAACATAACCTAACATAACCTAACATAACCTAACATAACCTAACATAACCTAACAACCTAACCTAACATAACCTAACATAACCTAACATAACCTAACATAACCTAACATAACCTAACATAACCTAACATAACCTAACATAACCTAACATAACCTAACATAACCTAACATAACCTAACATAACCTAACATAACCTAACATAACCTAACATAACCTAACATAACCTAACATAACCTAACATAACCTAACATAACCTAACATAACCTAACATAACCTAACATAACCTAACATAACCTAACATAACCTAACATAACCTAACATAACCTAACATAACCTAACATAACCTAACATAACCTAACATAACCTAACATAACCTAACATAACCTAACATAACCTAACATAACCTAACATAACCTAACATAACCTAACATAACCTAACATAACCTAACATAACCTAACATAACCTAACATAACCTAACATAACCTAACATAACCTAACATAACCTAACATAACCTAACATAACCTAACATAACCTAACATAACCTAACATAACCTAACATAACCTAACATAACCTAACATAACCTAACATAACCTAACATAACCTAACATAACCTAACATAACCTAACATAACCTAACATAACCTAACATAACCTAACATAACCTAACATAACCTAACATAACCTAACATAACCTAACATAACCTAACATAACCTAACATAACCTAACATAACCTAACATAACCTAACATAACCTAACATAACCTAACATAACCTAACATAACCTAACATAACCTAACATAACCTAACATAACCTAACATAACCTAACATAACCTAACATAACCTAACATAACCTAACATAACCTAACATAACCTAACATAACCTAACATAACCTAACATAACCTAACATAACCTAACATAACCTAACATAACCTAACATAACCTAACATAACCTAACATAACCTAACATAACCTAACATAACCTAACATAACCTAACATAACCTAACGGTTAGCAATTAGTCCCTAAGTTTACAAAGTTATAAATGCTGCTTTCCTCTGTGTACTTTGTTCCCTTTAGCCTGACTGCCAGCTACACGTTATGTTGGTCGGTGATATTTCGTCAGATATTCTGTCCATAGTAGTCCTGATTTCATTAGTAAGTATGTTGTATTATAGGCTAATATGGTATATCGTTCCATATTTGTCAGTACATGGGTTCACGAGATACAGGGGCTCTAACCTGAAGTGACGTTGCAGAACCATTTTGTTTCACAAAAAAAAATCGTATTAAGTGTCGGTATTTATTTCATACCTCATAAGCGGTTTTACAGTGATGTAAGAAAAGTACTCGTAACAGTTATTTATGTTTTCTGAATAAAAGTTTATTAATTTCAAACGTACATGTTTGTTATCGTGAGGTGGGTTAGCTTTGTTGATGTCTTCAGAGCGTGACACCTTGCAGCTGCGTCGTGTTTCGAATTGCTGATTAGACATTTTATGTATGGATAAAAGCTATTTTATAAGAAAATGTACTGAAAATATTGTAGTCTTCCATAGATATCAATCTGTGTGCTTCATGCATCAATGTTCCGTTCCGTTTTTTCGTAATGTATTTATTTCTCTTTGTAAAATCAAAGTAGTTCATCGCATAACACATTTTGATAGTACCTTCTCTTACTGCTATCAAAACTCACTCAAATATTTACAACACTGTACCGGAGCAGTTTCTTCATTAACTAAAACTAATTCCTCATCGGCAGCTCGGCAGCCGCGGCCAAATGTTACAACAAAATACCAACCTATGAGTACCACTCCTGGTTTGTGGACAGATTGAATGACAATGTAGTGAAAAAGTTATCGAACCGAGGACGAATTCTAACATAAGTTTTGTGGACAGGTGTTGGCTGTACGAGGTGTGTTTCTACTGTAAAAGCCTCAACTACGATTTCTCAAGGATTTAGAGAGAAAAGTCTGTGAATGTTAATTTCGGAATTTTTTTTTCAGAGATACGAAATAGTCCGCATAATATTATTCACTTCTGGTAAACATCTTCTGCCCGTTAATACACCCAGTGATGTCGAGAGTCGTGCAGAGAACTTTAGTTGGAATTATGTGGTTGTACGTTGAATGTCGGTGACCTGTCCGTGACCTCACATTTTATGTGCGTAATAAAAAGTTGTCTGAAAACAGAACGCAACGCAAGGGCGCCCCCTAGTGCTCCGCGCTGGCGGCGGCGGCGGCGACGGCGCGGCGGCGGGCTCGGCCGCGGGGGTGCGGGGGGCGGGCTTGGCGGCGGGCGCGGCGTCGCCTGCAGCGTCGAGCGCGGCGGCGAGCTCGTCGTCGTCGTCGTCCTTGGCGTACAGCGTGGGATACTGCGCCATGCAGTCCTGCATCACGCTGAACTTCTCGTAGCAGTCGCTGCCCTTCGGCTCCGCCTCGCTGCCGACACACACACAAACACACAAACACACATACATACATTTATTTTCCGTAATAATATAGTTAGTGGGTCGCCCCGAACCTTGCGTACGTCACACAATTGACAAACGGCAAAACATAAGCCTAAAAAACGGTTGATGCCCAACAAGTCACACCCGATGGTGTAACAGTGTGACTCGTTACGATTCCATTAAATGTTTTCCCCGTCGAGTCACACCCACAGCTAGTGTGACTCGTTGGGGATAGAAAGGCTATCAGTGTGACTCAATGCGGGTAAAATTCATCGAGCTCTTACTTCCCAACGAGTTACAGTGTGACACGATTGCATGAAGATGATAGTCAAAATTATTAATCAATTAATTTTTTTGTGAATTTGTAAACTGATCATGATTTTCTAAATCCACATAAATAGATTTTGAAAATTTTTGTTTCATACATTTTACTAGAATATATTTTGGTTAATGTAGTTTAATGGAAAAGATTTACATTTGTCGAGGATTTCATACCTCAAAAGGAAAACAGGAACCTATAAAGGATCACTACGTTGTCTGTCTGTCTGCCCCCCGTGTCTGCCATTTTGGGGGAATCAAAATAGGAATCATGACATTTGGCTGGTGGCAATGTCTTAAGGGGCCCACTGACTAACAGTTCGCCGGCAGATATTAATCTGTCAGTTAATCGCAAGAGACCACATATTAACAGTCTATCTGAGGATCTGTGACTTTGGTTTGTTAAAAACTTCAAGTCTGTGGCACTTTTCGATACGGGCCTGTCAGTCGGCGCGTTGGCCGATGTCGGCCTGACAGTCCGTAATCTCCAGTTTTATTTAAACACACACTTGCAGGTAGCCGGCCGGCGGCCTTTCGACAGTCGTCTTATGCCAGTTGATCGCCTTCAGATCTATAATTTTCAACATTGCAATATTTTTTCCAAAAAGGACAACAAACCTCAATTTGTATCTACGTTTATAGAGAGCTTCCCGTGTTTATGAAAGGTGAAGGCCTGCCTGCCAGCCTGTCTGCCTGTCTGCCTGTCTACCTGCCTGCCTGCCTGCCTGCCTGCCTACCTGCCTGTCTGCCTGTCTGCCTGTCTGTTTGTCAGTCTGTCAATAGGGTACTTCCGCCTATCGTTATCGCAAAATGTTGGAAAAAATGCCCGAGTACGGAACCCTCAGTGCGCGAGTCTGACTCGCACTTAGCCCGGTTTTTTTACGTAACATCACTATTACTTTATTTACTGAGTATTTAACTGTCGACCATCGTCTGCTAGTGTGTATCCCGAGCCGGTACGACTTTTGCCGACAAGCGTTGCGGCGGCGGTTTGTAACTGTCGTCTACCGCCTGCTAGTGTGTGGACTCAAAGCCAGTACCCGACCATTGCCGGCAGGCAAATATCGCTTTAGTGAGTGAGCTATGTAGTTTTTTGTCGGCAGGCCGCCTGATAGGACTAAATACTGCAGGCGAACTGTTAATCTGTGGGGCCCTTTATAGCACAATTGAACGAAAAAATTTGAAAACCGTGAACTTATGGTTACATCACAAAAAAATTAAAGATTTGTGTTCCTAATCAAATAATTAGTTTAACTAAATCACATTCGTCATTAATTTGCACATTTTTATTACACTGGTTTGAGATTTCTTGTACGATCGTGCGGAACCCAGAATTCTGTCGGATTCGCACAGAAGTGCGAATCCGACTCTCACTTGAATGGTATTTTTAGAATCAAGTACAATTATTATTGTTGAAAACATGACTACATAACTGAATAATAATGACATACTTTTGTGTCATAAGACACAAAAGTATGTCATTATGTAAGTATGTATAAGTATCAGTATAAGTATGAGATAAGTCATGTTGTTATGCAAAATTCTTGTTGCATTATTTGGTTTTGTATTGTATTTCCTGACAATGTAAATTTTATTACTTAAATCGGTTGATACTTCTGCCGTCCTAACGAAGAGCGCAATAACTAGGTTTCGACTACTTTCGAGATATTCGCGGTTATGATTAGCTACTTACAAATCGTAATATTACATATTGCAGTTTTGATAACCAACAGAACCGAAACTACTGAAGATACAAAAAAGACGTCTAATGCGAAAATATAGAGCTCATTTTCGTGATTACGGAATTCTTTAAGTCAATTTGCCCAAAAACTCGACTTATTGCACTCTTTGTTAGGACGGCAGACTTGACCTCAGTAACTTTAAATGAATCAGGGGGCACGGCAGTGCCCCCGCCAAGACGAGCCAAACGGCGGCCGGGGCGCTACGTACCTTTTTCTCGAAGTGTTTCGCCGTATTTTCGACCCGTCATAACTTCGGTCTGGATGACGCTAGAAAGCTGAAATTTTCAGTATAAGGTGTCCTCAGCAAATTTACCAAATATACTTAGTATCAAATATTTAGCTTTTATGGTTACAGATTTATTGATACCTAAAATACGCCGTTTTCGTCCCTCACTGATGATCATCACAATTCATAGTCTGTAATTCTAGGGTACTTCCAGAAGTCCTAGAAGGCTGAAATTTGGTATGTAGACTAGAAATTGCATACAAAATACAGGAAAATTAAGAAATTGGCAATGCCCCCCCTCTACGACTCTTATGAGAAAAGCAAATCTGTAAATTCTGCCGGTAGAATGCTGATATTTTCAGGATAAGATGTCCTTGGCAAATTGATTAAAAGCATTGAGTATCAATTGTCTAGCTTTTATAGTTTCAGATTTATTGACAGTCAAAACTTCTAGTCTGTAATTCTAGGGTACTTCCCGAAGTCCTAGAAGGCTGAAATTTGGTATGTAGACTAGAAATTGCATACAAACTACAGGAAAATTAAGAAATTGGCAATGCCCCCCCTCTACGACTCTTATGAGAAAAGGAAATCTGTAAATTCTGTCGCTAGAAAGCTGATATTTTCAGGATAAGATGTCCTTGGCAAATTGATTAAACGCATTGAGTATCGATTGTCTAGCTTTTATAGTTTCAGATTTATTGACAGTCAAAACTTCTAGTCTGTAATTCTAGGGTACTTCCCGAAGTCCTAGAAGGCTGAAATTCGGTATGTAGACTAGAAATTGCATACAAACTACAGAAAAATTGAGAAATTGGAATTTCCCCCCCTCTACGCCTCTTATGAGAAAAGCAAATCTGTAAATTCTGTCGCTAGAATGCTGATATTTTCAGGATAAGATGTCCTGGGCAGATTTATTAAACGCATTGAGTATCAATTGTCTAGCTTTTATAGTTTCAGATTTATTGCCAGTCAAAACTTCTAGTCTGTAATTCTAGGGTACTTGCCGAAGTCCTAGAAGGCTGAAATTTGGTATGTAGACTAGAAATTGCATACAAACTACAGGAAAATTAAGAAATTGAAATTTCCCCCCTCTACGACTCTTATGGGAAAAGCAAATCTGTAAATTCTGTTGCTAGAATGCTGATATTTTCAGGATAAGATGTCCTTGGCAGATTTATTAAACGTATTGACTATCAATTGTCTAGCTTTTATAGTTTCAGATTTATCGACATTCAAAACCTCTAGTCACAAATTCTAGGGTACTTTCTGAAGTCCTAGAAGACTGAAATTTGGCATTAAGTAGGAATTTCAAGAATTATGAACAACAGATAAATTAAGAAATCGGGTCCCCCTTCATCCCCTCGTATATGAGATGCATATCTGTAAAATCTGTTGCTCGAATACTAAAGTTTACAGGATAAGATGTCCGTGGCAGATTTATCAAACGTACCAAGTATCTGTGTTTCCTGAAGTCCTAAAAGACTGAAATTTGGTATATCTGCTTCAAAATTGAGTTGCAAGATTCCACCCGAACAAACATACTTATATAAGAGTACATTGCAAGTTGAATAAAAGCTTTTAAAAAAAGAGGTAACGATAGAGAGTGGGCCATGAAAATTATGTACCTACAAGAAATAGATCCAAAAAAAAATTAGGGCACCTGCCAAAAAGAAATGAAATCCCACCAAAAACATTTCATGTAAAAAGTTAGCCAAGACTCACAAGTTCATAATGTTTTCACTGTTAAAAAGTTATGAGATCTCTAGTAGAGCCAAGCCCCTAGCTGTGCTTAGATTTGTGCTGGCCATGGGACCTATCCCAAGTCCAAAGTAATATAGCTCTTAAATGTTCTTGACTATATCACATTTATAACAATAAATAACAAATCACTCTACTTACAAGCTCTGATTCTACAAACCCTATATCTTGGTAAAAAAAAGTACGGCTTGGCCGTTTAATGTTCGTAAAACTATTACATGACATAACATATTAAACGTTAAAAGTTATTAAACGGCCAAGCCGTCTTTTTTTACCAAGATATAGGGTTTGTAGAATCAGAGCTTGTAAGTAGAGTGATTTGTTATTTATTGTTATAAATGTGATATAGTCAAGAACATTTAAGAGCTATATTACTTTGGACTTGGGATAGGTCCCATGGCCAGCACAAATCTAAGCACAGCTAGGGGCTTGGCTCTACTAGAGATCTCATAACTTTTTAACAGTGAAAACATTATGAACTTGTGAGTCTTGGCTAACTTTTTACATGAAATGTTTTTGGTGGGATAATATCTTTATGAAGACTACGATAATTTGGTATTTGCGTTTTGTATAATTCGTCCAAGACGTTCGATTGTGTTAAATATAAAACGCTGGTCAGAAAACTACAATTATTACACTTATAGCAATTCATTTTATGACATTTAATTGTTATACAGTTTATAATAATCTCTCAAAACAACGTTTTGGAGATGTATCTTGAAATCTAAAGTTTTTATTTTCTAAAAGATAATGATAAAAAAATAGTATGATTAAATTGCTCTGACTAGTTTTAAGTGTGATTGTGAGATGGTAATAACAAAAAAATACCCAGCTGAGTTTGTTGTGGTGCATTGGAACCCTACGAAGGTTTAGTTTAGGTACTTTAAGGGCCGGCGCACATATGGCGGAGCGCAGCGCAGAGCATTTTTCACAGTCAAAGTATTATCGACTTTGTCCTCATTGAAATCACACTATAATATTATAAAGGAGAAAGTTTGTATGTGTGTGTGTGTGTATGTTTGTTACTCCTTCACGCAAAATCTACTGGACGGATTGGGCTGAAATTTAGAATGGAGATAGATTATACCCTGGATAAGCACATAGGATACTTTTTATCCCGGAAAATGAAAGAGTTCCCACGGGAATTTTAAAAAACCTACATCCACGCGAACGAAGTCGCGGGCATCAGCTAGTAATATCTAAATTTAATTGTGCATCCGTGCGGATACTTGCGCAGTCCCGCGCGTGCTCGCGCATTCTATGGTAGAAATTCGCGTAATATGTCACGCGATTAGAAAACTTCGCGGGCATGCTCTGCGCTGAACTCCGCCGCACTCCGCCATGTGTGCGCCGGCCCTTAAGGGCATGAGACGGGTCTGCCCGCGAAATTCAAATTTAATTTGATTTTTCGCAATTTGTAAACTAATACAACAACCTAGGCTTATGGCATTTTAATTGCTCCAATGGCAGTAGCATCCTCACAGGTTTATATAAAAACCTTTACTTGAAAGGGTCCAGTTTAAGAAATTAGCTCTAGTATTGTCGACTAATTTGTGGGTTATAGTGGATACTAGAGCTAATTTCTTAAACTGGACCCTTTCAAGTGAAGATTTTTAAATAAATAGTTGGGGATGATACTGTTATTGTCGCAAATAAAATGCCATAAGCCTACGTTGTCGTATTAGTTTACAAATTGCGAAAAACCAAATTAAATTTGAATTTCGCGGTGTAACGTGTGGTATTTATTGTATATAAATATTAAAAGTAAACATATAACTTCAAATCACTGATCTCCTTACGACTAGCGACATCTGTGCGTAGCGGGTGGAACTAGTTCGGCATCTTGGTGTGATGCTTGTAACAGCCATCATAAAAGAATTTATTTATTATTACTAATTATTAATTTACGTTTGTGTAAATATTTGCCTTTTCTTTATAAAAGGATCTATAAAATACATTTGTAAAAGTTTCACATGAGTTAGGGAATTATTTTTAAAACTGACAGGTGGTCAGGAATCTGGGGCCAGAAAAAAAAAAAAAAAGAAAAAGAATTTGGTGTGACAGTTTTTCTTTCTTTTTTCGGACGCCTTGCAAGATGGATGGCGTAATTAAAATTCGTAAAGGATAATGTGTTAGTTTAGGCTGGGATTTTTGAAAAATGGTATGTGTGAGTTTATTCGTGCGAGATCAATTCGTCCACTTTTCGATGGTGTTGTGAATTTATGATTCCTTGTTACAGTTTTAGGATAAAGTTCTACCACGCGGCGGGTGGGTGTCGGTCATCACGATTTGGTAAGTGAATCATTACTCTCAAAAATTAATTAGAAAGATGTAAGGCTCCCCTACCCGAAATAAGCGTGTCGCCAATTTGCAATTTCATTTTTCTTTTTAGGTGGCGACATGGGTGTGTCGTGTTGATGTGTTGTTGTGATTAAGAATTTTATGGAATTTAATTGAAATTTAAACAACTTGATAAGAAAATCATCATCATGGTCCCCTAACAACCTAATAATTTAAAAACCATGATTGGGTTATAAAATAACGCTGAAATTTGAGAGTTAACACGCGTTTTGCTCGCTTCACGTTTGGATTGAGGAAGCGTGCACCGCCAGTAATCCATAGGAATCTCTTGCATCCTTTACCTTGCTCGTCCGTATGACACACGGCCACAGTCTGCATGAGCCGCGCGTCCGGAGCGAAGCTTGATTTTTCGGAACAGGTGTTTTCCTAAGTCTTCAGGAGATTAAGGTGGATTCTCTCCAACATATTAACTTTTTTTGTGAAGCTAATTCAACTACTTTTGTATTTTGGTTGACATTTATACTAATTGATGGTTTACCCTAGATTGTGACTTATCCGTTCATAAAATTGTAACTTAGCATTATGTCGAGTAACCTAAGATCATAATTAAGGTGCGTTGAATGCGGACAGCACCTTGAGATTGTATAATACCTCTCTCATGTCTCAGTAACTAGTCGAGTAAACTATAAATTGTAAAGCTCTAACAAACAAGAGAAGAATTAAATAACTATTTCTAAGGTACTCGAGGTTTCAATTTAATAATTAACTTTTTCCACATAAATCCCTGGCTGTACGGAGCTGATTCTGCTAACATGTCTAGGTCCAAGCAACGCACCTAGAGTCCCTGTAAGACCTAGGACCTGGATATGTTACAGCGGGCAGACCCGTCGCATCCACCTTAATTTTTAAGTGTGCTAATATTTATCACCATCACGTTATTGAACCAAAAATAGTTTATGAGATTTTTAAATAGTTAATAAATTATTTAAATTATTTTATTTCGTTTTATTTTTGTTGACCAAAAAAAGTTGAATAAATCGGTTATTTGCCGAAAATCGGTAAATGAAAACCGAAAAGCCGATATTTTTACGATAAAGTGCGACACTATATTTAATTTACGATTCATTACGATTTTCGAAGCTCATTCCTAAAATTACTAGGCTGTCATGACGTCATCGTGACGTTTCGCCGCAACCGTTTACATCTATATTATATTGTGGGAAAGAGACGTGTAATGTATAGTGTTAAATTGCCATAAGAGGGTGAAATAGAAAGACCATGATACAAAGAAAGTTTTTTTTTTTTTTTTCTCTCGTCTGGCTTTTTACACTGATTAGCCAATGTCAAGTGTGTAGTTATTTACAAGTTAGGAAAACTATATGTATAAGTATGGACTTCGTCTGTGCTGGCGCCCGCCGACATACACGCGGCGCCCCTTTAGAGCGCTTCTCAGTCAGTTCCTCGGTCAGTTCCACCACCAATAAACACCAGCGGGACACAAAAACCGGCCACTTTTAACAAAAAAACACTCCAAAAAGTCACAACACGCGCGCCAACAAACGCCACCACAGACAAAGTCCATAAAGTTTATTATAGATAGATATTGATTTTTTCTATATATATAATCCGATATTATCGGTATGAATAGTACTCGCTACTAATCATAAACAGATCTATGGAACTTCGTCGTCTATCTCCGGATTCGTGGTCTGTGGTGTCTAGTCGCAAGTATGGTCCATGTTCAACACACGGGATGAGATAAAATCAATAAAACTACTGTTAAAGATAAAAGATTTTTAATAAAGAAAAGATTAAAAAATACACAAATCGTCCGAGAATACGTAAATCGGAGACTCTCTTTTAATAAAAATATTTCTCGACACGAGCTAAATGTTAATTTCTACGTAAATCGATAATCACAACGACATTCACGATATCTAAGAAGAAAGAGACATCGACCGAGCTTCCGAAGAGCTCCACTACGAAAATTATTGTCGGGGGAGGAGCCGTGACGTCACCACGCCGACACGTCCAGCGTGGACACGACGCGGCGCGTGCGGTAGCGCGGCGGCGCCGTGCGCGACGGCGGCGCGCGCAGCGCGAGCGGCTCCAGCGGCGAGCTGGCCGCGTCGCCGTCGGCCGCCGAGGCCGCCAGCGCGTCGCCGCGCTCCAGCGACCACTGGCGCCGCAGCCCGCGCGCGGCGCCGGCGCGGGGCGCGTCGGGGCCGGCCACGGACGCGGCCGAGGAGCGCAGGTAGCGCGCGCGGCGCTGCGCGGCGGGCGGGCTGTTGCTGGCCGACGCGGCGCCCGAGCGCTGCCACGCTGCGGGGAGAGCGGCCGTCAAACATTGCAGTGACGCCTCGATTTTCGCATTACATTTCGCTCTCATATCATCACAACTAACCGAACTTGTCTGGGGAGGGGTCGGAGCCCTGGCGCTCTGGCGCGGCGCGGGCGGCCGGCGCCTCGCCCTCGGCCTCACCTTCCGCCTCGAACAACACTTCTTCCGTCCTAATTTCAATTAAATATCAATGAAGGAATCTTAAAAACAAAAAAACTAATCAAAAGTGGACAATGGACATACACCAACTACACAAATGCACTATGTCGAACTACGAGTATATTCAGTGGAACAACCACTGTGAAGTATGCATGGGAGAGCGGCACGTACTCGAGCGGTGGCGGCGCGGGCAGAGGCTTGTCGAAGCCGTCCTTGCCCAGCAGCCAGTAGGTGAGCATGGCGCCCTTGCCCTTGACCGGCGTGAGGCCGCGCGCGCGCAGCCGGAAGCCGCCCGCCGCCAGCAGGCGCGTCGCCGTGGCACCAGACAGCTGCACACGCCACGCCGCGCCCGTGGACTCCATGCGCGACGCGGTGTTCACGGTGTCGCCGAACAGGCAATAGCGCGGCATGGTGAGCCCCACCACGCCGGCGCAGCACGGGCCCGAGTGCAGGCCGCTGCGCAGGTGCAGCGGCGCGGCGGGCAGGTGGCGGATGCGGAAGCGGCCCGCCAGGTGCAGCAGGTGCAGCGCCATGGTGGCCACGCGCTCGGCGTGGTCGGCGCAGCGCTGCGGCAGCCCGCCCACCACCATGTACGCGTCGCCGATCGTCTCCACCTGCGACACACGCGCGTTAGCGGCGGGGGCGCGGGGCGCGGGAGGGGACGGAGGCAACGCTACCTTGTACACGCGGTACTGCTCGATGGCGGCGTCGAAGGTCGTGTACAGGTCGTTGAGCAGGTCCACCACCTGCACGGGCGTGGAGCGCGCCGCCAGCGCCGTGAAGCCCACGATGTCGCTGAAGTACACCGACACGTCCTCGAACTCCTCCGGCTCCACGCGCAGCCCCAGCAGCAGCCGCTCCGCCACCGACCTGCGACAACAGCGACCTCGTCACGCGCCCCACGCGTCCACATCTCACTCCAACCAAAGCGCTCACCGAGGCAGCATGCGGTTCAGGAGCTGTTCCGTCTTTTTTTTCTCCATGTCGAGCTGCTCCGTGCGATCCTTGACTAATTCTTCTAAATTATTGCTATATTTTTCCAACATCTCAAACATGGAGTCCACGATGTTCGTTTTTCTGAAAAATTAAAAAGAGGGATATCGATTCGGACAGAGTGAGACACACGATTTGGATGAGAGTGAGACGTAAAGCGAAGGCAGGGCGGGTACCTGCCGCGGTGCATGTGGCGGAAGAGGTCGTGCAGGCGCGCGAAGTCGGGGCGCAGGTCGGGCTGCTCGCTCCAGCACTGGCGCATGACGGCCACGGCGTCGGGCGGCGCAGCGCCCAGCGACACGGACGGCCGCACCAGCGGCGGCGGGCGCCGCAGCTTTTCCACGATCTCTGCAAATGATGGGCGTCAGAGTCCGCGCACACGCTGCTCCCCCCCGCCTCTTCCCGCACGGCACCGCTCACCTTCCGGTGACAGCGACAGCATGCAGTAGGGCTCGCCGCGCACGATCACCTCCTGCATGATGATGCCGAACGAGAACACGTCGCCCGCCTGCGTGCCGCCCGGCACCGACGCCGAGCTCGCCTCGCGCAGCAGCTCCGGCGCCGTCCACAGCAGCTCTGCAACAGAGGCACGTGACGGACTCGAGGCGGAGTGCGGCGCGGGGTGTGCGGGAGGGGCAGTATACCGACCTCGGGCGGCGCGCGGCGGGTAGGGCAGCGCCTGCGCCGCAGCCAGCGCGGGCAGGCCGTAGTCGGTGACGCGCAGCACCCAGCGCGCGTCCACGACGCAGTTGCGCGATGACAGGCGCGCGTGCAGGCGCACGGGTGACTGGTGCAGGTAGCGCATGCCGCGCACCAGGTCCGTGAGCAACGACAGGCGGAACGTCCAGTCCAGCCCGATGTCGTCCGCCACCAGCACGTCCTCCAGCGAGCCGCGCCCGCACGCCTCCCACACCAGCGCCGGCCGCACCTCCGTCAGGCAGCCTGTGCGTACGGGGACAGTCATTTTTTTTCGGGTTGAGTATGGTGCGTGGGCCCTACTGGCCGGACGGCATCACCCAGAGAGTCGACGAGCCCGAAGCTCAACCCGGGGCCCGAGGAAACGATTGGAGAGATCGAGGGGGCGAACCACGGCCACGAACGAAAGACGTTAGGACGAATAACCGCACGCCGCCGAGACCGTGGCTGAGTCCACGTCCGGGTGACGTTAAACATCGGGGACCTCGTGTTCGCTGGCGAAGTCGCTGTGCAGGGTAGGCAGTGGATGACTATCGACCTTAGACATGCTTGATGTAGTAGACGCTGCTTTGCGAATGTGCGCGGTGAAGCTGATTTTCCCATCGTAGCTTACAGCCAGATACTGGAATTCAGCTTGGCAAGGGAGGGGCGATGGCACTCACCGATGAAGGGGTTCAAGTTCTCGTGGCGCAGGCTCTGCATGACCAGCAGGATGTCGACGGTCTTGCGGCGCAGCTCGAGCGTGGCGGCCGGCAAGTACTTCACGTGGACGGGGTCGCCCTGCACCATCACAACATTCGCTATCAGCTGACACTATATTATTGTACACAATACAGTGTGATTTTTTTAACAAGGACAGTACAACAAGGTTAGTTTAACAAGACAAGTAAGTAAGACAAATTCAAATTCAAATTCAAATTCAAATTCAATTTATTTTTATTCAATTAAACTTTTACAAGTGCTTTTGAATCGTCAAAATAATCTACCACTGGTTCGGAATGCTGTTCCTACCGAGAACACAGAACCGAGACAGTTTAACAAGGGGAAATACAAAACCGTAGGAGGTAAAGATTGACTATGCCAAAATTGTTTTCACAAAAAAAGAGCTGAAATTTCCACAGACAGCTTTCCTGTATCTCCTATGGTTTTAAATTGCCCCATACTGTCCCAGTTAAAACAACAGACGGTAGTATATCGATACTAATGCTCCTTCCTTTTAAAATTATCAGAATATATATTTTGATGTACAGAAATCGTCCAGTTACTGCAGTTTTATTATAGAATAGAACGTATGAAGCTGCACATAACGAGGTACAAAATAATGTAAAATGTAGCGGGCACCTTGTACCGGACGCGCGCGTCGGGCGCGAGGCGCGAGGCGCTGCAGGTGGAGGAGGGCGCGGAGGGCGGCGCGTCGGGGCGGCGCAGCAGCGCGGGGCGCGGCGCCTCGCGCAGCTCGTGCAGCTGCTGCAGCCAGCCCAGCATGCTCTCCATGCCCTCGCCTACGCCGCGCTCGTCGGTCGGGAACGCGAAGTCAGCGGCGGCTAACACGGGCGAGGCGCGCGGGCGGCGCGGCGCGCGGCGCAGGCCGCTCCGCCGCGCAAACGCCGCCAGCGCCGCGCCCGCCACCAGCGCGCCGCCCAGCGCGCACGCCGCGCACAGCGCCAGCGCGGCCGCGGGCGGCGCCGGCTCGCCGTCGGCGGCGCGCGCCTGGCCCCGGCGCCGAAGCTCGCGCTCGCCCGCCGCGTCCACGGCGACGCGCGTCGTCCAGCGCTCGGGCGCGCGCAGCGGCCGGTGCGATGTCACCGCGACGCTCGCCCGTGCCCAACTCGCGTCGACGGCTGTACTTTTGTACAAAAAAAAATTGTAACGATAAATCTCCTCCCCCGTTCGCATCGCTTCCTCGTGAAGCAGAGCGGCTTCTAAAATCTCGTCGTACACAGACCGCGCGTCAGAATCGATTTCGAGCGAGAGTTCATCGCTCAGAATCAGCGAGCGATCGTCGCGTGCGTCGTGGAGGTCGCCGCCGCGCTCGGCCGAGCCCGTGTCCGCTTGCGTACCGTCGCGGTGCGTCGCGTTTTCCCACAAAGACTGCTCCGCTGGGATCTCCGAGACCGAGACCGATGAATTGTCTGCAGCTCCGGTCGCGTTCCCGCGGTGAGTCGAGCGCAGAGGAAGCGATTCCCGAAGAGATCCAAAGTAATCCGATACGAAAACGTCCATCACAGACTCTGGAGTGGAGAGCGATTTCCCATTGGCCGCGTCGATCTCCGATACCGACTCGTTCGTGAGTCGGTAGTGCGCGTGCGCGTCCGCGGGCTCGGCCACGCGCAGCAGCAGCACGTCGGTGTCGGCGCCGCGCCACGTCGCCGCCACTCGTCGCCACGTCGCCGCTACGACCGACGAGTCGCAAAGGATAACAGCTGAACAGAATTAGGGATCCAAGGTTAGTTTCGTTGAATCAAATATAACTTCGTTCTCAGACGTCTGTGTAAGCATAGACGTTACATTATGACGACATGCGACAGTCGCACTTGAGCAGAGCCTTGTAGCAGTCACAACAAACAGCGGGGACTGCCGAGAGAAGTGAACACTTAACACCGTAACTTAACACAGTAGTATTTTAGGGTTCCGTACCCTAAGGGTGCCAATGGGACCCTATTACAAAGCCTCCGCATTCCATGTGCCCGTGCGTCTGTCCGTCTGTCTGTCAGCGGGCTGTATCTCGTGAACTATAATAGGTACAGAGTTGAAATTTTCACAAAATGTGCTTCGTGTGCTGGTCCGGCTCGTACTTGACGGTTTTTTTATCAAAATTTCATAATTTGTAATTTAACCCATTACCATTAGTTTAGTTTAGATGTTTAGTTAGAGTTCCGCACTTCAAAAGGAAAAAAGGAACCCTTACAGGATCACTTTGTTGTCTGTTTTTGTGTCTGTCTGTCCGTCTGTCGTGTCTGTCAAGAAAACCTATAGGGTACTACCCGTTGACCTAGAATCATGAAATTCTGCGCATAACACTGTATGGAAAGCGTCAACTGCAGCCTGCAAAACGAAAGCTCCACTGACGCATCAATTGCGCGGTAGTTAAAACAATCCCATCTCTTTTATTACCACAAAATGATCGATGAATCAGCCAGTGTTCATTGTCAGAGCTCATTTTACCTGACGGCGCGTAGACAGGGTTGCGCGCTACTCACCGTGCGGAGGGCGTGTGGGGTCGCCCGGCGGCCGCCGCACCGCCACGCCGGCTGCGGCCAGCGCGCGCTCCGCTTCCAGCAGCGCTGCGCCGCACTCGGGCGCGCTGCGGGCGGCCGGCGGCGCCACGAGCACGCGCCGCCAGCGCAGGAGCAGCGCGAGGTGCGCAAGCGCGGCGCCGCGCGCGCGCGCCTCCCCGCACGGCGCGGGCTGCGGGCGGCTCAGCGCGGTGGCGGCGGCGGCCACGGCGCCACACGCGCGCGCGCCCAGCCGCCCCACCGCCACCACACCGCCACCCGCGCCCAGCGCCTCCAGCGCGCGCCGCGCCACCGCCGCGCGCCAGCCGGCTCCGCACGTCTCTGCAACACGAGGGGGCGTCATCAAACGCGAGTCAAACATGAGGGCGGCCAAAAGAGGCGCACCGGACTCCTTATTGTTTTCGTCTCGACGGCTGGGTCTTCGACCAGTGATACGGTAAACATGAATCGGTACTAAAAGAAAAGTGAATAGTGATGCCCAAAAATGAAGCTCTACAAGCGATGGTAGGTGATGTCGTCGGAGCTGTAAGTACCTTCGTGGCCGAGCAGGCGGTAGTGGGCGGGCAGGCGCGAGAAGCGCGCGCTGTCGGTGGCGTAGCGCTCCAGGCGAGCTCGCGTGACCGCGTCCGGGGCGCGGCACGCCGAGCGCGCCACGAGCAGCAGTGGCGCGGGGGGCGGCGCGGCGGGAGGCGCGGCGGAAGGCGCGGGCAGCGCGCGCGCGCTCAGCAGCAGCAGGGCCGGCAGCAGCAGCGCGGCGCGCATGGCGCGCGGTCACGTGGCCGGCATGGCGCGCCGCTCGCCGCGCCGCCGGCTCGCTCGGCGGCGTCCGGTCGGGGCGCCTCCTGGCCGGTCAACGAATCAATCACTTTCTTTCAATAAATCGCACGAGATTCAAAACAACACTTACAAATTGTAAATTCAATCTGCGATAGTTCAATCACTTAATAATTAATTTTATTTACCTACAATTAACTCTACAGATTAGTGGTGTCAAAAAATAATTTATCTATAATACATATTCAATATAGAAAAATATTCAGGATATTAGATTTTCATTAAACCCCATATTGATTACAAAATATAGTAATTTAAAAAAAATAGAAATTCTTACTAGCATTAGAATTGCTTTTAAATTTGACGAGGCGTTTGCTAAAGATACAGCTACGATCTACGCCTACGTCACAACTCACAAGTCACAACAGTAATAATAAAAATATTGGATATTGCGTAACTGTTACATCATTTTTAGTATTTTGCCTATCTAACCCGAGATTGGTTCGAATGTGGAATACTGCGATAGAATAAATTATTTATCTAGGTTTTCGTATTCTATTAAATCAGGACTGCAGTTTATTTATTTGTCAACGTGAGTGTCGATAATTATTTTGAATGTGGATAATTAATTGTTTCGTTTTTCGTAGATAGATTTGTGTCGTGCGTTAGTTATTATTTATAGGTTAGGTAGTTAGGTACGTAAAGTGCTAGTTGATGTTTTTGGAAATATGTGCATAATTTTATAACACGTATGAATTAGCTACTATGTTTTCTTTTTAAGTAGTAAGTAGTAAATACCTATCTACTTAGTGTTTATGTGGTTAATTCTTGCAACTCAACTTCAGATTAGTTTTTCTAACCGATTGAGTTGAAATTTGAAACAGTAATCAGATATTTAACTTCGATTACAATGCAATAATTATGGTACCATATCGGTGGTTTGATGATGGAACCGGGTGGGCATAAAATTTCTCAACTTCTGAACAGGGTAACTCGGTCGTGTTTGGTCTCGTTGGATTTGCCTTGACAAGTACTTTAGAGTGAATATAGATCATATCCAGAATCTCATGATGGAGCTGGAAGGTGGCCATAGAATCCAAGTGTCCGTTATAGCTTCGGCGTGCTTGGCCTGTTAGATTTTTGTACCTGTTTTAGCGTGATGAAATAATTTCAATTGACATAGTTAATAATATTTTCAATGTACCTATTGACAAACTTGTACCTACTTTCTTAAGTTCGGGATTTCTCTATGTTTTTCAGGGTTCTGTATCGGAAGGGTGCTAACAACGAGAACCTATTATTTGTTTTTGTAACTGTAACCTTGTAGCTGTACTAATAAATATACTATAAAATATAGGTAGGTATATTTATTCAAGTAAACTTTTACATTTTACAAGTGCTTTTGAATCGTCAAGAAACTCGGCGGTTGCTCTTTTCAAGTGTTCAGTTGTTTATTAACCCCCGACCCAAAAAGAGGGGCGCTATAAGTTTGACGTGTGTATCTGTCTGTGGCATCGTAGCTCCTAAACTAATGAACCGATTTTAATTTAGTTTTTTTTGTTTGAAATGTGGCTTGATCGAAAGTGTTCTTAGCTATAGTCCAAGAAAATCGGCTCAGCCGTATGAAAGTTTTATCAGCTTTTTTCTAGTTACTGTAAACTTCACTTGTCGGGGGTGTTATAATTTTTTAATTTACACTTATAACAATATTATGTAATAGCAATTGCAGCCTCGCGCATTGCTGAAGCGAGTCAAATCCATGCTTTTTATGGTTTACATAATATTCTATTGTAAAAACAATAAATAAAAATCTGTTTTAGAATGTACAAGTAAAGCTCTTTCATATGATACTCCACTTGGTATAGTATCTTACTTGTGCTATAAAACCTACCTACCTGCCAAATTTCATGATTGTAGGTGAACGGGAAGTACAATTAAATAAAAATCTGTTTTAGAATGTACATTGTACAGGCAGGTGACTACTAGGCTACGTAAGACCTACCTGCCTGCCAAATTTCATGATTGTAGGTCTAGGTTCTTGACAGACACGACGGACGGACGGACAAACAAACAGACAGACAACAAAGTGATCCTAAATGAACTTTTAAGTACGCCTAGTGTGTGAACTAGACAGTCCTAAGCCCGTAAAAGTATGAAGGGAAGTTCAATTTTTTTTTATTTTTTTTAGGAATATATTCTATCGTAAAAAATATTCAATATTTTTAAGTAACTAGCGTTAGTATTAAGATATGTAAATGTAACCATATTTGACACCTCTACTACAGATACATGAAGGATGTAGCGTGTGGTGGTATCTATATTAATAATTCAGCGTATATTATTCAAAAGTAGGTTGTTGTTTAGCAGTCAATAATAATTCCGAAGCGGAGATGCGTGTCGCGCAACACGCAGCACGAGCAGGGCGTCGGGGCGGCGGGCAGGGCGCGAGGCGCAGCGCGGCGCAGTACGCGAGGTCGCGGCGCGCGCTCGCCGGCCACTGCCGCCGCGTAGCGCGCGCTCGCCACTGCGCACGCTCGGCGCACGCTACGCCGCCGCCCGTAGCACACGGGGCCCGTAGACTCACCGGCCCCTCGCCACGGCCCGGCGCGGCGAAGTCTCTCGTGTGTGTGTGTGTGTCGACAGTCACAGTATACTATTATCGTCCGACGATGCACACGTCTTGACTTATTCATTTATTCATTCATAAGCGAAATAACCCGGTCAAATGCGAGTCGGACTCGCACACTAAGGGTTCCGTACTCAAAAGGAAAAGAGGAACCCTTATAGGATCACTTTGGCGCCTGTCTCTCTGTCTGCCCTTCTGTAGTGTCTGTCACGAAAACTTATAGGGTAAGTACTTTCCGTTAGTCTAGAATCATGGGCAGGTAGATAAGTCTTAATATAGCACATGTAAAGAATAAAATTCTAAAACCGTGAATTTGTGGTTACATCATTGGTTACATCACAAAAAAAAATTAAAATGGGTTCAAGAACTAATAATAATATATAATTAGTATTTTCAATTTTCAAAGTAAGATAACTATATCAAGTGGAATGTCATATGAAAGGGCTTTATCTGTATACTAGCTGATGCCCGCGACTTCGTTCGCGTGGATGTAGGTTTTTTAAAATTCCCGTGGGAACTCCTTGATTTTACGGGATAAAAAGTAGCCTATGTGCTAATCCAGGGTACAATCTAACTCCATTCTAAATTTCAGCCCAATCTGTCCAGTAGTTTTTGCGTGAAGGAGTAACAAACATACACACACACATATACAAGCTTTCTCCTTTATAATATTAGTGTGATTCTAAAACTGATGTTTATTTTTATCCGATCGCTGGCCACGCCACCGGTTTCACTTATCCAGTTTGGTGTCGGGCGAAACAGATACTGAGGATGGGGAACGTGGAAAGGGAATTGCCCTCCCCGCGAACCCTAGCCTTCGGGAGGACCTGTGGATGATGCACGCGGGGCGATGCGTCGTTTACAGCGTGGTCGGGTTGGTCGGCGTGCAGACAGCTGGTTGTGACATGCCTGTAACGGGCACATAGTGTAGTGGTGGGCTGGCGGAGTAGCGAGGCGTCGCCGGTCGCTTGTGCTCCGTCGTCAGCGGTGGGATAGAACTGCGTGTGTAGTCGGTAGGACTCCGACATAACCACTGTGGCCGATGGTATTCATGACGGATTTTTAGTCGGTAGGAGTCCGACATAACCACTGTGGCCGATGGTATTCATGACGGATTTTTAGTCGGTAGGAGTCCGCCATAACCACTGTGGCCGATGGTATTCATGACGGATTTTTAGTCGGTAGGAGTCCGACATAACCACTGTGGCCGATGGTATTCATGACGGATTTTTAGTCGGTAGAAGTCCGACATAACCACTGTGGCCGATGGTATTCATGACGGATTTTTAGTCGGTAGGAGTCCGACATAACCACTGTGGCCGATGGTATTCATGACGGATTTTCCTCTAGGTCTTGTTTTATTTTTTTTGCTATTTGCTACTTTTTGATTAAGTATGTCATGACAAAACTTACAGTTTGTATTGTTAAATATTTTTTTATTAAAAAATTTATAAGATAAATATAGAAATATGAATTAATAATAAAATAAATGTAGTTATTTATCACCCAGTCAAAGTAAATGCGACTCTTCCCATCGAGTCATACCTAGAGTAGTACTAGTGTGACATGATCAAGTGTGACTCGTCAGGAAGCTGTTTGGATGAGTCGGTATATTAATTAGTTAGTCGTGGACCGTGGTGGGGACTGGGGAGCATCGGACGCGGCGGGCAGCAACTCGCCGCGCGCGACGGCCTCGATGCGGGCGCGGTCGAGGCGCAGCGCCGCGCGGCCCTCGCTGGCGGCCAGGTCGCGCGCGCCGAGCCGCGCGTAGAAGCGCAGCGCGTCCGCGTTGCTGCTCAGCACGTGCCAGTCGATGCGGTGCACGCCGCTCTCCAGCGCCATCTGCACACGCGCACACCGCACTCAACGCGACACGTCCCAGAACGCTCGGCTCGTTCGGGCAGGGTCCCTACCTAATTGTCCTAAATCAGCCTACTTGTCGAAACGGACAGTTTCACCTGGCACTGTGGTCACTCGGCTCGGATGTCCGCTGGAGGCTCCAGGCTCTTTGCAGCAGGTGTTTACACACTTCGCCAATTATTCAGCGATACACAGAGTTTGAAGCGGACCACTATCGCTATCGGCACTACCGAGTCATACATTACTCAAATCACGATCCTATCTTATCCTCCCCAGTCCAATTAATGCATTCAAATCGGTTCAGTAGTTTCAGTAGATTAAATAGTTTAGTTTTTACATCTATTGGCACTCCGAGCATCCATTAAAATCTCCTAACGCGGCTTAAGAATTTTTCACTTAACACAAAAAATACTGTTTGGGCCTCCTTAATCATTATTCTATACTCATATGGATAACTTATATTTAGCTTCCTCCGATTAAATTTTTTAAAATATTATGTTCGATGTAGGTACAGAAGTCGTCCAGTGATTCAGCACACAAGGGGCTCGACCTGGCACAGCTCGCGCAGCAGGCGGCGGCCGACGCCCGCGCCGCGCCGCGCCGGCCGCACGTACAGGTCCTCCACGTAGAAGGCGCGGCGCGTCCAGCTGGAGTAGGCGCGGCTGCACAGCGCGTGGCCCACCAGCTCGCCGCCGACCTCCGCCACCAGCCCGAAGAACCAGCTCGGCGAGCTCGAGAACCCGTCCTCGATCAGATCTGTCGACGTAACACATACATCGTGCGCTCCGCTCCTCTTACTTAACGACTAGCAATATGTCTGACTGAGTTGCGCTATTATAATTACGCAGGCGTGCTGAATACATCATTAATTTTATCATTGACTACTTTTGCTTAATTTTAGTGAATAAAAGTTAGTAAATGCACTATTAATTATTCGTTAACAATACACTGTTCACCTTCCACGCTGAGTTTCGGCCCCTCAGGCATCCCCTCGAACGCCGCCAGTTCCTGCAACATCCAACAGAATCGTTGTGCCTACCTATTATTGTATCAAATAATATTTATGGTATATATACTCCACTCATACTCATGCTATACCTAGTGGTTCTTAACTGATGAGAATAACCATAATCCGAAATTTACCGATAAGCATCCGATAGGCTAAATCTTTTCTCCCGCTGTTCACGTAAATAAGGCCGACATGCGCGTGTCTCGAGTTACATCACTCACGTGGATCATGCGGTGCACGGCGGGCACGTCCTCGCGGCGCATGGCGCGCACCGCGCAGGGCTCCGACGACATGCTGACTCCACCTCGCTGTATGCTGTGAACTATAACACAAACGTCACAGTCGCGACAGCTCGCGGCCGACACGCGTGCTCGACCTTCGACTACATACAGACAACACATACCTGACTGCGCATAGCACGCTAGCAACGTAGACGTAAGCTAGGTATGGCAGCTGAGAGCAGTGTGATTGTTTCGTGTTGGCAGATAGATGCCGCTGTAGGTACAATAATTCGTTATCTGATTCCATTACAGATTGATTAAACGAACTCTCTCTTTGCGATTGTTTTCAATGATTAATAATTTTGATGATTCGTATGATTACCTGCTTATTTATCTTTTCCTGCCTACACGCTATTATATTAGGCCAGATAAAAATAAAATAGTATTGCCTGTAGTCGTTTTGACATCTGAAGACAAAAAAAAGTGAACTTAGCAATAATTTTCTAATGAAAAAATATTTTATATAGGTACTTATTTTAATTCTTATTACAATATTATTTTCATTTGGCAACCGGGCCCTTTCATAAGTACGGTTTCTCGTTGTAGTCTAGACACTAGTGCCATCAGTGCCATCTGTCGATATAATCGGCCATTACTTTGCCAACAAAGTTTTAACCATACGTCACTCTTCGAAGCTAGATGACGTTTTAAGGAAATGATATTTAATTGAAATAATAAATATGACAATTCTGTGACCATGTACATAGATCTAGAATCTAGATCTTACAGAGCTTTTTTTTTTTTTTTTTTGTTGACGCTGGGGAATGCATTTACGCATCCCCCCCGGAGGGAGGGTATGTGGGACTCGCCGGCCGAGAGGCGACCGGAATACCCACTAAACCCCAGCGGCGCTACTGCGCGTCGCCTGGCGACTGGGTCACGGGAACGGCCGAAGCAAACACCGCAACCCAGCCAGCGACGTCTGCCGAGGCAGACCCTCCACTGGGGACCTGCTCGGTCCCCACCACCTCCGGGACGCACCAACGAAGTGCGTCCCCCGACCCTGGGACGCGCACGTCGCCCGTGTCCCGTCCTACGCTTCGTCCACTGTGCCCTCTGCTAGTCAGAGGGACACGCGGAGAAACCTCCCCCCCTGCCAGGTCATTAGCCATAGCCAACAATATCTCCGAAGAGAAATTATTAGCCATGTTACCGGGGCGCACCGGCCCGAACACTGCTCTTCCCCTCGGACGCATCCAAAACGGACCAGCAGCATCCAGGCACACTGGGAGGTTACCTGGCTGGCGCCCCATAGGGATTAATATTCTTTTCTCTAACATGCATGGAAATATTGTCATTATTTTGAAAAAAGAATACGTGAAGTATCGAATTTTCGGAGAAAGAAAATCAAATCCATTGCTGGAGCGTTTTTTGAATTTGAAACGGCGTGGAGGTTATTAATAAATACTCTTTGGCAAGAAACAGTTAAAAATTATTTTGCTATAATCCGCCAAATACTCTTTGATCGGATCTCTTTTGTCATTACTCATTCTTGGCATACCATAGTCTCTTTGCTTAGTACAAATTGCGTTTACGTGGCTGCACTGTATAGCCCTAGATGCGTTTGTCTGTCGGCACAGATGATGAAAAAAAAATTGGCGGCAAAGCTGAAAATTCGTCTTGATTTGTTATTTAGTTACATACCTACTTAATAAATATACATTTAATAATAATTAAAATGAGTTTCAACGGCTCAGAGTGTGAAATGGAGATTAATTATTGCACTCCACTAGATTTAAGATCAGAAGCCAAATTGAATTGGCAATGGAAAACCTGCTTTCAGCGAAGTCAAGAAAAATACATGAAAATATATGAAATTTTTATGAGTTGGAAAAACGAGAAAAAAGTCAACATTTCAAGTCAATATATTTACAACAACATAATTTTTATAAGACAAAAATTTTCAAAAGAAAAATAAAACCGACTTCAAAAATCACAAACACTAAAAAGTACAAAATAATTTTTGTTTAGCTACACATGTAATGTACCTAGGTATGAAGTCGGGCGAGCTTCACTCTTGGATTTATAATATGCTCGCTCGACTTCATACCTAGGTACATTACACGTGTAGCTAAACAAAAATTATTTTGTACTTTTTAGTGTTTGTGGTTTTTGAAGTCGGTTTTATTTTTCTTTTGAAATATTTTTATTTCACAGTTTTTAGTGGCCCCACTGTACATTGCGGCCACTAAAAAGTATGCAATGCCAGTTAAAACTGTTTACTAAGCTATTACACTGATCGCAAGCAATTTGCTCTTATCCATTGAGAAGTTCTGTTCTCCATCTCCGAAGATATTCATCAGATCTTCACCAAATTTATATGGGACCACCTGCACAGTATACCCTTTCAAACAAAAAAAAAACATATCTTGTGAATGTGGTAACCGCTACAGAGTAATCGGGGAACACACATAAAAAATAAAATAAAAAATAAAAAAAAAGATTCCGACGAATTGAGAACCTCCTCCTTTTTAGGAAGTCGGTTAAAAATATTCTTAGTTACAAGAGAGTTGGCGATCTACACAACAGGCTGACTAGACACCGTCAAGCTTGCGACTCCTACGCTCCGCCTCAGGAAGGTCCAAAAGTCATTTGTGGGAATGGGTATAATCTTTTATAACAATTCCTCAGCCAATTTTGGACTTGCCTTTACACAGGTTCAAAAAATCTACTAAAAATATGCTCCTGAGAAAAGCGTAATATTATACTATCGAAGATTATGTAAATGATAAAAGAGCGTGGATTTGACCTGCAATTCGCTCCAGCAATGCGCAGGACTTCAATTGCTTTTATACATGGCATAATATTGTATATCAAATCTTTGAAAAGAGCAACCGCCGAGTTGCTTGCTGGTTCTTCTCGGTAGAAAAGGCATTCCGAACCAGTGGTAGATGCTTTTGACGATTCAAAAGAACTTGTAAAAGTCTAATTGAATAAAGATATTTTGATTTTTGAATTTTTTGAATTTTCTCCGAAACAGTATTTTTGGCGTATTTTAATGAGATTGCTAAAACTAAAAAGCCATCTACATTATGGGCAATTGATTCCATGCGGAAATGTACAGTTCATGTTAAAAACGGCATTTGATGTATAATATAAAAAGTGTGTTTTATTTCCTTGCATTCTTTTGAAAAAAACACTATATATGGCTCGGCGGGAAATGGCAATTGCCTGTCTCGTATTTAGTGAAGTCCTCGCCAAACTCATACTCGACCTGCAATTGCCTATATATCCTGGCCTTTGCAATAATGTACTATTAAAATGAAGATAACTTTGATGGAGCATTTTTCTGAACACTAATATTATGTAGGTAATAATTTTTAGCCGTTTAACGTCCGTATTACCGAACATCCAGTAATCAATTGTTAGGTAGGTGTAACCCGGGAAAGACAGAGTACCTACTACTAATAACACCCTTATGTCCAGGGAAATACTTGCCACGGAATTAAAAATAACCTAATCTACACCGGATAGTCGCGGGCGTCATCTACATAATTGGTAAAATGTGGTAAAAAAACAGTTCGTATCCCGGAAACGTCTTATGCTACTTTTATTTATTTATTTATTTAATTAATTATTTAATTAGAACGGACCTTTTAAGTCCAATTACACTAATTAAATTATACAGTAAAAATAATTTTGTTAAGTCAATAATGTCTAAAAAGTAATGTAAAGTCTAAAATGTCAACTACAAATTCTCACAAAAGTGCAGGATCTGACCTATGAGGTCAGCCCATTTGTCAGCAAATATGTCACAGCGAGGGGACTCCTTCAGCAAAGTGCGCGGTATGGGAGACCTGGCGCGCGCTACCGTGCGACTAAATGGACTCACGAAAAGCTTGCGGCGGCGGCGGCGGCGCGGGCGGAGGTAGCTGTGATCAGTGGGTGCGTAAGCGGAGCAGAGCTTGTTGTGCAGAGCAGTCAATCACACCCATAAGAATCTTGCAAATTGTACCAATTTGTTCGCACTCTCGTCGGGTTTTACTTTTAAGCGAGTTGAAACCCAAGTGCCCTTGGAGATTTTTTTTTTTTTGATCCCGGGAAACCAATAATTTCCCACCTGGTTTTTGTAAAACCAAAACTTACGCCCAGTAGATAGCGGCATCATAAAAATATTTAGAACTCTAACATTTTATATATTGTACCTACAGTATGTAGTAACGTCAGTGTGTAAGCCACACTGCGTTCTGGTCTTCACTTCCACAGTGCACAGTGCGACCGCGCGGCGATCATCTGCATCATCAGTCATCATCATCACCCACTCACCACATCACAATAGTATCTAAATAAGTAAATGTGACTTTTCATCGATTTTCTTTTTCTTACCATCGAGTCACACCCAGAGTTTCTTATCACCGTGGCACCTACCTACATTTTCATCATCATCGCGTGCCTTCTTCGAAACGAAGTTTGGCGATCATCATCCGAAAAGCTTCTCTATTAAAAGCCGCCTCTTTCAACTTCGGGTCGCTAAGCCCTGTCCACCCCCTTATATCGTCCAATCATTTGCGTCTTTGGCGACCTTGAGCTCTTTTGCCTGCAATTCTGCCTTCCAACATTAATCTTGGGAATGAGAATTGTCCTCCTCTCTGTAAATGCCCAAAGAAAGCGAGCTTCCTTCGCATGATGGTGGACATGAGTTCTCTCTCTTTGTGGACCAATTCCAGTACCTTGGTGTTCGGTGTAAAGCTGTTCCAGGTTATCTTGAGCATTTTCCCGTAAATCCACATTTCGAAAGCTTGCAGGCAGTTAGTTGCTTCCTTTTTGAGAACCCAAGATTCATACATAGACCAGACATAGCACTTTACAAGGCGGCATCTCAGCTCAAGCTGTAGGTAATTTGGTGCTGCAGAGGATCTTGGACATCTTGTGGAACATGACTTTGGCTTGGCTAATACGGCACTTTATTTCTTGTCTACCTACATTTTACAAATTCAATAATAATTATTATTATTTTTGACAACAATTAAAAAGTGTACAATGGTAGGTAAGTACCTACCGAAATTGAATAAAGGATTTGATTTTGACTTTGACTTCGTTGGTAATTCTAATGGACAAAAAGGTTGCAACTAGTATAACAGTGTGACTCCGTGGGGAAAACAATTCGATGAATTCCCAACGAGTCACTGTAAACCATCTGTAAACCATCTGTAAACCATCTGTAAACCGCACTCAACCGTCAAACAAAAGCCCAAAGCTTAAGTACCTACAAACCATAGATATGTTACAAACTATTTTATGAATTATTATTTCAGTACAAGTATTTTGCTGTTCAAATACAGTATAAAGTAGGCTCTGTACATGCCAGATACCAGAAATTCATATTTCTAGCTACTTAATTCAGTTTTTGGGATAGACCCCGTCACAAAAATGGTCTCAAACTGATGGCCCCCATTTTTTTTATTTTTCAAGACAAAAACATTAAAAAATATGATCATACTCTACTCAATAGTTCTAGATAATCACATCCCACATGCGAGGGTAAGAAAAATATATATTTTCCGGCTCCTTTTTTCATGTACCTATGAGCCCGCTGGAAAATAATTTAATTTAATTTCTAATATTCGGTTTTAGGTAAACGTTCTACCTAAGTAAGTAAGTACATCAAAGCATAAAATTTCAGGTTTGTTTATCTCGTTTCGTCTACGAACTACAGATTGCGAGAAAACTGTATCAATCATTGTTGTCATTGTTTTGATTTGTTGAATTTATGGTATTCTTGTTGAAACAATGCATTGTAGCCAATAGTGAGCGAGCGTCAGCCAATCAGAGGTGATTGCGATCGCGACATTAAGTAACCTGTCATTCTACCGCAATCGAGCCGCTGTGTGTGACATGCGGACTGACAGATAGACATTAGACAGACAGCAGAGGGACATTGTCATTAGGTAATAGGGCTCCGCTTTTACCGTTTGGTTACGGAACTCTAAAAAATAAAACAATCCTTTCTTGGACGAATCCTTTTTCAACTACCCAAACAGTTTAAAAAATTAAGTTCAGGTAAGTAATTCTAATTAATGAACTTTGAAGGCCTGTAAGCACAATGTGAGTATTTAGATATTATGTGTAAGTAATAGTGCATCTTGGTTGGTTTACCTACGGGTCGGCTCATGTATACACCTACCAAGGCTTTCCTAAGGCCTTCACTATACGTACTTACACACTTAGTAATAATTCTGTTCCAAGAGGTAATACTTAATTTTGTATGTATTTACCAACCAGGTACCTACATGACTTAGTATTTCCATTTTAATTTGTAACGCTATCTCCCTTTGTGTCGATTTTTAATATTAATTATCTTACCTACAGCTTTTGGATTTATTTTGGCTACTTAGATACTGCTTAGATGCTTGTAGATATTAGTGCAGAATGTAGAGCACCAAGCAATCAAACTGGCAACTAAATAATTGTTTTTGGAACAAATAAAACATTTCCAACTGCCCAACTCCGGGCTGCTGCTAAAACTTTAACATTACAGTAAAACCAACCCAACAAACCCCGTGACTATCGAGATGGGAAAGCGCGGAAGCTATTCAACTGGGTGAAACCGTCACGCGCCTCTGCGCCCTGCGCCGCGGCGACCCTGCCGACCTCGGCTGTGCTGGGCCGCAGGGCGGGCGGCGCGGGCGCGGCCGGGCGGCCGTGCGCGGCGCGCGCGCCGGACTCGCGCGCCGGCCTCCGCAGCGCGCGCTCGCGACCGCGCACCGGCATGCGAACCCGCGCGCCGCACGTCGCCCCCCGCACCCCGCACCTGCCCCGGCCATGGCGGACGCCAAGCACGAGTACCACTTCGGTGAGTACAGCCACAGTCCAGCCCCCACACACTACCGGGTCGAGTCTGTCGCACTGACCACCTTAACTACCACTGTTCCACTAGCAAGTTTTGTTTTACTTCAAAATTATACAATTTCCTGCGCCGCCTATAAAAAAGAAATTGTGAAAAATGTCACACAAAATGTAGCGGCTTGCTGCGCGACGAGCGGCGGCTTCGTCACTCGCTCAGGTACGAGCAGATATTTCATTTTCAATTTTTCTCTAAAGTGGAAATGGTCACGTAGTCGCGTACGGTTCTCGGATTGCTGCGTGCCCGCGTGCGCCGCGTGCCGGCGGCAGGTGAGCTCGCGGCGTCGCGGCGGCGGCGGCGGCGGCGGCGGCGGGTCGCGGCAGGCTTTATCATCCGGCGATTAGATAAAGCGGAATCGCTGGTGCGCGGAGCGGCGCCCAGCAGTGCGGCGAGCGGCGGCGCGCGCGCAGCTCGCTGCCGGAGCGCTTCCTCGTCCTCGTGAGCGAGTGGTGATCCTCCACGGCTGCAGCGGCCGCGCTGCGTGTGCGCAGGAATCGTTTAAATTGTTCTCGCGGCGCGCGGTCGCCGCTTCTCCGACATGTCTGACGCAAAGGAACGTATTCGGAGCGAGTCGGTAAGTACCCAGATAGTACTCCAGCTGTTCTACAATCGGTGTCCTACCGGCTACGCTCGGGTCCAGCCGAGAGCGCCGCGAGTGCGCCGCGTGGCGGACGCGGCGCCGACGCACGGCCAAGTAAGTAAGTAGGTACGGCACGCCGCGCCGCATGCTCCTACTTCACAAGTATTCAAACTATGCGCTAATGTATTTTTAATTTACCTGTAGTTTAGTCAGGCTAGGTACTTCGTAATTGAAAATTTAAAATAGGATAGGTCGATAAAATATATCTACTTCATTTTCTTATTAGGTTTCGTTGCACCAGTACGTAAGATCACGTACCATCCACCACCTACCACCTACCACTATCCTCGCCACTCGCCTCGCTTCGCTCGAGTGCAATTTCTGAAAATCTCCAGGGAATATCTATATCCTACTTAAATCCAAAATCAAAGTATTTTTTTATTCATACCCAAAAGCTATAAATTTTCATGGATAGGTATAGGTTTTTAGGGAAGTAGATACCTCAAAAGGAAAAGCGGAACCCTTATAGGATTTTTTTGTTGTCTGTCTGTCCATCCGTCGTGTCTGGCAAGAAAACCTATAGGGTGGGTTCCCGTTGACTTAGAATCATGAAAGGCAGGTAGGTATGTCTTGCACAAGTAAAGGAATAAATCTGAAAACTGTTAATTTGTGGTAACATCATAAAAAAAATATTAAAATGTGTTTCAATTTTCAAGGTGAGATAACTATACCAAGTAAACAGATTTCATTTATTTTCATGAATAATAGTTTTTGGTTTAGCGTGCAAAATCTCGGAAAAATACCCGAGTACGGGACCCTCAGTGCGCGTGTCTGACTCGCACTTGGCTGGTTTTTTAAACTATAAACATGCGCTCAACTGCAACCGCGCCATTAAGTGATGACGATGATGCAGACTACGGTGCTGGCGGAGCGCACTATCAGGCACCCTGTACCAGGCACTCTGTATCAGGCACCCTGTACCAGGCACCGTGTATCAGGCACTCTGTATCAGGCACTCTGTATCAGGCACTCTGTATCAGGCACTCTGTATCAGGCACTCTGTATCAGGGACCCTGTACCAGGCACCCTGTATCAGGCACTCTGTATCAGGCACTCTGTATCAGGGACCCTGTACCAGGCACCCTGTATCAGGCACTCTGTATCAGGCACCCTGTATCGGCACCCTGTATCAGGCGCCCTGTATCAGGCACTCTATATCAGGGACCCTGTACCAGGCACCCTGTACCAGGCACCCTGTATCAGGCACTCTGTATCAGGCACTCTGTATCAGGGACCCTGTACCAGGCACCCTGTATCAGGCACTCTGTATCAGGCACCCTGTATCGGCACCCTGTATCAGGCGCCCTGTATCAGGCACTCTATATCAGGGACCCTGTACCAGGCACCCTGTACCAGGCACCCTGTATCAGGCACTCTGTATCAGGCACCCTGTATCGGCACCCTGTATCAGGCGCCCTGTATCAGGCACTCTATATCAGGGACCCTGTACCAGGCACCCTGTATCAGACACTCTGTATCAGGCAGCCTGTATCGGCACCCTGTATCAAGCGCCCTGGCATCAGGACTGAGGTCAAGTAGTTATTGCTCGCTGGCTGCAATATATTATCACCATCAACAGTTCCAAAATCCTCACGGCTTAGGACTGCAGCAGGTACCCCGCAGCATCAAGATTGAAGAGTTGGGACTTGGAGTTCAATAATGAAGTCTATGTTTGGTATTAACCGACTTCAAAAAAAGGAGGAGATTCTCAATTCGTCGGAATCTTTTATTTTTTAATGTATGTTCACCGATTACTCAAAGACTCCTGAACCGATTTGGAAATTTTTTTGAAAGGGTATACTGTGCAAGTGGTCTCATATAAAGGTGAAGATCTGATGAATATCTTCGGAGATGGAGAACAGAACTTCTCAATGGATAAGAGCAAATTGCTCGCGATTAGTGTAATAGCTTAGTAATAACCAGTAAGTAGGGTTTAACTGGGCATAGCATTATAGTTCAGTGGGGCCACTAAAAATTGTGAAATAAAAAAAATTCAAAATAAAAATAAAACCGACTTCAAAAACCACAAGCACTAAAAGTAATAAATATTTTTTGTTTAGTTACACGTGTATTGTATACTAGGTATGAAGTCGAGCGAGCATAAATAAAACAAAATTAGAAATCCAAATGTGAAGCTCGCCCGACTTCATACCTAGGTACATTACAATTTTTTTTATTGGTCAGTATTATTTCACCACTAATAGTCCCGGAATGGCCGGTTGGTTTAGGAGTGCTGCTGTATCCTTTTTCATCAGAGTTGAAGAGTTGAAACTTGGAATTTAGAATTATGAAGTTATCGCTTGGTATCTACAATATCAATTTACCATCAGCAAATCCTAAATCTCTAAGGCTTAGGAGTGGCTGCATCATCAGGTTTGAGAAGTTGGATTTTAATCATAAACTCATTGCTCGGTAGGTACGTCTGATACTTATCGACCCACCATCAACAGTTCCTCAATCTCCACCCCGCATCATCACGGTTGAGGGTTGGGACTCGGAGCTCAGTCATGAAGTCGATGCTTGGTGCCTATACTTACTTAATATCAAACCACAATTCGCAATTCCTAAATCCTCACGGCTTAGGAGTGCTGTAACTTGCATCGTCAGGGTTGAGAGTTGAGCGTGCTTGGCAGTAACAATATAATTTCACAAGTAACAGTTTCTACATCCCCACGGTCTAATGTCAAACTGTGGACCTCGGGCGACAGAGAGAGCTAAGCTTGGAGTATCTCTACGTGATCAAGTCAGAAATGAGAATCTGTAGGAGATGCAGAGCAACTGACATAGCTCAGCGCGTTGCGAAGCTGAAGTGGCAATGGCCAGGGCACGTACTTAGTTCGAACAACCAACACGTTTGGATCCCAAGGAGCTAGAATGGCGATCTCGCACCGGAAGTTTGGAAGGTTGGAAGATCCCCCACTAGGTAGGACAGACGACATCGAGCGAGTCGCAGGGCGCTACACCGTGGCGTGTGCAAGTCCCCACAAGAGCCCTATGTCCGGCAGCAGACGTGTATCGGTTGACAATGATGACAATGATGATGGTTTAAGAGTGCTGTATCCCGCATCCTCAGGTCGATTGAGAAGGCTGGTACCTACTTACCTACTTGCAGTTCAGTCATGAACTCTTTGCTTGGTAGGTAGGTCCCTTGAATATTAATTCACCATGGGTAGTTCTCGGATCTTCATAACTTAGGCGGCGGCGACTTCTCCGAAAAGTTGGAGGTGTACATGCCTAGCGTCGGACCCCGGGGCCCAGACCGTAGGGTTGGACGCCGGGGCCAGACCCCCCAAAATATAAATACCAGTCGCCTAGCAAGCCCGTAGATACCTAGTCAGATAGGTGGCTCAGGAGGTAATGTTTTCGAAAGCTACAGAGTTGCACAATCGTTGGCAGAACAATAAGTAATTTCTAACTCTATGATAACGCCTGTCGTTGCTAATAAAATTAAAATAAATGATGTTAGTGGGTAGGAAGTTAGGTAGGCAGGTACATGTTACAGGAACGATATTATTCATCATGAAAAGTTAAAACGATCGTCGTTTCATCATGTGCTAGTATGTAGCATGTAGCGTATGTGGAGCCGACGACCTGATTCACATTAGCCGCGGCGCGGGCGAGCGCGGGGGTGCGGCGGGGCGCGGCGCGCTGGCGGCGGGGGCGAGCGATAAGCGCGCGCCCCCCCTCCCCCGCCCCGCGCACCTCGCCCCGCCGCGCCCTGCGCCCGCGCACTCAACAACAAATTGTAACAGACTCAAGTGGAGCGTGAAAATGAGTTTTCTCCACGAAAATCCACTACACAGTAGGTAGGTATAGGTACCTACTCGCCCTATTAAGTTTTGATCGAAGACAGTCTCCGATTACAATATGGTAATGGCAATTATCAATATGTATTCGGCTGATTGTCTATAAGATGTTATCTACGTGTTTGATATTTGTAGTGGTGCTGTTTTGGGCTGTAGACTGATCTAAGCTGTGCGATGTGAAGGGTGGTCGGTCCCCACGATGCGGTAGTATCGACGCTAGCCGCGGCAGCGCGTCGGTCGGTCGTTGTGAATGGTGGTCGGGAAGCATAATGAGGCATCTCTGATGTCGTTATCTGCGAGTTCCGTCGCCGCGTCGTTAAAGAGTAGCGCGATAAGGCGCCGCGTAAGTACGTCGGTGGCGGGTCAGAGATTACGCGTTTACGTAAACTTAACACAACATCGGTTTGGCTTCGTACTGGTTTTTCGACACAGACATAATAGCTACTCGAAAACCCTAAAGACTCTTGAAAACAGTCCGCGCTAATTGATGATTATGAATAGTAGGTAGAGTAAAGGGTTTGCGGATGATTGTAAAGCGTTACGTTTACGCAAAGTTCCGGCGGCCGGTCACGATAACGCTGGCATTACCATTAGGCACAGTTACAGTGAATAACGACGCGCGCCTTGTGCGGGGAACACTTGCATGGCGTGAGCGTGCATGTAGGTGGGTGGATGTAGGTAATAGCTGATCCATAGGAACTTACGCGCCTTCTAGCAAAATCTGGAAAGGGCCATCGATCGATAAAAATACTTCTTATTATGATCGTTATTAAATAAACAGTAGGTATAGATCAAAGTCGCCAAGCAAGTAGGCCCTGGTAAGGGTACCACAGCTACACAATATTATTAACACATTGTAGTAGCAAATAAGTAGGCACCTACCTAATTATAATTATTGTTATAAATAATAATATGGTTATAATGTTTGGAATCGTTCAATATTGGTAACTGCGAGCGGTGTCGGCGGGGCCGGCGGGCGGCGCGGGTCATGTGGGGAGGTGCGCGGGGCGCGCGGGGAGGGCGCGAGCTGATAAGGCTCGACCTCCGGCCTGCGCTTCAAAATATTAATATCTTATTTATTTAAAATTGTCACCGTCCCCCCTCGCCCCTCTGCCCTTCCAGCACTCCTCGGCAACGAGCCTCTTTCATTCGACAGTGGCCAACAAACTAAATAATATCACAGAATATAGGTACATATTTTACATAAAACACTTATTGGGTAGAAACCTACTAGGTAAATATCGAAATACTGATAAAATAAAACTATTTTCATTTTGAATGGACAACAGACAACGTAACATAATCGAGCAGACATCTGTCCGCGCATCCATTTCACGCGGACAAATTGCCCCTACGTACCTAGGTAGTAGGTACCCACTACGAAGTTTGAACCATTCCACGGAACACGACACTCAACACTCCAGAAGAATAATATGGAAATCCAAGACAAGAGCAAAATCCAAATTGTTATGAATTAGTTTAACTTGGATGTCTTGTTTGTCATGTACCTACCTAATGAACTGGGGCTCGGTTTATAATAATTACTAAACATATTAAGTACACCGTTACTTTGTTTGTTGATGTAGGCATCCAGCTACTCCACTAACGATGAGTGATCAATGATTACTGTAATATCAGAACTGGTTAACTTAGCTGTACCTACCTACTTAGTTCATGAATTCATTTTAAATGTAAGTATACAAATAGCGAACAGTGTGAGCGGAAGATCAATGCATTATTTATTAGTAACATATTAAGGTATTATCATTAGTCATAAAACTATTAGTTCTGTAACAATACAAGTAGGTACATCTCTGCCTCCCTATCTAGAGTGGGGACTGAGGGGCGGATGTCAAAGGGCAGCTCAGTGGGTAGGTACATCCTGTATGAGGGCTAGAGCCCAGTATAAGTTGAAGCGGTGAATAATAACCCAAAAATTCAGCGGAAGGCAAGTAGTCGTTTACGCTATTATGCTCAGTTCATGTAATTCCGGAAGCGTTAGTCATCACCACAGAGCCATCACTCACCAGCGCCGAGTATTTACATCAGAGCAAAATAAAATACGCGTTACTAATATGGGTGCATCATACTTACGGGATACTTACACTCGTCGTTCCTGCACACTCGCCAGCCCGACGATTACCTCAACCAACACCTTACCGGTACCTATACCTTGGACAGGGATGTATCGGGAAAGGCAGAAATGAAATCACAATAATTCAAGAAACACTTTATTAACGAAGCATATATCGGAGGAAGAAATCAAACACATCAGCTACGAATATTTTATTGGAAATAAAGTGATATCGACTTACCTCAACATCGTGGAAGCGGTCGGTGTATTTCTGGATGATCATCCGACAATCGCTGGTTTCAATTAGAACACGCCCAAGAAACCGCTACACTAACAAAAACCTCCAAACGTTATTTGGTACTAGAGCATGCCCGCGACTTCGTCCGCGTAGATGTAGATTTTTGAAGATCCCGTGGGAACTGTTTGGTTTTCCGGGATAAAAGTTGTCTATGTCAATAACATGGACGCAAGCTACCTCGGTACCAAATTTCATACAAATCGGTAGAGCGGATGGGTCTTTAGGAATCCCGTGGGAACTCTTAGATTTTCCTTGATAAAAAGTTGCCTATGTCCGTCCCCTGGATATAAGCTAACCCAATACCAAAATTCGTCAGAATCGGTTAAACTATTGGGCCGTTCAAAGGTAGCAGACAGACAGACAGACACACTTTCGCATTTATAATAATAAATTATAGTATGGGTTAGTGTATCGATGAAAATAAAAGATTTGTGGAGTACAGGTAGTTCTACCATTAGGTACTTGATGTCCTTCAAAATAACAAAAAAAGTAGAAATTATATAGAATTATTCGCCCTAAATGTACTTCTCTTCACACGTGAACAGCGAGAGTGTTCGTTGCCACTACGCCGCCTGCCAGTGGACGAGAACGAGCATGCGGGCGCCGGGCTGGGCAGTGGGCAGGATAACTGTGCAGCGGCCGCGCCGGCGCAGTGCCCACTGATCGGCATCGGTGTTTTCTAAAGTCGTAATCTGGGAAATTGTGTTGAAAATTTTAACGGTCCATAATATCGCAAGGTGCCTGATTAGATTAGATTGTCTCAGATCCATGTTTTGTACAGACTGCATTGTTTACTATCGTAACGTGTAATCAATGTGGGATTCAAACTCGATCAGTAATTAATTGAATCCCGTGTAGTAGCCAGTATAGCTACTAGCCGGATCAATTTTCTGCTAATCCTAAACCAGTAAGTAGTTAGGTACATATATTGAAGAGCATACTGAGAACTCAGGTAGGAATGTATCCGCGAACAAGTAGGTAGGTACGGGGTAAGAGGCATATCCGCGGTTCCCACCACCTACTAGGAACTCATTACATTAATTTCGCTGCAAGTACGAGTATATACCTGTTCGCTAGGTGCAAGCTGTATATACCTGTTCGCTAGGTATGAGAGGTATCTTCGCTGGTTTAACAATAAGATAGGTAGGAACCTATCACCCATAAACATTATAATAAAGTTACACGAGTGGGGCCTCCGCATTCATGTAATTTTGAGCAATACCACAGTTTTATCGTAAAACTGTTGCAATAGGTACATACTTAGTACTAAAATAAATGTCGCTGAAAGTTCCGTCTGTCTTCAGCTCGCTGAGCCTTCAACCTCCAGATAAGAGCTGCGATAGATTGCGCTAATCGTGCGGCGTAATCGCGACAGCTGATCGAGTAGCTAATTAGCTAAGCTTTGTATACAGACATGACGTGCTACACTGTGCGCCTGTGCCAAGTTCATTGTAGCTGCTGATAGCTAGGCAGCGCGATATCTGCGCGCGCGGCGCCGCCTATCTTATCGGCAAGGACGAGCGTAATCTCGCCGGCTCACCTCCCGCAGCCCGCGCTGCAGTCTGCTGCGCCGCGCCGCTGCGCCGGTGCCGCACCTGCTGCTCCGCAGTGGACCCGGCAGCAGCTCGCGTCACTCCCAGTCCTCCTGCCACTCACGAGCTTCGTAGCTTATCCTCAGAATCGGGCCATTATGATCTATTTGAAATCTTCTAAGGTTTTACTAAGTTATTAAGCTAAACAGTAGGTGTGCCCGGAGAGGGCATGTGCGTGAATGTGCAGTGTCGTATTGTTTAGGAGGAACATGTGGACGAGTCTTTCCACATTGAGAGGCAGACAGTTTGTGCTATTGTGTTCGGATATCAGACGTCAGGGTCTCGTTGAGCTCGGTATTGTTTTTGTCGAATGTGATGTTTGGCAGTTCGCTGGTGTAAATCCTGAGCCGCGTAATCCCCGACTCAAAACAAAGCAGCGTGGCGGCTGGCCGGGCTGTTTGTTGTGGCAGCGCCGCGGGGCGCCGCGCTCGCTCACCACTTAGTTTTTTCTCCTCGCGATACTCAGAAGCGAGAAAAACTGCCCCCGCACAGATTTACAGCGCCCTTACCGCTAATGCGATAAAATTTATAGGTTCCCGGGAGACGGTAGTAGCGCGAGCGATGATTTGTGGCGCGCGAGCTGCGAGCTGCGACCGACATGTTTATAGCGCGCGAGTCGCTTCGCGGAACTATTGGCGAAGTTCTAATGCCTGATGACAGATATCATTATTATTGCCTGTGGATTTATGGCTTTCAAGGTTTATTTCAAAAATAATCCATTACGATTTGCGGTTAATTAGGTACTAATTTTTTGTAGTAAGTAGGTAAGTATATTAATAGATACGTAGCTCCCGATAAGGTCGTGAAAAAAATATTGTTCACTCAAGACAGAGATCCTGCGATTACAAACTTGTAGGTATTCTAAAATTTTAGGTACTGGCTGTCACCCTCAGGGCCATCTATCATTAGCTAAGTTTATTTAAAGTGAAGGACCAGAATTCGTCAGTATGCAATCAACCGTGGCCAAAAAGAATTGTTATTACCAGTAATGCTTAGGTATAGGTGGTACATTCATTGCGTCGACGACTCAGCGTCTCCACAGCAGGTCCTGTGGCAGTGTTGGCGGCGAGGCCGTGTTGGCGGCGAGGCCGTGCGGTGTGCGCGGAGTGGCGTAGGTCGCGACGATAGTGCTATCGCGCTGCAGCGATCAGCTGAGCGTCGGCACTGCTGCCGTGTGTGAGCTGCCACTTAGACCTTCTAAGTTCTAGATAGAGTAATAATAATGTCAAGTAATAGTACCTAATGTGTCGCTTCTATCTTACAACTTACACTGAATTAGGTATAGGTGGGTATCTAGATCTAGTAGGTACCTACCTACATCCATCATAAAGGAGAAAAGTTGATCAATTTTTGAAAGTGCACGTTTTAATTCGCAGTAGGTAGGTTTATTAGCCGCATCGCCCGTGTGTACAAGTTACCCCATTGCATTGGCGCGGCGCGGCGGCGGGACAAATTTTATGATTGATAACCGATTCTTCATTTTTTTGGTGTACCTACTTATCCACACCATTTTGTTACGTAGGTAGGTATCTCATTGTGAATAACTAATCAGTCTATAAAACTAAATAAAAAGGAACTTATAGGTACCTAAGTACATACTTCGACTATACCTGTCAGTAACTAAGTATTTATCTTTCCTGGTCAGATATACCCGAGTGCCAAGTGCCTAACTTTTACAAATAGATAGTTACCTATTTCATTTTTTTTTTTAATATTTTTATATTCCTAATTTCCAAAATTATTTGATAGGTATTATAATTATGATGTTAGAGCTATTTTTTTTACTTTTGAAGGCATTAGTAGGTAGATAAGTTGGAAGGTAAACATTTAGTTCATATTAAAATACAAATTAATGGAAGAACAAGGGGAGAGTCTTTTCCACCCTCGCTCCTACGACGGGAGCACGGGAGTGTAGGGCTGGAGGTGGCTGGAGGGTGTGCGGGCATGTGTGCGTGCGGGGGCGGCGCCGGGGTGCGGCGCGGTGGAGGGGCGGGCGGCGTGCGCACGCGCAGCCCACCGCGCGCAGTACACACGCGAGCGCCGCGCGGAGAGGACGCGCGCCGGACGAGTGAGTGACAGTGACAGTATGTTGCACGACGCGTGGCCGCACTGGCACCACCGCCCGGAGGCCTTCGAGCTGGACGCCTTCATCGCAGAAGTCAACAACAATAACGCCAAAGGTAAGCGAGTGACGCCACACACGCCTCGCTGAGATTTCATTCATGATGCGGTTTTGTTTACTACAAGGTAGGTTTCTTATTTTTTATCTAAATTACTGAAGACGTGTCGGCATGATAGATATGAGTGGTGTTAGACTTGAGAGAGTATTCGTTGTAAAGTATACTATGACGGTAGGTATACCTACGTAACTACGCGGCTTTCTCGAGCGTGGGTGACGACAATAACAATGATAGTAGGGTGCTTATACCTATCGACATTACCTAGGGATCGAATTACACAATTATGCATAATAATCACATTGCCATTCAAAATAAATTCAATGAATGAATGTTCGGTGGTGTCTCGGGTGGTGTGACGAGAAGGCGGCGCCTGACGCGTGTGTGTGTGTGCAGAGGGCGCGGCGGAGAGCGGCGCGGACAGCCCGCCCGCGTACGGCTACGCCCCCGGCGCGTCGCCGCGCTACCAGGAGCTGCGGCCGGCGCACGCGGGCTACGCGCCGCTGGACGAGGCGCTGTTCAAGCCGGCGGGCTCCACGGACGGCTTCCTGCGCCGCAGCCCCGAGCTGAGCCCGTCGCCCGAGCGCCGCGACGACTACCGCGCGCTGCACTACGACGCGTACGCGCCGCCGCCCTACGCGCAGGACCACCACCACCACATCGCGCACGACGGGTGAGTCGCGCCACCTACCTGCTCCTAGTCCTGAGCTGTTTGTAGCCTATGCGAATCATTTGCCGCACACTGGGAACCATTTTCCATCTAATTTTTTTTTTTAAAGTAATTTAGTAGGTGGGACCAATACCAAATAATTTATTTGCTCATGAGTCATGTACCAATAACTCAAAACTAAAAGATTATAAGTAGATAGGTAGGTATACCATGAAAGAGTGAGGATACTTCTTCCAGCAGCACTAAATATATTTAGGTAGATACCCACTTAACAGGGCTCTCTCTGTCACTCGCTTCATATAATCGTAGTTCCAATTTCATTTGAATATCAAGCAACCAAAGTCCATGAAATTTTGCAGACATTCTAGAAACTAATATCTGTGTCTGTGGTGTTTTAGATTTTTCTAAAAATATGTAGATAGTTTTAAAATTACAGGGGCTCAAAGATTTGTATGTAAATTTTTAAGACCGCGTAACTTTGAAACCGAATATTTTAACAGAAATCTGGAAAACCACAGACATAGCTATTAGTTTCTAGAATATGTCTGCAAAATTTCATGGACTTTGGTTGCTTAATATTCAAATGAAATTGGAACTACGCTTGTATGAAGCGAGTGACGGAGAGACCCCTCTTAACTTCAAAATCTTCAAACGGCTAGTCAAGAATGGCTGTGATTTAATTTCAAATCAAATAATGAATTCTCCAGCGGAATAGTGTGCTCTGTCGAGCTGCCCAGTAGGTGCCTACCCGCTGCGTAGGAACAGATCGACTAGGTAGTCAGTGTGCTAGTAACGAGCACGTGCGACGCGCTGTCGTTAGCCGCACTACTTACTGCCACTCGCCCCTGTACTACTGCAGTGTCGTGGCAACGGTCTGTTATCTTAATTACTTTGGTGCTCTTTGCCAAACCATTTCCTACTGATGAACATTAGAAACTAAGCTGATAGCTAGGCAGTAGACAGCTACCAAGTTGGCAGCTGTCTAACTTATTAAAGTGAAAAAAAGTTAAGTAATTATCTCTTTTTTTATTGTTAAGTACTTTTTGCCCCAAAAATTTAAAACTTGCCTCTAACGGGGCTAATTGTACATATCTCACAATTTAATCGTTTTGAGAAAGAGTCTCTTAAGTATTTAAATCACAAGAGTGTATTTATCTACCCAGGTAGGTAGATACATACTTATTACATTACATTATTTTTCGAGTGTAGGATCCTAATTAAAATATATTGCAAACCTAATTAGGTAGGTACATACTTAGGTATTGAATGTTCTGTGGAGCACGTAAATAGATACCTATTTAGTATTTATATTGACTTTACGCGGTACCCACCTAGGCAGCACTAGCTACAATATAAAGTAAACAAGTTACAAATTCCCAACATTTTACATACAATAATTAATTCAATGTCATTTAGAGCTATTTAGTAGTGAAAAACAAAGCTTTGGCCATAAGTAATTTCCCTTCAAACTTACTTGCGTCCAGTATTATATTTTAAAGTAGGTATATATGTATGTGAGTAAATATGGCAATAAGGTAGGTACTAGGTAGGTAGGTAGGTATTATACTATTTGGTTACAACAATAATTTATTTATCCTTATACAGCGAGTCCAGACAACGGATGCCGGATCGGTTTGTTTGTGGCTAGTAACTAATGTTCTACTCATGTGCTGATGTGTTAGCTAGTACCTAGGTATAACTGTCCCGATACCTCGATAGGTATCGGGGACTTGGTAAGTAGGTACGTAGGTACCTATTTATTAAACAATTGTATAAAATTAATTCATCCAAGCATAAAATGTACTTAATACTTAGGCATGGTTGTCTGATTCTTAAGTAGGTATATACATACCTACTTGTGGAATGATGTTATTAGGTATACCTAAATATCAAATCAGTAACATTGCTGAATAGATAATATTAGTATTTTGTTACGTGGTCGTATTTCATCAAAGTCAAAATCATTTATTCAAAGTAGGTACAATTGTACTCTTTTTAATGGTCGAAATTGTTAAATTTGTACGATATACTTAGTGGTGATATTTTATTACGTAACATAAAACTAAAGCTACGAGGGTTCCAAACGCGCCCAAGTCTGAGAAGAGCCCACAACAAACTCAGCCGGGTAAAATCGCTTATCTAATCTTTTGATATTACGTAACTTAACTATTATATTTATAATAAAACTTGCAATAGGTAGATAAGTAGGTATAGGAGGTAGAGGCAGGTACCTAACGCAGATCAAGAAGTAGGCAGAAATAAAAGCGATTACATTCCTAGCCTAAACCATTTCACATCAGAAGCTAGACTGTTGCGAGAGAAATAAAATTGAGTTAACAGGGCTCTCTCCGTCACTCGTTTCATACAATCGTAGTTCCAATTTCATTTGAATATTAAGCAACCAAAGTCCATGAAATTTTGCAGACATATTCTAGAAAGGAGGTTCGTGTTGCGTTCTTGGTGCGGAGTCGCTGCGGCGCGGCCGATGCGGCGCGTGCGGCGTGACGCGCTGCCGATGATAGGATTGCGCAATGCGTTACGCGTGAACTCTGAGCACCTGGGTGCGCTCATCCGCCCACCACGAGCGGAGCTCTCACGAGCCGGAGCGCGGCATCAGCTGTTCGAACGTCGACCACCGTCTGTTATCGTTTCATGAATCTCGCTTAGAAACTTCTCTCCTAAGTATCTCTTTCTGTATTCCGAGAGATTTTGTTTGGGTTTCTACTCGGAATACACTTACAGGATACAGAATCTTTGTCTTAGGGTTTAGGGTCCTTACAAGAAAGTTTAAAAGTTACTTACTCTGCGAGCGATGCAGAGAGTTGTGCTTAAAGTTTGTCTAGTGAGATGTAGCGGGAAGCGTAGGTAGGTAGTGTAGTGTAGGTACCCAAGGAATGCGGAACCCCTCCACTCGGTAGACAGATGAGTCGCAGGGAGCGATTGGGATCGGGCAGCGGCGGTGCAGGAGCGCGGCGTGTGCAAGTCCTGCATGCGGAGCTGCGGACGTGCATCGGTCGATGAGGATGACGATGATAAAGCTTTGGTACTTTACCTCGCGTGTAGCTACCTAAGAGGAATTAATCTCTTTCAAAGAAATTATGAAATAGTAATAATGATCGAGAGCAGTACCTACCTATTTCAATGTAAAACTCCAGCAGCTCTTGGGCAGGCTTTATCAGCTCTGTGCGCGCTACGTGCCCGCCGCCGCGCGCGGCGCACGTGCGGCTCGGCGCGCGGCGCGTTGCGACACATGAGGCGAGTGGAGTTTTCCTACTGTCCAACAATATAGTCTTATTGCCGCCACATTGTTGACGTGGACTGTAATTGTGAAATCAGCTCGTTGCAACAGTAGGGAAGTGCGGCCGACTTGGCCGTCGCGTCGTGAAGAAGATTTTTTCATGTGTTCATAATATCTTGAACTTCCACTCCAGGCAAAGGTAATGTCGCTAACACATTGTAAATATAATATGTGTATAAAAACCGGCCAAGTGCGAGTCGGACTCGCGCACCGAAAGTTCCGTACTCGGGTATTTTTTTCGACATTTTGCACGATAAATCAAAAACTATTATGCGTAAAAATAAATAAAAATCTGTTTTAGAATGTGCAAATAAAGTCTTTTTATATGATACCCCACTATGATGGTATAGTTATCTTACTTTGAAAATTTAAACACATTTATAATTTTTTTTTACAAATTCTTTTAAAAATTTTAAAAAATCACGGTTTTCGGATTTATTTCTTTACTTGTGCTATAAGACCTACCTACCTGCCAAAGTTCATGATTCTAGGTCAAGGGGAAGTGCCTACCCTATATAGGTTTTCTTGACAGACACGACGGACGGACGGACAGACAGACAGACAGAAAACAAAGTGATCCAATAAGGGTTCCATTTTTCCTTTTGAGGTACCTACGGAACCCTAAAAAGAGCAATATAATAGATGTACTTAAGTAAATAGTGATTGAGTGCGGATAGGATCCAGCATCACGGCTGTGCAGATGCGCTGTGTGACGTTGGCTCATTGTGAGACATCCGGCACACAGGATCCCGCCGTGTCATCGGAGAGTTATGATCATAGCGGTCGGTTTCTTAGGGTTCCGTACCCGAGGAGTGCCGTCCGTCTGTTCGTTCGGCTGTCTAGCAGCGGGTTGTATCTCGTAAATCGCAATAAGTACCGACTTAAAGAGTGTAAATTTTCACAGAATGTGTATTTCTATGCATGTAGGTAGGTATAAAAAACAAAAAAAAATGTCAAAATGGCCGCCATGAAAATTTTAAAAAAAGGTATTTTATACCATTGGTACGGAACCCTTCGTCTTCGAATTAGACGCACACTAGATCAATTTTTATTTTGCAATGATGATAACTGACTACATTATATTTAGGTATAGAGTTTATAGGTGTTTGAGTATAGGGATAGCGTTACATCATGAACTGCTAGCCGAGATGTTCGCAAGTCATATTACGTACCTATACCTACCTACTACTCAGCGGGAAACTCTCGGGCGTGGGAACCTCTCCATCCCTGCAGCAGCGGGCTTATATTTTGTAATTTAGGCGATTTATACTTGTACAGTCGGCAGCAAAGCTATGTTAGCACCCGCCAGTAGGTACCTACAACTAGCTTTGTTCCTGACTGTACCAAAATATCTATTTGAATAGTTCAACTGACTGAGAAACTGTCTTTTTATACCTACCAAATATTATAGCAACTTTTCGCATTGGTTTCATCTTGTCAACTCAAAATGTTAAAACCATTCACGGGACAAACATTTCGCTAACCGCTTCTAATTTGTATGCGTTTCGTTGACATATTTAGAGGAAAGGGTGTCCATACGCTAACGATGTAGTTCATCAGTCCGTGTTGCGGTCAGCAACTGGCAGGTCGCAGATCGTCGCATGAACGGCTCCGACTAATGAGTAATTAAATATAACGCGACTCTGCGGTCGCCGCGATAAGCGAGCTGCGTGCGAGTACACACGACGCAGCTGTCTGTCTCTGACAAATATAATCAATATAGAGGAACTACCAATTACATTTATTGTATTTATCTTTATTGGAGGCGTTGCTGGAGCCACGCCATTCGTTTCGTCGTTAAAGTACTTAAAACCACTTTCTAGTATTGGCGTCACTCAGAAAAGCAGGTATTATTTAAATATTTTTATCGAATTATTGGAATGTCCTCTCCAAAACCAACACAAAAAAAACACAAGTTTAATGTGTAAGGTTATCCGAGAGTTTTAATCTAAACAAACTAATGCCAAAATAAATAATTTAATTAGAGCGTGATTGCTATCACAACATCTAATTATCCAGTTCACAACCCAAATACCGAAAATATGCGATATCGCTCCGAATCTCAGAAGGAGACTGAACTAAAACCTTCAAAACACCCGTATTTATGCGAGTTCAATCTTGTCGGCCTCCTAGTAACAGATTGTATGACATCGAATGAGCGAAATATCGATTTTATCAAACTACCTGCATTAGAAAAATTAATAATTTTATATTATTTTTGACAACTCAAATCAATTTTTAAAAATAACCTTACAGTTCGGCCGTCCTGAATTTAACACGTCCTCGTGTTTCTAATTAATCATGTCATGTCAGTCGCGGGCTTCCTTGCCCTAAGTCAAATCCAAATCATGGGCTATCCTGCCCTCCGTCAAATAATTAAAACCTACCCTTGAACTGCCGAACTCTCAGTTTTAATATCAAATCAACAGTAAATCCAAACGACTAACTTCTCATTCGATGTATACGAAATCTGAACCACTTATTGCAAATTACTTTCCACTTCACAAAAGACTAAATTCTTTAGAAAAAACTTAATATTTTAATCACCAAATTACCAAAACCACCGAACTCATTAAAAAAATTTATCAAATGTGGGTTGGTTCGAAAAAGATACCAAAGCGAAATTAAGACAACGTGAGACACGTCCCGCTTCTGAATTATTGGCGTCACTCAGAAAAGCAGGTATTATTTAAATATTTTTATCGAATTATTGGAATGTCCTCTCCAAAACCAACACAAAAAAAACACAAGTTTAATGTGTAAGGTTATCCGAGAGTTTTAATCTAAACAAACTAATGCCAAAATAAATAATTTAATTAGAGCGTGATTGCTATCACAACATCTAATTATCCAGTTCACAACCCAAATACCGAAAATATGCGATATCGCTCCGAATCTCAGAAGGAGACTGAACTAAAACCTTCAAAACACCCGTATTTATGCGAGTTCAATCTTGTCGGCCTCCTAGTAACAGATTGTATGACATCGAATGAGCGAAATATCGATTTTATCAAACTACCTGCATTAGATAAATTAATAATTTTATATTATTATTTTTGACAACTCAAATCAATTTTTAAAAATAACCTTACACTAGGTAGTTTTATCGTTTGAATTATAAGCGTCACTCAAAAAAGCAGGTATCATTTAAATATTTTTCTCGAATTATTGGGATGACTTCCCAAAACCTACGCAAAAAACACAGGTTCAATGCGTAGAGGTTATCCGAGAGTTTTAATCTAAACAAACTATTGCCAAAATATAGAGCGTGATTGCTATCACAACATCTAATTATCCAGTTCACAATCCAAGTACCGAAAATATGCGATATCGCTCCGAATCTTAGATGGAGACTAAACTTAAACCTTCAACCCTATAGCCCTAGGTTGGTCTCCTAGCAACAGATTGTATGACGTCGAATGAGCCACATATCGATTTTGTCGAACTACCTTCATCAGATAAATTAATAATTTTATATCATATTTGACAACTCAAATCAATTTTTAAAAATAACCTCACAATAGGCACCTAGGAGGTAGGTACGACAAGAACGAATTGTAGTAGCTAGTTACGTGTTATAATTCTACTTGCTATAATTATAGGATTGTTCAGTAATATTGTGTGGTCGAACTATTTATAACTGTCATTATTATTTTGTAGCCTATTGTGAAATGTCTACTTCTACCGAAGTAGGTAGGTATAACTAGTTTGTTTGTACTACGTAGTGGTAGGCAGGCAGGTATAGTAGTTTTGCCAATGCAGTTACATCACCTAACCTAGCCAGTGCATTGCGAATGCAATGTAGGTAGCTCTTAGGTACCTACCTACTATGGAAGTTAATGAAGCACAGGCTAATCTTGGTAGGTAAGTGCCTTGATAATTACTTATTTGTAAGTAAAGCATCTATTCAAAACAAGTTTTCAAATTTAATTTTATTGAAATAAAATTAAAACTAGTCTTTCAGTCAGTTCTTTCAGTCAGCAATATCCTAGCGATCAGGTTTCATTCTTTAAAACCTGCAGCATTAATGCTGAGCCAGGGCCTTTTCATTTTGTGCCACGTGGGTGCAAGAACTCATTTTAAGTACTTACTTAATTATTAAGTAAATATTAAGTAAGTACTTAAAATGAGTTCTTGCACCCACGTGGCACAAAAAATGAAAGGGATAAAAAATAAAAAAAGCACAAAAAATGCTGAGCCAGGGCCTTTTCATTTTGTGCCACGTGGGTGCAAGAACTCATTTTAAGTACTTACTTAATTATTAAGTAAATATTTTATTATTAACTACTACTAACCACTCTAGGTATATTTTATGCAGAAGATGAATAAATTATCTCTCTTTCTTTCTTTGTCTTGGAACAATGATCCGTTTATCCGTTGACCTCTTCATAGGCTTTGTTTTCTATTTCCTAAAATATTGAATTTTGTTCCAACTTAATAATGAAATAAATCTTAGAGTAATTAATGTTGGCGGTATACTCGTATATGCTCAGCGAGCCGGACGTCGTCGGCGCGGTGTCGAGGCTGTTATGTTTCGGGGGTTCGAATTAAAAACAACTCCATGCAGTTCAGTTGCGGGCCTCTGGTTATCGCGCCAATTAGAGGTCCTACACACACACTTTCACGTCGCGTGCGCACACCGCACGCACACTGCGCGCGCGCTCGTGCGTGTGAGTAGGCTGCCCACGATACGAACAATTATCATTTAAAACGTTTTCACGAAAGCCCGACTGCGATTTGCACTGCATCTTTTTCAACCCCCACAGTAAAACGCATAAAAACCACCATTTTGAATTTTATATAATTATGTAGCTACTTACCCACTGACACTCACGCCATCGAGACGAATCTAATGACGTATCATTTATCGAAATCGGTTGAGTCGTTGAGTAGTTACAAGTGGACGTAGAAACGGACATACATACATACAGGGCACAACACCCTCCTTTGAGTTTCACCGCAGTTGGATAAAAATTCAAGCAGGCTAAAATTGGGGTTCGGCAAAAAATTGGCGATATCGCGAATTGTGTAGCTATGGTGGTCTGTGAGCATCCGCAATCGTTTCGCATACTTACTCGCGCTAACCAAATGGTTAGTGCGAACGCGAGAACTCTTTGATATCCGGGAATTAGCAAATAGAAAAAAATTCGGTACATTACATAATTAATTGCAAAAATGTATCTAATATTTTTTCAAAATTTATATTGAATTTTATAGATAGGTAAATGTAGGGTTGGTACTAAAATATTATTCTCTTTGTAAATTCCTTTTTGTTGTATCTAGAAAGAAAGTAGAGACATATTATTATTTCTTTGAACTTTTTAGGCGTAAAATATATCGGATGATGTGTTCAATGACACTATTATTTAGCTAGTAGTGCATTTCGCACCGCCTGCGTGTCCGCCGCCGCGTCATACAAAAACTTATTTTTGAAAAAATATTCTATTGACTATATTGTATGCTACGTGTGATGCTCATGCTCGCAATCACAACCGTGCCAACCCGTGGCAAGGTCCTGCGGGACCGTCCGCCGACCGCCGCGCGCCGCAGCGAGGAGTCCCCGCGATTTTCAAAACTTTAGTCATTATTTAAACTAGGTATATATACAATATATCGCTTTAATATGTTATAGCTATTATACAATAGCTAAAATTTTATTGAAAATCAAAATAAATAAAAACAGGTAAATAAGTACTTACCTAATTAGGTATACTATTTTTCCTATAATTACTATTATTAATTATGATCATCACCCCGTCACCGCCTCACTACTGAGCACGGCTCTCCTTTAGCTATCAGCAAGGTTTGGCCGCAGTCCACCTGCTGGCTTAAGGTGCCCACCTTATGTGGTATGCACCTTTAGTGTGGATTGGTGTCACACACCTTTGAGAATATTATGGAGAATTCTGAAGCATAGAGGTTTCCTCACGATGTTTTCCTTAACCGTTAAAGCAAGTGATGTTTAATTGCTTAAACGCAAAAAACTCCGAACAGTTCGAGGGGCACGCTCGAGACCGAACCCTGGAACCTTCAAATAAAAAGGCAAGTTAACTGCTAAGCTCAGCACCTTCATGGAGAATATAGAATCAGAGTCACCTGCTCCTGAACTACTTACTTGTCCTGTGCTGAAACACAGCTTATCTAGTTTATGATATTATATTACTTGCCTCCTTAGATAAACGCAGCGTCAGAAGTAGAGCGCCGCTCGAGCACCCACTTATGTACCTAGGTAGGTACCTATCCAACTGTCTGTCTGCTATAAGTCGTCATATCTCCCTAAATAGGCTGCTAAACTAAAATAGGAAGTCAATGTTTTGGTTGGGCGCCTGTTCCAATTAGGAAGAGCTGTTGTGCTTGTTGAATGATTTCATTCAACGATAGGCACTCACTACTAGGTAGGTACAACTCACAGCTGCAAACTAGAGGCTCGGTGCCGGCAGCGAGCAGCGCGACACGACCTCCGCCTCGCTGTATGCACTTACGAGCACGTTTCAAACCTCTTGCACATAATATTATTATTGTGATGAATGTTATTACAATAATCCATACTAATATTATAAAGTGTATCTGTCTGTCTGTTACCTTTTGACGGCCATCCGCTTAACCGATTTTTATGTAATTCGGTACAGAGATAGCTCGTATGCCGGAGACGAACATAAGCTGCCTAATATTATGCTAGTACGCTTAACGCTTATCGGTTAATTGCTTGGTTCCTACTTCGCCTATAAAATGGAATCCCATAAGTGGTTATAGTTTTCGTGCGTAACGTAAGTAAACATTACGCACTACACGCACTAAATTTTTTGTTTAAGTAAAACAGCTATTTTGGTTCTCTTCTCGATATACCTACTACAGTGATTAAAAAATCTACGTTTCTCACATAAGTATTTTGTTATAAAAAACAGTTTTGGCTCCTAAAGAGCTACTAAGATCTAAGATATCGAAGGTTGATAAGAGTCATGTATTGTAGGCATGTGTAAGCTGGCGCAGCATCGGCAGGAGTACATGTTCGGCATTTGCAGTAGGTGTGTGTGGAGTCACCACTTACCTACGTCGCTTACAAGCTTCCTGCGTCGGCAGGTAGCCGTAACTCGCTGCCTGCAGTCTCTGCAGCCAGGCTCGCAGGCCTCCGCCGCGGTGACACACTAGCCGGCACGTGTGTGTGTGTGTGTGTTCCGCGAAGCCGCCATGACTCGCACTTCCTGCGCGGCGCCGCGCCCGGCTGTACTTAACCCACTAACGACACTAACTAGTTACTAGTAAGTGGTACCTCGGAACATAACACTGCACATTTCCCAAACGTATAGGTACGTCCGTAGGCGCTGTCACAACAACACTACATGCTGAATATTATCCAAAGAATATAACATCGTATGTTTCATCTAATCAAGGCACATGAGCAGCCCTTACTCTGTCATTTTTTATATAAAAATAAGTAAGTATAATGATCTCGTTATCACCTGAGTACTTCCTCGTAAATCTATTGCATAGTAGGTAGATAGTAAACTATTAGTTAGGTAAAGGTTAGGTACTGAAACAACGACATACCTACCGAGTTAAAATCAAAGCTAACTCCTATTCAAAATAGAATTGTAGGCACTTACACTTTTGATTAATTACTATCCATAATTGTTGTGAGATAACTTATACATAGAATGGTGATAATTAATTACGCAAACTTAAAACTAAAGTTACCAAATGCGCTCTGGTCTGAGAAGAGCCACCTACAAACCGTCCGCGTATCAATATCTTACTCCTAGCTAAGACTATCCAGATAACTTTGTAGGTAGGTATTTGATAAGACTGATGGTAGGCAACATTCTTCATTTAGTACAATCTAATTCCCCAGTCCCCACATACAAACATACACACCTAAGTAGGTATTTGTTTGTGTGGAGGCTACGCTGACAGGATAGGACCTCGTCGTCGTTGAAGGCAAACATTTGTAACGCCGCGCTCGTCACAAATACGCAGGTGAGGATCGTTCGCAGCCAGGTACGGCGAGTCCCGCTGGTGCACGCTGGTGTGTGCTGGTGTATGGAGTCAACAACCCTCTTTTTGCGCGTCGGCAAACATGTCCTGTGTGACGATCCGGGTTATTATAAATTATAGTAAACGCGCTGAGTGCTTGAGCAAACGAGCCGCCCGCCCCCCGCGCCGCCCGCCCGCGCCCCTCGCGCCCGCGGGAGACCGTTACATAATAAAATCATTGTTTATTAGGTTATTAACTTAGTGTTAGCTATTGTGGTTCTACCGCGCTATATATTATGATAATGTGGTTGCTTTGTTTCAGAAAAAAAAACTAAATTAAAATTTTTGCAAGTCGCGGTAGGTTTGTGTGTGTAGCGGTGGGTGGATGGCGGCAGGGGTGGGGGAGGGACGCGGGCGCGGGCGCAGTGCCCTCAAATTCAGCAAAGGAGGCATTGCCTGACGATGATGATGGCAAAATAAAAGTTTTACCCAAAAGTGGTGGTTTCTACTGATTCGATTCGTTTGTACACTGGCTCTTCTAGTTTACATTTTGTACGACGAAAAGTAACGTTAGCGAAGATAAAACTTGTTGCCCTCACTCGTGTTGACCTATTTGAGAATTTGAGATGTTTTTATGTGGAATATAAAACGATATTATACCTACCTATTAGCGACACACATACACATAGACGACATATGTATTACACATAGACGACGCGTGACGTAGTAGGTACCTATCTGCCTAGCCGCCAGCCAGGCTGCGCGCCCACGCTGCTGCGCGTGGCGTGGGAACCGCGAACTGCGCGTTTTTATCCCCCGCGACCTGTGGGATGTTTCCCTTCGGAAATATTTGTCACGATAATTATGACGTAATAAACGATAATAATAGAAGCGTTAGCCCGGTTGCAGTGGAACAGAGTACAAACCTAATCGGGAGGCCGGGGTTCGATTACTCATACGGCAATCAATTTAGGGTTTCATATCTTCATAGCAAAAAAGGACTACTTCGTTGTCTCTTTGTCTGTCTGTCAAGATCTGTCAAGGGAATCAAAACCTATAGAATAGGTATCTACTTCCCGTTGACCTAGAATGGTGAAAGACAGGCAAAAACGTCTTAAACAAGTAAAGGGAAACATGTGGTTAGGGAAATCATAAAATAATTGAATAGTGTTATTTCTTGTTTGATGGTACAGAACCTTTCGTGTGCGAGTCCGACTCGCACTTGACCAGTTTTAACCTAAGATTAAAGGCTCAACTCTCAAGTGCGTAACTAGGTTGGTAAATGAAGAGATCCAAAGCTAGATATCAATGATCCAGAAATCAAGACCGTAATGTTCATAATTAATATTATCTCTTGTGTTTGTCGGTTTGTGCATCGATGGTTTGTGCTGATCCATGATAAGTACATACCTACTTAGTTACGTTTGACTAATGGATGTTTGAATCTACCGGTTAGTGTTGGTGTACAGCGCGGCGCAAGACGGCGCAGTAGGTACCTACCGTCGTTACATGTACACTGGAATTTTCCTCAATTTAATTAGTGCAGTAAACAAACGGTTCTTGTGAGCAGGAAAACTGAATGTTATTGGGTACACGAACGAGTTAATTAAGTACCTACAGCAGCAAACAGAATTGGGAATTGACTTACATCTCATAACAGACGATCGAATTAAACAATATTTTGCCTCTAGCTATCCTCATAATATTATTAATTATAATCTTGCAGATTAATTGTTATATAGATGTCATTAGTTATCTATCTACTGATACACCTAGCTGCACGTGGGTGAGGGCAATTCATTCACTCATCAGTCATTTCATCGATAAGAATAGGCCGAGAATGAACGAATGAATGGGATACTTACTATTGATGCAATGCTGCGATGCTGTGATGAAGTCCGCCTCCTGTTTGGAAGTCGGGAGTTAGGGTCAGCAGCTAACCTCTTAACTTTCTGAAGCTAGGAGCATTTCAATCACTTGCTTTAATAGTAAAGGAAAACATCTGAACATCCATAATGTTCTCGAAGGTGTGTGAAATCTGTCAGTCCGCGCGTTGGCCAGCGTGGTAGACCAAACCCTTCTCATTCTGAGAGGAGACTCGTGCTCAGTAGTGAGGCGGCGATGGGTTGATCATGATCACAATCATGATTAATATACTATTATTATTATATAGACTGTCTTCTATTTCTTTTTCGTAGCTTTTATCTGTCTCGTTCATACCTGGACCCTGGATCCTCCTGCTGGATCACTTCCACAATCCACACTTAACATTGCTATTGCATCTTTCTTTTGAAGTTGTTTGAATGTGTATCTGCTTGTGGGATAAACACCCAAGTTATCCCTGTACTTGTCTCAGTGAGCAATAGTTAGTTCACTGTTGTCTAGTTTTACTCGTGTGGCCCCCGGGCCCCGGTCAGCTGCATCACTGCGCCCTGTGCTGCCCCGGCAGTGGAGCGAGGTGAGCGAGGCGGGCGAGGTGAGCGAGGCGGGCGAGGTGAGGCGCTAGGCGCTAGCGTGTTTGCACCTGTTTTTGTTCGTCCCTAACGCGCTATTTTACACGTTTTAAGGGCCCTTCGGATCGTTTCTAAATTAGTCCTATTTATTTTTTGTCCGTGTGGAGTGACGACTTGAGTGTTTCGAAATGAGTTATTTGTATAGGCCCTCTGTGCCCTGCGCCCGCGCCGCACACGGCTCGCCCGCGCCGCACACGGCTCGCCCGCGCCTCGCCGCCAAACATCATTCTATCATCATCATCATCGTCGCGTGCCTTCTTCGAAATGAAGCTTAGCGATCATCATCCAAAAGCTTCTTTATTTATAGCCACCTCTTTTAATTTCGGGTAACTAAGCCCTGTCCACCCCTTTGTATCGTCTAACCGTTTGCGTGTTTGACGACCTAGAAGCCTTTTGCCCTCAATGCTACCTCCAACACCAATCTTGGGATTGGTGTTGGAGGCTCCCGTTCAAAAATGTGTGTGTGTGTGTGTGTGTGTGTGTGTGTGTGTGTGTGTGTGTGTGTGTGTGTGTGTGTGTGTGTGTGTGTGTGTGTGTGTGTGTGTGTGTGTGTGTGTGTGTGTTCAAATAGGGCGAGCTTCTTTCGCATGAGGGTGGAATTAATAATTCCTGAGATTTGGTGATTAGTCAATGGCTGAGTCACCTGATTGGGACGGTCTGTTTCGCTTTTATACACTAGCTGGTATTACTATGGTACTGTTGTTTCTACAATGTCCACACTGTAGATGTCAGAGTTGGACGCTAGGCACAGTCCACGCGCTGCGGTGCTACGTCACGTCCGCCTGCAGCGCCGCGGCAGATAACGAGCCCCTAATGAATTGTTATTTCGGATGCTGGGCTGGTGGGTGGTTTGTTTACACTCTCCGTGAACAACAGGACAGTTCATAACATTTGCATCGCGAAAGCTCGCCTGGCGTCCCCCGGGAGCGGCGGCCTCGTGCGATTTTCTAGGAAGCGGAGGGAGGAGGACTTCACACATCGTTACATAGATGTGTTGTAAATCGATAAGCAGCATTTTCCCACACTCCAAGTTAGCTATTTTTATTTTCTTACTTATTTACAAATATAATATGAGGCATCCTAAAAAAAGTTGCTCATTTCTGTGAAAGTTTTAGGATTAGTCATTAGATTATGCTTCCTGTTTATCCTTCATAATTGGGTTCGAAGTAATAATTATCTTTGATATTTGTCAAGATAAATATAGGTATGTTGATATCTTTTGATAAATATAATCGACAATATTTGATAGTAGTTAATTTGGATTGTTCAGATTCCGAGGTGAGGCGGATGAGGATAGTTGGTTTCTAGTATTAGTTTGCAAGTTTTTAGTCACGAAATTAAGAACAAAATATTATTATAATAGAATTATCTACTTGCTTCTAGCGTAAGTGTTGAGTGATACCACTTAAATAGTATTACTAGGCGGGCTGTTTGATAAATAATTACCGGTTAGTTATCATGATAAGTATCCTTATAATAATTATAACCTTGCTAACAGGAGAGCTTTAAAGCTCCGTCTCTTTTTCTTCTTTCTGGGCAGTTTCCGTCAGCTCTGCGTCCACCCGTCCCTGTGCAGGTATAGCTCCGTGTGTAGGTATGAATGGCGAGTAGGTACGTAGATGGGAGCGTGTGTGTTGACACCATGAATGTGGCACATTCACAGAACGGAGTGAGCCGTCAGCCGACACGCGTCATCAGTACCCGACACCTGCTGCCACGTCGGCAGTAGCCGCGTGCTGCCCTTCAGTGCTCTTGTTGTAGACACAATAAACTTGTAATTTGCATCTCAATTGAAGGCTTGAATAAACATAGTTTCATCTTTCTACTATTCTATTACTAGCTGATGCCCACAACGTCATTCGCGTCGATATACCTAGGTAGGTTATACAGAAACTCCGACGATTGATTTTCCGGGCTAAAAAGTACCCTATGTGTTTATCCAGGATATAATCTATCTCAATTTCAACCAAATCCGTCCAGTAATTTTTGCGTGAAAGTGTAACAAATATACACACGCATACATACACATATACCTACATACACACGCTTTTATAATATTAATGTGTGATCATAAAGCTTAAATGTTAATATTTAGTAGGTATGGCAGAGGCAACCAAAGTCCTAATAAAAGGGAAACAGCTAAAGAGCCTGGTCACGATGGCATATTTCCCACGTCGCGTCGTGAGTCAACCGATCAGGCACACTGGATCACCGGGAGGCATGGCGTGACGCTCACACCTCTACTCGGCTAACTCTGTGTCGCCATTGGCTGAAATGCACTATCTAAGCAAGAACCTTGAATCCAGTCAATCACGACAATAGAGTTTCTAGCAATGGACGCCAAACACAAGTACTGAGGCAGCAGTTTATGGGTTCTGTGAAAAGTCAAGCACGGTTGCCATAGGAATCCCTCGACCGCATGTGTCGGACACACCACCGGTCATGTTGGACAAGTGTTTGTTAAACAGCACATGGTTGATCGGTCGGAACGGACTCGCCCGCGTACTTCGTGTAGGAAGTGCGGGCGCGCGTGGCGGAGCACGTGCGCGCCCGCGTGCCCGGGTGCCGTGCTCGCGCCGGATCGACGACTCCTGCGGGACGACACTTGCACGACACGGAGCTGCAATTCTGTTGGGGTCCACAGAAGTGGAGCCCGGCCGTGGTAATTACCATGCCCATACTGTTCAAGGAACGTCAAGTTTAGTTCACTATGTAAGGTTATTTTTAAAAATTGATTTGAGTTGTCAAAAATAATATAAAATTATTAATTTATCTCATGCAGGTAGATTGATGAAATCGATATTTGGCTCATTCGATGTCATACAATCTGTTGCTAGGAGGCCAACAAGATTGAACTTGCATAAATACGGGTGTTTCGAAGGTTGTAGTTTAGTCTCCTTCCGAGATTCGGAGCGATATCGCATATTTTCGGTATTTGGATTGTGAACTGTATAATTAGATATTGTGATAGCAATCACGCTCTAATTAAATTATTTATTTTGGCATTAGTTTGTTTAGATTAAGACTCTCGGATTACCTTTACACATTGAACTTGTGTTTTTTGTGTTGGTAAATGAGAGGACATTCCAATAATTCCATAAAAATAATTAAATAATACCTGCTTTTCTGAGTGACGCCAATAATTCAGAAGCGGGACGTGTCTCACGTTGCCTTAATTTCGCTTTGGTATCTTTTTTTAAACAACCCACATTTGATTAAAATTTTAATTGAGTTTGATTTGGTGACTAAAAGTTTTAGTTTTTTTTTAAGAATTTAGTCTTTTGTGAAGTGGAAAGTAACTTGCAATAAGTGGTTCAGATTTTGTATACATCGAATGGGAAGTTAGTCGTTTGGATTTATTGTTGACTTGATATTAAAACTGAGAGTTCGGCAGTTCAAGGGTAGGTTTTAATGATTTGACGGAGGGCAGGATAGCCCATGATTTGGATTTGACTTAGGGCAAGGAAGCCCGCGACTGACATGACAAGATTGATTAGAAACACGAGGACGTGTTAAATTCAGGACGGCCGAACTGTAAGGTTATTTTTAAAAATTGATTTGAGTTGTCAAAAATAATATAAAATTATTAATTTATCTCATGCAGGTAGATTGATAAAATCGATATTTGGCTCATTCGATGTCATACAATCTGTTGCTAGGAGGCCAACAAGATTGAACTTGCATAAATACGGGTGTTTCGAAGGTTGTAGTTTAGTCTCCTTCCGAGATTCGGAGCGATATCGCATATTTTCGGTATTTGGGTTGTGAACTGTATAATTAGATGTTGTGATAGCAATCACGCTCTAATTAAATTATTTATTTTGGCATTAGTTTGTTTAGATTAAGACTCTCGGATTACCTTTACACATTGAACTTGTGTTTTTTGTGTTGGTAAATGAGAGGACATTCCAGTAATTCCATAAAAATAATTAAATAATACCTGCTTTTCTGAGTGACGCCAATAACTATAATCCGTCAAAACAGGCAAATCTGTTTGGTACAATTTGCCACGTAGACGCTATACACTGTGTTTGATAAATCATCGTGCCATATTATATTCTTTCATCGTGTCTGCTACTTGACAAACGTTCAAACAGTCCTTCGAGTTCACAGAAATTTTCATTTCCGCGCTCAGCTGTTAGCAGGATTGTTACAGCAAAGAGATCTAAACAGACCTATCTTCTTAGGTGATGTAATATGTGTTGATCTCTATCAAATAAGTTCATTATTCTTATCGTCCTAAGTTTATTGTCATGATCATTCACTAGTTAGTTAAGTTAGGGCGTAGTATGTAGTTTCGTGTGCACCGTTGTCGTGCAAGTGTGGCGGCGTGGTGGTGCGCGGCGGCGGATTGAGGGCATTGTAGTATGTTATTATATCCGGGTTCAAGTTGCGTCGTAAACCAGCGCGTATTGTTCCCGCTGCTGAGGCGTGCTGAGGCCGGCGCACACGCGACGGTGACGTGTGTTGTATTCTGTATTACAACTTACAAGGAATTGTGGTTACAGTAATTGATGTCAAGAAAATTTGAAAATGGTGGTGTCGGAGTGTCTGTTGAAACGAGCGTTGAGTGTGTTGTGGAAAGATTTTGGAAGATCTCTGTGATGTTGCGTGGTGATGTCTCGTGCGTGTGTTACAGTAGCAAGGTGGTAATGCACATTGCGTGCTGCACTTTGTATCATACAATTAATGTCTGTGTTAAGCTTATTGTATATTTGTACATCACGGTCTTGTATATCGTGGACGTCCGCAAAGTAATGTCTGTTTGTATGTAACGTACGAGTTGAGACGCGGCAATGCAGTCGCACGCAGACTGATCCGTCAATCAACCTACACGCAGACACAGCCCTCACATTGTCTATTTGTGAACTGGAAGGCTTGCGCTGCAGCTTGTGCCGCCGCATCTTTAAATGTATCGTCCTAGTTCCCTATTCATATACACATCAAGTCAGTGTGCCTCTCTGCCAAGTGGCGTCCCGTGTGTTCGCTGCCGAGACTGGACGTGGAAGTGTAACGCTGTGTACGTGAGCCCTTAGTGGCGATCGCTAAACAAACAATCGTTGCGCGATTAGCTCGGTAAGGCATTGTTGTACTCCACTCACACACACATGCGCGCACGAGTGCTGTACCTACACGTACGCACGTGATACCTACTCAAGACACCATGCAGGAAGTAAGTGTTATTGATATAATTTGCTTAGATGTCACTAAAACAAATGTGTGTAGGTACTGGCGAGATTTAGTTCCCGGTGCCTTGTCTCACATTACCAACATTTCAATGACCAGTCCCTTTTCTGTAAATTAGTTGAGTCATTAGCTCATTGTCGTTACAGACGCGAGAACAAATAAACAATACAAAACATGCCTAAGTATGTGTTTATACATCATATTACACGAATCATTAGGCAAGTACCTATTATAAATAATTTTCACAATGTTATTCATAACCTAGATACCTAAGTACATAGTCTACTTACTTATTTTGACAATTTAATTTCTAACTATTAAGTACCTATTCTTTTTGCTCTTTTGGATTTTCAATTTTCCGTTTTAGAGATCTCAATTCTCAATACGTTTGTGGTCCCAACAAACGGGGTCTAGTCTCCGATGTCCATTATCTCAGTAGCACGGAAGTTGTGATTATCTCCTACGATCTGAACGTTACACTTTATGGTGGGTATTCACGCTGCAGCAGGCCATTTTAGGCGACAGTGGAAGTGAGATGATGGCGATCTGTCAAACTGAACACTGAAGCTGTCAAACTGCAGCAGCTGTGGTGTAGCTAGGTACGTACGTTGCATGCCGCTGGGCTCGCTAATGTATGCAAGCGGACCGAGGGCGTCGCGACGGCGACGAGGGGGGTGCGAGGGGGAGGTGGCGGGGGGCGCCGCAGATAAGACCGCTGCTTCCGAACCGTTCCGAGCCGTTAGCTGCGCGCCCCACATGCGCGGGCGCCGCGTGTGTTTGCCGATACTTGCACAGCCATCACATCACAGAGCTGCCGCTGAAGCTATCCAATTCGTGTAATATACACATACAAAATAAATGGAAACCGCTGATCCACTCGAGGCCGGGATCTTCAGTAATCACGAAGGAAGAGACTCAATCACATCCTCATAGCCTACTGGGGCACAGAATATTTATACCTAGTAGTAACTTCCCTGGGGAGTGGGGAGCCCTACAACGATGTCTGGTTTTACAACAATTTGACGATCGTTATTAGTTTTAATAAGTATGATGATGATAATATTATGAAAAATTATTTACAGCTCAAAAATGATAAGCTATGTCAGGAATTCTACCGCGGCTTAGACCTTCGATTATTATTATTAGAGATTTTATTATTGCTAATTAAGTCAAAGGGTCAGGTTATAGATAGATAGGTACAATACAATATACAGCATATCCACTGAGGTAGGTATGTTTGTAGGTTTTGGAGTGAATATGTCACAAGTTGTGTCACAAGGTTTCGTCCATATTCGGGATACAAAACTTTGTCCTCGCCTGGTTAGATACGAATGTGTCAGAGCGCTATGACAGCTGACGGCACCGAGCGCGGCCGCGGCCGGTAGCGGCGCGTTCTGCGGGGCGGCAGCGGCCGCGGTGCCATACTCTCCATGCCGCTCGGCACCCGGCACCCGGGCCGCCGCTTAGTTCACTACACAGTACTTATACAATAACTTAATAGTAGTTTGGCCGTGGGCTGTTCGATATATCGTTTGGTGAATTGACCCACTTCATTTACACACGCTTTGTTAGCGCCGCTACGATTGTCTCGATTAGCAACCGTTTTGTCAGTTAAGTATTTGTGTTGGTCGATGCGATATTGTATGCTAACGCGGCGGTCGTGTGCAGGAGCGGCGGCGGCGCGGCGGTGTACGCGCGCTGCGCCTACCCGGCGGCGCCCTCGCCGTACTTCGGCAACGGCGTGGAGCTCGCGCAGACGCAGATCTGGGCCTGCTCGTCCAGCGCGGGCGGCTCGCCTAGCTACGCGCCGGCGGGCGGCGGCGGGAGCGGCGGCGGCGGCGGCGCGCTCGGCGAGGAGTTCGAGGGCAGCGAGGCGGGCGAGGCGGCGGGCGGCGGCGCGCTGCCGGCCTTCAGCGCGCGCTTCGGCGGCCCCTTCGCCGGCGGCGCCGCGCGCCCCGCGCTCTACGCGCCCGCGCTCGCGGCCAACACCTACACGCAGTCCGTGAGTACATCCTCATTCCTCACACAGTTCAATGTAACTACCCTCCGTTCTCGAGGAACTCGGCGTCAAGTAGCATCTGTCCCCTTCTGTATCTGCGGGTTTGCATTTTCACTTTCTGTCGTCACATATATTATTATGTAGACGCGACGATGTTTCTATTGAACGACTAGTACTTCAAAGAAGAGTAATAAGGCAGAAAAAAGGCAGAGCACGTGCAAGACCGTCCCCTCACAGGAGTAGGTACAAAAGAAGGCAGCCATCAGAGAGGAATGCAGACGCATAGTAGCGTGCTACAGCACTGCAGTGAGAACCATGACCGCTCTGTCAAGAGCATAGCGACAAAAAAGAAGAAAGTGTCCACTATTCCACGGTAGTATCTCCTACCCATGGCAAACCCATGGTGAGCTTTCAAGTTAGAGTAGATAGGATACCTACCTACCAACCCGCCTAGCAACCGTGATATCGAAAACGGTCATACAAATAGGTAGATCATTTATTCACTCCCTCTGTTCGGAAGTCGGTTAAAGAACCACAATAGCATGTACTCGCAATATCCGCGATAAGGGACTGGTGCTGCCCGCTGGCGCCTGACGAGTGACGCCTCCTTGCTACTGAATCTGACGACTTTACCTACTGACGATTAATTATGTATTTTAATTTGTTGTAAATTGTACAATATGCCTGTTCCAAATTGGAAGGTACTAGCTAGTTTTAGTGACGCATATAATAAAAAATAATTAAAATAATATAGATAGGTGGCTATACATATATACTGTGTATATTTAAACGGATTAAACACTCAAGTTAAACAACCACTAATAAAAATTTAAATACCTGGTTACGTAGACCTGTTTCTGAAAACAGGCAAGTTTTGGCGCGTCAATTAAATATGTAACTTTAATTACCCCATAATTACTGCTCGATAAACTGCTGTACGACTTGACTTTCAAATTAAGTTTAAGTATTAGCTTATTATTCATACATTTTTTTTTAATTGAGCAAAAATGTATTCTTAGGGATTTTACAAGTTGTACCTATTGTATTCGAATAAGGATCACAGGTTTTAAAGGGTTTCAAAGGCATTAAGATAATGGACTGATAAGGTACCTACCTAAAGTCCGGGAGTGAAGCATTGAAGTATATATTGCGTCGCTATGCGTTAGTCACAGTTTTGCGAAGTTATTCAAGGCTTGAGAATGTAGATCAAAGAAGATTACCCGCTTGGCTCAGTTATGACTTGAAGTACAGGTGCATATCCACGTCGCACTTGAATCAACTTACTTACAATTACTTTCCATTACAAAAAGCTTCTTATAGCAAGCATAGGTACTTACAGACATACCTACTACAAGTTTCACAAAAAGGAACAACGTTGTCCGTGCATTACACTGCCATAGTTAGACTTAATTATTGCCAATAGGTATATCCATTGTGTAAACTTAAATTTGTAGATAGCTGTTAATTAAATATATATGTATTATCTCTTTTCAGGAAGTATGGAGCATAGAAGGAGGGAGAAGGACAAACCTGCCCGCCTCCGCCAGCCTCTCTGCGTGTAAGACAATAGCTCTGTTATTTCAAACCTATTTTATTCAACATAATTACTATATCTAGGCCTTAATTTCCCTTAAGTTGATAGCTTTTCATATAAGAATGGTCCAATTCGACATTAAAAGTTGGGAGTTACAAATAAGATAAGATTTGAATGTCAAAGAGAAAATTAGGACCCAATTTAAAATCTTAAATAAGCTTAAAATCAATTATTCTATCATTTTAGCCATAGTTTAGCTATAAGATGCAAATGCATAAATGAATCTTTAATTAAGTACAATTAATTATTTTTGCTCCTACTGTCGAGCTAATTATACCGTGGTGGGGACACAACCTCTGAGCATACCATAACTTGCATTACAGTTCATCTGTGCTACACACTCGCACAAACCTCTACTCGCAAAATCACAATCTACTCGCTATTGGCAGTTCAACTCAAAAAACTGTTGTTAGTGACAATGACAATGAGAACGTACAATGATGCGCACGCGTCACGCCTGCGACCGTGCCTGCGACGCCACGTCTGCACTTCACGCTGCAAACATGCACACACTATGAGTCACACGATCTTTTGTGTGTGATTTAAAGTGCACAAATATGGACGTTCCTATGCTTTACATAGGTACCTACTTACTTATCTGATCGCTTAAAACTTACCCGCTTATAGCCTCGTGCAAAATTACCCGAACATCCTGTGGAAGTGAACAAGAAACACGCGAACAGGTCACACGTACAAAAGAACTTTACAAAACTAACCTTCGACAGAATGAGATCAGTGCAGAGTATCAGGAGTAGTATAATATCACACTATCACACTATAATATTATAAAGGAGAAAGTTTGTATGTGTGTGTGTGTGTATGTTTGTTACTCTTTCACGCAAAAACTAATGGACGGATTGGGCTGAAATTTAGAATGGAGATAGATTATACCCTGTATTAGCACATAGGCTACTTTTTATCCCGGAAAATCAAAAAGTTCCCACGGGAATTCTGAAAACACCTACATCCACGCGAAGGAAGTCGCGGGTATCAGCTAATGTATAATAAATTAAGTAAACCCTACAATTATTGTAGGGTTAATAAACACTATTGTTACCAATAAATACTTAGTTATTTGTTATGCAAGGTTGGAAAGTTATTATTTTGGCGCGAGAGCAGCGAGAGTTTGTATTGAATTCCGAAACAGCGAAGGATCCTAATTTTGAATCCTGAGTGAAGCGAGGAATTCAAATGCATCTCACTACAGCGAGGAAAACGCCAGATGCTTGCAAGTTCTTTCCTTTTAGTAGTCTTTTTAGTGTTGCTTTTTCGTTTCATCGAGTTTCAAGTCACAAATAAACTTAAAAAAACTGAAACGAGATCCTCGCTATTTAAAAACTGATAAGCATCTAGGATGCATGCTGATAACGACAGTGTGTGTGTGTGTGTGTGCGTGTGTGAGTGGTCGTGTAGAGCATGTGTGCGAGCAGAGACAGTTCTCGCGGGGGTCACGCGATAGCCTCTGGTAGTTACTCTGCCGCTGTCAAAGCTATTATGTATTATTATAATTATGAATACCCTTACGAGCTCGTAATTCGGGAGCGATAAGCGAGCCGACGGATGGTGCCGCGAGCCACTTGAACCGTCGTCCGTCCTCGACAGTCGACAGTCGACACCGAACGACGAGTTTTATTCCACTTTTGTTGCCTGTTTGATGATTAATAGCTTTTCTTTGAAAGGTTTCTCCCTCGGTTAAGTGTTACAGTCAATAAAATTGGGGATTTTTGTACAATTCCAGCGTGAAGCTCTAAAGTCATTATTTAGTTAACTATATATTTTTATCTTTTCCATTGTTTTGTCCTTTCCAGTCTCCTTATATATAAACACAGTAAGTATGTTTAAATTTGGTTTTAATCTAATCATGAAGCGGTAATAGCTTATAGCTAAAACGTCGACCTCTCGTATATACCTACCTCATATGTATATTATGTTAGACTATTTGTAGACAAAGATGTGAATAATATCTTCGTCATTTTCGCTGGTTGAGTTTAAAAAACTTTTCATCATATTGTACCTAATCAATGATTCTCTTTGCAAATATGGCAGTGCACCCTATGGCTATAGGTACATCGATGACCCTAACGCAATAGTCGTAGTGAAGTGGTTAGTGAGACAACGGCCGATGTCCGGCTGTTTGCGCAGGTCCCTACAAAAAACGATGTCCTCCTCCAAATAAACTCGTTCCCTTTTAAGCGCATTAAAATCGCATTCCTTATACGGCGTGGATAAGGCACGTGCCGCGCAAACAGCGCCGCGTCCGGCGCGTCCGCCCCGCGCGCCCCCGCGCTCACCCCCGCGCACACCCCCGCGCGCCCCACATCCCGAGTGACACAAAAAATACAATGTTGTCAAACACTAGCCTCGCGTTTGTCTCGTCGCTGCTTTTTTCTTCCTCCCCAAAAGAAATCTTACAATTTACTGCTGTGATGTATGATTGTCGTGTCAAAGTCGTAAATCAGTACCGATCGTGTCATCTCCTACTTGGTGGGGAAAAAACGAATTTCAATTTGTTGAATTTAATCACGTTCAAATGAACACTTTTATTGTTTCAATCTTCTAGACTAGAATCTCGAATGAAGCGTCTACTTGATTTCCTGCACTATTGAGTATTGACATGTGCTGAGGTCCACAGTTTACCTATTTACCTACATTGAAGTGGACTACTCGTAAGTAACACCCCAGTATTGTGAATCGAGCCAACTTTGTTCAGGTGGAAGGTTTTCTAAAAATCGCATGCAACTTTTTGGTTTTTCGAGATGAAATAGCACGTAAGGCTTCTGTAGAATGCAAGCTATTACTAAATTTTGTCAAAATTGGTTAAACGGATGGACTATGACAAGTTAGCAAACAGTCAAATAGACAGGCACTCTTTCGCGTTTAAAATATTAAGTATGGAGATATGAATTGTTGTCCATTTCGCATACATTCGCTATTGGAATACATACCGGAAGTCAATATTTGACGGCGCATCGTGTGCAAAGTTTTGAGACTTTTGGAAGCTTTTTATTTGGAAACTATTAATGAATACAACAATATTTGTGATTTTAATTAGCTATAGTCCAGTAGGGTTATGTACTTACTACTACAATATAATATAATCATAATTGCTTGATATAATCACTGCGAAAGTGAGTCTGTCTGTCTTTCTGCTAGCTTTTCATAGCCCATCGTTGAACCAATTTTGATGAAGTTTAGTACTGAGATAGCTTGCATTCCATGGAGGCCATAATTGCTACTTTTTTGTTTCGGAAAGTTCCATGCAACTTTTATAAACTCTGGCCACGTGAAGCAAGTTGCGGGCATTCTCTATTTGGTACAGACAGCTCGCATCCTGGAGATGGATGATATATGTAATAGATTTAAAACTTTCTCTACGGCGTTGCCAGAATATTACAAATAGTGAGGCACCTCACGGCTCGCTGGCGACCGGGGCGCGTCAGCGGCGTGGCGCGCGCTTATCTCGCGCAGTGCGAGCCTGCGCCTGCGCCGCTAGGACACAGTTAACGCCATTAGCCATTAGGACGAGCTTGCCTCGTGACGTCATCTCTAGGTACTCGCATGCGCCCATTGTCGATGGCAATCGAATGTGACCATTGTTCGCAATGACTTCAAATCTGTGCTTCACCATTTACTAAGTAGGTACGTTTTGATTATTAACACTTTACGATTACGATTTATGAAACTACTAGTAAATACCCGTGACTTCATTCGGTGGATTTAGGTTTTTAATAGTTCCGTTAATCCGTTGGAACTCTTTATTTTGTAGTCTGTTCCCGTAGGAACTCTTAATTTTGCACCACGTTCCCGTGGGAACTCTTAATTTTATTGGATCAAAAATAGCATTATTAACAGTTTCATCCAGGTGCAAACACTACGACTGATAATCGTAAGATTTCAATGTCATGGAGTCAGGGTCACTCTGTCATCGATCGTCGCAGCAGAAGGCGGCGTGTCAGCACTTTAGTTGCCGACGTCGGGTTTCCAGTTCATTGCACTGCGCGGTGCACCTGACCTGCCTGCTATGTAAACAATTGCAATATTACTTACCTGAATTACGTGAGGCAGCTATTAACTTGAACAAAATATAGCCATGTGACATTACAGTTGGATCTTTATAATAGATGAGATGATGTCCGCGGTTCCGCCCGCGTCAATTTAGGTTTTTAAAAACCCGTGGGAACTGATCAGTTTTGCGGGATAAAAAGTAGTCTATGTCCTTCCTCGGGATGCAAGTTATCTCGTCAAAATCGGTTGAACGGATGAGCCTTGAAAAGCTAGCAGACAGACAGACACACTTTCGCATTTAGGTATAATATTAGTATGGTTAATGTAATTCATAGCTAACCTTACCTCAAAATCTCCGTTAATCTCCAGTACTCGTCTCGGGCCTCCAAATCTTAAATTAAAAAATCCTTCTATGGTTACCCAAACCAAATTATTTTCAATAGTTAAGGGGTTTTTGGGTTTTTCATTAATCTATGGCCGGCGCACCGTTCTGGCCCCGAACCCCAAATCCTGGTTGCCCGTATTTGGTTCGCGTGAATGTTTGTTATTTTGCTATGATTTTCCAGAACATGAGCTACATATTTCGGAGAATAACAAACGTGTACAGATAGGGTTTTATCGATAGATAGCGATTATGCAATGGATGTAGGTCCGTCATTACATGTGGACACTGCGGCGCACATGGCCCCGGCGCGGCCGCTGCGGTAACGCGACACCGGCGCACGCGCACGCCGCGCCGCTTCGCACGCCCCGCGACGACGGACACGATGCCATCACATACATCACGAAACATTACACTTTACGACTACATTATTTAGCTAATGAGATCGAATTACACTGGTATTAAATTGTTGAATGACTCTTGCTAAATACCTACATTGAAAGGAAATTATGAGATGGACAAGCAACACTTTCATTTGTCCAACGCAAGTGGTCAATGTCGATGGAGATGCCAAACCAAGAACCGTCAAAACAATCATAATAATATCCATCAATCCAATGTTTAGATTCAATCGGTTTGAAGTTTTGCTAACCCGAAGTAGATATATCTTATTAGCTTCGATATTCAGCGTACTACCTTATTGTTTTATAACGGTGCGCCGCGCAGCGAGTGTGGGGCATGAGAGTATGGCGCATTCCCGTATGTTCTGCAGCCGTTCGCGGCAGTGACCCCGGACACAATGCGCCGCGAGGCACGAACTCGCGCGCGGCACGCGCGGCCTCGCGGCTTGCGGCTGTCGCGGCGCGGCCATTGCCAAGGCCGCGCCGACGTCCAGCGCCGGACAAAGAGCGCTAACGGTTCCTTGTTAGCCGCGAAGGAGGAAGTACATTTGTAAACAACAAATTATGGTATGCTCAGGTTTCGTTCGGAGCCCTAATTCTCTCCGACGTTGAAATCGTAACACCTACGTACGCATGATGTACGAGGAGTTACGATTGGAACGTCGCAATACGTAGGGCTGGTCGCTCGGTGCGAGTACGTGTGTCTGTGGCAGTCGAGGCGGAGCTGTTCACGGAGGGGCGCGAGTGCGTGAACTGCGGCGCCATCCACACGCCGCTGTGGCGGCGCGACGGCACCGGCCACTACCTGTGCAACGCGTGCGGCCTCTACAACAAAATGAACGGCATGAACCGGCCGCTGAAGCAGCCGCGGCGGCTGGTACGTCAGCGCCACGCCGCGCACGCGCCGCCCGCGCCCGACGTACGCACCGCTCGCTCTACCCCCGCCCCGCCCCTCGCCCACGCCCCCGCCCCCGCCCCGCCCCACCGCCCCCCGCCCGCGAGACATCCGCGCCCGAGCGACCCTCGCTGACAGTCGGTTGTGTGTTGCAGTGGCCGCGGAGGGGGCCCCGCCGGGCGCGGATTTCTACAAGGGCTTCCTGTTTAACGGCGTCGCCGCGCACGCACTGTCCGCGCCCGCCCCCGCGCTCGGCGCCCACGCCGCGCACCACGCGAGCCCCGACTACGCCAAGCAGAAGAAAGGGGTATGTCGCCCCGGCCCCGACCGGCAGCCCGCAGGGTCGGCTTTCGGTACACATCCACACGCACTGTGCTCAAGCATCTGTGGGGGAATCTGTGCGACGCTTGGAGCGTGTACAAATTTTTGTCGATTTTTTGTAAATAAGTACGAGGTGTCATTGGAGTCCTTCCAAATGCTTGCAGTAGAGTTGACGTGGACCGGGCTCATGTGTGGTAACCTGAAAGCTCGCCCTCGGGCGCCGCACGGTGCTCCCCGTCCGCTGCGACGTGACCCGCCGTTCCCTCCGCCCTCGCTCCTGTCCATTCCTCCCATCATTAACTATGTAGTACCACTGACGCACATCGCTTCTGCTGAATGACCTCACACTAACCCTTCACCCGCTCCACCTCACATTTCATTGTTTCAGTGTTTGTGTTGAGAGACGTTGTATCTACTGATATACCAACTTGTTCCAACTTCAGCAACTTACTCGTGTCTACAGCCCGGTCGGCGGTTGTATTCGTTCAGATCTTGGAACATTTCATCTACCGGTGTGATGGCATATCTGTAGATGTCTCTTATTCAGTTCCAAGTTACCATTAAAAATTCCCCGTCAAGTAAACCTTCAAGTAGGAGGTGTCTGTCTCGATCATATTCATGTCACCGCTTGTCCGCTTGGCGCTCGCCTGCAGCGCGGCCGCGTGTAACGTGTGGTGTGTGCAGCAGATGGGCGCCAAGCGGCCGGGCGTGCTGTGCAGCAACTGCCAGACGGGCACGACGTCGCTGTGGCGCCGCAACGCGCAGGGCGAGAACGTGTGCAACGCGTGCGGCCTGTACTACAAGCTGCACGGCATCAACCGCCCGCTCGCCATGAAGAAGGACGCCATACAGGTGAGGTTCCACACTGTTCGACTGTCGACGTCACTGTCGCACAGCGAGATAAAGTCCTGTCAGCCCGACGCCACGCAGTCTGGTCTGTTCGACCCCTAGAGTGTTCTTCTATCGCGTGAAGCCAGAAACTTTAGAAGGAAGTTGTGAATGAAACGAGCCTAGGAGCCGAGTGGAGCGAGCTGTAGAATGAACGATGAAAAACTTTTTTACTGATTGGACCATCCCCGACTTGCACCGACGCAACGGTCGCGGTGCACTGAACTTGCTGCGTAACGAAACGAGAAAATGGATGATTGGTCCAAATCGCAAGTTTCACCTGAGCTTTGTTAAAGTTTGGAGCATCAGCGCAGTCGCCGGTCTGTCGGTATTCTACAGAATATATTTTGAGAGGTCGCTTGAGAACTTTTTGATCTGAATTGTTGCCTCACTTTTCTATTATCGTGCTGCAACGGTTTTGCTAAGGTCTGCACTTTGCAGCTGTACGTAGTCAAAATACCAAGATGCGCCCCACTAGGAACATAATATTTGTAGATGCTTTTGACGATTTAAAAGAACTTGTAAAAGTCTAATTGAATAAAAATATTTTGAATTTTGAATATTGTTGATTTAGATATGTAGGTAAATCACGGTATTGGGGCGCGTCATTTCAAAATTGACAAGCTCTGCTGCTATACCAACGAGTGATCAGGTTCTTGGTTTAACTCGGACCGTTAGGATGTGGAGTCTCCTTATAGCTTCAGTTTCCTATTGTAGGCTGCATCATCACTCACCAGTAGCTAAGCACATAATCTGATGGCGTCTAAACGACTCGTTGTCGATTCCACGACTACTATGTGAGGTGATGATGATGAATGGATTTAATTGATTCTACATCGATCGATAGTTCAAAGTTGTACATCCTGTGTATCCAGTGATGTTTTTCAATATTAAAAACAGAATCTTGGAATTATCAACTTTTACAAAGCTTTTACAATTGATAAAATAGGCTTTGATCGATAATAATATTACTTTGACATTTTATTAGATACTCAATGGTAACCATTTCTGCATTTCAGACAAGAAAGCGAAAACCTAAGAACGCATCGAATTTGAAGAATAAAGTGAACAATATCAAAATGGAATGTAAGTACTTACTGTCCCTACTTGATGCTAGAAAACGGTGAAATTATTTTACTGAAAGCGAAGGAAGATATTGTTTGAAAGCCAAGAATATTGTGGCGACTGTCTCGCACGGTTAACTTGTCAGTTGCACATCTGAATCCATTAAACAGGTAATGCAATTGGTAGTGCAGTTAGAACGCTAGCATAAACGATGAGAGCTGATAGTACTGATGATTATTATTATTAAAAAGAAAAGAAATGCGAAAAAATCATTTAAAAAAAACCTGTATTCAAAATACAAAGTTCACAATATATTGCAAATAACACATCTGACTGACGCTAGAGGTCAACGAGCGTTGCATGGATAAATGCCGCGGAGTGAATGCCGCGTCGTAGTCGGGGCATTGACCCCGAGTTTCAGCATATATTGCGGCTTGTTATTGGTATTGGGTTGTGTGTAAGTAGTAGGTATTATACACCGCTAAGTTTTTGCTAAAGTTACAATTACACCCTGTAGGTATATAAGTGACGTTTCTCATCCACAGTGGAGTCCGTGAAGGCGAACACGACGGTGGTGCGCTCGCCGCTCACGTTCGGCTACTACGTGCAGCAGTCGCAGCAGCAGCAGCAGCAGCAGCAGCAGCAGCAGCAACAGCAGCAGCAGCAGCAGCAGCAGCTGTCGGTGAAGCTGGAGGAGCCGCCGCCGGCGCACGCGCACCAGCTGTCGCACAGCCAGCCCTACTACGCGGAGGAGTACCGGCGCGCGGAGCCCGCCGAGCGCCTGGAGCGGCCCACCGTCGTGTCGCTGGGCAGTTGAGCGCGCTCCCGCGCCCCGCCCCCGCCCGCACGGGACACCCACGAGAATCTCACTTGTGTAAGCCTAGGTAACGCTCGCGGCGCTCGGCCGCGAGCGGCCGCATAGTCGCTAGTTGACCAAATACGCCCGCGCGGCGCTACCCCAGGGTAGCCGCACTTTAGGATATATTTTTTACAATAGTTTGACAGATTTTATGAGTACAAGCATTTATAAATAAATATTTACGAGTAGTTGGAGGCCGGTCGCGGGCATCGACGCGCCGCCCCGCAGCAGCGCGCGGCCGGCGAGCTGCCGGCGTGCTGTCTCAAACAAATGTATGAAACAAAAAAACATACGTAGATACGATGGCGTCCATTCTGTTGTCTTTCTTTCAACTAAATTAAGAGTATATGCATCTTTTTAACTTCTTAATATTGCTAAAAAACAGATGGAAAATAAATTTTAAGTTAAAGACTAAGTCACTGCTGCTCTACAAAAAAATTAGAGGCTCACGACTGGCGCCTAAATGCACGAGGTTTAACAGTTCTAAATTTAATCAGCCTGTCTTTTTCCTATTACATTGGTAAGAAAAAGATGCGAATACTCTGAAATTAAGTTGCCGTCAATATCAGTACCAATAACCGCTAAAGTAGTAGACAATGCTGATATACCAGGTCGCCAGTCGCGCAGACGCGCGTGCTTCTGTTACCAAATAATTTTATACTTAGGTATGTTAAATACTATAAGACTGTGCCCTGGCATTCCACGTGTCGCCTTCCTATATAGATACACCTAGATATACATATATAACGTTAGTGCCTACATCGTAGTTCATAAATTATTACTATCCGCGGAAGTTGTTCCGTGGAAACATACAATTTTGTGTGTTTTGTTATGTTTTGTCGACTCCATGACTTCGAATACATTCCACGAATTTAGTTAAATGTAAGACTATATTAGAACATTAAATATATGAACTATTTTATTTCACCCTTTCACAATAAAATAATGATTGTAATGAATCGATGCGTAGAAACACGCCTTCGACTGTAGAGCGAGGACGTCAGAGCTCGCTCCGCCTCGAGTTCCCGCGTCGCTCCAGACGGGTAGACTGGCCTGTACGCAGAGCTCGCGCGTCGCTTCCGAGCTGTCTCTGGTTTCCAAGCGCATACAGCTCTGCTCATACAGGGGCAGTTCGGAGCCGTAGCGACCGATCGTTTCAAACTTTGAGCGCTTAGTCCGTCTTTCATTTTCACACAAAAGACCACTCGAGCAAAATGACGACTGCCCGAATAGTTAGGTAATAACGATGGTTCGCGCAGTTGACCGCGACTGCTCGAGCAGTCCGCGTCCGCGTACAGCTGCCCGCCTGCAGCCGCTCGAAGCCTGCTTCAGTCGGACACCACTACTTGATAATGAGCTAGCACTGAGCCCTAACGGCTGTTACTTTCGAATCATAACACTTGATAATAATTCTAGTAAGACTGCAGTCTAAGCACGATCAATACGCGACAATACTGTTCGCTTATCGAAAAATTATTGCAAAAAAACGCTAGAAAGATGTGCCGCAATGATTGTGCTTGGGCTGCAGGTATCACATTTTACGTTATAAGAGAAAACGAGCCGAATCTCTCGATTCGGCTCGTTTTCTGCCTCCTTTTTGGGAGTCGGCTAAAAATATGTTTGTACAAAGTTGCCATCTGTTGCATGTCATCAGAAGCGATTTTGCATCTGCAGATGGCATAAGTCAATCCACCAGATGATGTTGCACAAGTATGGAACCTGCGCCTCAGCGCTCGTTATATCCATAAACTAAGTATGTCTATCGCTTGCAAAGAACTACCTTGTGTCGATATTTGAGACAATTAGTATATCTATGTTAACAAACTATGTAAACGCTCTCATTTACAATAATGGATTTAATGATTGATGATTTTTTTTAAGTTAAATTGTCTGTTTGTTAAAATATGTCTACCATATAGATCAATGAAATAACATAAACACAAGTACATAGTCGTATCGCCGACCAGCAGATGGGTGCACATTAAAACTTTTCAGCAAAGATACGGGCTCATTTTTTGTAACAAATCTAACAGAAACAATATTTTGTTTAAGCTTTTAATTTTTTTTATTAATTACACATTCAACTAACCTAGCATCACCACTAAGTAATGTTTTTCACGAGGACCTATACAAAGAAGTGATAACAACCGGTTTTGTTGATTAAAATCCAAGCAGAGGTGATGCTAGGCGTAGATCCGGCGCGGTGAAACGACTAGAGTTGCTGGTGTTTATAGACACTAGAGAGTTTCTGCGTGAGAGGGCGGTCACAAGAGCTTGCATAATATTATTAAAATTAAATAAAGATTACATGAAGTACAACAATCTACCGATATGCCGACTGTCTGTCACATTCGCTCGCCATGTAGGTGAGACAACAAACGAGGAGATTTTACATCTTACCAATGTTGGCGTCGAAACACTTCAGAGTAAAAGGGAGCTATTGTAAAGCTCAAGTTCATCCACACATACAAACGGAAACCTCGCGAAATGAAATTCGGTGGCACTGAGTTATTATTAGGTCCATTTTACTCTGAATATATTTTGTTTTTGGACGCTGGAATTCTGTTAGCGTTGCGTGTTGGTGAGATTTAAAATCTCTTAAGCATAGGGACCTAAAGACAGTTAATTGTGAATGAAGAAGTAAAATTGCGGTCGGTGTAATGATAAAGTTCTAGGCCTGAATAGTTTTAGTTTAAGACCTGTTCGGGGTTCTTAGTCATCTTTATGATTTCGTATTCATATTTTCAATGTGTACCACCGACGTCCAACGCCCTGAGGGTATTGGAGTTGGATGTCGGTACTGCAGAGGCTACGACGCGCGACGCAAAGATCTGATTCATTAGATACCTCTCTATGTTTAAGCCGAATTATGGAATAAGCTCAGTTTTACAATGTTATCAAAATTTAAATTATTCACTAATAATGTAGTCGGACGTGGATAGCGAATACAAATAAATATGATATTATATAAAGTTAATTATAATAAAATGATAGTTAAATGTCTACAAATGAATTATAAAGTGAATATTTTGTAAAGACCGCGTGGTTTCGCGGCGCAGCCTTAGCACGATCAGTGCGAAGACACTTGTTCGCGGCTTTTCAACTAACGGCCTGCGAACACGAGAGACTATTGTCCGTAGAGGACAAAAATTTAGCACTAAGTTACTGCCTCACATAACGCACACAATAAACTAACAGTACGGCGCAACACTGTGGTAAAATATGAAGACTTTTGTCCTCCGCGGACAATTATAGTCCATCGTCTACGTAGGCTAAAAGCGTTAGGTGATAATCGAGCCACGGGAGCGCGTCATCGCAGTGGTTATGTTATGCTTGGACGGATGATAGTCATTGTTGTTGGCGAGGCTGCGCGCGCTCGCGGCCGCAACTGTTATATTTTATGTAAATATAATATAAGAAAGAAGTACACTTTAATAAATGAGCATATTATTATGATTATTGGTGTGTTGTTTGATTTAACGATGTCATTATGTCACTGTAGCCTATATACCTCCCTGTGTCGTCCCTCGAGGCTCAGAGCAGTAATGTCGTTGGCTATGTATGGAGGTGTGTGTGTGGAAGGATAGCGATTATCGCAGTGATCGCTGCTAAGCCACTCTGATCAACTTAAACCGGACAAGTATTACAAAGCTATACTTACCTACTGCTCAGATCTATACAATTACTAATGAAGGATTGTATGAAATCATAAAACCTAAATGTTAGCATTACGTCCAAGTCATCAATCTATCGCCAGCGGACTGCTGACTCGAATAAGTAGCTACGGGTCTGCTCTCAGAATAAGAAAGGTTTGGCAACAGTGTAGCACGCTGGCCGAGTGCGGATTGGCAGCTTTTACACATCTTTGAGAACATTACGGAAAACTCTCGAATGTGCAAGTTTTATCACAATGTTGTAAGAATTTTTATCCTTCATTCAATTCGGCAAGCCAGGTATTTACCTACCTTACAGTGCCTATCTGGCCTTATCTCTCACGGACTTTAATATTAGGAAATAATACAACTTTATTGGGCACGTCATAAACTATGCTCTATATGAGGTTTATATTTATTTACAACAATATAAATTACTCGGATTGCTGAAGATTATACAAAGGAAACTTTAAATTAATCTATGTAGGTACCTACCTGCTTTGTGTCTTGTTGTAGGCTAGTATAGGTACCTACCTAAATGTTTGTACCTATCATGAACGTCCTGGTATTGAATTTAAAGTTCTATGTTATTTTGGATTGGTTTAGAAGATGATGATGGTATGGTATGATTTTGATCAAATTGGCTACCTTCCACTTCCATTGAACAATTTTTGATTGTTAATTGTTGGATTTGTAAGATAATAATGTAATGATGATAAATGATAATAATTAATTAAGTAGGTAGGTACTTATATACTTACGTTAACTTAAAATTAAAGCTACAAGGGTACCAACCGCGCCCAGGTCTGAGCCTAAACATTAAAATATATATAACTAGAGGATGCCCGCGACTTCGTCCGCGTGGATTTAGGTTTTTAAAGATCCCGTGGGAGCTATTTGATTTTCCGAGATAAAATGCTTATGTCAATTACAGGGACGCAAGCTATCTCGGTACCAAATTTCATACAAATCGGTTAACCTTATCGACCCATTTCCGCCCCACTACTGAGTACGGGTCTCCTCTCAGAATGAGAAGGGTTTTAGGCCATAGTCCACCACGCTGGCCCAATGTGGATTGGCGGACTTCACACACTTTTGAGAACATGGAGAACTCTCAGGCATGCAGGTTTCTTCACGATGATGTTTTCCTTCACCGTTAAAGCAAGTGATATTTTAATTGCTTTAATCGGTTAAGCGGCAGGGTATTTAGGAATCCCGTGAAAACTCTTTGATTTTCCGGGATAAGACGTAGCCTATGTCCGTCTCCGGGATATAAGCTAACCCTGTACCAAATTTCGACAGAATCGGTTAAACTGTTGGGCCGTGAAAAGGTAGCAGACAGACAGACACACTTTCGCTTTTATAATATTAGTATGGAATTCACGTTAAGTGCTCCCAATACAAGGCTGCACCCCTAGCTTACAATCTAGCTCACCTTAGCTCTGGTATGAAAAGTAACACTTAAAAAAAAATTCAAAAGAAAAATAAAACCGACTTCAAAACCACAAACAACTTTTGTTTAGCTACACGTGTAATTTACCTACGAGTATGAAGTCGAGCGAGCATATTAAAACAAAATTAGAAATCGAAGAGTGAAGCTCGCCCGACTTCATACCTAGGTACATTACACGTGTAGCTAAACAAAAAGTTATTTTTTATTTTTTAGTGTGTGGTTTTTGAAGTCGGTTTTATTTTTCTTTCGAATTTTTTTTATTTTACAACTTTTAGTGGCCCCACTGTACTATAAAATGCTATGCCCAGTTAAAACCCTTCTGTTTACTAAGCTATTACACTGATCGCGAGCAATTTGCTCTTATATCAATTGAGGAGTTCTGTTCTCCATCTCCGAAGATATTCATCAGATCTTCACCAAATTTATATGGGACCACCTACCCTATCAAACAAAAAAATTATTTCCAAATCGGTCCAGGGGTCTTCGAGTAATCGGGGAACATACATAAAAAATAAAAAAAAATAAAAAAAGATTCCGATGAATTGAGAACCTCCTCCTTTTTTGGAAGTCGGTTAAAAATGGACTGTGAGTTTCGTTTCAATCCAATCCAATCCATCAGCCTCTGTGCGTCCACTGTTACTAAATGTAGGCCTTTTCAAGAGCGCGCCACCAAACACGGTGAACTAGCGAACTGCCAGAGAGACACACTTTCGTATTTATGATAATAACGTGAGATGCTAGAAATTAATTTGAATCTCATTTCAAATGGAATAACTAAATGTGAAGCAGGTAGACGCGTGACGCAGACACCTTGCCGGCGGCATAAGTAGGGAATATCAATATCGCATAGTAAGTACATTCATCATGATTATTACTTGTGCAACTTATTAATTGTCTTTGTTGTCTGCATTATGAATCATGCCGGAATTGGGTAGATTGTAGAGCGATGTGCGAAGGCTCGGCTCAACTAACGCAGAGAGACTACAGGCAGAGCTGCGGCCATTGACTAGTTATACGCTGCTTAGGTAACTAAATTAGGTATATGTTGGAGAATTTCTTCAAATGCCTAGATTTACGCAAAAATGCTGGATATTATTCAACTTACGGTTTATAAACATACAGATTCGTAGAAGGTTCGGCGTAGAAGCGTAGCCGCATTGGCAATTCATTTACACATCTACACATTAGAAAAACTCTGTTGTACCTACTTGGTAACTAAGTAGTAAACCGTGTAGGTGCTTAGTTACCAAGTACAACAGAGTTTTTTATATATATTTATATTTTATATGATTGAGAAAATGTGAAAACCATAGTTTCCATAATGTTTTCAATTTTCCTGAAACAAAGTTGATATATACAGGTAGGTAAGTAGGTAGGTATGTATAGCAGCACTCAACGCTTCAGTGTTGGGAAACGTCGAGTGGATACCTGCAAGTAGTCACGCGGCTGTGCTACGTGATGCTCGGGACGGCGGGGCGGGCGCGAGGGGGGGGGGGGGGGAGTGCTGAAACAATATGGTGGCTTATCGCGCCCCCGCCCCGCACCCCGCACTTTATTAGCTTTTCACGGAAAATATTCCACGAAAAATACAACTGATAACATCGTGATGAGGTCGATCGGCGCCCATCGATAATCCGCGACACGGTGCTATCAGATCGCGAGCACCTCCCGCGCTGCACCGCACCGCACCGCACGCCGCGCCGCGCCGCACCGCACCGCCGCACCGCATCCTGCACTGCACTGCACATCCTCCCGACTGCCCGCTCGCACCACTAGCCGAGCTTATACTTAACGCTGGCCAGAAATACGTTTACTTCCCCACGATAGTGTATCTCGGCGCGGAGTGTCGCCGGTAATGAGTGGCGACAGATACGCGCTCTCGTAATCAAATCTGTGGCTCTATCTGATAATTACCGCGTATCGGGGTGCTATCGCCATATCTCCGCACCCGCAGATACGCCGCCTGCGAGCTGCTCGCACCGAGCGAGGGCGAGGGCGGCGCGGGGGACGCTATGCCACGGCATAAACAAATATTAGCTCGAGCCTCGTCTGTTTGCTGCGCTTATCGCGTCACTCGCGAACGCACCCAGCCCTCCATCGGCCTACATATATGAGGCTTAAGCAGAGTCCACACCGCAGACGCACCGGGACGTGCCAGCGACGCGACCGAGCCGCGATCCTTCAACATAATCACTTCATTTTTGATAGTGATCGAAATCTTATCAAATTACCTACCTGCCTATAACAATCTGGGGTATCTTTAAAACCAGAGAAAATTGGTATCTCCTAGGTAAACGCATCCAATCAAACATCACTTTCCGTCATGTGTGACTGTGATCTTTAATGGATAAAAAAGTTTCGAAGGCTCTAGAAGCGACACACGGCCCCGCTTATTTACCGCGTGTGTGTAAGCAGTCCACTATGGGCACCTCTCGCCGCGCCCGCGCCTTCAATCCACGTAGATTACTCATTAGGGGCGCCTTTACACGGAAATGTTTGCAAACAGTGAGTCAGGACTGTCCCCCCGCAAGGTTCCCGCTACGCCGCGCTCAGCTGTTCCGCTAGATACAGTATCTGTGCGACTAGATACACTATCGAGGCCCTAAGATAGCCAATCTCACATTAGCGCCTAGTTAAGATAAACGAGATAACGTTTAGCATATGTTCGGTGCGATAGCCGCCACGCCGCGCGGTCGATGCACCGCACTATCGTTATCATCGGCAGGACGACTTACACTCCTCAACGAACACTGAACTAGGCTTATGCAACTTAATGGCGCACCAACAGGCACAGGACAGGGACACCCAACTGTTTCACATCGCGAGCTATAAAATAAGGCTAAGTATGAAGCCAACCTTCGCTAGTCAGCTAAACAGCCAATTTCATTATATCACACAGTAACTACTTATCTGGAAAAGTTACAGGTAGGTAGGTACCTACTTTACTACAACATGCTTACATTTCCTTATGCATGCCGTAAGGAAAAAGCCACAAGGCTTTTGACGTCATGTCATAGTGACTTTGCAAGAAGCTTTTCGATTGCGATCGAAAATCGTCAAAATTAATCAACAAAGATTAGTGCGGAATTATACCCTTTATAAACACCTAATTAATGTTATGAAGCAGGTAACGTTTGACGATATTGTAACTGGCTGGTGACGTAATACACGCCACATTGCACAGTAGTTATATTTACGTGTTAGGTAATATTGTGTCCTAAATACGACTACTTACCTATTGAGCACCGTCTCGTGAAACAGAAACAGTTTTTGAACTGTTAGGTAGAAGAATGGATGATTCTTAATCTGTCATCTCTGTCCTAGGTACCTACTTAGATATATAAATGAAATTATCACCTTCAGATAAGATCGTTTCAGTGTTAGCAAGATCGATACCTACTCCTGAATTCTGAAATAAAACAAAGTTGTCACTGATATTGATAACACTAAGCGAATAGTATAATTGAAGCCTGTCCTTATCAGCAGATACTGGAGTGATAATGAGTTGTTTACCGCGAGCTGTAGGTACCTGCGTGCCGCCTGCGCCTGTAACTGTTCGTAGTGTGCCAATACTGTAAGCATTGCCAACCATATCAAGGCAGATCACTGAAAAACCGACCAAGTGCGAGTCAGACCCGCGCACCGAGGGTTCCGTACTCGGGCATTTTCCCGACATTTTGCACGATAAATCAAAAACTATTTCACATAAAAATAAATAAAAACTGTTTTAGAATATACAGGTAAAGCCCTTTTATATGGTACCTCACTTGGTATAGAACTTACGTATCTTACTTTGAAAATTGAAAATGAAATTACTAATTAGTATTATTAATTGTTCATGAACACATTTTAATTAATTTTTTGTGTTGTAACTACAAATTCACGGTTTCGCATTTTTTTTATTTGTGCTTTAAGACCTACCTACCAAATTTTTCTAGATCAACTCTATACTTAATAGATTTTATTGACAGACGCGGCAGACGGACAGACATACAGGGCTCCGTTTTTTCTTTTGAGATATGGAACCCTAAGTGTCGTAATAATAGTAAGTACTTAGAAAAGTAAAGAAATCGGTAATATCCTCTCTTCATAGAAAGAACCGTGAAATATAGATTCTTTAATTTAAAATTTATTTCACGTCTTTTTCCAGCAATACAGAAGAGAAAAGACTCAGATACTTACTCTAAATTTAGGTTAGAGAAAGATATCAGAATTGATGCTATAGGAAAAGTACTGGGTAAAGTTTTCAAATCCAAATCTATACTAATAAATAAAATTGGAGTGTCTGTCTGTAATTTCGAAATAACTACCACATATTAAGGTCATATGGTTATTTGAACGATACCATAACTGAATCACACGTTTTTAAAATTTTTGTCTGTCTGTCTGTCTGTCTGTCTGTCTGTCTGTTTGAAAAGGCTAATCTTCGGAACGGCTGAACCGATTTTAACGGGATTTTCACATACAAGTAGAGGATTGACCAGGGTGTGACATAGGCTACTTTTTTAACCGACTTTCAAGAAGGGAGTTGTGTTTTTTTACCTATGTGCACCGAAATCTCCGAGATTTCTGAACCGATTTGCGTCATTTCTTTTTTAATCGATAGAAGAACTTTGCGACATTATTTCATAAAAAATTTTGATTCCAACTCCTCAATCCTGATGCTGCAGGGGATCTAAATAATCCACGCGGGCGAAGCTGCGGGCATCAGCTAGTTCAAAATATTTTTATTCAATTAGACTTTTACAAGTTCTTTTGAATCATCAAAAGCATCTACCACTGGTTCGGAATGCCTTTCCTACCGAGAAGAACCAGCAAGAAACTCGGCGGTTGCTCTTTTCAAAGATTTGATATACAATATTATGCCATGTATAAAAGCAATTGAAGTCCTGCGCATTGCTGGAGCGAACATCGACAAGTACCTACGCTCTACGTACCTACCTAATACCTGAGAGGTAGGAACCTCTCCTACTCCTATGCATGAATGAATACATGCTCCTGTATAGGCAGTGGTAAATCGCAACAAGTTGAGACATACAAGAGGAGACAAGATGTCCTTTGGAAATGTATTGTAGGTACTTGGGGCCGATGATCAAGTGGTTGCAGTGTCGGCTGTCAGCGCGCTGACAGACAGCCGACACGCCGATAAGCCGACGACGCCGACGCCGCATCACACGCTCCGATATCATCTGATATCTATCACGTTTGACAAAATATCGATAACAGACGTACAGAATTAAGGTCGTAGCTCACTCACGGCACCGTTCCCTCACAACTCACAACTCACGGACGGCTCCGCCTCAAATCGAAGTGATCGTTAGTTTGTCCACTTGCAATGTGTTGCTGGCAATTGTATGTCATCACTGTAAAATGTATCTACAGAGTACCTACTTAGGTACGACTTCAAGCCGCCCAAAGAATGTTTGTTCTTTTACCGTAGGAGCGGTGTCGCGTAAGTGAGCTACGATCTTTACAGAATTCTGAATACATAGACCATATATCTAGAATTTTGTGACCAAAATGGCAGTAGATACTCGTACAATACTTTGTCAAAATACTGCAAATAGTACCTAATGTACATGTCTCAGTTATGGTGAATATACAGCTTGTGGAGTATTTGGATACTTAAGAGTTTTTCCTAAGTTATACTGTAGGCATCAATATATCATACAAAAGAAGGTTTATTAGGAACATCATCACAGATCGTCGGTGAGGAAGTAAGCCTTTACATTTTACCGATATACCTACCTATAATATAGAGTGCCTGTTCTAAGAACAGATTAAAACAATCTTGTTAGAATTTAAAAACGGCGATAAACGTTGGCCCCCTGCAGTTGGGCGATCCGGCGCGGGCAGTGGGCACGGGCTCTAACTTTTCGGACTTATGTCCGGTGTAACCATTGTAACCAATACAGTAACGGTGAAGGAAAAAACTTGTATTCTTGAGAGTTCTCTTAATGATCTCGGCGGTGTGTGAAATCTGCCAGCGCGGTAGTCTATGGTCAAACCCTTTTCATTTAGAGACTCGTGCTCAGTAGCAAGCCCGCGATGGTTGATCATGATGACGATGTAAGGTTATTCCAGACCCTTGCCTGTAGCCACTAGTCAGTCGGATACAAAGAAGGACTGTACCTCACTGATGTTTTCTTATAAAATATTTGCCTCATCATCATCATCGTCCCACTACTTACATAGCTTAGCGCGGGTCTCTCCTCACAGCGAGAAGGGCTTAGGCCGGAGACTGGCACGCTGGCCCCGCGCAGGTCGGCAGATCTACTATTTATATTGATATACATATTTACCTACGAAGGTGTATGTATTTTGTAGCGATGTTACAACAACAAGTGTGACGAGAGATAAGCCGTTGAGCGCTGAATCATGAGCCGTCGCGCATGTCGCGATATGGACGCAGTACCTCGCTCCCATGTACCCGTGCCTCGAGCTGGCAAGTGGCCACCACTCGATAACACCACACCGTCTCAGAGGCCTCGAGTGCCGCGACCAAGTCGCCAATACAACGCACACGTGACAGTTTTCAGCTCAGCCGGCAAACGTGTGGAATGTTTATTTGAGAGATGTTATACAGTAAAGGGATGCTAGATGTTTTTTTTTGTAAAAATTAATCATTTCTCCTTCAGCTAAACGTTAAGCTTGTGTTGTAACAGGTTACAACAATAGTGCAACGTGTACATTTCAGTTCGCTCCTAGGCTACACACACCGATTACATTAAAACCTTCAATTTACAGCTTTACAACGGAATTTTTGAAAACAATAGATGGAAATACACTGCAGAAACTTTGGATTTCATAGGAAATGGCCTAATCTTTCATGACCGAACATTGGTTAAAAAAGTCTTTCACTCTAGTATAGGTAGTAAGTATATAACTTCGAAGCCAATGTTAGCAATGCCTTTCTGTTTACAGCTCAAACCTACACATTGCTTGTAAGATTGTAGATTTATGTACATCTTACAGTAATATAAATCAACAGTGGTGATGAAACGCTGTGCATTCTAAATAATGGTTCAGTAATCGGTTTATTACAGCGGATAGTGATGACGCGTGACGCAACCTATCGCCAACAATCTAATCGTAGTCACCGCACCGACGCAAACCCAGTAGCTCAGGCGACACTCACCACAACTACGTACAGCCTTACAGGAAAGGCCGTTCTGCAGATAACTTCAATTATTATTATCTTAGACTTTGTGATAAAATAAGTAATTCAATGAGCTATTCATTAATGCTTAACCTTTATTTTATAAACTGGGACAAATCTTAAGATACTCGATTTTTTTGATTTCGCGATTTATGTGCGATGTCTGCCACCAGCTCTACCCTCAGCGCATATCGGAAGGCTCCGATATGGAATATCGATAGTTATAATCACAATAAGTACTTAGTACATACTACCTAACTATTTGTGCGAAGTATCCTGTATATCGTGTTTGTTTAGTTAGGTATATGATGGTCGCAGAATCACATTGACAAGGCTAGTAAATACCTAGCTAGCTAGAGCTTGCTTATCGTCGATTTTATATGATTAATGTTGCTCGAAACAATAATAATTACAATAAAAACGGTCGATAAGTCGGTAATGCGCCGCGGCCGTTATCTTATCGGCTTACTTGACACATCGATCATCGCTCTAATTACCGCTGATACCCAGCGCGGTGGACAGCGGCCCAGGCGCGTCCACTCCTGCGCAGCCTGTCCTGCGGGACACGCAAACTGACATTATTCACATGACACAGAGATGCAGATATTTTCCCAGAAAGAAGAAACCTCAACGTGTCTACTTATATTCAAGTTATTCCGCTTTCATCTTAGACTGCATCTGTAAAACATGAGATTGCAGTAAAGAGTTAACTTGTCATAAAAAAATAAGTAAGGCACTTAGTACTAAGTAGGTAGGTACATTTAAATGCTTTATTTTAAGCTTGATCTCGAAGGATCTAATCACTCTACTAAGATGTAAAATACTAGATCCTAAAAGTACTTTTGTCCTAAGATTAGCTTAGGTAATTAGTCTTTATCCTATTGTAGTGTATTTATGGTGTAAATAAAATGATAAACATGAAACTGGTAAGTTTGAAAGGGGCGCCTTAGCCTGCCAAACTGTGTTGTATTTATATTTTTGTGTTTATCCTATGTTACTAGAACAAAAACTAGGTACATATATATATTTTTAATGTTTGATAATCCATACTAATATTATAAATGCGAAAGCGTGTCTGTCTGTCTGCTACCTTTTCACGGCCCAACAGTTGAACCGATTCTGACGAAATTTGGTACAGGATTAGCTTATATCCTGGAGACGGACATAAGCTACTTTTTATCCCGGAAAATCAAAGAGTTCCCATGGGATTCTTAAAAACCCATCCGCTTAACCGATTTGTATGAAATTTGGTACCGAGGTAGCTTGCGTCCCTGTAATTGACATAGGCACCTTTTTATCCCGGAAAATCAAACAGTTCTCACGGGATCTTTAAAATCCTAAATCCACGCGGGTGAACTCGCGGGCATCCTCTAGTAAGTAAATAAAGACATTTTTCAAACAAACAAAAACTAACTAAATTCTAAAATCTAATTATCCTGCAATTATAGTACTTACACGGTAGCTATACCTACCTACCTAATATTATAATAGAGACTGAATGGTGGTCGAAATGAGCACAGATTACTATCAGCAATTGTAGGTTATATTTTTTCTATGATAACTCGTTACCCCGCAGCAATCACCATATCGTTGTTGATATACCTACTGATAGATACTTACTAATTGAATAATCTCTTGATTATCTGTGTTGATTAGCTGCCCAGTGCCCAGTGCATCAGATTGCGGACGCCCGATGCTCGATAGGAGCCGCGTCACGCGTGACACGCGGCCAACAGCCACTGTCGAAGCTATTAGCTACCTGCTTACCTAATACCTATACCTAAGTCTTTATCTGAGATTGTTGTGGGCTCTTACCAGACCTAGGCGCGTGAGGAACCCTCGTAGCTTTAGTTTTAAGTTTACGTAATTAATTATCACTACTATAAATCGTCTTATAAATGTTAAAATTGTAACCATCAAAAAGAGTACAATAGTACCGCTACCGTGAATAAATGTTTTGAGTTATTTACTCATTATTCTAAAAGATAAAGAATATATAAAAATTGTTTATTCAAATGAACTTTTTCAAGTGCTTTTGAATTGTCACTAAATCTTACTTTACACTGTTTTTAACAGGGCTCTCTCCGTCACTCGTTTCCACTCGTTTCATACAATCGTAGTTCCAATTTCATTTGAATATTAAGCAACCAAAGTCCATGAAATTTTGCAGACATATTCTAGAAACTAATATCTGTGTCTGTGGTGTTTTAGATTTTTCTAAAAATATGTAGTTTTAAAATTACAGGGGCTCCAAGATTTGTATGAAAATTTTAAGACCGCGTAACTTTGAAACCGAATATTTTAACAGAAATCTGGAAAACCACAGACATAGATATTAGTTTCTAGAATATGTCTGCAAAATTTCATGGACTTAGGCTGCTTAATATTCAAATGAAATTGGAACTACGATTGTATGAAACGAGTGGAAACGAGTGACGGAGAGAGCCCTCTATAAGTTTGACGTGTGTATCTGTGTATCTGTGTGTCTGTGTATCTGTGTATCTGTGTATCTGTGTATCTGTGTATCTGTGTGTCTGTGTATCTGTGTATCTGTGTATCTGTCTGTGGCATCGTAGCGCCTAAACGAATGAACCGATTTTAATTTAGTTTTTTTTGTCTGAAAGGTGGCTTGATCGAGAGTGTTCTTAGCTATAATCTAAAAAAATTGGTTCAGCCGTTTAAGAGTTATCAGCTCTTTTCTAGTTTTCTTGTAGAAAAGAAGGTTAGATAACCGTTTGGTTCATAATATTATGTTAATAGACAAATGTCAAGCTGTCAAGATGGACGTTGCCTAAATACATAATTATTTATTTGAAAATGATGTTTTGGAAAACTCAAATACTTTGGATCGTCGGGGGTGTTATAAATTTTTAATTTACACTTGTGATAGGAAGGGAATGCCCTTCCTATCAAAAAAAAAAAATCATCAAGAAACTCGGCTGTTGCTCTTGTCCAATATTAAATTTAGAACATTATTATACTAATTAATGCCACATAGGTACATACCTACTCTATGGCTCGGTGAAGCTGCATGAGTCTCGCGCCGCGCAAACAGCGCAGATAACGCAGCCTCCCAAACTCTATTATTTGTAGACTCTGACATCGTAAACCGTGCCTACGTAGGTACCTACACCTACTGTTGAGTAACATTAGTACTTAATATTAATTTAATTATCTGCAGGAATTAGGTCGGATTCAAAAAAGAACAGAATTCTCAAAAACACCTATAATAATATCAGTTCCTATGTAATACCTACAGTCAGACCTATAGGTATACCTACTAGTCCGATTTGTAAACCGGTTGAAAGCCGCAAGTTGGTCCTATCTACGTGACATTCCTACTTAATTATTATTTTTAGATTTGAAAGGGTTGATAGACAAGTAACATCAGTAAACTCTGTATTAAAACTATTCTAATGACAATTCTAAAAATCTTTGAAAAGAGCAACCACCGAGTTTCTTACTAGTTTTTTTCGGTAGGAAAGACATTCCGAACCAATGCTAGGTACCTACCTATATGCATTTCAATAGTACCTACTTGTAAGAAATTAATTGAAAATAAATAAATTATTTTTAGTTTTATTCTAAACAGAACAACAAAATTAAGAACTAGGATATGCATAATTGATATTGTAAAGTTCTAGGGCTTATTTTCAAGTTCCAACGTGCATTTAGGTACTTACTTATTCACATGAGTCGATCTAATATTATGCGAGTCGGTTTTTCAGCTCGCCGGAGACCCCTGTAACACGAACCAGCGCGAGGGCAGAAAATGGTGAAAAGCTACGAATAGCAAGAGCTGTGTACCGTCCGACCAATGGCCGGCGCCGCCCCGCCCCGCGCGCCGCCCGCCCGCCCCCGCGCTGATAACACGCCGTCACCACTCCGCGAGTGATAGTGAGCGGGCGCGATGCGCGACGCGCTGCGTACCACATACGTTGTTTTCCTACTTACGGAAAAGACTGAAAATACCTAAATATTATCTACAGGTGAGTTTCACTTGCCGTTTTTGCCTATAAAATGTTTTTAAATAAAGTTATGCTGTAATTTAAAAAGTTGTGATTTATGGAAAGTGCCAGGTGAATAAATTTTTCATTAATATACTTAAGTGTCGTGATTTAGCCTTGGATTGCTGTGATGGAGAGGTAGATTATTTGTTCTGTTATAAAATCATTTGATCCGTAAATCCTCTATTTACCTAATTAAAACATTAAAGCACATTATATCTAATACACAAACTTCCAATCGTTAGATATTCGTAGGTAGATAAGATATAAAACATAAATAAGTTTTTCCAATATAATATTTTCAAACGAACCCTCTTTAAAATTCTTATTAAAATGTGATGAGTAATAATGTGAAACAGTTACCTAATTAATGCTGAAAACAAAATAAAAATAATTTAATTGAATTTTTAATTCAATATTCAGATTTACAATAATTCATTCGGTCTGCGAGGCAGAGACCTGTGACACGCTTTCGGACAGACAGACAGACAGCAGACTGATATTAATAAGGCTCCGTTTTTACCGTTTGCTACGGAACCTTAAAAATGGATACCTAAATTAATTACTGTACCTATCATTTGGCTAAACAATTGTATAAAACTCTAGTAACTTTACGGTGCAACTCACTCGTAGCTCAAATCAAATGTAAGTACATTTGATTTAAATTACGGACCTAGTCATAACAGTTTTAGGTATTTTCCTTTGATTCATCAATATTTTTAGAAAACAAGTATTTTATACAAATGGTAACGTCAAAAATTACAAAATAAAATTGTGAAGATGAATTTTTACAGTAAGTAGGTTTAACTCATATTATTTATCCAATTATTAACAAAAAATATTTTTATAAGAGACCATTACTTACTTAGGTATCGTGCGGCACTTTTATAAAGGTATCTACGCATGTTTTTGCTGAAAATCTTCGTTGATCTTTTAGCTATCCGTAATATACTTATAACAGCTCTATTTGATGCCCTATTTCAGTTGAATTCTGACTTGTTGCAATATTTTATTTAGTTCATTGACTCGCAGCCCCCGGCGCGCCCTGCTGCCTGAGCTCAACAAATATTGTATTAATATGCCCTTATCAAAGATGTAGGGCTCGGCGCGTTATCTCTCGATCGTGTGTTTGTGTGTTTGCTCCGAGCCACACCGGCCATAAACCTCCGCCGGCTCCGGCCCGCGCCGGAAACCTGCCGACGCAACCTAAATTGTACCTTGACTACATAATCCTAAGTTTAAATTTGGTTTAAAGTTAATTTATAACAGCTTAGGAATTAGGTTGAATCGTGTCACCTTATTGCAACTAGTAAAGGTCTTAAATTGTATAAATATAATATCTAGACATGTTTGCTAAAGCTCACAACTAAGGGCGCAGTGAAACGTTCAAAAACTCAAGTGACTGTGAAACATTTCATGTCGACGATATATTATCATCAAGTCATCAGTAGGTATCGAGTACAGTCTCGTCTCGCAATGAGAAGGGTTTCGCCACACTTAGCCCACCACTGAGGCTAAGTGCGGATTTGGATGTTTTCCTTCACCGTTAAAGCAAGTGATATTTAACTTAAAACGTCCATAACTGTGAAAAGTTAGAAGCCCGAGTACCTACCTACCTTCTTACTAGTCTTACGTCCTACATTTCCGTCGTATTTTTTAGTAACATATCCAAATGGAAAATAATCATATTAAAAAAAGTAAAGGAATGGAAAAGAGCACGCGTCCACCGCTGGGCTGCCGGCGCCGGCGCCGCGCCGCGTGGACTGTTTGTATTTCCGCGCCGCTCGGCTCTTCCGGGTCAAAGCCTTCGTTGTGTTTGTCCAAGTCTAGTTCAGGAAACTGACGTGTGTTGACTCTCGACCGAATCTCGAGTGTACACAGTCCTGTTCCGACTCTAAAATAACCTATTTTATTTTATAACCAAAAATGGATCGCTTAGATTTTTTTATTCCTATTTGACTGACGCTCGACTAAAACTATAGTTGATAGAAAATACCTACAGATGAGGTCAAACTTGAAACACACGACTACAACATGTTCATACTCAAACTATAGTAACACGGATGTCGGGTGGGTGTTCCAGTAGTTGTTATTTTGTCTCGATACAAGCATTTGTTCCAGATTAAAAATGGAGAATGTCAACAATATGATCGAAAGGAAGCAGGAGCAGCGCGAGGGAGACAACGACGAAGCGTTACAGCTCGTCAAGCACGAGGAGCGTGCGGGCATAGTTGGCGACGCCAGCGCCGGCGGCGACGCGGACGGCTCGCCGGCGCTCGGCGCAGGCGCCGGGGCGGAGGCCGGCGGCGAGCAGCACTCGGTCATAACGTCGCGGAGGGCCTTGAGAACTATAACCACGGCGGGCCACATCACCGACGGCACGGATTTACACGACGAAGGCGTCAAAGACGAGCCTCCGGAGCAGTCGTCGTTGGAGCACGACCAGATGCAGTATTCGACGAAACTGGAAGACGAGAACGGGCGCGCCGTCGCCGCTCACTACGAGGAGGAGAGGATGCGGTTAGCGGAGGCGGAGACGGCGAGGTACCTGTCGTTCAAGCAGGAGCCGTACCGCGCCCTGCAGTCGCCCGCGCCGGCGCCGCAGGACAAGCGCGGCCAGCCGCAGTACGCCAGGATCCCCCCGCCGCGGACGACGTACGGGCGCGGGCTGTCGCTGCGCTACGGCGCGCCGCACCACGTGATAGTCGCTGCGGAGGGGGAGGCGGAGGAGCACGCGCACGAGCTGTTCCTGCAGAAGGACAAGGCGGAGCAGCTGCAGCAGTACAGCGAGGCGCCCGCGCAGGACGCCCGCCAGTACGCGGCCGTGCTGGGCGAGCACGGCGCGGCGTCCGCGCTCGAGATGATCCAGACCACGTCCCTGAGCAACCAGCAGTCGGTCGGCGTCGCTTACCAGCAGGTGACGATGTACTTTCAGCTGACAATAATGTGGAAGATGCAACGAGTTCTGCCCACGGTTCATTTATTTTCGAACATTTTTCAGATTATTAAAATTATATTATATCAAGACATTAGGTAACAACATAAGTTTTCTTTCGTCGACGGTCTTCTCTGGTTAGGCTTGTTTAGTTTAGGCTGAGTGACTAGTTTAAAAGAGGTTCATATTGCAAATAGAAATATCAAAACTATAGTTAAATGCAATCGACTAAAAATATATGAGTACCGCCCTGTTTTTCCGCTCATTACAGCTGAAGTGCAAGAAATGGAACCCAAAAAATAATAATAAATTAGGGCGCCCGCTAAAAAGAAACGATATCCTACCAAAAAGCATTTCAGTTTTTGGTGGGGTCAAGTTGGCCGTCGAGGAGAGACAATCACGTGGCTGGGTACGCAGTAAGTAAGTTGTCTCGTGATGCGCAGGTGAAGTACGAGTCGCGCGGCGCGGGCGGCGCGGGCGGCGCGGGCGAGGGCGAGGCGCGGGGCTCGACGTACGCCAGCCTGCAGCCCGTGACGTCGGTGGGCGGCGGCTACGCGTACGCCGGCCAGAGCCCGCAGTACGCGGCGGCCGGCTACGGCGCCTACGGCAAGGAGCAGCTGCTGACGCTGTACGGCGCGGCGCCGCGCGGCGACGACTCGCCGCCCGGCCAGCTGCTGTACCGCAGCGACCCCACGCTGTCGTCGTCGTCGCTCGGCTCGCGCGCCGCGCACGTCGTCTACGGCTCCGTCGTGCCGCAGTCGCAGGCCGTGTACGACGCCCCGCCCAGCCCCAACTCTCAGCAGGTACCCACTACTCTCAACACTGCGCACTATTCCTTTGTCGTTCACAGTACAGCGTGTGTGTGTGTGTAGCAGGTGACGCTGTACACGCACGGCAACACGGTGCAGTACAAGGTGGGCGCGGGCGGCGAGCACTACCTGGCGGCGGGCGGCGGCGTGGAGTACGTGCCGGTGTCGGGCTACGAGGGCGGCCTGCTGGTCGAGAGCTACCCCGCGCAGCCGTGGCCCGCGCACAACCTGCTGCCCATCGACGACTCCTTCGACCCCAGTCAGTATCCACACTACCCCCTACCCCCTACCCCCTGCCCATTCTCTCTCACAGTCACTTCTCAACCTTACACAATCTCTAAGGAATCGGCGAGGCGACAGCTTTACCCTGCCTACTTCTTAGCTTACACCTTCACTAACCGAGATCATTTCTTTAGAGTTAAGAATCAAAAGAACTCGAATTCAAGAGTTTTAAGTTGTCTGTAATATTCAAAATTCAAAAATGTTTATATTCAATTAAACTTTTACAAGTGCTTTTGAATCGTCAAAAAACTACCACTGGTTCGGAATGCCGTTCCTACCGAGAAGAACCAGCAAGATACTCTATTGAGAGACTATTGAGAGAATATGTTTCCCCTTGTATAATTTTCAGTGTCGAAAGGCACAAACGATTGACACGTGTGTATTCTCCGTCAGACATGGCGGGCATGGGCGAGGTGAAGGAGTGCGTGAACTGCGCGGCGGCCGCCACGCCGCTGTGGCGACGCGACGGCACCGGCCACTACCTGTGCAACGCGTGCGGCCTCTACACGCGCATCAACGGCGTCAACCGCCCGCCGCTCAAGGGGCAGAAGGCCAAGCCGCAGCAAGCACTGGTGAGACTGTATACATGGCGTCAGCGGGTGAACGAGGCCGTCTACCTGTGTAACGTTATTCATCAAGATTTGCGAGAAAGCGTTGCCGCAAAATTGTGCTTTGACTAGTGATAAAAGTATTTCAGTCCAAACAGAAATGTTAACCGTTGTGTCCCCGACAGCCCACGAACGGGAACCGGCGCGTGGGCGTGACGTGCGCCAACTGCCGCACCTCCAACACCACGCTGTGGCGCCGCAACAACAACGGCGAGCCCGTCTGCAACGCGTGCGGCCTCTACTACAAGCTGCACAACGTGAGTACACCGCCGCCGCCGCGCGCAGCACCCACATACCCGAACTGAGCCACTATTACGCAAAATAGTTTACTCTGCCGAATTCTGCCGGTCGGTTGAATCTCCGTCCCGTCTCTGTCACTTCACAGAGTGGCTCTATCTAGACGTTTCCAGCGACCAATTGTATGAATTGTCTCTTTAGGCTGGGAACTGTTTGAAGAGCTAACCCGTCAGTCAACCCAGTTTAATTGAATATTACAAGTTATCCACTGTATGATATCGTCAAACTAAACTCAACTTTTATCTTGATTGACCACCGGTCAACCGGCGTGCTTCGGGGCTGAGCCTTCTCGTCTGAGCGCGGTCGGCAAGCGCCATCCTTCTATTTTGGGCAGCCGTAAGCCGTAGGTTTCGAGTCTGGTGACACCCTTGCGTCGTACCGTTTGTCAACTGGTGCCTTGTTGGTAGCAATCGCAATATTTTTCGTATATTGTTGGTTCCGTGACCTACCTTTTTAAGGCTGTTAACGGTAAATCTGAGATGCTAAAGTTATATATCGTGATAGACGGCAGTGTGTGGAGTCGTGACAGATAGGCGGTATCGCGCGGCAGTGATAGCGCGGGTTACGCGGCGCGCCGAGCCGCGCGGCGAGCGGCGCGGCGCAATCGCCGCAGCGGTTATCAGGGAACTCCTCGGCAAACACCGGCCCCACGTGGAAATCACAACACGGGGTGCCATCTAATCTGGCGAGATAAACGCGGGGCTGGCGACTGATAGAGAATTATCATCGCGGCCACGAATATTCATAATGAGATAAATAATCTTTTATCAATTATCTCCACGCGGCCAGATACGCTTGTTTAAAGGATGATAGGAGTGCGGCGGGAGATTACGAGGAGTTCCCCGCCGCCGGCCGCCGGGGCAGGGCGCCGCTCGTGCGGCCGCCGGCGACTCCGACTGCGGGCCTTACAATCCACTAACTAGCCGTATAGATTAAGACATCTGTGCTGTTTGTAAAGTGAGTTTTCGACGATAAAAGTGCACGGTTCCGTAATTAGTCAGAGTCTACAAAGTGTTTATATTTCGCTCCGGAATTGTAATAAAACCCCTTTCTGTTTTCTTGCATTGCACCAAAACGTTCCTACAGTGTTACCGCCGCCGCTCGGCCATCATGTACCGAAGGCCGTACCTAACAGAACATACTAATAAGTTCTTGAAACGTGTGGCATACCGTATAACATTATTTAACTGTATTGTTTGAACAATAAAAGTGCGCAGTTCCGCAACAGTGTCAACAAAGTGTTTTATTAATATATCGTCGCGATAAAAGATAACATGGTGCTCTTCACACTTACCTAAGCTGAATGCTTAGCTGATTCTCGCTGAAGGTCAGATTTGAACCTCCTCGTAATAAACTGTGTTAGCATGTAGGGATCTACCTATGTAGTTACGTTTATGAAAGCCTTTGCAAAGCACAGCGCAAAATGCTAAAACGTGAGAGTAGGACGCAATTTTTGACGGAGTTAAAAATTTCTAGATCGATCTTATTTTTTGAAACAATTTGATAACAAAAATCAATACTTTTACTAATTTTTAAATGCATAAATTACAATAATTGATGAATTTTTGAATGATTTGATGATGAAGAAAGTTGCGTGGAAGCAACCGGCTAAGCTGTTGGTTGTTCGATGGCGCAGTGAATGACAATATTGTCATTTTTTAACAGCCTTCAAAAAAGGAGGAGGTTCTCAATTCATCGGAATTTTGAATTTTTAGACTTTTTTTTTGTTTGAAAGGGTATAAGTACTTCGCAGGTGGTCCCATATAAAGGTGAAGATCTGATGAATATCTTCGGAGATGGAGAACAGAACTCCTTAATCGATAGAGTAGATTGCTCGCGATCAGTGTAATAGCTTAGTAAACAGTAGGGTTTTAACTAGGCATAGCATATTTTAGTACAGTGGGGCCACTAAAAATAGTGAAATAAAAAATTTAAAAAGAAAAATAAAATCGACTTTAATAACGACAAACACTAAAAAGTTATTGAAGTCGATTTTATTTTTCTTTTAAATTTTTTAATGATTTGTAAAGAGCAACTGCTGAGTTTCTTGCCAGCTCTTCCGTCGTAGAATCTGCATTCCGAACTGCTGGTAAAGTCGCAGACGGGCTATAAGGGACAGTAGTTGTTATACATACCTACATGAAATAAATACATTTTGATTTTGATTTTTAAATTGTGATCATAATGCTGTGCAAATCATAAAGCATCATCCAAACCTGCGCGACTTAAGCGGTTAAAAGCGGGAGCGTCAGCCGCGCGGCGGTCGACTCTCACAATATGCACTGCACACCTACGTGCATCCCGCATTCATGGCGCGCAGGTGTGGCCGTAGCTTAACGAGTGTACAATGTTTGGCGCGCAGGTGAACCGGCCGCTAAGCATGAAGAAGGACGGCATCCAGACGCGCAAGCGCAAGCCCAAGAGCATGGGCGGCGGCGGCGGCGCGGGCGGCGCGGGGGCGGGCGGGCGGCCCGGCGCGCTGTCCGGTACGTGGCTGTAGCTTGTGCCGTGCTGTGTGTGTGAGGTGCGCCCGCTACACCTACATCCCTACATCCTACACCTACACGCCGACTACTACTTTCTACTTTACTTTTGCACCTAGTTCATTGTTCCGATTTTCGAATGAGCAGTTATACTAGAGGCTGGCTAATGAAAGATGAGACTGAAATCGCCCGGCAAAAAAAAAATTCGGAGGGCATCCCCAAACTTATAGTGAAAAAAAATTGAATAACTTAATTTGATACTTACTTGAAATTATTAAATTTTTTAAATGTTAATTTACAGATTAGAAATCTTTTCACACATATCCGGTTTTACAAACTTCTACGATTTTAAAAACTCATCAAGGGATTGGATTCCCAGACACATTGACGTTCCTGATACATCTTTCAGTTTTATTATCAAAGGAAACATTTTTTGTGTTAAAATCAGAAATCATAACCAATGATGTAATATCGTATCGCTTACAATCGTAATATAATAAAAGCTATGTGCTAATAAGAGACATGGTTTTAGTTTTACATCATTAATATTAATATCTTTTACGAATTTAAACCAAGTATCAAAATTAAATTGTCATACTTACATAAGAAATGGATGACGTCAATCGACGTTTTAGGGTTGCCCACTAAAAAGTTTGGAAAAAAGCCGAGGATCATCTTTCATTAGCCAAACTCTAGTACTTAATATTGTCTGCATTATTTAGGTACGACTGTCCTGGTTTCTGTGGTATTCGTACAATATTGCTGTATGTTTACACATGGTATAAAGGTAATAGAGATGCAGCAAATAGTGAAGTAGAAAGTAAATAATACTAAGCATATACCTAGAGTCATAGCGACGTTGCGCGGCGCAGACTGTGGGCGCAGGCCGTAACAGTGTAAGATCATAGGCATTAGGAAAGATTCCGACGGTCGACGAGTATCGTGATGTACTTCAACATCGCCGGCTCACTACTGGACACGGTTCACTTCTAAGAAAAAGACGACTTTGAAAAACGGTGAAGGGAAACATCGTGAGAATCTCTGCATGCCTGAGAGTTTTCATATAGGTAATGTTTTCAAAGGTGTGTGATGTCTGCCGGTCCGCACTAGGCCAGCGTGACAGACTATGAGCGAAGCCTTCTCATTCTGAGAGGAGAGCTATGCGCAGTAGTGGGCTGACAATAGGTTCATCATGTTTGATCATGATTTACCACGGAGCTCGGAGCATCGCGGTATCCGTCGATCGTCGGAACCCTCCCGTGGAGCGGAGGTATTGACGTGACGTGTGCGCAGCGGAGGCACACAAGGTGCTGCCTCCGCTGTACTCGGCGGTGGAGGGCGCGGCGCCGCTGCTGCTGCTGCCGGCCGCGCGCGCGCACGCCGCCGCCACGTCCGCGCCCGACGCCACGCGTGAGTACCCGCCTCGCCACACTACGCTACTGTGCACCACACCACTAAACAACTGCCCAACACTATTCTATTTCTATCTATTCTTTACAATAATAACTGGAAGTTTTATGACTTGTCTCTATGATCTAAATAACGCCTTATCTTATTCGCGAATCGCTTCAAACAGTGCTAACAATATAACTTGGACAATGGACATACATACTTAACCTTAGATTTGCGAAACATCAAACAGATAAGTAGGAAAGTAAACCAACTTTAAGTATGTTTCTTGGGCTCAACCTGCATTGTGTAGCCCGATACCTACCCCCCCCCCCCCCATACATAATAAATATGCAGATTCCCGTAATTACATAATGTGCCTGCACTCTTAACTAAAAATGATTTAGAAACTCTCAAGCAAGTCTACCTATAGGTATGCAACCATTGATACTATACCAAGAAACACAACTCGTCTACTGGATGTTCAACTTGATTTGTAACTCTTGAGTGTGAGTCCCCGCTGTGCTTCGCTACTCGTGTGTTCCATTTCCAAGCTGTGTGCGCTGGCTGTGAGTGTGTAGAACGCCTCAATTGTACCAATCGCAGTGTTTGCACATCTGTCGTTATCTCGGCGCACACACCACAGCGCACCTACCTACGTATAGGCTTCATGCCGAGTGTGATTTGTTAAGTTATTCGTGACGTTCTGCAGCTTAAACTTATCACTTAAAAGTCCGTTACAAGTTAGCCATAATATCGTAACGATTCACGAGGAAAATTACAACGGTTTACGATAAGAGCAAAAAGAATTTTTTGAGTGCCAGGTTTCGATTACCAGTCCTTGCATTACCGGCAAAACGTTGCCTGTAGGATGGTAACTGATAACTGCTCTATTTTGAAGCATTGCAGAGGTTTTTGCCGGCTTTTCTCAGTAGAAACGGCTTTCCGAATTTGTGGTAGTCTTGACATATTATCATAAGTAAACAGGCTGCCCTATATGAAATAAATAAATTCATCAATTTATTCATATTTTCCTGATAGTGGGTACAATGCGTAGACATGCAGCGTAGGTCGATTAGTAGCTTAGTAGTCGATTAGGGGTATTGCTGGTTTATTACAAACGGCCAAACCCTTCCCAAGTTAGTCCACTTCTTATTCTTTCAAGGACTACCTTGTATTATAGAAAAAAGGAGTAGTTTTTGCTTGATGTCTAAAACCACTATTTGTTTAAATACCTCCTGGAATATACCGGGTCCGGTCATAGCACTGTCCCACGTGTATATAACAGTGAAGCTACCAACGATGCTGATGTTTCAGGGTACCAGCGCTAGACGCGCGGCGCGCAGCGCCGAGCCGCGCCATCCCGCTTCTGAACCAAAAGTATGCAATATTTGCACACAGGAACTACATATTAGTTGTAAGAATACAGGTTGTTACACAGGGTTCTGATTCTTTATGACATTCAAATGTTTACGATATGCGCGAAAGATCAAGACTATGTTCAGGTGAATGTGACAATAACTCTACAACAATCAAATAAAATATTTACATAAAATATAATTATATAACATAACATAAAATATTTACAATAAGATTTAAGAGACGACTAAAGTGCTCTAAATTAGAGAATTAGATATCACCAGATGTCACCTACAGTATGGCGTTCATTGTGATGTTTTTCTCTAAACTTTTAGAGTTCTTTTTCTTTTTAATATTGTTAAAAGAGGATGGAAAATGAATAAATAAATGAGCCTACGACTGGCATCTAAAGTCAGGCGATTAGATAGTCCTTAATTAAATTAATTTTGTCTGTCCTTTTCTTACTACATTGGTAAGAAAAAGATGCGAATACTTACACTAAGTTGCGATCAGAATCAGTACGTCAGTGCCAGTTTTTACTTCATAATTATAAGGAAGAGATTTTGAGATAAATAGGTAAGTAGAGCGCGGCGTTTCAGACTTCCGGCACACTTCCGGCACATGGAAATATTTAAGCTTCCGGTGGTTATTTTAATATAGAGCAAATTCTATTATTTAATTATTGAAAAAACCAATTTACTTATATTAGTTTATTAAGGGCCATTTGAAAGCTTTAAGTAAATTAAACAACCTTTGACCAAATAAGTAAATCGCATCATGTCTTCTAAAATCCTATGTACCTAACATAATCATAAAAACTGGGTCACTATCGAGGTACCAAGATACCCATAACATTCTGGAAACTTCCTTCACCACCGTGACTAACGAATAGGAAAAAGTTTTTTCGTATTCGTTTCACAAAGTATTTACTTTGTGAAACGTTATCTAGGTAATCGGTCACTCTGCTCATTTAGTCGCGGTTTTTTTACCGACCTTTGTAAAGTAAACACTTAAAATTAACATTTTTTCTTTTTTGATTGTATTCTGGATTTGTTCCAATTCATTTAACCAAAATCCTTTCCAATATTCCCAAATCATATGATCTACGCAGATTGTATCGATAGGCACCTGTCGCAATGATTAAGTGGAATAATATAAAACGTTATCTATATTCGAGACTAGCTGATGCCCGCAGCTTCGCCCGCGTGGATTGGTCAGATCCCCTGCAGCATCAGGATCGAGGAGTTGGACTCCAAATTTTTTATGAAACAATGTTGCAAAGTTCCTCTATCGATTAAAAAAGAAATGACGCAAATCGGTTCAGAAATCTCGGAGATTTCGGTGTACATAGGTAGAAAAACACAACTCCCTTTTTGAAAGTCGGTTAAAAAAGTAGCCTATGTTAGTCCCTGGTCAATTCTCTACTTGTCTCTGAAAATCCCGTCAAAATCGGTTCAGCCGTTCCCAAGATTAGCCTTTTCAAACAGACAGACAGACAGACAGACAGACAGACAGACAGACAGACAAAAATTTTAAAAACGTGTGATTCAGTTATAGTATCGTTCAAATAACCATATGACCTTAATATGCGGCAGTTATTTCGATATTACAGACAGACACTCCAACTTTATTTATTAGTATAGAAGTATAGATTCCCAACGAATATTACGAGCACGACACCGAGGTACTAGGTAGGTAGGTGCGGTATGTACTGGAAATACCAATAATGTGTTATCGGAGGATCAATCCACTGATAACGTTATCGACACACGAATTTGTAATATTTATTTGGAGCTATAAAGTATACAATATCACCTACTTAGAATTATTCGATCCAACGCAAAATGTGAAAAAGTCATAATATTTCTAAGAAGGTACTTATTTACTTTCATAATTTTTTAACACAGATCAAAAAAACAAGGCGCTCATTTTTAAAATTAAAAATCGAGAAAAGTAGATAATAATATGTTTGTGTTTGAGTGGATGGCAGTAATTTCATAGTTAAAAATATCCCTACTCCAAATCAGTGATTGTACTCTAGAAAGTGGACCATACATTATTTGTATTAAGTATTAATAAATTATTTAAGTAACTAGGTAGGTTAGGTACGTACCTACTTACGTAGGTAGGTACGTGAGTAGGTACCTATCTTATCTGCTTTATGTAAACGGTAAACCTAAGCAAAATGCTGTGTTGTTACAATAAATATTATAATGATTATTTAATCATACTTTTGTACATAACTCCTATCGACTAGGGTAATATATTTTAGGCGCAGGGAACTGTGCGAATTCTAAAAATATCTATAAAAAAGAATAATATGACGAATTTATTAATATATGATATAATTTATAATTATTTAATAAATAATTTAATTTATATAAGTTTGCGTTGTCTGTGTATGGTGTGTAGCTGTAGGTGTATGTGTGTATATATTGTGTTAACTATAAAGTAGGTTTGTACAGCTCCTCAACTTATTCCTGTACCTACTCGACAAAGTGCGCGAATATTTGTAATATATTTTACTATAGATTTAAGTATTTAAATATTATTGAATGTAATTTTAATAAAAAATCTTGCCCGTGTGTGCTTTTCTTTCCTTTAATACAACATTAGAAAACATAAATCGCAAGGCTTTAGGTAATAAATAATGGATAGGTGGAAGTGCATAGATAGGAGAGTGGTACCTAGTAGCTACCTAGATAGGAGTCATCTTCTTATGTTGTTTAAATAACAAACTATAACATATTACCTATCGACCTATTGGATGGAATAGATATAAATGTAACCTCGTTTTAGTCCTACCTATTCTAAAGTCTGCGTAGATTGTACCTACATGCCTACGAAATTCCATTTTGTAAGCTATTTAGGGTACCTACATAGGAAATAAGTAGATGAACAATTCTATAGCAAAAATGAGAGTTTTAACACAATATACTGGAATATCACTATTACCTACCTATGTACGTGCCTTTATTCAAAACATTATGAAATAATTTTATTATGACGTAGCTGGCGTAGGCCGTAGCATTCGTAGAACTCCGGAAAATACTTGAAAATATGCACACAAGGTTGAGAAACATAATAGTGACCCTTCAACGCCATCTATTTATATATGGAACCAAAAGTTTCAAATAACGTGCACAGATGGCGTTATCAGTATAATTGAAAAACCTTTTCTCTAAATACGCTTGAAATCTAATTTGCGTTTAGGTTATACAATAAACTCTTAAACTTTTGCATTTCCATAAGATTGAATTTAATGTTTTATTTTTATGAAAATTGTTTTCGAATTTTTCACTTTCGCACGAATTAGTACCGTTTATTCCCACGAGTGCTGCAGCTTTCATAAGTAATTGTTGCAGTCATCAATAGATGGCGCTACCAGTCCTAAAGTAAGGAGTAAAATGTAGCTTGAAACTGTTGAACCCTCTTTGCTTGAAAATGTTTTGTATCGTTGTACAAACTTGTAAAGTTGTAGTTATTGGAGCTGGTTTCGGTCGCTCTCGGCTCCTTTGTGCTTTATTTTTACATTTTAACAAGAGATCCTCGCTCGCACGGTGTTTATTTCGTTTATAATTAGGCCTTCGTAGCTGTATTTAAATATTGTTTCAAATGCAAAACATAATCTTTGTGGTACTTAGTCGAGAGTAAAAATACCTTTTATCATACCTACTGAGTAACTCTACAGTTTGTGTGCATACATTATGCACTGTAGGCTATAGGTATACCTTTTTAACTCGCTAGGTGTACTGTAATATCTGATAGCCTAGTGTGTAGTGCGCAGATGTCGGCCTTGTAATCTGGAGGTCGGGGGTTCGATCCCGGGCCTGCAGCTATAACTTTTCGGAGTTATGTGCGTTCTAAGCAGTCAAATATAACTTGCTGTCACTTAGGAAAGCACCGTGAGCAAACCTGCATACTTGCATACTTGCATAGGTTCCTACCTGAAGCTGAAGCTTTCAATCCGCTTTTGGCCGACGTGGTGGACTATGACCTAAGCCCTTCTCGTTCTGAGAGGGGATCTGCAGATCCCCGAACGAGAAGAGTAGGTATAAGTGCTCAACTAGGCTAGCGTTGGGTTGATGATGATGTGGGCCCTACAAAGCTGCCAATTTGGTAGGTATATTGTAATATCTTAGGTACGGAACCCTAGAAAGGTTTTATAGAAGACACGATTAAATCAGACACAGGTACCTAGGTGTTCTACTCACCATTGCGTTATATAGGTATGTAGGTATGTGTAGCTGCAGCTTGCCTCTTATAACTACGAGCCCCCTGGTCGTGCGCGGTTAAGTTTAATTTATGGGCGAAGCAGAGTGCAGTTGCTTGTATATCATTTGTGGCTTGTCTTCAATTATATTAAAAATGGCTTTGCGCGATAACCACATGGAAATACAGAATCGTAGTTAAATAATAATGATGATTGTATAACCTGCCTACTAAAACAATTATTGTATACCTATATACCTATACATATATACCTAGGTTAGCTTTTATCTACGTACATCAGTAATTTGGCCTAATTTGGAGAACCGAACCGGGACCCCCGCTTGTAACACAGCGCTCACCACTGCGCCGGGAGGAACATTAACCTTTTTTATTGAAATCAATAAATAGACGTCTTTGTTCTTTTGTTTGCTAAGCGCGGCCTACTTATCTGTTAAACCGATTTTGAAGAAAGGTAGATGCAGAGATAGTTTACATACTTCATACTTATAGGTATACTTACTTACTGCCCGGAAAAAGAACTAGGCTTCCTTTTATTCTAAAAAACAAAAGAGTTCCCACGGGATTTTTAAAAAACCTAAATCAACATGAATGATGTCGTGCGCATCATCAACTTGACACAGATAGGTATAAGTAGCTTGTCCCTATCCTGGTGACGTACGGTCGGCCTCAGAATTCGAGTAGCGATTCTGCGAAACTATTGCATCAAAAACCTCTCACACCTATAGCTTTTTTAGGGTTCCGTACCTCAAAAGGAAAATTGGAACCCTTATAGGATCACTTTGTTGTCTGGCTGTCTATCTATCTGTCGTGTCTGTCAAGAAAACCTATAGGGCACTTCCCGTTGACCTAGGTCCTAGAATCATGAAATTTGGCAGGCAGGTATTTCTTATAGCGAAAGTAAAGGAAAAAATCCGGAAATCCGAATTTGTGGTTAGGTAGGTACCTACCTAACCACAAATTCGCGGTTTTCAAAATTCCACAGATCACAAAAAAAAATGGGTTTCAATTTCCAAAATAAGATAACTAAGTATACCAAGTAGGGTATCATACGAAAGGGTTATCTGTGCGTGCTAAAATAGATTTTTTTTAATGCATAATAGTTTTTTATTTATGGAGCAAAATGTTGGAAAAAAATACCCGAGTACGGAACCCTCGGTGCGCGAGTCTGATTCGCACTTGGCTGGTTTTTTTCTATAAATACGCCACACACACCTAACGCATGTGCATAACCGTGCTACGCGAATAATTATGATCATTAAAGTGCTAAACGACTTAGGGCCTTTGACTGTAATCATAGAGTACGGTTTATCCCGGAAATCATAGCGTTCCCACGGGATTTTTAAAATCTGAATCCACGCAGATGAAGTCGTGAACATAATTATTTAGTACCTAAGTACCTACTTAGTACTATTCTCAAATATTGAATCAAACTTGGTTTGCATGAGGCGGACGCGGACAACGCTTCTCTTGGCGGCGACTTTTGGTAAAAGAAAAGCGACAAAATGCAATGTTGAAGATTCAAGTGTATTTTCCATGTTCTCTTCTTCATTAATCATGCACGCAAACGCAATATCATTTTGTTATCAGTCGCTTGAATGACCACTATATTGAGCAGATATCAAACTTTATATCGCTCAATATCGTAATTCAGGAAAAGCAGTCAATGTTAATGTGTTAAGTATAAGTAGGTAAGTACCGACTCAGCGGGTCATATTATTATCTATTGGCTCGATAATTGCAAGATTATTTATCTTAATGCTCTAATTTATACCATTTGCAACTTTATTCCACATAATATACATAATAATGTATACTCAGAGAGCTTACGGTAAATACGGTGGGCATCATTGAAAAAAGCAAAATGCAACAAAAATTGCATTTAGTGAGATGCCTTGCATTGGCGTTGATGCCCACGACTTCGCTTGGACTAAGGATTTTAAAAATACCGTTGGAGCTCTATGATTTTCTAGAATAAAAAGTCTTATGTCAGTTTTCAGTATTCGATCCTTCCACGTAGTAGGTACCGTAATTGTGACGTGATGAAAGGACAAACCGACAGAAAACACAGTTTCGCTTTTATGTTAAGTAGGTAGTGACAGTATGCGCTAAACATAGGCCAATCATTTGCAGTTGCAACACAGTGATTTGCGCAGGACTCGAGTCCCGCTGAGATTTGTACTGTTTTTACTTTTTAACCGACTTCCTAAAAAGGAGGAGGTTCTCAATTCGTCGGAATCTTTTTTTTTTTGTACAATGCGCAACATAAGTACGTGTTCATATTGAACTACTTTGTCTTGCGCGCACTGTATCTTCTCACCACCAACTCTTGGACCATAAGATAAATCAATAAATAAGTAAGCCTAAACTTCAAATAACTTAAAACTTTTTAAACGTATTACTATACCTAGTTATAAATTATATTTTTATTTATTTTATTTTATTTATTTAATTAAAGACTTAATTAAAAAAGAACATTTTGCACCAATAATAATTGTTGTAGACCAAAGTACTAGACAACTGAGACTGGTGTTTGAAATTTTGCAGCCCAAATAGACCGTAGTGTGTACTAGTGCTGTATGATTTATTGCACAGGTCCGACCGAACAGTAAAAGTAAGTATAAAAGAGCTGCTTATCTAGTTCATTGAGTAATTTTGTATAACTTTGTTACTTAACAGAGCTCTCTCCGTCACTTACTCCATACAATCGTAGTTCCCATTTCATTTGAATATTAAGCAACCAAAGTCCATGAAATTTTGCAGACATAGTCTAGAAACTAATATCTGTGTCTGTGGTGTTTTAGATTTTTCTAAAAATATGTAGTTTTAAAATTACAGGGGCTCAAAGATTTGTATTTTTCTTTAAAAAAAGGCCCAACTTTGTGCTCGTTTTTCTAGACAACGAAGCAATTTAATGAAATTTGGAAAAACCACAGACCTAGAAAATTTAATGAATATTATGTAGTAAAAAAATTATCGTTATATATTTTATATTGTTATAATTATGTGGGAACTACGAAAACCAGAAATTACACCCAGAAATCTTGAAAATTTCGTGCTGTCTCGATTTGTGCAAGCGGGGTGGTAAAGTGCGGGGGACGACACGTGAAACTGACAGAAACTGACAGTCTAAACACACGGGCCACATTTAGACTGCACCCAACTCCAAACTTGTCGATAGGTCTAACTAAATACACTGGTACATTTCAACTTGCGTTAGACGTATGCGTTACCTACTCAGACGTTGCCTGTAGATAAAAATATGTCTCATGTTTGCTGGCAATAGCGCATGCATCAAACCCTGCAAGTTGCAACTCTCTTGCAACCTATTCCTCACGCAATACGCACAGCTTTAATATTATAATTTTTGACAATGTATACTATATGTAATGCCATATCACAGGTCACTCTCTGATTTATTGCTAACAATTTACTTCCAAATCAATTCCAAATGCAAAGAAATCTAAGTGTGTTGAATTCACACTGCCCAATACCAGGACCTTAAATGACATAAATTCATTGATAAATAATCATATGTTGAAAATAAAGGAGAACCCCGTGTTTCTCGGTATAATGTTAGATGCAAAGCTTCTATGAAACACCCACATATCAACACTTGATGGTAAACTCAGCTCTGCTGCTTACACTGTTAGAAAAATTCGACAGGTACTGACGTGACGGAAACTGCAAAAATTGTATATTTTGCCTATTTTCACTGTATTATGTCTTACAGACTCTTGCTATGAGATAAAGCGGTAGATATTGAGAAAAAAATGTATTACAGAAAAGGACAGGACGTGCAATTTATAATTTAAAACCGCGCGCTGCCATACAATAAAAATATAAGGAAATAAGTACCTTATCTATTATCTTATAGTAGCTTCTAAATATATTTACAACTAGCTAATGCCCGCAGCTTCGCTCGCGTGGATTTAGGTTTTTAAAAATCCCGATCCTTTCATTTCCCAGAACAAAAGTTGCCTCTCCGTAATAGCCCGTCCCCGGGATGCAACTTGTTTCTGTATCACGTAAGAATATTTAAACGGATTATCCTTTTCAAATCCCGAGGGATCACCAGGATTTAGGAATGCAATTTCTTACAGCATCAGGGTTGAGGTCAACGACAAAGTGTTTACTTGGTATAGATACCTTCAATATCAATTAATAATCGACACTTTTTAAATCCCATTAGCTTTAGTAGTCAGGTCCCCTGCAACATCAGGATTGAGGAGTTGGAATCCAAATTTTTTATTGAACAATGTCGCAAACTTTCTTTATCGATTAAAAAACTACCCAAAATTACGCAGTTAGGTTACCTGCCAAATTTCATGGTTTTGAGTCAACGGGAAGTACCCTAGAGGTTTTCTTGACACACACGACAGACAGAGAGATAGACAACAAAGTGATCCTATAAGAGTTCCGTTTTTCATTTTGAGGTACGAAACCCTAGAAAACGTAGGAACGGCATTCCCAACCAGTGGTAAATTTTTCTGACCATCCAAAAACACTTTGAAGTTTACCTAAAAGTTTACAGGAATAAAAATTTATCATTGTATTCCATTCCATTTCATTCTATTCCATTCTGTTCAAAGATAAATAGATAATAAAAATATTTGTCACCGAAACAATAATTTACGATACATCAACCAATATCAATTTTACTGATGACAATCTGACTATTACCAAAGTGAACGACTACTATAATATCTATTATATACGACTAACATAATATGTATTATAAATTGTGTGCCGTTTGCATTCTCACTAGGTTCTCATTAAGTTTGTTTTATTTGGTTAAACTTTCTGGCATTTATATTGTTATGACGTTTAATTGGCAAACAGTCTGTTTATTGGCTGAAACTCAAAAATTCAGCCAATCACAACAAAGAAAATATTGTAATAATGATTGATGCAGCTTTCTGTAATTGAAAACAAAATATTTGACATTAACTTGAATGTGACAGTGTTTTCCGAATAGGGTTGCCAGAGGCCCCGTATTTTACTGGTTACCCCGTATTTCAAGATACAGAAACCTGTAATTATGAAAATAAAATACGGGGCAAATAAAACTAAATATTTTTAGGGTTCCGTAACTCAAAAGCAAAAAAGAACTCTTATAGAATCACTTCGTTGTCTGTCAGTCTGTCAGTCTTTCCGTCTGTCCATCTGTCCATCTGTCCTTCTATCCGTCTGTCATGTGTTCATGAACAAATATTAGTATTTTCAATTTTCAAAGTAAGATAACTACATATATCACGTGGGTTATCATATGAAAGGGCTTTACCTGTTCATTCTAAAACAGATTTTTATTTATTTTTATGCATATTTTTTTAATGCATAACAGTTTTTGATTTCTCGAGTAAAATGTCGGAAAAAATGCCCGAATACGGAACCCTCGGTGCGTGGGTCTGACTCGCACTTGGCCGGTTTTTTACAAATTCAGCAGGAGCTGGCTGGCGAAATTAAACACTGACGTTATGTCCAGTAGAAAGAATATTTTCCTTTTGCGGCAATGCGTAGCCGAAACCCACTCGATATTGATCATGGTCGTAGTCAAGGCGGCGGGGCTTGGTTTGAGGATGTAAGCCTTTTTTTATACAAGTTAGCCCGTGACTTTAATCTTTTCTAGTGGTAAGTGATGATGCAGTCTAATTTCTTGGCCGTTAGGGCCATACTAACCATATAACTAGCCATGACCGAAGCCTCCCACCAGACCAGAAATTTTGAAATGGCGACTGCGCCTGGACAGCCGTCAAAAACCTAAGCCTAAAATAATACTTACACTATTTCTTGCATTTGCTTACCAATTTTTTTTTTGGAAATATATCAAACATTTCGCGCTCACTTCACTCGCGCTTTGAATTTCTATTGCTTGGTGTAAACGCCGCAATTTCGTTTGCATGAATTTAGATTTTTAAAAATTCCGTGGGGGATTTTCCGGGCTAAAAAGCCGCCTAAAAAAAAATTTCTGGGATGCAAGTTACCTCTGAATAGTAAGTACCAAAATTTTGGTAAAGAAGATGGGCCGTGAAAGGGTAACAAATAGATAGGTAAATAGATATACTGTCGTATTCGTAATATTAGTATAGATAGGAAGCTTTAAAAATAAAATCTTGCTATGGCTACACTCGTTTCCCTTTCACTTTATTTTTTTCTGTATTGAACCAAAAACACTTACGCTCACTGCGCTCGCGCTTTTTTATTGTTGTATTTTATCTCACTGTCAAATTGAAAGGCGAAATTCCACTAACCAGGTAATTAGCCCATAAAGTTGAGCGAATGTTTTTTTCCTCATGACAGGATTCAGTTCCGGCCCTGATAAAACCTCTCCCGCAATCGATTCCTGGCTACGGCCATAGTATTGATACTGTGAAGGTGGAATTACAAATTAAATGTAATTTTAAGTTGAAATGAAAAGATTGTATGCATGAAATGTATAACATTTTGCTTTACAACACTAAGAGTTTTAAAAGCTATTTAAATAAATAAATCTTTTATTTAAAACCACATTGCAAACACAGTTCACCAATCAAGACACGGCAACATACAGAGAAAAAATACAAAACTTACAAATAAACTTAAATATCTAAATAGGCTTTCCATGCATTTCAGAGAGAACCACCGCCTATTTCTTCAAATACTTCAAATTTTCAAATTTCTTCAAATCTAAACCCCGTATTTTTTATGGTGGTAGCCTGTAAATCAAAAAGAGCCAGGTGGCAACCCTACTTCGACCTAGACAGAATGAAAAATTGTTTTCATTACTCGGTATGCCTACTGCCATAGTGTGACAGAAAGTGTGACGGTAGTTGTGACCTCTGATTGGCCGACTCTCTTTCACTATTTGCTAAAATTGATGATTGCAACAACAATTTTTTCTTTTTTGTAATCGAAAACAGAACACGGACGTCAAACAGGTTGACTAATTGCAATCATTTCTGACCGGCTAACATTGTTCCGCTAGTGGCTCAAACTCACTGTCGCAGCAAGAACATGGTAAATTCAGCCAATCACAGCAATTTGAAATTTGGTTATCACAAATGTACCGATCTAGGAACCGAGAATGCACGAACCAGGGCAGATAGAGATAAGAACAATAATATCATACGTAGGAAATCGACGGGGGATCGTTGACAAGGATAGCCTTAAGTACCTACCTACCTAATATGAAAAGACAATGAAATGAGTTCAAAAGAAGAGTCTTGAGAAGAGAAAAATCTTGCTGGTTGTTATAAGCGGAGCGGGCATCCCAAGCCAGCAGCGGCAGATTCTCTAAACAATTCAAAAGCACTTGCACACAAAAAGCAAAATAAAAAGTCTTTATATTTCAGAGTTTTTGGTATACTGACATTGATTGGTGATGTGATGGGAATTGGGTTGTAGATAACCTCTGCCGGTGCGGGAAGGCAGTTCTGACGAGGTTTTGCTCAGGATCACACTTCAGAGGGTAAAATGATTTAACTTATAGGTACATCTGTAAGAGATTACGGTAAGTTCATCAGGTGGAAAGTGTGGCCGACGGAGTCATGTAAAGGCCTTACAATTATTTACTTCCTTCATTGTTTGATTATGTAACCACATACTTTAAGATTTTTATAGAATGACATACTTATTTCGTTACAAAAGAAATTATTGTTAAAAGGTAGGTACCTCTACCTACCTATATGTGGTTAAAACGTCGGCTCCATAGTCGGCAGGTCCGGTGTTCGATCCCAGGCATGCACCTCTAACTTTCCGGAGTTATGTGCGTTTTAAAATATCACTAACTAGAGGGTGCCCGCGACTTCGTCCGCGTGGATTTAGGGTTTTAAAGATCCCGTGGGAACTGTTTCATTTTCCGAGATAAAAAGAATTGCCTATGTCAATCACAGGGACGCAAGCTACCTCGGTACCTTTTATACAAATTTTAGGAATCCCGTGAGAACTCTTTGATTCCCCGGGATAAAAAATGGACAGCGAGATGGACTAAGTAGGTAAGTTTAAGTAGGTATGTGTAAACGCTTCTCACGTGCTCGGTAGTGAGCTGGCGCTGTGTTGCCATGATGCTGATGAAGTATTGTTGTTCAATAACAATTGGTACTCGTACAAGGGAAAACAAAGCCATTGTAATGTACCTACCTAATTACTTAAGTAGGTATAAGTACTTATAGTTGGTTTAGCGCACAATAATCTTTTATAACAAAATTCCGCAATCAATTTTGGACTTGCCTTTACACAAATTGAAAAAATCTATTAAAAAAGCTATGCTTCTGAGAAAAGCATATAGCTAGGTATGCAGAGCTGTAGCTCGCTCTAGCAATGCGCGCCGGGACTTCCATTTTTATAAGTAAACAGATACTTAAGTAAGTACATGGCATAATATTGTATATCAAATCTTTGAAAAGAGCAACCGCCGAGTTTCTTGCTGGTTCTTTTCGGGCAAGGCATTCTGACCCAGTGGTAGATGCTTTTGACGATTCAAAAGTACCCAAGTAAGTAGATACTTGTAAAAGTCTAATTGAATAAAAAAACTTGGAATTTGAATAGCTTTAGGTACTGTATCGCAGGAAGGCGCTTTCAGTTCGCATTCCTCCGGCCCCCTCGTCACCAGCGTCATCAGCGTCAAGACCTGATAAGCAGATGTGTCCGGAGTCCGTCCGTCCCGTCCGCCGCGTCCGCCGCCCGTCCGCCGCCAGCCGGCGAGCCGCGGTCATTAGCGGCCGCGGGTAGGCTTCATATATTATACCTACACGTATCCACTAAATTGTCAAGCCGATAAGTGGGCGGGAGACCCGCCCGGCGACTCCGGCGCTTGAGCCGTCTCGCCGACAACCCGAACTGTACCTTGATCCAAAGGTCTACATCTTAAAATCGACCGAAACGAATTACGGATACGATGTTACGCTGCACGCTACTTCTTCGATCACTAATAATGAAGGTGCGTAAGTCGGGTCGCTGGGTAATGTAAAGTGTGCTTAAGGCACTGGGTTTAGAGTGGGTTTTCGCTCGCAGAGCGGCGCAGTTGGGGCCGCTGGGCCGGGGCGCGCGGCCGCGAAGGGCTAATGTGTAACCGTTGTAAGGCGAGCGCCACTAATGCGCGCGGCGCCGGCGCCCGCCTAAAACAAAAACGTACAACATTCCTGCGTTTAGGAGAGCCTTTATTCCTTTTTTATCGGCGCATGAAATAATAGAATAGGCACAAAGCACCGCCGCTTATCGAGCTGCTCAATTTATTAAAGCAGACTATTGCCCCGGCGGCGACATCGAGCGCGCTATTACGAGTTACGTAAGCGCGTACCTATACCTACCTAGTGAGCGCAACACAGGCTGTTCCAACTTGCATGGCCACGCCGACGTTGACTCCTGCCTATTTAGCTAGATGGAGACCATTGGACAACATTAAGAAGTTACCTACCCTATGCTTCTACTTTCGCAATTATACCTACCTAATAGGTATAATATTTCCAAAAAAATATGTATCTGAAGACATGCATCTACATTTATCTAACGGAAAAAAATATCAACAGTTTATTTTATTTTTATTTTAAAATATAGGGAAGGACAAACTAAATGCTTTTATCCACGAAACCGAAACTCAAACAGTTCCACGGGATACTTAATTCTAGTTCTTAATAGATCTAAGTATAAGTATTTGCTATAGGGATAGCTTTTATCCCACGGACGGGCATAGGCTATATTTTATGCAGGAAAATCAAGAGTTCCCACGGGAATTAAAAAAACTATCTAGGCCTAATTGTTTAAAGATGTCCTGGAATATTTCTAAAAAAACTCACACGAAACTTTTTATTCGTGTTTTGTTCTGCTAATCCCTTCATTACGAAGACATTTTGTGTGCAGGTAGATACTGACTACGTATTAAGTACTTAGGTACATCATTCACTTTCAAGGATTAAGTTTGACATACCTACCCACTCCCAATAAGTAGGTATAGGTACCTACATGCGTCATCCGTTTAGGAATATCTGTAGCTACTTCTGCCTTTAAATTAATATTTTTGTTTTAAATTAAATATGTTGGCAACACCTCGTTCTCACGTTCTGTGTTGCTTGGTGTTGGTGGTTATGCTGTGGTCGTGACGTCAGAGCCCCCTCCATCGAGACGAAAAAGATGGCGCTAGGGCGAGGACGTGGCGTGGAACGACAAGCTTCAGTTGCTGTTTGCGCTCCGACCGATTTACATTGCATTATACGGGTTGATTTTACTATCTGAGAGTTTAATTGTTAACATCAGAAGTGTGTAGTAACTTACGCTTTGAGGAAAAATCGGTCGAAACGCAAACGTACTTTTCCACCTAGAGGTCTTCAAGTGCCAGGACACCGTCGGCCGCGATGGAAACGTAATAAGGTATCTCGTAAAGATACCGAAACTGTGAGTACTTTGAATAATTATTAAAGATTAAGTGAATATGGTTTAAATTACTAAATCGTATTCTCAAACTTTTGTATAGTCAGGTGAGATAATTCGTTACTAAACTAAGTTGAAGGTATCAGCTAAAAGTCTGGCACAATTTAATATTGCGTACAGTCTATAAGTGGTCCTCGTGGGAATAGTGATCGGTAAACGAAATTGTCTTTTAGTTCCAAAATCAAAGGAATATGTTTTTTAAAATGGTTAACTTTTAGTTTGTTCGAATTTTATTTTGGAACTAAATGTTAAATTCACGTTTGTCTCAACTTTTTTTTCGAACAAAATATTATTTAAATTATAGTGGGTCAATTATTATAGTAGCATCAGTAATATACGTCCTTAGAAGATAATAATTTAAAAACGTGTGACGATTGAGCTAGTTATTTACATAGAAGTTTTTATAATAAAAATATTAAACATGTGGGTAGTATACGTGACGAACAAGTTAAAATGTTATAGTGGTAGTGGTAAAAGTAATCGAAGAATGTCTTAGGTGAAATGTTAGCTCAGATATAAATCATGATAACCAATCCCGAACTCGTATACTGAAATGAAATGAAATTTATTTATTTGCTGAATATCAGTTGTTGAGTTCAAAATTATAACTAAGTAGCGACCTTCATATTCTACTTCATAAGCATGCAAATATTTAATACTCATCAGGAATAATCCGTACAAATAATCCTGATGAGACCAAAAAGTGAATTAATTTCTATGGTAACATGTCTCTTAATTAAATGTCAATATTAATGTTATAATAATAAGTTATTATATTAATTGTAAGTAAATTTTACATAATATATGGGGTTAAAAAGTGTATATTTTTGATACATGTCACGAGGCGTTTATGGATACCGGAAGTAGTTGTCCGCGCATATCAAAATCGTTAGTAAAGGGATTTCAGTTTAAAAACATTTATTTATCAATAAAGAGCATAACAGTCTTTTAGATATCAGGAATTACAGCTATTTACATTTACAATGGTAGGTACTTACGCACATGATATCAAGTATCCATTTTAGTACTTCATATTATCTACATTGAATAATTGTGTGGGTAAGTAATAACATCCATACGTTTATAATACTAGTTTTTAGGGAAGTTTTCGTAATTGTTCTTCTTTTAAAGCATAATTGGGAGTGTATATATCCTGTTATTATTTTCCTGATAGGAATACAAGTTTGAAGCGCATACGAGTGACTTATATTTAGAATTTTCGTATCTTTATAGAGGTAATTCTTTATTCTTTCTTTATTTGCATTCATGTCTTACATCATAAATAAAAAATATCATAATATTACAACATGAAGCCCCGTTGGGGCGTTGCAAAGTAAAACATATGTAAATAATCAAAGGTAATATTACAATTCTTATGAAATATGAAATATGAATAGCAAAAATTATGAATTAATTATATGGTCATTAAATAAAAATAAAATAAAAAGGTCACATATAAATAAAGATTATGGGAGTTTTCAAATTATGTCCTATTATAACTAATCAGACTTTAAAAAAAAGTACTTACAAATAAAAAGTGGTTAACAAAGTTATTACAATCTTCTTATATCGTATTATCATATTATTGAGGTATATTCATTCAATAGTTCATGCACACTGTAGTAACATTTTTGGATTAGCCATTTTTTTTAGTTTTGTTTAAATAATGTTTCTTTTGTTTTATCTATTATTATTGCTATACAGGTTATTTAAATCAGTAAATATTTAAAAAAGAGCCTTTGTTGCAGTTTTAAATAAGTACTGTACAGGTTTACCTTAGTGCTACCTAAGTAAATAATTAATTAGATAGATAATAACTTTAAATTATTACAGTAAAGATTATTTACATATGAAGTTTAAGTTTTATTTTTTATATTCTGCGTGCTCATCGACATAGGCATCCCCTTTTCGATATACTATTCAATATACAATAGAATAGAATAGACTAGACTAGAATAGAATATGATATAATAATTCAAGTAAACTTTTACAAATGCTTTTGAATCGTCAAAATAATTTACCATGCATTACAATATGATGTTTGACTAGATCGTTATAATATTAGGGCGTACTTTTGGCATACAAGATGAATAATTTTACGTAAGGTTTCTATTTAAAGATAAAGCTGAATTTTTTTGTTGATACAAGGGTTTTTAGCAGAATTACAAAAGGGTAATAAAAAAAAAATGTGTTAACATTCCTTTTGATTCAATTGCGTTAAGCGAATTTATTTTTACGTTATAGGTATGTACCTATTGGGTACTAGGGAGTAATAACTTGCTTGGACGGAATGTAACAGAGTGATCCGATTTGGTTTATCCCCGAGAAAAGTAATGTAGTAGTAGTAGACTCGTATACACATTGACCTCTGAAAGCATTTTAGCTATTTTTTGTCCATCCAAACAGAGAACCGTTTTGTATACATGTACAAGTCGATTAGATTGAACTAGAACGAAGGTAAAAGGATTGTACATTATATTTTAATAAAATAGACACAGACAGACTAGTAACGATGAAAGTAATATTTCTCTTCAGAGTTAGAACTATTGCCTGTAGTCTGTTCAATTCAAAAATTTGTTGCATTTGATGTGTACCTGCTTCAAAAACAAATAATAATTACGGATTGTGGTGTGTATAGTATGATAATGAAGCTTTATTTAGTTTGTAAAGTCATAGTATATCATTAATAATGCAAATTAGAATAATATTTAAAAAAAAAATAACTATGATTTATGTTGGTAGTTAATACCTAATATTACAAATTTGGGTAAAAGCTTCACATTTGCGTTGAACAAAGAAATATTCTTGTCCGGATAGCTAAGTGGGTATTATTAACTTGAGAGGGTAGACAAATGCAACATTTTTATGCTCTCAGCTGCAATTCTGTGCTATAATCAGGACAGGCCGAAAATAATAAAGAGTGACAGTAAGAGTATATTGTGCGAATAGAAATATTCGATAGCATACAGTGGCAGTAGATGAATTCCCTGCGTGAATGGACAGATGAATGAGTTAAAAAGAAAGTCTTGGTTTTGGCAGTGGCATGCATCGGTGTCGCTCATAATCCATGACTCTCTGTTTATCATTTTTAATTAACCTAATAATTATTTGAGATAGCGTAATTAATATTTGCATATATGGAATATGAAATACCAATTATTATTATTGTTTGATACTAGAGTAATTCATGAATTAAAATAGTTTGTGGGTTATAAGATTATATTTGGTGACCAACCCTCGTAATTAATAATGCAGTGAACTAGTGAAATCATTAATATAATTGCAGTTAAGATATTGATTAGTTTAAAAAGTGATAGTTTTAGTATGATAATAATTATTTAAAGTTAACTTTGATAGCACCAGCTTTACAATCAAATGATCCGTTTATAATAATAAATCATTGATAGTTAAAATAAAATGGATGAGATCAAATATGATTGTATGCACCGGTGATCCCTTGCGTGGATGCGCGGTAGATAAAGATAGTGTGGTGATTGCATACGTGGATGAATAGTGTCGGAGCACTGTGTGGGTGCACGATGCTATGGCATTGAGTATGTGTTCAGAATTTAGTAAAGAATTTTGAGATTTAGTAAAGAGGTATGATCTGATTTTAATCGTGAGTGCTAATGCATTGCTTCTTTAAAGAATATTCATGGAATATTAAAAACCGTGTTGGCAAGGCTACCTTGTGTATTATGTTGAGTAATCTATTTAAAATTAAGTATGTATAGCAACATAATTGATACAGCGAGCCGTGATAAAATTTTGGAAGATTAATTAGTTGGAATATTGCACCATGGATATAAGATATCACACTGGGATACGAAGCTTGAACTTTGATAAAATATTCGAAAGATAATTGGGAATATTGTACCATGAATATAAAATATCACATTGGAATACGATGCTTAAACTTGAAGGCGAACTTGGTACGCTTAAGTGAGTGAAATGCTCTTTAAGTGCAAGTGGTCTTCAAGTGATCTTCTACGATGCTTGACCTTGATGGCGAACTTGGTACGCTTAAGTGAGTGAAATGCTCTTTAAGTGCAAGTAGTCTTCAAGTGGTCTTCTATAATGCTTAGAACTTGATGGCGAACTTGGTACGCTTAAGTGAGTGAAATGCTCTTTAAGTGCAAGTGGTCTTCAAGTGGTCTTCTATGATGCTTGGAACTTGAAGGTGAACTTGGTACACTTAAGTGAGCGAAATGTTCTTTAAGTGCAAGTGATCTTCAAGTGGTCTTCACCAACTTGGTACGCTTAAGTGAGCGAAATGTTCTTTAAGTGCAAGTGGTCTTGACCAACTTGCTGCATTTAAGTGAGCGAAACGCTCTTTAAGTGCAGTTGGTTTTCAACTACGACAAATCTGGTCCCCTAAGTGTGGCAAAGTCCCTTTAGATGCGGTTGTTTTGTTCTTTAAATTGAAAGCTGTTGTTGTGATGAGTGATAACGAATGGACAATATTCCTGGATCTTACGAGTACATAGTGGAGGTGTCTTGTTAAGTTGCGAGCTGTCGTATGATTGTGAAGTGATAAGTGACAATGAATGGGCAATATTCCTTAGGAAGTTAGGAAGGATCCTTACAAGTAGGTAATGTGAATCAGGTGTTAACGGTTGTTTATTTTGCAGTAATTTTATCCCGACTCGTGGGGTGCCCGGGGCGGGCACCATGCAGCATGGCCGTGTTGGCAACACCTCGTTCTCACGTTCTGTGTTGCTTGGTGTTGGTGGTTATGCTGTGGTCGTGACGTCAGAGCCCCCTCCATCGAGACGAAAAAGATGGCGCTAGGGCGAGGACGTGGCGTGGAACGACAAGCTTCAGTTGCTGTTTGCGCTCCGACCGATTTACATTGCATTATACGGGTTGATTTTACTATCTGAGAGTTTAATTGTTAACAAATATGTGATCAAAATCATTTATTTCAGAGTTTGTACAATTTTTATGGTTCCGTACCTCAAAAGGAAAAACGGGACCCTTCTAGGATCACTTTCTTGTCTGTCCGTCTGTCTATCTGTCCGTCTGTCCATCTGCTGTCATATCTGTCAAGAAAACCTATAGAGAGGGAGTACTACTAGACCTAGAATCATGAAATTTGACAAGCAGGTAGGTCTTATAGCACCAGTAAATGATAAAAAAAATTTCAAAAGAAAAATAAAACCGACTTCAAAAACCACAAACACTAAAAAGTAAAAAATAACTTTTATTTAGCTACACGTGTAATGTACCTAGGTATGAAGTCGAGCGAGCATATTAAAACAAAATTAGAAATCCAAGAGTGAAGCTCGCCCGACTTCATACCTAGGTGCATTACACGTGTAGCTAAACAAAAGTTATTTTTTACTTTTTAGTGTTTGTGGTTTTTGAAGTCAGTTTTATTTTTCTTTTGAAATTTTTTTATTTCACAATTTTTAGTGGCCCACTGTACTATAATATGCTATGCCCAGTTAAAACCCTACTGTTTACTAAGCTTTTACACTGATCGCGAGCAATTTGCTCCTATCTATTGAGGAGTTCTGTTCTCCATCTCCGAAGATATTCATCAGATCTTCACCAAATTTATATGGGACCAACTGCACAGTATACTCTTTCAAACAAAAAAAAAAAAATCCAAATCGGTCCAGGGGTCTTTGGGTAATCGGGGAACATACATAAAAAAAAAAAAAAAAAAAAAAAAAAAGATTCCGACGAATTGAGAACCTCCTCCTTTTTTGGAAGTCGGTTAAAAATGCGAAAACCATGAATTTATGGTAACATCACAAAAAAAATCAAAACGTGTTCATGAACAAATTTTCAATTCTCAAAGCAAAATAACTACCTATACCAAGTGAGGTATCATAAAAAAGGTATTTACTTGTACATTCTAAAACAGATTTCTATTTATTTTTATGTTTTTTGATTTATCGTGCAAAATGTTGAATGAAATAAGCGAGTTGTTACCGGAACTCTCGGTGCGCCAGTCTGACTCGCTTGGGCTGGTTTTTTATATATGCATACTTTATAGTTTTTGATTTCTCGTGCCAAATGTTGAAAAAATACGGAAAAAGTACGGAACCCTCGGTCCGCGAGTCTGACTCGCACTTGGCCGGTTTTTGTATGTAAAATCTAGGTCTATTGTTATAATTTCACAATTATTATTTAATGGTAACATTATGAGTGAACATAGCAGGAACGCGTTCCGTTTTTGTAGCACAGGCTGAAGCAAAGCACTCTTGTTAGCAAGGCAAAGAGCTCAATATTGTACAGCAGTCTCAAGTAACTCATTCACAAAACAATCTGCCTCATTAACGCAATCTCCATTAAGTAGGTAGTTAGGTACATGACCTGATTGTGGCTTGTTGTTGTATGTAGCTTATAACTCATGAATACTTTCTTATATTGCAGCTATAACTACTAAGCATAAGTAGGTAGGTACTTAGTTACCTAATTAATATAAAAAGTGTTTTAAGTGAGCTGTATATGTTTAGTTGTAGATAGCGACAGATGCTTCAAACTATGGTAGGTACTAGATAGGTATTTTGCGGATTTTCTTGCAGGTTTTTGTCGGTAGGAAAGGCATTCAAAATCCGTGGTAAGATACAATCTACCTACCTACTTGTAGAAGTTGATAAAAAATATTTTAATTCTAATGATTTTAAGCTTATTTTGTGGTTTAACGACATTTTATACTTACTTATTGTAAATAACGGGTACATTGTTTTGTCTAATTAGTAGATAATTACCGATATTTCAATTCTCAAAGCAAAATAACTATATCAAATGAGGTATCATATAAAAGGTATTTACCTGTATATTCGAAAACAGATTTTAATTTATTTTTATGAATAATAGTTTTTGATTTATCGTGCAAAACGTCGGAAAAATTACTTACCCGAGTAGGAAACCCTCGGTGCGCGAGTCTGACCGCGCGGTATTTTTTAACGTTAAAGTCACGTCACTACATTACAAAGCCCACATAATCCTACTTATATAATAACTTACCTAGCTGTACTTAACGTCAGCCAACGTTGGGGGAGCCATTGTGTCAGGGGAGCGTCGCGAGGGTGGAGGACTGAGGGCTCGTGCAAATCTACAGTTACTTATACTTACCTAATGATGAGGGGGTGGAGAACGTATTACAATACATTTACCTCAATACTTAAATATAAATTTTTAGTCCATAGAACCAACTAAGGTAAACGATAAAATAATAGCACAAGGGAGAATTTTCTCAGCGCTTAAATTTTCTTACACTGTATTATCCAACCTTCACAGTCGCTGATCGTTCCTCCCTGTGTTAGGGACAATACGTAAAGAAACTTTCAGCTGTTATAAAATAACGAAGGTCTGGCCCTCGCGGACTCTTATAATCCATATTAGAGCTTTGTCAAAAGTTAAGTTCAGAGTTTATGTAAGGCAACACTTACCGAGTTAGTGGAAGATTCCCGGTAGCCCTGCTGCCTACACTCCGCTGCCCCCGGCGCTGGCTGCACTGTCCCCGGACTCCTGACTCACTGATAACGCGCTGATAACGATCTCAGCACAATGTCGCCGCGTCATCGTTGTTTACATGCCTGTACAAACTCCATATTTGTCGTCATCTTGTCTTCGGTATTTGTTTGAGTCGTTTGAGAATATCTACCGTTTAGTGTTTAAGTAGGCACATATGGTACACCAACTATGTACTTACTTAAGTAGTTGGTGTATATGTATATACTTACTTAGGTAACGTTGAAGTAGAAACCACTTCGAATGGGGATGATGCCTAAGTCAAAAATAAATTATAACTTATTTCTTAGTTACTTATTAGGTATGAAATAGAGGTCCTACCAAAATTCATAAAAACTAAAGTCCACATTCGCCAAACAACTAAAAAAGGACGTCTTTGTATGACGTCCATCTGTGTGTTTCATAGGTAGGTACACATACTTGCTTACTTACCTACTTACTAAGCGAGCGGTTTGACGTTTGATTAAAAGTCACTGATGTGACTAGTTACTAGTAGGTACCTAATCATTCCTATTGCGATGGGTTGAGGAATGTATCTACCTTAGTAAATATAAGTTAAATACCTAAGTACTTAATTGCTTAGTACTCAACTAACTCCGAAAAGTTAGAGGTGCGTGCCCGAATCGAACCTCAAACCCCCTCAATAGGAGGCCGACGTCTTGATCACTACGCTATGCTTGCTTTTTAACGGTGCAGAAAAACATCGCCAGGTAACCCGAGAGTTCTTCATAATGTCCTCTAAGGAGTTTTAAGTCTGCCAATTCGCATTTTACCAACTGAGCGGTACTAACTAACGGCTGAGCCAAGCCCTTCTCATTCTGAGAGCAGGCCCGTGCTCAGTAAGTAGACAGTGAGCAGCAATGGATTGGCAAATGATCATAATGACAATGAAAAACTTTTTATTCATACGACAAGGTATCACACAGCATCGTGGAAGACATGTTATACTTTGCAGCGCCCTGACGGGGCTTCATGTTGCAATATTATAATATATTTTTTATGATGTAGGTAAGACATGAATGCAAATAAATAAAGAATAAAGAATATTTTTTGCAAGTTATAATGTGTTACCTACTTACTCGTACTTAGGTAAGGTAGGCGACCTTATCATAACAAAGTCTCTTCCAGGCAACCTTCATGATAGGGACAAAATGTGGACGGCAAAGTGGTTGGTGTCTGTTAGTTAGGTTCATATTATTGAAAAAACCTGGAAGAGGGACCTGTCAGATTCAAAGATAAGTATTTCATGAAGGTTAACATAGACTAAGTAAGTAGGTAATTTGGCCGATTATACCTAGGTATCCCGCGATGATTGAAGTTGCATAGAGAAGGACTGTAGGAAATAGGTGTCTAAGTACAAGTAGGTACCTAAACACCAACTTAAAGGCTGGTAGGTAGGTCTCGATAGGTAGGTAGGTATATATTTAGTATCTATAGTTTCAACACAAAATATACCTATTAATGAATGGTTTCAAGCACTTCAAGCTATGCCTGCAGATATTACCTAGGTATATCCATTAGCTAATCTAATGAGGCTTTATTCGTCGCAGCACATTCGCGGCTGCTTATATTCTTTAGTGTTACGTACTTAGTAAGTATAGGTACCTACTTGAAGTAGGTATAGATCACCGCATGTTGTGAGCTGCAGCACTCTTGCAGGTTGCTGGGCAGCCCCGGGTCGGCAAGCAAATGGCGGCTTCACAAACGAAATGCAGGTAAAATTAACACTAATTATAATTAATATCTACTTACCACAGTAAGTAGTGTCAGTCCAATCCAGAGTTATCAAGTGTGTCCAAAATGACAATCTTTGATAACTGGCCTGACGCGGGGCGCTGCGTTGCGTCAGTGGGTAGCAGGTAGGTTCCTCACAAGCTTTAGGGCGGTAGCTACCTCTCTATGCAGGTACCTATAGGTATGCAGAAGAACCTCGCAGATCAATGATTGCGTACTTAGTATCTACCTATTGCCTACTTTACAGTTTACCAGTAGACAGCTAGATATTTCTCTATCTAGCGGTAAGTAGGTCCTACCAACTTCGGTAGGACGTGATAAAAAATTGGCCAAGTGCGAGTCGAACTCTCGCACCGAGGGTTCCGTAGTAGGTAGGTACAGAAGGAGTAAAACGGTAAGAATCACTTTGTTAACAAACCGCAAAACTAACTATGTTTATAGAGGTTTATTGTTAATATCGAAAAAACTTTGATAGTTATGTTAATATGCCTACCTATTTTTTTGTAAAATGCATATAATTTTCTATTGACCTTGATTCTATTGATCTGAAATAATTATTTATTTCAGATTTTTCGATTGGTATTCTTCGGAGATAAGCAAGGAGGGAGGAATGGTGTTGTATTTGACATTTTGCACAATAAATCATAAATTATTAAGTAGGTATGCATAAAATAAATAAATAATCTGTTTTAGAACACTTAGGTATACAGGCGAAGCGATTAATTTACAAACTATACCCCACTAGGGGTGGCTCTTTTAAAATCAATGGTTATTTTACTTTGAAAATTGAAGATATGTAGGTATAGGTACTAGAACTAGGTACCTAATTATTTTTTCATGAACACATTTTAATAGGTATATTTTTTTGGGATGTACCTAACCATAAATTCATTATTTTCGGTTTTTTCCCTTTACTTGTGCTATACTTACCCTTTCATGATTCCATAGCTCAAGTAGACAAGTAGGTAGTTAGGTACGTATAGGTTTTATTCACAAATAACAAACAATTTTCAGGACGACCTCAATAGGTAGGTAGATACTTACCTAAATATCTATAGAAGAAAAAGCCCACGATTAAGAAAATGTACTTATTAAAAATTATAGACTTTTGTACCTTTGCAACCTTTAATATTATATAAGCAGATACAGACTAAGTAAGTACCTAAGTATTCGTAATGTTTTCGGCTTATCCAATTCCTGCTACCGCATTTGATTCATAAACTAGGTACCACAGTGTAGCACGTCAAAGTACCTACTTTACTTACCGACCACGACCTAGGGACATGCGCGACATGGCAGATTCCCACGCCTCTCATGTTAATCCTGTTAACGAGTTACTGGGAACGTATGTATTAAGTATAGCTTCTTTGGGGCTGATCCTCACGCTAATACCACAGGATATATTACAATAGTGTCTACTACCTAGTGTCTACCTGCATGTTCCGCCCTTTGTCCTAAGCTCGGTGCTTTCTTCTGTACTGTGACGTCATGCGTTATGCGTAGCGCGCTCGCCTGCTTCTCTATGATGTTTTCGAGGGATATGACAATAGCCTAATATCCAAGTTTACATAGGAGTCTAGCTACTAAGTACCTACAAAGGTTTTCAAGCAACACGTTTTAGGGAAGTTTACTTTTACAACGTAAACGCTTTTCAGCTTTCCCTAGCAAAAGAGTCCACTTCCGAGGCCCAACCGTTGAACCGTTGAGACTTTTCACTAGTTATGTGCCTCATAAGAAAGCTCGGAGTCACTCACGGGTGATGGAGAGAGCTATGCTTGCAGTCTCTCTATATACCTACTTACCTACGTGATTAGGTAAATCAGTAATAAGGAGATCCGTACAAGTGGCGAAGCTGAAGAGGCGTTAGGCAGGGCACATACTTAGTTCCAAAAACCGATAAGTAGACGTCGAGTTGGGGTCCCAAGGTGTATAGGATGGCAAGCTGACGCCGGAAAACGTAGCGTTGAAGGACCCTCCACTAGTTGGACACACGACATGAAACGGGCGTCAGGAAGCAGCGCTAGACCATACCTACCTGTTATGACATATTGTGAAAGTCACTCCAAGAGAGCACACTATGTCAAGCAGTGGATGTTTATGGGTTGATAGTGATGATAATTAATTAAATGACCTGCTTCGCAGATAAGAAGGTACCTAAGTAAGTAGCTAAGTATGGGGGTGTCGACCGCTTGTTTGGTCTGACCAACGTCTCGGGCTACGTCCGCGGGGTCTCTCTCCTTCGATGTTACCAGTGACCATGAGTTTCTCAATATCGCTGGCGTTCCTCCTTGCGAAGGACTGTAGGCTCCTCCGCAGACAGCTGTTAGATAGTCTCATCTTTGTTTTATACTTAGTATGCTACGTATTAAGACGTTTTGTTCTAAGTATGTTCTGTCCACGATATGTCGAGCGTGCAACACCACATCTCAAATCCTTCTATTCCAGATTCTTTTTTTATCAACTCAGCTCTGTATAAAGAAATATGGAAAACACAAGAGTTCTCACTAATTGCATTTTTGTCCATTGGGATATGTACCTACTTATCCTGCCATATTCTAGAAAGCTGCTCATGGTGCTCTTTGGCATGCCAATGCGACGGCGGACTTCCTGCTCGCAGCCACCTTTGTTGCTTATAGGTTAGCCTACCCATAACCCTTAACCTATCCATACGTTACAGCTCATAACAATACGTAGAGGTCAGCTACAATTGCCTACAGTTTCCAATTAAGTAATTAAAATGTCTGTCGATTACACCTTCCATGCTAATAAGTAGGTAAGTATAGATACACCAGCCATTAGCGCGCACGTCGGTCAGCGCACGCGGACATCGGCAACATGTGCAGTGTCAGCGGCGCCGATAGCCGCTACGGCGTAGCAATTAACGCGCGATTGATTTAGAGCTACGGACCCAATTCATTAGCGGGCGAGCCTATAAACATGCGCTACACGCCTCTACACACGCGCCGACCACTCAGCCACCGATATCGCACCAATTGTAAAATTGTTAAGTACCTATTCAAATTCAAATTCAAATTCAAATTATTTTTATTCAATTAAACTTTTACAAGTGCTTTTGAATCGTCAAAATAATCTACCACTGGTTCGGAATGCTGTTCCTACCGAGAAGAACCAGCAAGAAACTCGGCGGTTGCTCTTTTCAAATGTACAATTTACAATAATATGCCATACTGTATACAAGCAATTGCAGCGCCGTATATTGCTGGAGCGAATCAAATCCAAGCTTTTTTGTCATTTACATAATCTTCGATTGTATAATAAGCTTTTTCCAGGAGCATACTTTTAATAGATTTTTTAAACTTGTGTAAAGGCAAGTCTAAAATTGATTGTGGAATTTTATTATAAAATATTACACTCATTCCCACAAACGATTTTCCCACTTTCCTGAGGCGGAGCGTAGGATATGCGAGCCTATTACGGTTTCTAGTTTGCCGGTCGTGGAAATCACCGATTTTTTTGTAACTATGAATGTTTTGTCGTACAAAAATTATATTAGCGTAAATATATTGAGAAGCTACTGTAAGAATACCTATTTCCTTAAATTTCTCTCGTAGGGAATCGCGCGGTTTTAAATTATAGATTGCGCGTTTTAAACTATAGATATGTAGGTAAGTAAGTAGGTATGTAGATATGGCAGGTAAGTCGGGCTGACTATCCAGCAAACCTAGAGCAATAAGTAGTAGGAACACCCATTAAAAAATTTAAATTAAGCAATCAGGTTTTTGTTTGTTGAGCTCAAACAGCTGATGATACCTACTTAGTACTCACTTAGGTACTTATCCAATTATAAATAATATGATTTTCATGTTTTTCTTGAAATTAATACCTTATTTGCACTTAAAGCAATTAGGCACTTACCTAGGTGCCTATTTACTTTACTACTTTAATGGTGAAGAAAAACATTGTGAGGAAACCTGCCTGAGAGTTCTCCATAATGTTCTCAAAGGCTAGGTACTTGAAGTCTACCAATCTACACTTGGCCAGCGTGGTAGACTTTGACCAAATCCTTCTCATTCTGAGAGAAAACTCGTGCTCGGTAGTGAGCTGGCAAAGGATCGATGATACCTATTAATGGTAAAAGGTATAACCTTCGTGTGTTTGTATCGTAGGGAGCTAGGAAATCGCAGCTATCAACCTAATCACGAAGTCGGCACATGTGTAGATGCCACAGTAGAAGCTATGCAGGCGGCGGGCGGCGGCGGGCGCGGCGGGCGGCGCGCGCGGCGGCGCCGCCTCCCGCCCACGCTAATTTATGGAAATGAGTTTCCCGCCCCGCCTCGCCAATGGCTGCCGGGCGCCGCCCGCCGCCCGCAGTCGCCTCCCGCGCTCCACTCCGCACGCACGCGCGTCCGTGCTCCGTGCGACCCGTGCGACCCGTGCTCCAGCTTGCCCGACTTACCCGTGCTCCGTGATCCCAGTGTGTATAGTGATCGTGTTTACCTAACTTAGTGGCAGTTCAATTTTTGGTTCCTGTTTCCAGTTCCGCTGGTCAAACTTCGCCCTAATGTGAGTGATACATACCTATATATTATTATTCTAAGTAAGTAGGGCATAAGTGTCTTACTACAAACCTGCACTGGTATTCTTTCGAAAGAAAATAGACATATTGACTTTTTGAAACATAAGGTACAGGTAGAGCAACTTACCTTTAGCCAAATAGTAGATAAAACTATATTTTATTTAAAATTCAAACAGAATTTCTAGTTGGATTTGATATTAGGACCTAGTGACTTATGTTTATTAGTATTGATTGTTACAATCTACGTATCTTATATTGTAGAGTTACAATTTATTCAAGTCTAAGTTCACTCTTTACATAGGTAACTTAAGTACCTACCTATCTGTACCTACTTACTTACCGTTTAAGTTCATTCAAATTCATTCCACCAAACTTTTAATTAATTATTATTAATAGTACTTACCTAAGTAGGTATTTACCTATTTATTGATGAAACTTTACTGATTTTGGAGTTGTTACTTAAATTATAACTATCATGTAGTAGGTACGGAGGACCTAAGTAAGTACTTATGGGAGTTTAGAAAGCACTTCAATAGAGTCAAATTTCCGCCCGCCCGAAATACCCAGATCCCGCTCGTGCCTCGCTTTAAGTAGGTACCTACTTAACTTTTATAAAAACTAAAAAGTAGGTCGGTAGACATCTAGCTAGGCATCTATCTACGGTAGACACTAGACACATACCTACCTATTCATCAGGCATAACAATAGCCAAGCTTTCTTTGCCGAACTACCATTCGTGTGGAGGACGCAGGTACCTACCTACCTACCTACCTACCACGGGGTAAGGTACCTACTTCGCAATTCCGTTGAAACAAAAAGCCATTCGACCTTACCTCTACCTGTATCGTAGAGGCTCATTTGTCCGTCGCATTACTTGTATCTATCTGATTACTTACGTAGGTAAGTATCCACTAAGGTATCTGTAATTCTGTGATGGTGAAAAATATGAATGTTGTCAAAAGTCATCATCGCCATGATGGACCCTTCACGAGCGCGCTACGCACGGGTCTCCGTTCTGAGCCAGCAGCACTTAGGCCAGCGCATCGGTACACTTTGCCGATCTTTGAGAACATTATCATGGAGAGCTCTCAGGTTGAAATCTATAGACTTCAGTTTCGGTTAAACAAGACAGATTTATGGCAGCGGTATATAACGCTGTCTCGTTTTACCGTAGATGCATGGTCAAAGTGCGCTCTATAAATCTCAGCCTCAGGCATACAGATTTCCCTTCGTGAAATACCTACTTGGTATTATTTGTAAAATTGTACGAACACCTTATTTCTCCATCTATTTCAACAAATCAATTGATTTTGATTTGAGTTAAAGCAAGTGACATGTAGTAAGAGGTGCGTGGCCGGGATCGAACCCCCAACCTTACCTTCAAGTTACTCAAAAGTGGTAATAAAAAATAATGGAGTGGAGTCGCCGGCGGCGCGGCGGTTAGCGCCTGCTCGTTAGCCAAGCCGACCAGAACAGGGCTTGCCGACCCGGCGCGCGCGGCAATGTTCGCTACAATAGGACAAAACCCGACCAAGTGCATGTCAGACTCGTGCACCGAGGGTTCCGTACTCGGGTATTTTTTCCAACATTTTGCACGATAAATCAAAAAGTATTATGCAAAAAAATAAATAACAAGTGTAAATTAAAAATTTTCAACACCCCCGACCAGTGAAGGTTACAGTAACTAGAAAAGAGCTGATAACTTTCAAACGGTTGAACCGATTTTCTTGGACTATTCCGCGCCTACGATCCAAAGTATCTGAGTTTTCCAAAACATCATTTTCAAATAAATAATTATGTATATCTAGGCAACGTCCATCTTGACAGCTTGACATTAATTGTCAATTGACACTTGAATATTATGAACCTAAGGGTTATCTAACCTTCTTTTCTACAAGAAAACTATAAAAGAGCTGATAACTTTTAAACGGCTGAACCAATTTTTTTGGATTATAGCTAAGAACACTCACGATCAAGCCACCTTTCAAACAAAAAAAACTAAATTAAAATCGGTTCATTCGTTTAGGCGCTACGATGCCACAGACAGATACACAGATACACACGTCAAACTTATAACACCCCTCTTTTTGGGTCGGGGGTTAAAAATCTGTTTTAGAATGTGTAGGTACAGGTAAGCCCTTTCATATGATAGGTACCTAGATAAAAAAGGTTCAAAAATATATTCCTTCAATGAATTTTAAACAATGATAGCCCAATTATTGTTTGGGTAAGAAAAAAATTTTTTTTCGGCTCCTTTTTCATGTATCTATCTATCCCTGAAAAATAATTTACTTAATTGAATTTTTTATTCAATATTTGGTTTTAGGTCAACGTTTTACACCAAATACCAAAATTTCAGGTTTGTAACTCATTCAGTCTACGAGCTAGAGACCTGTCCGAGCTGACACGCGGACAGATAGATAGACAGACAGCAGAGTGACATTAATAGGGACTCCGTTTTTACCCTTTGGATACGGAACGCTAAAAACTGACTTCAATAATTACAAACACTAAAAAGTAAAAATAATTTAATTTTTTACCGAATATTATAAATTATGTACAAGCTGATGCCCGCAGTTTCGGCCGCGTGGATTTAGGTTTTTAAAAATCCTGTGGGAACTTTTGATTTCCCAGGAAAAAAATAGCCCTCCGTAATATGCCATCCCCGGGATACAACGTGTTTCTGTATTACCACGTAAAAACATTTAAACGAATGATCTTTTAAACCATCACCAGGATTTAGGAATGCAATTCCGTACAGCATTAGGGTTGAGGAATTGGGTCCTCGAGGTCAACGATAAAGTATTTACTTGGCATAGATACCTTCAATATTAATTTATAACCGACAGTTTCTAAATCCCACTAGCTTTAGTGATCAGATCCCCTGCAGCATCGGGATTGAGGAGTTGGAATCCAAATTTTTTATGGAACAATGTCGCAAAATTCCTTTATCGATTAAAAAAATTACGCAAATCGGTTCAGAAATCTCGGAGATATCATCAGTGTATATAGGAAAAAAGAACAATTCCTCCATTTTTGAAAGTCGGTTAAAAAGTAGCCTATTTACTCCCTGGCCAATCATCTACTTGTCTGTGAAAATCCCGTCAAAATCGGTTCAGCCGTTCCGAAGATTAGCCCGTTCAAACAGACAGACGAAAATTTTAAAAACATGTGATTCAGTTATGGTATCGTTCAAATATAACCATAATATGAGCTTAATATGAGGTAGTTATTTCGAAATTAAAGACAGATTTCAATTTTATTTATTAGTACCTATAGAGTATAGATACAAGAGTTAATGTAGTTCTTATAATAATTATTTTTTGGAGCCGGTGCCAACTAACTTCACGAACTGTCTACTCTACTCTACATACCTACCTATTTTCAGTGACTCCACATTGGCACCGGCTCCAAAAAATGTAATTATAGAACTAAGAACTCTTATGTAGATACCTAACTAATTTATGTTCGGTAAGAAATTAAACAATTTTTTCTTTTTAGTGTTTGTGGTTATTGAAGTAGATTGTTTTTATTTTTTTAATTTTATTATTTTTCAATTTTTAGGGGCCCCACTGTATTAATATAAGCTATGTCTCGTCGTTAAAACCCTACTGTTTACTAAGCTATTACACTGATCGCGAGCAATTAACATTCCATTGAGGAGTTATGTTCTCCATCTCCGAAGATATTTATCAAATCTTCACCAAACTCAAACGGGACCACCTCTGAAGTATGAACTACCAAACAAAAGAGAATTACGAAAATCGGTTCATACCTATTAGGTGGAGTAATCGCTTAACAAACACACAAAAAAAAACAGTTGAATTGAGAATCTCCTTTTTTTGAAGTCGGTTAAAAATATAAAATTCATTCATCAGGAATTATTATTATTTCACATAACTGAGTGTTAATAAGCTTACTATGCTTTTAACAAGTTATTGTGGTGTTGAAATAAAAGTGTTGTTCACACGTCTGACATCACACCGCGCCGCAGGCACGAGGGAAGCAGAGCAACGGCGCGGAACTAACACACGAAAATACACCTCATTTCACCAAAAACGACGCAACTACATCCTCTACACATCCTAATATATTCCCTACAATTCCTCGATTAAGGATTAATTTCGCATGTGTTTTGTCTTGCACTTGCGACAAAGTAACTATTAAGGCGTTAATTGTTCATTAAAAGTCCTGCGTTATTAGTGGAGGCAAATATTATTCTAGTGAAGACCCGGCGCAGACGACAGAAAGTGCGGAAGGCGGCGGCGAGCATATTAGGTATCACAAACTCAACCTGGGTAGAGCTTGTCTATGTTGAAATGACGCGCCCCACTACATAATTTTGTGTAGTAGTGATGTGTAAATTGCGGTGGTGGGGCGCGTCATTTCAAAAAAGATAAGCTCTACCTTCTTTGATTTTATCAGCAGAGAAGTAGTGTACATTTTTGAGTTAAAAACGTGAGGATGCTAGAATTTCATTAATCTGCCAAATTGTATGGAAATATCAAATTACCTATGTCATTTGCCATCCATACTTACTACTTAACTGAAAGAGTTACCTAGTACCACATCCACGAACTAATACAACGATTGAAAACTTACTTTAGGTTCTTCTATCAATTTTCAAGTAAATGTTTTAAAAATTAGCACTTTTTATATTATGTGTCATTTAGTATGAACTTGGAGATATTGAATCACGTTTTTCCGTCCCTTTTTTCTAAATTATATCAACGCACAGTTAAAGTTAACTTGAAAGGTTACGCTAGTTGTAGAACTAAGAAACAAAATGTACTTATCTAATACTTGCCGTTATTACCTTGATCATACAGTTTTAGAGTCATGGGATACTCGTAGACAATGTTCGAAGGTCAGTCGGGCGTGTGCGCACGGCTTGGCTGTAAATTGATGGGTGAGGTGTCGCCGCTCGTTTGTCTTGCTCGCCGACCGACGCGGACGACAGCGCCGTTATAGAAAACGAAAGTTAATTTGGCACTTTAATAGCATAGATGGACATTTTGAACTAAAAGTTTATTTTCCCGCTCCGGTTGATCCTGCTTTTTAGGGACCCTCTACAAAAAAGGTCTAAAATAAAAAATAACTCTGAAACAAAAAAAACCCCGGTCAAGTACGAGTGAGACTCACATGCGAAGGGTTCCGTACCTACCATCTTACAAGATAATATACCTACCTTACCTACCTAAATCTTTTATGTAGAACATTAGATTTACTTAATAAATTATTTTTTCTAATGTGCTTACTTACCTTACTAAAATTCACAGTTTTCGGATTTTTTCCTTTAAGTATATGCTTGTGCTATAAGACTTACCTACAGACCTACAGACAGAGGGGCAACAAAGTGATCCTATAGGGATTCTTTCGTTTTGAGGTACGGAACCCTAAAAATATACCTAGGTAGGTAGGTACAACAATGTGCATATACCTAGTCCTACAGGTGTTAAATAATCGAAACTTTAGACAACTTTAGACTTGTCCATGACTAACTCGGATGGGTATGAATAAATTCCCGCAGCTTGTACCTATACCTCGCCCTCACGCCCGTGAACGCAGCACTTCATCGCCTTTATTGTTCAAAAATATTCATCGCCAACAAGATCTCAAGAGATAAGATGTCTCGATTAAGATTGTATCCGAGTTGTCGATTGAGTCGATAACGATCTTGATGTCTCACGCGACCGATACGACGAGGAGCCGAATCGCCGGCACCACAGAAGGGTAGTTTGAGATGGCGCTGATTCAGCCGGTTAATCTGTTGTGACCCTTTTAGCTTGCTACAATTACGTAATAATATTATGAAATGTAAATCCTCCAAATCGATGCACAAATAAAAATTTGGTTATTAAGTGCCAGTTGGACTCGAAGGGTTTCGTACTTTCGTATAGGAGTTAATGTTTTTAATTTATTAATATTCAGGGCGGCCATTTTGAAATTTTTATTGGGTATTTGTTGGGTATTTGTTATAGCGGTGGCAACAGAAGTAAACATTCAGTGAAAATTTAAACTCTCTACCTATTTACCACAGTTTTTCAATGTACTATTACGGTTCACGAAATAAAGGCCGCTGACAGACAGACGAACGGTCAACGGACGGACAGCGCAGGCAGTAATAGAGACCCGTCGGCACCCTTCGAGTACGGAACCCTAAAAAGTTAAGGCAAGTCTTGCTAATACGGGCAAAGAATTTAGTCTCAAAAGAAATTTTAAATTTTCACATAGGTACCTAATGAAATATAATTATTTATCAGTAGATAACATGAAGTAAAAGCATATACCTACATATAAACCTACCAATGCTATTGCTTACACATCACCGAAGTTTCAACGTAATTTACATGTTTTGATACCTACTTAATACATATTTTTTTTAAATATTTTAATTAATATTTTTTATTTGTGTAGGTAATTTAATAAATATTTACATTTTTCTTACAGTAGGTAATTAGACATAGTTTTTAAAATATTCCGTTCCCTTTATTTTAAATATGAAATAATTTTCTTAGATTTTATCTACTTTTATAAGTAATTTTTATCTGCGTAGATTAAGGTAAAAAATTTATAAATAAGTAAGTAGTATCATTTTATTAGTGTCTAAGTAATTCATAGAAAAAATATGTTTTAAGATTTTGAAATTATGTAAAGAGTAACCGTATAGATAGATATATTGCCTGTTTAGCATACAAAATGGTAGCAGACGTAGTTCCAAGCCCCCAAAACTGCATAATTTGAACCTCATTTAGATGGCAAGAGGAAATTCGAAAGTTTGATAGGAAAATCTCTTAACAGATATACAGTAGGTACCAACCTACTTAATATTGGAAACTAATTCAATATGTACATTTGAATGTATAGCTACTAATAGCTGCTTACCTACTGGCGATACATATATCTTATAGCTTGCGACAACATTGGATTACGTGTGGTAGAACATTCTTAAAACATTTTGGTTTTTCTAACTTTCAACGCCCTCACTGGCATAGTGGTGACGGCTGGAGGTAGTCTTATTTAATGGAATAGAATACAAATATGTATTTTTCTTCAAATAAACTTTTATACGTAGCTAGGTATTTTTGAATCGCCCAATGCGTCTTTTTAGGGTTCCGTACCTCAAAAGGAAAAACGGAACCCTTATAGGATCACTTTGCTGTCTGTCTGTCCGTCCGTCCATATAGCTAGCGGGGAAAACGGAAGTCGGAAGGGCATTCCATATTCTACCACTGGCATTTAGGTATATTATGTGGGAGCTCCCGGGCCCGATTACCGGCAGGGGCAGTTCCACATCACACTAATATTATAAAGGAGAAAGTTTGTATGTGTGTGTGTGTGTGTGTGTGTGTATGTTTGTTACTCCTTCACGCAAAAACTACGGGACGGATTGGGCTGAAATTTAGAGTGGAGATAGATTATACCCTGGATTAGCACATAGGCTACTTTTTATCCCGGAAAATCAAAGAGTTTCCACGGGAATTTTAAAAAACCTACATCCACGCGAACGAAGTCGCGGGTATCAGCTAGTTAATAATAATTGTTAAATTGTCTCTAGTCTGGTCTGGTGTGAGGCTTCCGTCGTGGCTAGATACTACCCTACATAGCCATGCCCTCAAGCGATTTAGCGTTCCGGTACGATACCGTTTGGAAATCGATAAGGACTAGGTATGGGCATTATACAGACTAGTGTGAAACAGGCAAAATGAAACTGCCGTACCCCATCTTAGACTGCACCATCACTTAGCGCCAGGAGAGATCGCAGTCAAGGGCTAACTTGTAATCGAATAAAATTAAAAATAGCATACTTATTTTCATAAAATAAAATAGCCTATGTCGTCTCCAAAACACAAAGTATTCTTATATTAAATCTCACTAAGATCGGTTCAGTGGTTTCGTGATAAGGTGAAAGAAAGCACACTACGTCCATGGAAGTTTTGGGGAAAATCTTCTGAACAGGAACATGTCTCTAACAATAGACATCAACGCGCGTCCGGCGCCTGGCACAGAGGAAGTGGAATAAGTCAATCAGTAGCAAGTATGACTGCATATCTCGAAAACGGTGATAGATTTCGACTATACAAATAGGTACTATGAAGTAAAATAGTTCTCAATCACGTTTTTTATAAGCCAACGCCCCAAGCGGACTTAGTGAAAAATAGAAATGGTATAGTTCTGAGTCATTATGATTCAGAACTACCATTTCTATTTTTCCACCATAAGTAATGATCACCCATCACCGGCTAAGTACTGACTAATGAATTGGGTCTTCCCTTTCCACGTTGCACAGCCAGGCCGATCCTTTGCCAAAAAATGAACCAGCCCTTGTGTATGTAATAATGTAATATGAGGTATTTAAATGCAGTGATATGTTTCGTTTTGAGTTTTTATTTTGAACAGAGATAATATGAGTCTCCATAACATTTGTAATAAGTATTTCAAAAGCGGCCCGAAAAATAAAAGTTTGACCTTATTTCAAAAGTCAAATTGTTAAACTTATCAGGGGGCACGGCAGTGCCCCCGCCAAGACGAGTCAAACGGCGGCCGGGGCGCTACTTACCTTCTTCTCGAATTGCCTTTTAGCATAAATATTTTTGTTCTCATTTAAAAAATACCTGGCCACTTGAGCGATGTCATTGGGTTCGTGCTCTGTCATCTGTTTCTACTATTCTATATGAATGATTTGGAATGTTGTCGACGTGGGACTTGTGCTAAGGGTTGGTCCCAGCGCTCGTCGCGTGAGATGCAGGCTTGTGCGCATGCTCCGGGCACGCTCCGGGCGACAAAGCGGAGGCGATACCTGCGCCGGCGCCGCGGACGGAATTCCGCACATCGCTCGACCCTTACTCATTACTGCTAAGTGTAAACAGTTTACAGTACCTACCTAAGTTGTCACCAAATCTCACATTTTCTTTTTTTTTCATCTACTTAAATAAAAAAGGAAATGGTGATTGACTGACTGATTTATCAACGCACGACGAAATGTCACATAGGTATGAGTGATAAAGACAATGCTCTACGAAGCCGTAATCTTTCTAAACTTCGATGTACAATATTTCCTGCCAAGCACTGTACAAAGTTATTCTCTGTTTCTAATTTCCCGGCCTCATTAATGGCCAACAACGCGATGTACAACGGCGTTTCCCGTTAAACGTAGATGTAGCCACGTCAACGGACAACGGCATTCACAATGCCGTTTGGCGTTAGACAATTTTAGCCCCAATTCTTTTTTATTATTATTCAGATACAAGTTAGCCCTTGACTGCAATCTCACCTGGTGGTAAGTAATGTGCACTCTATGATGGAAGAGGGCTAACCTGGAAGAGGTATTCAATTGGTATTAGACGTTAACCGTTCAAGTGTGGACACTCAGTTCAATGCGTTGATTATGATTGGCATTTCGCGTTTTTTTGCATTGTACCTACCTACCTTTACTTATTTGTAAATTAGTCGTTATCGATTTTCTGCGAGTAAATAAAACAGTTATATTATATCTACGTAGGTGTTTGACGCATATTATTTAAACATAAGTATTTAATGTAATTATTCAGTATTACTGACCTAATGCGCAGAATATTATTCTGCATCCTAGACTGTTTAATGTAAATGAGTGTCATAACTTCACCTTAAACAGTGTTAATGAATATTAAATTAATAACAGCTATACTATAATATTAATAAATCACATTTTAAATACCTACGCCTGTGAGTAGGATACAAATTTGATATTATTGTTTTCGTAACTGATTTTTGATAAGATAATTTTATCGGAAATTATACTTTTATCTATTAAAACTCAAGAAGGAATCTAATACTATTATATCATTATAATTTTAATATTAACGACAACGAGTCCAACGCGGCGTGACTTTATTAAAATGTGTGTATTGTAAATATTATATTATAACACTTCGGTATGTAGCTATAATTTATTTATATTCAAATTATCCAAATAATGTTTGTGAGCCTCACAGAATATGAATGTGGAAATAAAATACCTACTAATGTTAATTAAATCTATTCTTGCAAAAGCTAGCTATGCTTAAACTGTAGATTCGTCCTTTTTAGGATACAGCTATACCTAGCGGTAAAGGTACTTCGCTAACTTAGTGTTCAACGATGAGTAGTACCTATTTACTTAGCCAACGATCATATTTCACATTTATTTTGAACCCATCGAAGGTTTTCTACGAAGCATAATTTTGATGGCACCCAGTGAAGCAGCATTGTAAAATCAACCAATGTCAAACAAATGAGCTGTGTCTCATAATATGTTAGTTGTTGACAATGAGGTGTTAAACACCGAGTAAGCGAACCAGCATGCAGGGTCGCTGATTCGACATGACGTTCGTAACAGACCATCGACTTGCGATTTCCGAAAGAGCTCTTTGATTTTCCGGGCCAAAAGAGCTTAAGTAGGTATATCCTTTCCTGGATTGCAAGCTAAGTACTTATCTCTATATTAAACATACAAGTGGGCCGCCACACAAGTGGGCCTTTAGCAATCCCGTGGCTTCTCTAATTTTTCGGAGTAAAAGAAACCTATATAATTATATCCCTTTGTCGTTTGAATGCATGGAACGTGACAAACTAGCAGATAGACATTATAGAAAGACACAAGTTCACACATAATATACCTAATATCAAGTATGGACACTAGTATGGATTCTTTATAAACTTGTTTCTTGGAAGTTGACACTAGCTAAGTACTTTTTATTCCGAAAAATTCAAGAGTTCCCACAATTTACAAAACCAAACTTCGATGAGGTAAGTAGATTACCAGAAGTGTACCTAATCTGTGAGTTTTACACAAACAGAATTCTGTTATCACTCCGGAGTTTCATATCACTTTGAAAAAATCAGATCATCATTTTCAAGCTATTTTTCTATGAAACAACCGGGCTAACTAGATTAAACTTTCCCCGGCATGTCTTGTTGTACATACTTAGTTCTGCTTGAGACGAGTGACGCACCGCGAGGCGCCGCCGACGATTACCTGCCGCCGCGGGCGCCGCTCTGCGCCTCTCCAGCGGACACTGACACCACTTCCTGTTACATGCATTGTAGGGTTCCATACCCGAAAGACGAAGTGCCGACGGGACCCTATTACTAAGCCTCCCCTGTCCATCCGTCTGTCTGTCTGTCAGCGCGCTGTATCTCATGAATCGAGAGGAAGATCATGGAAGTATACCACTTCCCATGGCACCACCAACCTCGCGGTTACATGGGTCGAGACGCGGCGGGGCGCCCGTTCGGGACTTGCTTGGCGCGTTTCCCGGGGCGCGTTTTTGACTGCCTGCAAATTATTTTGTCTAATACTTCCTTGTCTATAGCATGTGTCCCATGAACCGTAATAGGTAGAGAGTTTAAATTATCACATAATTTGTATTTCTATTGCCGCTATAACAGCAAATAATAACAAATTCAAAATGGCCATCATGTAAATGGTAATGTCAATTGTATGATGATACTGAACCACTCTTGTGCGAATCCGACTCGCACTTCGCCAATGTTCTTGAAATTTCGACTACCTTTATTGCTTAGCCGTAAGATTAGGGTCTCGCATTGCAAAACTATTATCCTAAATTCAATTCTAGAAGATCTTTGTAACCAGACGAGCTGATCCGCTTCGGTTGTGCTCAATATAGTTAAAATAGTAATTCATTAATTTAGTAGGCAAAAGCTAAACTAGTTTTTACCCAATAGCCTTCGTAACAAAAACAGATAGGTAGATAACAAGATAACATTTCAACATTAGGTTGGAAAAGCTGATTCCGAGATGTGGAAACATCACGGTGAACTTGCTATGTGCCTAATATATAGGTATTTTACATACCTACTTATTTACATACCTGACATATGTTTATGCATTCCTACCCACCAAGTTTATCAAGATTTGACTACAGCAAGGTCGTGTTTTAGTGTAGGTATAAGTATGTAAAAATGATAATAATAGGAAGATGGCAGCAAGCTATTTGCGATGTGATCAATAAAGATAAAGACAATTTATATCTGACCAGCTGGTGCCTGCGACTTCGTCCGCGTGGATTTAGGTTTTTAAAAATCCCGTGGGAGCTCTTTTTTCCGGGATAAAAAGTAGCCCATGACACTCGCCAGGTCGTTAGCCATGAAAAAATCCCGTCGATTCGTTGCTCAGTTGCGACGCGATTGAAGGACATACCTACCCAACAAACAAACACAGTTACGCATATACAGGGTGTTTGGTAATTAGTATATAACGATGACACGTACCCATGCTACTTAGATCTGATAAATACAATGCTGAAGTAAAATGACGAAATAAAATTATAAAAATTTCCATACAAAATTAAAAAAAAAATTATGACCAAGTTTTCATGACCCTAATGTGCCCTAACTCACTGAGATCGGCCTATCTAAAGATGGCCAACGATCTCAGTGAGTTAGGGCACATCAGGGTCATGAAAACTTTGTCATAATTTTTTTTTTAATTTTGTATGGAAATTTTTATAATTTTATTTCGTCATTATACTTCAGCATTGTGTTTATCAGATCAAAGTAGTATGGGTACACACGTACCCATCACGTCATTATATACTAATTACCAAACACTCTGTATAATGTGATATTACTATGTATACATCCTTAAATATACATAATTAATTGGCCATTGAATAAACCAATAACCAATAAATAAACCAAAATCAATAGCTGTCTGCTGTATGTATATACACAAAGTTATACTTAACGTTAATATGTTACATAATATTAGGTAGGTATATTTACCTACCTAATAATATGTACCAATTTCATTGAGTCTTATTAATTAATAGGCATATTTACAATTATTATTGAGTGTGAATCGTTAAAAATTATAAATGTTAATAAACTGATGTTTGTTATTACCTATAAAATACTTATGTAGTAGGTACTTAAATAGATAGATAATAATTTATAGATGTACTTACAATCTATAAATAATTATTGACACAAATTGGTATAATATTAAGTTACAAAAATGTTACTTATAACTTATGAGTTAAAAGTTGGCCCACATTAAATAAATATTTTTTAGAAATAATTTTAATATCTTTTAATTTTTTTAACTTCCTTAGTGGTGAAAAAAACATCTGCGACAGTCAGACGTACCTACGAGTACCTACATACATTCGAATAATCCATATACAATAGCCACCTATAGTTACTAGGTATACCATATACGAGAGTGTGGCTATCATCTAGATTTTCACGGTCCATTCGTTTAACCGTTTTTGAAGAAATAGGTACATACCTACTTAGATAAATAGCTTGCATCCTAGGGAAGGCTACTTTTGTGTCCCGAAAAATCAAAGAGTAGGTAATTCCCAGCGAATTCTCAGAAACCTAAATCCACGCGAACAAAGTCGCAAGCATCTTCTACTTGGTATCATATATATCCTGTATACGGACATAGGCTTCTTTTTATCCCGGAAAATCAAAAAGTTACCACGGGATCAAAAAAGCTTAATCCACGCGGACGGATTGGGTCACGGACAATCTAAGCAGTGACTAGTCTCATAAATCATAATCATTTTGAGTTTCATTAATTGTCTTTTTTATTCTTACAAGTTAAAGTTGAAAAAAAATGTCTTAAACCAGAAAACTAAAACCCGACTGCGATCGTCTTAATAAACGCTGAAATGTTATAGTAAAATAGTTTTTCTGTCGCTTGGTATATTTTAATGATCTTGATTGAAACCCAATGAAAAGTGTGAGTAGCGCAAATGTTGTGACACACGGGTCACAAAGCGGCCCGACACAGCGCCACTTCCGGCGTCCGGCCGCCGGAGCCGGAGCCAAGCCTTATCTCGCGCCCATCAGCGCCAGTTATACGTAGCTGATATATCGATAACAGCTGGACCGAGGTATGTCACCCCTAACTGCGCAAACTTTGAGCGTGAGATATATATAATTATGTGTCTAATCAAATATATTTAATACTAGCTGATGCCCGCAGCTTCGCCCGCGTGGATTTAGGTTTTTAAAAATGCCGTGGGAGCTTTGGATTTCTCAGGACAAAAGTAGCCTCTCCGTAATAGCCCGTCCCCGCGATGCAACGTGTTTCTGTACTTACTTACACCGTAAAAACATTTAAACGGATGACTCTTTAAAAATCCCGAGGGATCACCAGGATTTAAAAATGCAACTCCTTACAGTATCAGGGTTGAGGAGTTGGGTCCTCGAGGTCAACGACAAAATCTTTACTTGGTATATACCTTCAATATCAATTTATAACCGACAGTTTCTAAATCCCATTAGCTTTGGTGGTCAGATCCCCTGCAGCATCGGGATTGAGGAGTTGGAATCCAAATTTGCTATGGAACAATGTCACAAAGTTCCTATGTCGATTAAAAAAAATTTAAGCAAATCTGTTCAGAAATCTCGGAGATATCGCGATCATTGTACATAGGTAGAAAAACACAACTCCTTCATTTTTGAAAGTCGGTTAAAAATGTAGCCTATGTTACTCCTTGGCTAATCCTCTACTTGTCTGTGAAAGTCCCGTCAAAATAGGTCCAGCCGTTCCGAGGATTAGCCCGTTCAACAAGACAAATTTTTTTTAAACGTGTGATTCAGTTATGGTACAGTTCAAATAACTATAATATGAGTTTAATATCAGGTAGTTATTTCGAAATTACAGACAGACAGATATTTATTAGTATCGATCGAATGTTATTAGAGAGGTCAATTACCTATACAGGGTGGTCAAAAAGTCGTGGATCAAACGAAATAGGGAGATAGAGGAGGTCATTTCCAGCAAAAAATATTTCTACAGCATGGCCTTATTTAAATTGCCCTAAGAGTTATGAATATTTTTGAGATTTTTAACAAAATACCAGATTCTCTTACAATTAGACTAATTTAAAAAAAATGAGATAAAAGATAATAAAACAAACGATGCTGTGTCATTACTAGATAATGTATCAGCACTACAAACCTTCTATTGAGGCTCTGGGTGCCAAATTACAAGAGCAATTAATTTTTTTCCAAAACTTTTAAAGCGTTACCAAAAATTAAATGTCACTTTAAAAGCGCACTGTGAAAAAAAAATGTACTACGAAAAAGTGACCCTGTATCAGAAAAACTTGCTGATTTAATGCCAATTTAAATGAGGTATAACACATTACTTTTTGTTTCGTAATTCTGGTATTATAATCGTTTTTTCATATCAAGGTGCAAATTTCAGTAGATTAGTTTAATTCAAAAAAAAATTGAAGATTATCATGCTGCTAGTTAAACTGCTAGTTTTTTGTACGTTGGAATGCTAGAAACATCACTGTGCTTGTCACACTTAAAATTTGTGAAAAGAATAGAAACTCTTCACTACCACCTCGTGCCAGAACCACCCAGAACTACCCAGAACGCCCGTCTTGCAAGTAGTTCATCTTTTCTAGGAAACAAAAGGATAAAGAAACTATGCCTCTCGTTCACACTAATCATCATTTCTATTTGCATTGTTGGAATAAGGAAGGATGTGAAAGAGAGGCATAGTTTTTTTATCCTTTTGTTTCCTAGAAAAGAGGGCGTTCTGGGTAGTTCTGGCATGTGGTGGTAGTGAACAGTTTCTGTTCTTTTCACAAATTTTAAGTGTGACAAGCACAGTGATGTTTCTAGCATTCCAACGTACAAAAAACTAGCAGTTTAACTAGCAGCATGATAATCTTCAAAATTATTTTGAATTAAACTAATCTACTGAAATTTGCACCTTGATATGAAAAAACAATTATAATACCAGAATTACGAAACAAAGAGTAATGTGTTATACCTCATTTAAATTGGCATTAAATCAGCAAGTTTTTCTGATACAGGGTCATTTTTCTGTAGTACATTTTTTTTTCACAGTGCGCTTTTAAAGTGACATTTAATTTTTGGTAGCGCTTTAAAAGTTTTGGAAAAAAATTAATTGGTCTTGTAATTTGGCACCCAGAGCCTCAATAGAAGGTTTGTAGTGCTGATACATTATCTAGTAATGACACAGCATCGTTTGTTTTATTATCTTTTATCTCATTTTTTTTAAATTAGTCTAATTGTAAGAGAATCTGGTATTTTGTTAAAAATCTCATAAATATTCATAACTCTTAGGGCAATTTAAATAAGGCCATGCTGTAGAAATATTTTTTGCTGGAAATGTCCTCCTCTATCTCCCTATTGCGTTTGATCCACGACTTTTTGACCACCCTGTATAATCGACCACCTGACTACAAATGAAGTTGATAATAACCAGTAAGTAGTAAAACGGATTTAATTTCCGTCACAACTTACTACCCAGAAGTATTAGGTATAATTAATGCAAATATGTTTGTTATTATTGGTTTGTCCTTCAATTACGCTGCAATGCAACGGAAAAACGGATTGAATTGATTTTTTGCATGGCTATAGAGAAATACCTGGAGAGTGACATAGGCTACTTTTATCCCGGAAAATTAAAGAGTTCTCATGGGGTTAGGAAAACCTAAACCCATGCGGGCACATCACCCAGACTAATCCATACTTAATATTGAAGGACATACCTAAATGCGAAAGTGTGTCTGTCTGTCTGTCTGCTACCTTTTCACGGCCCAACAGTTTAACCGATTCAGACTAAAGGTACAGGGTTAGCTTATATCCCGGGGACGGACATAGGCTACTTTTTATACCGGAAAATCCAAGAGTTCCCATGGGATTCTTAAAAACCCATCCGCTTAACTTTGTATGAAAGGTACCGAGGAAGCTTGCGTCCCTGTAATTGATAGGCATTTTATCCCGGAAAATCAAACAATTCCCACGGGATCTTTAAAAACCTAAATCCACGTGGACGAAGTCGCGGGCATCCTCTAGTTAATTTTAATTCAAATGGAATGGAATGGAATCAATGGAATCGATAGATAGTTTTTCAGCAATTCCGCCCAATCCAACCCAGGGCGGGCGGATCAACTAAATTTTAAAATAATTATTTTATTTATGGTGTAGTTAAAAAACTACGCCTTAATCCATATCGAACTTAAACCATCTCTCATCCAAACACGGATGATTTTCGTAAAAACATAAATACAAACAAAAGATGCTGCGTAACGCCGGTGTCAAATATTAGTTGGTCGCGTGTGATGATGTTGCGGGTTGCGACGCGCCCGCCTCGTCGCAAGCGATACCTTCACCTCGACAGGGGCCAAGTTTTAGGGTTCCGTAGTCAGAGGGTGCCAAACGGGGTCCTATATTTATTTATTTTTAATTTATTTTTTACGGAACGCCCAGTAGTGAGCCGGCTTGAACTTGATCATGATGGTGATATTTATTACTACGACATCTATCTTGTTATTCACTACAATAATTCATATCGTGTAGTAGATACGGAACCCTTGTGCAGAAGTCTGACTCGCACTCGGCTGGTATTTAATCCGTCTGCAAGTTTTCACGGACCCTCTCGTGTCGTAAAGCACACAAAAAGCGAGGGCTCGCAGACATTTCGCACTTAGACTACAGAGACCCGTATAGCGCGACTTATCATTCTCGACACTATAAAATTAACATTTCGTGACGTCACTACATAAATAGTCCACCTTACGATACTCCTTGATACTTTTTAGTCGAGATAAAAATTGTAATATAATGAGACCCGCCAATTTCACACAACCTTTTTTTAATGTAAGCAATGTTGCTGTCACATTTTAGGCGAGTTTTATTGATTCTGCGCGCAGCGCTCAATGCTTTCACTACTAATATTACACGTTCTTTTCCACCCGGACTAATTATGTAGCCATGTGAAGAGCTATGGAGTATGGAACACGTAAGGCTTGTACTTTAAGTAGACTACATATTGAAGTAGTGGATTATACTAGCAACGCTGCACTTGTCGGTGCGAGCTCGCCATTCGCAAAACCGATACACGTTGGGGTCCCGAGATGCTACCTTGGTACATCGGTTTTTCGAACTATGTGTCTTTCTAATTCAATATGATAATTATTTTGTATTTTTCGTTACAAAATCATTAGATTCGAATAAATAGATACCTACATAGTTTGCTTTTAAATAAACATCGATGAGTTCGATCAGTATGTTGACAGCACATCGCTTACAGTACCGAACTATTACTCAATAGCAGATTAATTTACAACCCCAAGTATTAAAGCGGGCAGTCGCGCTACAGGGGTGGCGCATGGCGTGGCGCCTGCGTATTAGGAGCCGGGTTATTTATTGTGGCTCTTTTGGGGTTGGGCTCTGTCCCGCTCTCACTCGCCGGGGATCGTATCCCGCGTCTCTGTCCGCGGGACAATTAGCCGGCCCGCGTCCGGACAGCTCAATAACTCAGTTGGGGACAGAACGTCACTTTTTGTCCGGCGCTGTTGTGACGTGACGCAAGCTTGGCTCGTGCGTGCGACGCCATTCCTGAACTGCGATAAGGGTTTTGCACTGACGTTTCCTATTGTTACCTGAATGTTTATGGAGGTCGCTCCATATTATTGCTTTCCTGTATCACTTTCCTACTGACATTCCTATTCATCATCACCATGAATCACAATCAACGCAACGCCGGCTCACCACTACGTAAGGTCTCCTCTCAATATGAGAAAGGATTTAGGCCTCGGTCTGCCACGTTAGACGACAGACTTCACACGCTTTTGAAACATAGAGAGCTGTCAGGCATGCTCAGGTGAGCTCACAGCCTCACGGTCACGATGTTTTTGTTCACCGCTAAGCCAGTGATATGTAATAATTGCTTAAAACCTATATGTGGCAGTATTACTCCGGACAGCTAGAGTTGTGTGCCTGTACCCACTATTATGTATTCTGAGGTCTGAAATGGTACCATGGACTCTCCAAAGAGGAGGCTGACGTCTTAACCACTCGGCTATCACCGTTTTTTCCTATTATGTACCTATACCTACCTATTATATTATTCCATGTCTATTAAACCTTGAGGATTACAGAGACTCTACTTTTACCAAAATATCAAATTGTAAGTAAAGGAAGCTATACCTAATAGTACCTATTAGATATAATTGTATGTATATTCAGGTATTCAAGTACAAATAGGTATATCACCATACTAATAATATTACTATATTTTTAACCGACTTCCAAAAAGGAGGTGGTTCTCAATTCGGCGCGTATAAATGTACCTATTTTTTTTGTAACAGAGTATTTCTACATAATGTAATGGCTAAACTGGATAGATACCTAGTCTACCTATACTATTTCAACTATACCTGACTTCCTTCAAATCCATGTGTGGCGCCTCTTCACTGAGGTATATTTTAACCGACTTCAAAAAAAGAGAAGGTGCTCAATTCGTCGGAATGTTTTTTTTACGTGTCGGAAGATCAGCGCGGCGATAGGACCCCGCTCGGGTTGCAACTGCACCTCACAACACAAGGGCCGTGGGTTCGATGCCGAGATACCATCTTACTCACTGACTTAAGTAGCTTACGTACTCTGATCTCTGTGTTAGAGTTTGGGATATCAGGTTTTGTTTCGGCTGAGGCATTAGCATTTTAATCCTTATTCCTTTATTTTGCCGCTACATTAAGGTTAACGTCAATGCCCGACAACGTCATAATTATCGCGATAATCAACGCGTTAAACTGAGTGGCCACATTTGAACGGTTAACGACTTAATGCCGATTGAATTGGGGTTAAAATTGTCTGACGCCAGACGGCATTGTAATGCCGTTGGGTGTTGATCGTGGCTACATCTACGTGTAAATACCTACATTATGAAACCAGCAAATCCATTCCGGCTGTTTCTTTTCGAGCCTATTTACCAAGACCATAATAATAATAATTATATCATTTAGGTATAGGTAGATATCTTAGATTTTATATTTTTGAATATACCTACACTGATAGGTACTCTGCTTTAATTTACCTGCCTACCTATTTATGTATTTCAAAAGGTTTATTAAGTAAGAAAGAAAATAGCAAAATCAGCTTCTCAACTTTATATTTTGTTTCTTAAGATTAGAAGTAACTAGGGACGGCTAAATATCTACTTTGCTAAATAGATACTAGACATGGTGTTCAAGCATGCCTTAGGTACCTGTCCATGCTGATAAATAAAGGTTGTTTTAGGTTTCTTTTAGGGTTCTGTACCTCAAAAGGAAAAAAGTAACCCTTATAGGATCACTTTGTTTTCTGTCTGTCCATCTGTCGTGTCTGTCAAGAAAACCTTTATTGTACTTCCCGTTGACCTAGAATCATGAGAGGCAGAATGGTAGGTTTTATAGCACAAGCAAAGGAAAATAATCCGAAAACAGTGAGTTTGTGGTTACATCACAAAAAAATAATTAAAATGTCTTCATTAGCATTTTCAATTTTCAAAGTAAGATGACTCTACCGTACCAAATAAAGTAGGAACATATGAAAGGGGTTTACCTGCACATTCTAAATAAGATTTTTATTTATTGCTATGCATAATTATTAAGTTTTTGATTTATCGTGCAAAATGTCAAAAAAAAAACCCGAGTACGGAACCCTCAATGTGCGAGTCTGACTCGCCAAGTCGGTTTTTTTGTGTAGAAAACGAGTTTTTTTTAATAAATTAGGTAGATTATTTCCAATCAAATGATCGATATTATCATGAGAATCTTCGATAAATACTTGTTTGAAATCGTTACTGACATTATGAATTAGATTATATTAGCGCAAGGAATATTATAAGCGGCCATGTTTTTACATACTTACTTATCGCATTTGCCCATAATTTATTTAGAGTTCCTGTAAACACTTCCAATTCAAGCGTAATTTCTACGTCCAACTTTACGTCCTGATTATTAGCGACGTTATTATTTTAAACCGTTACAAACTCGTGATAGGTTACAATAACTGCTAAGAATAGTTATAAATGAATGAAGAATTATACTGAATTATAATTGTTGACATTGGATTTTAGAAAAAATGAATCTTTTTACATCAGTTTTTGCAGCAAAGAAAAAAAACCGACTTCAAAAACCACAAACACTAAAAAGTAAAAAGCAATAATTTTTGTTTAGCTACACGTGTAATGTACTAGGTATGAAGTCGGTTTTATTTTTCTTTTAAAATTTTTTATTTCACAATTTTTAATGGCCCCACTGTAGGTACCTACTAAGCTATTACACTGATCGTGCAAAATATCGCAAAAATATGACTGTACCTATTACGGAAACCTCGTTGCGTGAGTCTGACTCGCACTTGGCCGGTTTTTTATTTAAATGGGAGCCCTGAAATTTAAATGGATCCCATTTAAATGGGACCTCTGAAAAATAATATAAGTAGGAATTGAATTTCTTGTACAATATTCGGTAGTGGGTCAACAATGTACTCTAAATATGAAAGTACCTTTCAGGTTTGTATTCGAGACCCGGACACGTGGACTGACAGACAGGCAGACCGAGAGAAAGCAGTTTCGTTTTACTCTTTGGAAATGGAACCCTAAAAAGGCGAAACAATTTAGATTGAATTATTATGAAAACTTGGCCTTCGGAGCTGTATCGTCGTTTATCAGATTTAGGCATTATTATCGATTGTATATACATACATCGACAGACTATAGTATGCATTTGTAAAACTTCAAGGTTAAAATACACACGGAAGTGACACATTATAATCCATTAACATGCATAGGTACCTACCTAGGTATAAATTGCTGTTAATACTTTAGATAATTTAAAACATAAAATATAATTTGCAAGCTTTTTAAGAGATTTAAAATAAGTTGCCTTGTTCAAGTAAAAGCTTACGTGACGTCATTCATGGCTATGTATAGAATAATAGAAATAATCGTAAGTAAAGGAAAAAATGTAATAGGTACAGTACTGATCGAGAACAATAACCTCTTTATTGGCATGCTAATATTTTATTCTACTATTTTACCTGCTCATAACACAGGCAAGTGTAAATATATGTATTTCGTATGAAAATGAAATTGTTGATTAAAAATAATAAGTACCTACTTAGGTAAAACTAATAAGCATTCTATGAATAAAACATTTTTATAAACTTTTGATTTCATTAAACCTAATTAGCGTCCATCCGTCAGAGCAACGAAACAAATATTAAGAAACTCATTAATTATTATTATTTATCTAGTGAGACGTCAATATTTAGTAGGTATGTCAATTAATATGCGGTATAGTATGTATATGTTCCCATATCCTTTGTTAGGCGGTGTAGGTACGTAGTTAGGTAGGTACGAGTAGGTAACTACTTAGCTTTCGTTATAGAGAGAACCTACACGTAAGTTTCTAAATCCACCGGCAGTTTGTCTGTCAGTCACGGTATTATATGACGTCATTTTATATTATTAATACCCGTTGTACTGACCCCTAAGTTCTGACCTCTAAAAGTGACCTACTTTAATATTTCCAATACGATAAAATATTATACGAGTAGGTACCTACTAAGTAATCCGTCTGTCTGAGTCTAAACCCAGAAGTTCTCAGAACCAAGAAAGTGATGCATTAGACGTTTATTAGGTACTAACGCTAACGTCGCAATGTTGTATGGAATCGATTCGAACCTGCACCGATCCATTATCGTGTCTGTGTGTTATCAGAGAGCTATTATACGTATGATAACTCACAAATGTGTGCGTGGGCGTCGGCACAGACTTTATAACTGTTACTATGAGTTGTAATTGTCAACAGTTATCACATTTGCCGGCGATGTCTGCTCGAGACAGTATTACTTGCCCTAAGCTCCAGAGTATCTGGCCTAGAATCTAGGACACTTGATTCCTCCTTCGCGTTTGAGGATTTATCAGCTAACTTAAGCTAAGTAGTCATATTATTACCAATCTACAAATTATGATTACTTATAAGATATTATGGAGAACTTTCTGCTGTATTTATTGTGTTATTTATTATTGCTGAAAAAAAAGCTGTGATAGCTTAGTGGTTAGAACGTCCGGCTCCTAATTGGAAGTCGGGGGTTCGATCCCGGGCACGCACCTTTAACTTTTCAGTTATGTGCGTTTCAAGCAATTAAGTAAATATCACTTGCTTTAACAGCAAAACATCGTGAGGAAACTTGTATGCCTGAGAGTTGTCCATGTACCAACTCAAAGGTGTGTGAAGTCTGCCTATCCGCACAGGGCCAGCGTGGCAGACTATGGCCTAAACCCTTCTCACTCTGAGAAGAGACCCGTGTTCAGTAGTGGGCCGCTATAAAAAAATATAATATTGTAGTAGGTTTGCGCTCGACGACAATCATGCTTAGGTATGCGACAAATGATGTAGGTTGCGGCGCGTTTGCCTAGAACATGCCTACTTATTCACTCATGCGTTGAACTCCTGCGACGTAATACGTTGCAGGAAACAAGGGCATTATACACCTTAGCGGTTCGTATCCGAGGAACATAATTGTTCGTACATCGTTTCGTATTCAGAACGATAGATTGGATGTCGATCACATACGTTCCGGTTCACGGTTCACGCTATTCTGTGGTAGAGTGGTGATGAATGATGAAGTTTCTGATATACATCTATGTCCAAGCTCCAAATACGTGTAACTTTATCTCCGTGGAGCGGAATTAGGCGAACGCGCGTGCCTACTGCCTAGGTCAGCGTGAGGTCAGACTTAGGCCGCGTCCTCCGCGCCATGCCTATTATATATTATCTTCATAGAGAAGATATCAGAGCGTAAATTCTTAACGTACCTAACACCTATAATATAATATATCAGTCACTAAGTACCTACGTAGGTACTTACCTTATATCAAGATGGTTCACACTTCAATGAACAATTGGAGTAGGCGCATTAAAATTCAAATGTAACTACCAATATTGCTTGTCAATTAGACCTAAATATTTTTTATATAAAAACCCACGTACAGCTTGCGTCCCCGGTTTCACCCGCGTTCAGTTCGATGCTGGGCTCTAGCTGGAGCTCTAGTACGTACTACGTAGGTACGTAGGTACCTACGTAGGTAGGGAGGGAGGTACTTATCCTGATTTTTCTTTTTTCTTGAACTTGAAAACAAGATTTCAAGTTCAAGTGTCGTTTCAATTAGGTCAGAAGAGGTTGTTGGGTACGTGACCCTACAATAAAACTAAATATCTACATATAATAGGAAAAGATGACTGACTGACTGACTGATCTATCAACGCACAGCTCAAACTACTAGAAGGATCGAGAAAGTATTTTTGAAGTTTGAAAATTAAATCCCTAAACGGTAAAATAGCAGGTTGAAATTTGTGTTGGCCACGTGGATGCAGCCCCGGACATAAGCTACTGAATAAATAAACAGACAGAATTGTACAATTTTATATTAGTAAAGATTCGAAAGTTATAATAATATTTAATTATTATTATTATTTGCAAGTAGGTACCTACCTATCTACTTACCAATATTGGCACATGTTTAACGACAGGAAAAGGCCAATAGTTACATAATCGTAATTGATCAGTAATTACTTAATGACAATATTTTCAACAAAGTGTAACGCAAAATGATATTTAGCTATGAACTTGAATCTTAAATACTTAGCTATCAGCTGTGTATCTGTAGGTACATTCATCTATCTACCTGACGATTGTAACAAACACATTATGTAGGGACTATATAGGTATCTTTCATTTTTGTTTCATTCGTATAAATCTGCTTATATCTTATCTATACCTAGGTATAAAAATCTAGATCTCAAAGTGATGATGAATGAAAGGTAAAACAAAATGCCGTAATGGTACGCCCACACTGTTCGGGATACGGCGAATATAGTTTATTAGGTTTATGTTTAGTCATTTATTTGAGGAAACTTGAATCCACATTTTACACACATTCTATACTTAAAAAGGAAATCACTCACAATAGTTTAATCATTAAAACATAAACTCATTTGAAACATAAATCTAAACACAAATGTACAATTGTTTAAAAACAACGAAATAAAAATAATAAAATCTATACTTAATATTATAAATGCGAAAGTGTGTCTGTCTGTCTGTCTGTCTGCAGTCTTTTCACGGCTCAACAGTGTAACCGATTCTAACGTTTGGTACAGGGTTAGCTTATATCCTGGGGACGGACATAGATTACTTTTTATCCCGGAAAATCAAAGAGTTCCCGCGGGATTCCTAAAGACCCATCTACTTAACCGGTTTGTATGATAGGTACCAAAGTAGCTTGCGTCCCTGTAATTGAAATAGGCAAGTTTTTATCCCGGAAAACCAAACAGTTCCCACGGGATCTATAAAAATCTAAATCCACGCGGACGAAGTCGCGGCCACCCTCTAGTACCTACCTAATATCATAACCCTTCCTTTCGGCTTTGCCGTAGTCGGGTAAAAACTAAAATAAAATTACAAATAAAATGCAACTAGGTAGGTAGGTACCTACAAGCCTACCGTGTTATAACTAAACTGATCTTGAATCGAGATTAAAAACTTCACAGAGATGAAAGCTTTTATTTTTGAGACGAATAATAAAGTTGTTACTTTCTACCGCGAGAAATCTCTTTATCTTAGGCCTGCGAAAACACTACTGTTTGTACCTACACTGAAAGCACACCATGTCACTCTGAGTTTTAGGTAAATAAGATACCCACGTGCGTAGGTACGTTACCCAGATAGGCGTTGATGTGAACCCCGCAAGACCACAAACTATCATTATAATCATCATAATGATCAACTTATTGCCGGCCTACTACCGAGCACGGGTCTCTCAGAACGAGAGTGGCTTAGGCCATAGTCTGCCACGATGCTGGGTGCCGATTGGCAGACTTCACACAATATGTTTGAGAATATTATGCGTAAGTAGCGATACTTACATGTTTCCTCACGATATTTTCGTTCACTCGACTTTACTATCACCGCTTAAAAAAGCATGCAGATGGTCAGTGGTCAAAGCAAACTTGGCGATTGCCGCTCTGGATGAAGCCAAAAAGATTGGTCTCACTTAAAAGGTGGCTAAAGCAAAGGCATCTGATACATTGGATTGAAGAAACGTGCTGCGTGTTTCCTAAGAACTATCCCGTGCCTGAAGGAGGGCATAGGAATGAATGATGATGAAGTACCTAGATAAGTAAGTTACCTTACCATAAAAACAAAAACCAATAAAAACACGTCAAAGGCTACAATTGATGAATTTGTTACTGAAAAAGTTGCGTGGAACTGAAAGCAACCGGTTGCCTACGCCCTACAAGATGCGGTAGTTTATGTTACATACTCACCTGTTACTTTCATGTTTTTTATGAAAGAGTTCTCTCGGGATTAAAAAATATATAATCTCCACGCGAACGAAGCCGTGGGCATGAGCTAGTAAGAGATATTTGGAGTATTTGAGCTTCATGCACTTAGGCATGAACGTAATCTTCACGGACGGAGTCGCAGTTGACGGCTACAACAAAGAAACCAGTTCAATAATCCGAAACAATCCAAAGTTTTCGCTTTAATTACAAAATCTCACAGGAATATTAATTAGGCGACGAACAAAAGCGGCCGCTAAGCCGATACCACGGCCGATACCGAGCAAACACGTTATGGCTGTGGCCATGCCATAGCGTAGACATGTAGCTACCTACCTACCTACCTACCTACCTACGAGTCAGCTCGAGCGGGGCAACGACATACGGACAAAGTTACAATGAATTTATTATAACTCTCTTAACGAATAAGGCTAAAACGAAAAGTGCTGAGGCGCCGATGGCAAGTAGAAAAGTTTGATATTTGTTTCTTTTGTTGTTTGTTTATTGGTTTTTCCTTCAATCACGCCACAAATAAGCAACCTAGTTGTTGACCTGGAGAGTGACGTAGGCTCCTTTTTATCCCGGAAAATCAAAGAGTTCCCAATGCGGATGAAGTCGCGAGCATTAGCTAGAAAAACAAAATCAAACTTCAATGAACTAAATTATAAGAAATGTAATTCAACTAATATAATTTAATATAATTCGTAATTATATTAAACTTTTACACAAATAGTTTTCCGTTATCGCTCAGGAGTTTTATATAACTTTGATCATATCATCATTTTCAAACAGGGGGCCAACCGGACGGACGCGCGGAAATACTTCGCAACAAAAAAATCATATGGACAGTTAATCTTCTCTTTTTTTGAAGTCGACCAGTGAGGAAAGAACGAAAGGTCTCGAGGCGCCGGCGCCAAGCAGAAAAATTCGATACAAAATAATAATCTAAAACACTCGCGACAAAACGTAACTCCGAAGGATCGCGATATAAAGATTGTAATCGCGAAATAAAAACTCACTTTTATGTCGAACACGAAACGAGTATTACTCCGAACGATTAAAAGCTCTCATAACGAAAGCTGCGACGCCTGGACTATAGGGCCCGCGCACACGGGGGACTTTTTATCCGAGGAGTACAAAAATCCCCGAAGTGTATCCCCGAGATACATACTTATACAGAGCGCACTTTGACATAGCTTAAGACAATGTTAAAACGAGATAGTGTTATATCACTGGTATAAACCTGTCCTGTTTTAACTGAAACATATAGATCTCAGCATTCTCAGCTTTAATATTCGCCAAGAAATTTCCACGGGCCCAACCCGCACGGTGTGCGTTCATTTTTGTTTGCTGTAACAATGATATATTTAACGCCAGAAGAAAATATTACAATAAAACTTAAAGCTAGCCTTATCTAATTACCATACAAATCATGCCCGCGTGGAATGGTGCCAAGAATACTGGCTGCATTTCCGCGTTGGACAGCCAGGCTGATCCGCCAGAAGCGGCAAACTCTCGCACAATCAACACGGACTAAAATCTGTGTGCGATGACGCGCCATGGAATGTTAGTTGTATTTTCTTCGAAAACCCCCATATCTTTGTGCGGTGCGGTTTGCCTAACTCTCTGGCTATTCAGAGGACTTGTTGTACTTACGGGGGACTTGACCCGTAACACAGGTTTCTGTTGTAGTACGGGTGTCAAAGCACTCCATCGGATATCTACATTTATTGTGTTTCCCTTTTCGGTGTTCTAGATTTAATGAGTTGTTTTATAGTAGGTATATAATTTGTTTTCTTGTTCACTAAATATATTATTTATTTATTTTGCTTCCTCGGGTCCGTTATTTGATGCAGTTGTAAGCAATCAATTTTGACGGACAATAAAGTGCCTCGAAGACGGTCCCTCGTCTGTGCATGCCTTTACAAACAGAATGGTACGAAAAATTATTCCACAATAGATGGATATTTCCAACTAAAATACAAGTGTAAATTAAAATTTATAACACACCGACGAGTGAAGGTTACAGTAATAACTAGAAAAGAGCTGATAACTTTCAAATGGCTGAACCGACTTTCTTGCATTATAGCTAAGAACAATCTCGATCAAACCATCTTTCGAACAAAAAAACTAAATTAAAATTCAGTTCATTAGTTTAGGAGCTACGATGCCACAGACAGATACACAGATACCTACTCACATCAAACTTATAACACCCCTCTTTTTGCCCTTCCAAGTTAGCCTGCATCATCACTTACCACCAGGTGAGATTGCAGTCAAGGGCTAACTTGTATAATGATAAATAAAAATAAAAATAAATAAATAAATTCGTTCTTTTATTATGGATTCAGGAAAGAGACAGGTAGTTACCTACATACAGTTTATTAGTAACTAGCTGATGCCCGCAGCTTCGCCCGCGTGGATTGGTCAGATCCCCTGCAGCATCAGGATTGAGGAGTTGGACTCCAAATTTTTCATGAAACAATGTCGCAAAGTTCCTCTATCGATTAAAAAAGAAATGACGAAAATCGGTTCAGAAATCTCGGAGATTTCGGTGTACATAGGTAGAAAAACACAACTCCCTTTTTGAAAGTCGGTTAAAAAATTAGCCTATGTTACTCAGGGAGTAACATAGGCTAATTTTCTACTCTGTGAAAATCCCGTCAAAATCGGTTCAGCCGTTCCCAAGATTAGCCTTTTCAAACAGATAGACAGACAGACAGACAGACAGACAGACAGACAGACAGACAGACAGACAGACAAAAATTTTAAAAACGTGTGATTCGGTTATAGTATCGTTCAAATAACCATATGACCTTAATATGCGGTAGTTATTTCGAAATTACAGACAGACACTCCAATTTTATTTATTAGTATAGATGTTAAAATACTAAACAATCGCCATCGATAAATCTCTATCGAGGCTTCAGTGCTCTTGCCAGAGCTCGTCACAAGAGATCGAATGGCCTTCCGATGATTCAGATGATTCATCGGCTCGTGCAGTGGAGTTGGAGGCATCAAGGAGAGTGCTTACATGGAAACACAATATACAGGCTTCCATTGTACCGCGCCGCTGCACTGTGTCGCGAGGACGTCGATAAAGACGAGCCGCTATAATGCGCTAAGGCCGCCTGTGCGCCCGCCGACCACAAACACCACGAAATAACGACAACCAAACCGACATCTACTGGAAATTAACGTATTGTTTAAATTCATGCGATTTTATAAATAATTAATTATAAATGCGAAAGTGTGTCTGTTCGTCCACTGTCTCTCTGCTAGCTTTTCACGGCCCAACAGTTTAAGTTTAACCAGTTTTAACGGAATTTGGTACAGAGTTAGCTTAGGTTAGTAGGTATGTCCTGGGGACGGACTTAGGTTACTTTTAAACCCGAAATTCAAAGAGTTTCCACGGGGTTTAAAATAAAACCTGAATCCACGCGGATGAAATCTCGGGCGTCATCTAATAGGTAGGCCCTATATTTAATAAAATTTAGATAACTGACGGAGAGGGCTAGTTATCTTTGGAATACAGATCTAGTAGCGGTTATCCTGATCCATCTTGTGGTAGGTAGGTATATGTATTTGTATATTATAACACTAGATTAACAAAATAACTGATATCATAATAAACTTTCTTTGGAAAAGTCCACTCGTGGTTTTCTCTATCCTTTTGTTGAAACTTGTTAGTAGTATTTTCTACTCATATTATACTTGGTGATTCTCGCGACCTCGTCTGCGTGGATTTAGGTTTTGAAAAAATTTGAAAAAAAGAGAATTCTTCGACTTTCCGAGATAAAAAGTAGTTTATATCTTTATAGGGATGCAAGCTATCTCTGTACCAAATAGATGAACCCCGCGACTTCGTCCACATGGAATTAGGTTTTTAAAAATCCCGTCCGTGGGAACTCTTAAGTATCCACGGGATGCAAGCAATTTCAGTAGCTGTGCTCAGTAGAATGCCACGAATTCAAAATCGGTTAAACGGATGAACTGTCTTCGCGTCGTCGCCTAATTTTATCATCCAAAACAGATAGATGTGCCTATTGTATAGAATATAGATCATCCAGTGTTCAAGTGTTCAATCCGTCGACTCGGTCGGTCGTCATGTCGTGTCGTACAGGTCGTGACACGGGGCCTCGGGTCGCGTCGTGGGTCGCGCAGGAATGTCGCAATGAAGCGGGCGCCGGCGCTAGCGGAGCGAGACGATGTCACTCACTGTGTCACATGCTTTATTCTTTTCAATCAATGGAAAATGTGATGGGAACGAGTATCTACATATAATATCTAAGAAAGGTTGGCTTTCTACTGAATGAAAATAGTAAATAGGTAGGATGTCAAAATTGGTATTTATTGTTTTTCCATATAAAAACTATTTTAAGTAGGTATAGGTACTTACCTATTATGTTGACTCCAAGTAGTACCTTTAAACCTGTTTCCTGACTGGATGTGTTCGCTGAACTCTGTATTGTAAACACCTTATCATCCCATATTCAAACGAATAAACTATCTACCTAGTACCTATTACATTTCATTTTATTTCAAAAACCTTCATTAAATTAATTTGTAAGCCAAGTAAGTTTCAACGTAAGCGTACACAGACAGACAAAAACACAGTTTTAGACTCTCCATCAATAAAAATTAATAATCCTTCCTCTGATTAAAATTTTCAAAATATACTTCATGTAGATACAGAAATCCTCCAGTTACAGTTATATCGTAAGTAGGTATTTATTATACCACTTAGGTATAATAAATACTACAATGACACTTTGACTTCGACTTTAGTTAAAGTAAACTCAAATATAGGTCAGCGCACACTTCTGGGCAAGTCGCGCAGCATGCAGTGTGTGAGCGGGCTTACTGGCGAGCCTCACAAGCGCCGCCTCGAAAGCCTTTCCGTGTTCCGCCGCCACCCCCGCACCCCCGCCGCCGCCGCCGCACCCCCGCCCCTACCGCCACCGCGGCGGCCACCAGCCACCAAAGTGACAAACGCGGACAAAATATAAACCTCTTTATCAACCTATTGTAGGTACCTACAAACATTTTACTGAGTTAATAAACTAGATACCCCGCCACTTCGTCCGCGTGGATTTAGGTTTTTGTAAATCCTGTGAGAACTCTTTTCTTTTCTGGGATAAAAGTGCCCTTTATCAATTTCCGGGACTACCTATGCACCAAATTTCATTAAATTGATTAAACGGATGAGCCTCTAAGAATCCTGTAGGAACTCTTTGATTTTCCGGAATCAAAAATAGCTTATGTCCGTCCCTGGGATTTAAGTTAAATCTGTACCAAATATCTTCAAAATTGGTTTAACTGTTGGGCCGTGGAAAGGATAGCAGGCAGACAGACACACTTTCGCATTTATAATATTAGTATTGGTATGGAGTAGCTGATGTCTATGACTTCATCCGTGTGTATTTAGGTTTTTAATAATCTCAAGAGAACTCCTTGCTTTTTCGGGAAAAACGCAGCCTAAGTATGGCTTTCTCCAGGTCTTTAACTAAGTATCACCATGCAAAAAATCACGTCGGTCTAATTGCTCCATTGCAAAGTAATACGAGTAGAATAGCAAACCAACTAACCAATATACCTACAAACAAACACACTTTCACAGTTAAAGTACTCATATAGTGATGGTAGTGACTTGGTTGATGGTTTGAATCTTTCATTAGGTAAATATACTTAGTGATATGTTTTAATGGACACAATGATGTAGAGCGCAAATCCGGGCGCATCCGTAAAATGCATGTCGTCTGGTTACCCTAGCCCACCACAATTAAACCACTCTACCGATTCAATCCTTCCTACTTATGGGGTATTTCGAGAAAGTATGTAAATCGTGTGACGTCACCCCATGGCTGTAATTATGGGCCAAATGCCACTAAGTAATGCCTTATTTGCTTATCGGCTTTTATTAATAGTAAATGTAAATCTGTGCAGTTGACATATTAAAAGTCTTTTAAAATTTCCATAGACTTTTACCAGTGCTATGTAACATGAACACAAAATCTTCTCATCGTCAAAATGAAAGCAATTTTGAGAGCTCTTCTAAATAGATTTAAATTATTGTAAAACCCTGATTAGTTAATATTGTTATGTAAGTACTTGAATCTAAGCGTTCTAAGTTTAGTTAATTTGATAACCTAGGCCCTAGAATACGTAAGGACCTAACTTAAGTACACAAAGCAAAACAAATCGGTAAGCAGGCAACACAACGAAGCATTATGTGTGTGCATAACTCGTTTACTTATTATTTTACACCTATCTCTCTTTAATGAATTGTCGGTCTCTTTTCACCATACCTACGTGCAATAATTACAAATTACATATTTCGCTGATTTCCCCACAGCAGGCACTAGGTAGTATTGCCGCTTACCCACGCTGATAGAATCCGATCGTCGAAGCACAATTATGTCAGAGTAAAATGGCCTTAAACCACCTTGAGATAACGTCTAAAATTCACGACTTTAATTAGCAGTTTTCACTTGCAGTGCTGGCTGTAGATATGTGGACGAATTTAAGCTTTAAAACAAGACAGTTAAGGTCTATTCATCACTGAAATGTTTCGAACCCACAAAACGATAAATTATGCGGTGTAGGTATACCTATAGATTACAGAATGGCAATATCAAGTTGATGTCCCATTTTTTAAATCTACCCTACCTATTTTATAAATTATTGTCAAATAGAACTTGAGCACGCGGATTAATAGATCCTTGTAGTGAATTCATTTATGGTGTATTGTGTTATTTTTCACACTGAATAACTACTGAACTTCTCACCACCATGGAACATTTATTTATCTTTGTTTAAAAAGCAGAGATTGTTATTTGAGCGGAATATTTCGATAACCGAAATCGATGATATCGGTAAGTAAACAAATATAACCTACTCGTATTGAAATTATGTTTATGGTTTTACTTATGTGCATTTAGTATTTTCTAAATGTTAGCGTAATGTTTTTAGTCCATTTAATACTTTTAATCAGACGCATTATAATATAACAATGTAACCAATATACTAAATACTAGTTGATGCCCGCGACTTCATTCCCGTGTATATAGGTTATTAAAAATCCCGTGGAACTCATTAATTTTCCGGGATAAAAAGTAACCTATGTATTAATCCAGGATATAATCATTTACAGATGAATACCGTGCGCTTGTGGGTCTGTCACTACGGAGAAACGGGGCATGTAGACAATTGTTGACCTGGGCCCAAACCATCAGCTTATAAGATGGAGTCACATCACCACCAAGAAATCGTTGCAATGCATAGCGTGGATTCCTTTTTAAAAATTTGGTTGACAGCGACCAAGCACAATGTAGTTCTACAAACTGTGCGGAAGCATTTGCGTGCAGCCGGAATACATTACGAAGAAAATATTACGAATGGTTTGCACCAGGACCATAGACTTTCATTTTGCAATGAAATATATAAACTTTGACTGATGTAATTACGTTGTTATTTTTAATAATGAAAAATCTTTTGAGTCGGACAAGGATGGACGTAAAATACTATAATAATAGAACAACAGGTAAACGATATATTATACTTTGAATAAAGTGGTAACTTCAACCTGGGAGTCTCTGCGGGGCAGCATAGACTTGCTGGAATATGGTTACTAACATGACGAGTCGATTACAAAAAGTAATAGCTTACGAGGGTGGCCTACCTTTATACATTATTAAATAAAGTATAGGTAATTAATTTAATTCTATTTGTGAGTGATGTTATTGTTATTGCAGTTAGAAGTTATAATTGATTTTGATTTCTAACTAAGTAATTAACATGTTGATTCATCTCACAAACCTAAAAGTAACCCAAAACGTAAATAAAACATTACGTTCATACTTGACCGACTTTTAGCATACTTCACATCGATATTGGTTTTAAATTACTATAGGAGTAATAGGAGTAGATAAAGTATGTCAATTTTTTTTCCTCTTTTGTATACCTTCTGTTAACTTGATGTGTTAATTTTTTGACAAGCGTCTTATTTATTTCTTGCTTATTATAATAATTTATGAACTGCACAAAAGACAAATAAATAACTTCTAAAATAGAAAAGTGTTATTATTTTTGTTTTTTCTTGCTTATAATTATATTGTTTGAAAGTATGATAATTTTGACTGTATAAAGAAGACAAAATAAATAATTGCAAAAATAAAAAAGCAATCCCCCACTAGGATTAGAACTCACGCCATATTTAAGAACTTCAACACTATTACCACTCGGCCATCAGAACTATGTTGACGAATGTGAAATTTGCAACCCTATACGACTGGTAAGGTTATCTAGAAGTGTGAGTGAGTGTAGTAAGTGTGAGTGTATCTATTATCGGATAGCATCGGGTCGTATCTTTGTGTGTTATACATACGCGCGCATTAGTATGCTCTGCCAAGCGAATTATTTTTCCGAGTGTACCTATTTCAAATAGGTAAGTTAAATAAGCTATTAATAAGTGTAACAATTCACTTAGATGTTCATGTAAAAACTTGGATAAGTACTTACTGGATTTCTGGCGACATCGACAGTGACATAATAATAACTAAGTAGGTAATCTGCCAAATGCCCAGGAGATGCCAATTCAAGACACAGTTCAAGTCACAATAGAGCCTCGTATGCATTTTAAAGTGAACAACAGGTCTGTCAAATGTATACTTACACGGCGGTGTATGGTGTGTCAAACATGAAAATTGACAGATTTTCGATAACTTTAGCGCACTAACGGTGACAGCTCAGTCCGCGGTCCGATCCCGGCCACGAACCACTAACTTTCCGAATTAGGTAATAGGTATGCGTCTTGCAATTAGGTGTCACGGTGAAGGAAACCATCGTGAGGGAAACTGTATGCCCGAGAATTCTCCATAATGTTCTCAAAGGTGTGTGAAGTTTGCCAATCTGCGCTTGCCTAGCAAGGGAGACTTCGGTCAACCCCTTTACTTTCTGAGAGGAGACCCATGCTAGTGAGCCGGCCATGGGTTGATGATGGTGATAAAGGTACTTATGGAAGATTCTCGGTAGGAAAGGCATTCCGAACCAGTGGTAGATGCTCTTGACGTTTCAAAAGTACTTGTAAAAGTCTAATTGAATAAAAATATTTTGAATTTGAATTTATGTTTACTATACTACTTAGTTACTGTACGTGATCAAATCAGAAATGAGGAGATCCGTAGGAGAACCAAAGTAACCGACATTTATATATCTCAAGTCTGTATCTCTGGTCTCTATCTCGCAAAGCTGAAGTGTCAATGGGCAGGGTACATAGTATTATGTAGTTCGAAAAACTCTGGGGTCCCAGGGAGCTGGAATGGTGAGCTAGGTGCACGGATCAAGCGAGTCGCAGAAGCCACTGTAGTTATAGCGGCAGTGCAAAATCATGGCGTGTGGAAGTCCCCACAAGAGACCTTGCCCAGCCGTGGACGTCTATCGATTGATGATGATGATGCTGATGTCAGCTAATTCCCCCTGTATCGTCAGTAAAACAGCCATTAAACCCCCCGGCCAGCCGACAATAAATCCCTGATGCGTAATGTCTAATGTATTCCGACCTAATGGCCGCCGCCCGCGCCGGCGCAGGCGCAGCTTCGGTACAAGCTCTACTAATTGCACCCCCCTCGCCCCTGCCGCTCACCCCTTCCTCGCCCGTCCCAGGGCCACGGCTCACGTATAAGCGACCGCGTATTGAAACAGGTGAGTAAAACAACACAATTGTATCGAAAATCTTGAACATCTCATTTACCCACATTTTTCTGTTGATAGAAGCAAATAGACGGAAACTTAGCTTTTCAAACAAACCTGTAAAACTAATACTCTTGTATTGAAAGCAACTGGTAGATAACTAGATAGGTAAAATTTCAGGGTACTTACATAATATGCATTTCTGTGACCCTATAATTGAATTTTTAACTGTGATTATCAAGCTTTTAAATTTAGTGTCTGCCCACCATTATGATGAATCCATCGCCAGCTCACTACTGAGCACGGATCTTTTTTCAGAATGAGAAGGATTTGGCCGTAGTTTAACACGCTGGCCAACTGCGGATTAGCCTTTAGACTAATTTAGACTTCATACATTGCGGCCGAGAACATTAAAAATGAAGAACTGTCACGCATGCAGATTTCCTCACGAGGTTTTATTTGCCTGATAGATTCTACCTTGATCTATTTTCTGTAGTACATATAGACTATCTTTCATCGCAAGTTGCACCGCTAAAGCTGCCGCTCAAGCAGCGAGGTAGTGGCCCGGCGGTAAGAGCCTTGTCACCAAATTTTTTCCCGACATTCACCGGGAATGCTTTTACGCGGCGACGCCGGACCTGTTAATGTGTTAATCCACTCCCTTGTTTTTCTGATATTAATAGCCAAACAAGGAAATCGCCTGTCCCTTTCGCACTCGTCAGACTGAAGTGGGCCAGAAGCGGGACAGAAGTACGAATTATACAGTTTAATGCAGTTATGATTTTTTATTCCATTTGGTGACAAGTTGGCGGTTGACCGCGATATCACCTGGTGCTCACAAGTCACAGAGCTATGGAGTATACACAGAATAACGAATAATATAACAGAAGGGGTATGATGTAGCAATAGGGTACATAAACTTATAACCTAGGTAGGTAAGAAGTAGGTATGACATCATACTGAAACTGTAAGGATCCTATATAAAGCTGACTACATCGGCTCTTCAGCCCCCTTGCTGACTCTTTTCGAAGGAGTCTGCTCTCCAAAGCGGTGGTAGTTTTGACTACGTTAGTATTCAATTGTCTTGACTAGACGTTTCGCTGGATCCTAGCTCTCATCGAATCCTCTAGTCAAGACTATTTCAGCCAAGATGTTATCGGTGTTAGAGGACGCGCCGTGACGCGAACCGCTTGAGATGATACACTTGACTTGACGGGAACTACTCGACCGCCAGTTTGCTTGTGAGTCCTTGTGAAATGGCAGTGGGCATGCACCGTCGAACAAATGAAACATGGAATTAAATAAATTGGCCAAGTGCGAGTCAGACTCACGCACTGAGGGTTCCGTACTCGGACATTCCAACATTTTGCACGATAAATCAAAAATGTGATGATGCGTAAAAATAAATAAATAAAGTTTTAGAATAAACAGGTAAGCTTTCATGATTAAGTATGATACTTCACTTGGTAGGTAGGTGTAGGTAGTTACTAGTTATCTTACTTTGAAAATTGAAACACATTTAGATTTTTTTTTCTATGATGTAACCACAAATTCACGGTTTTCGGATTTATTCCTTTACTTGTGCTATACCTAAGATAAGACCTAGTAGGTAGGTACTTTCCTGCCAAACATGATTCTAGGTCAATGGGGAGTACCCTGTAGGTTTTCTTGACAGACATGACGGACGGACGGACAGACAGACAGAGACAGATAACAAAGTAATCTTATACCTAAGGGTTCCGTTTTTCCTTTTGAGGTACGAAACCCTAAAAATCAGCTTAGCTCTTGTATTGAACCACTTGAGTAAGAATTCATTTTAATCTTTTATTGTGTTAATCTAATATTATGTCACGTAGCTACCTATTCATGTATGAAAATATTGAAACGATTTGCCTCATTTTCACAATTTTAGCTGAAGTTTTGTAAATATTTATTCACTGAAACTTATAGGTAGTTCAACTCGCACTTTTCAGGTTTTTCTAGGTAGTACCTATAAAAACCTGAAAAGTGCGAATTGAACTCGCGTTGAGAGGGTTCCGTATCCGATGAATATCTAGGACTTAAGTTTGTATGCACCATTTTTCCTGCAATCCATGCATAAGCAAAGAACTAGGTAGGTAGGTATCTCCTATATTAATGTGTCTACCTAGTATCTACTACTTTCCTGTAATTATGAAAAAATACTGAAAGTTGAGCAACCATGGAAACATTAGGTACATCGCCGTGATAGTAGCCTTTACCTATATATGACATCGATGAGCGAATCAAAGAGGCATCCCTTGCGGAGCGCACTCCGTCGCGAATGTCCCTCGACCCTCAGCGCTTCCCACAGAGAGCCGCCCAATTAATTACCGACTACACGCGTCGGGACAAACGCACCGGCCTTGTAGCGGCTAAGAGCCGCGGCGCCACTCGCCCGGGGGCAGCGCCGGCCGGGGGCGGGGGGCGCGGGGCGCGGGGCACTAATGCAGGCGCCGCGATAAGCCGGCCGCTGGGAACACGGAGAGGGTCCCGGAACGTCGGACGCAATAACTTAGCTCCTCTCCCGCGCCGCGCGACCTAGTGATGATGATGTGATGGCTCCCTGTGCTCCCAGACCACAGCTCGATTCTAAATGTTTTTATTCAATTAGAATTTTACAAGTACTTTTGAATCGTCAAGAGCATCTACCACTGGATCGGAATGCCTTTCCTACCGAAAAGAACCAGCAAGAAACTCGGCGGTTGCTCTTTTCGATAGACGACTTTGACCAAAGTTGGCTGCGTGTTTCGATAGGTAGTTTATAATAACTTGCCGATGGTCTTGAAGTCATCATAACACCCTAAGCAAAAGGTGCGGAAGTCGATTTTAATGAATAAGAAATAGTTGGAAGATGAGAATTACCTACTACCTATTGGCTTCAAAGCTTTGCGTAGTTATCTATTAGGTTAAATCTTCTTATGCCTATAAAATTGTAAAGGAACTGATTGATTGAGATAATAATATGTGAGGTATAAACATGAGATTTTATAGTAGGTTATGTAGACCTGGCTAAAAAGGAATTTTCAGAAATGAAAAGAATTTTAAGTTGCTAAGTCTGTTTTGTGTTGTACCTAGTGGTTTTCATAGGTAGATATTTAATTGGTAATATCTAAGTATCTAGTAAGAATATAGACAGATAAAGGAAGGAGGACAAACAGACAAAGAATAGAAAGATCCTTTGTTTAAATGAACTTTGCAAGTGCTTGAGGGCTCTCTCCGTCACTCGTTTCATACAATCGTAGTTCCAATTTCATTTGAATATTAAGCAACCAAAGTCCATGAAATTTTGCAGACATATTCTAGAAACTAATATCTATGTCTGTGGTTTTCCAGATTTCTGTTAAAATATTCGGTTTCAACGTTACGCGGTCTTAAAAATTTTCATACAAATCTTGGAGCCCCTGTAATTTTAAAACTACATATTTTTAGAAAAATCTAAAACACCACAGACACAGATATTAGTTTCTAGAATATGTCTGCAAAATTTCATGGACTTTGGTTGCTTAATATTCAAATGAAATTGGAACTACGATTGTATGAAACGAGTGGAAACGAGTGACGGAGAGAGCCCTGTTAAAACGTCAAGTGAATTTACGAGTGCTACAATAATAAACTATTGCAACTCATGCCTAACGCCTATATGGAAGAGTCTTGAAGAGGAGAATGGAATTACTACCCTTCTTTTAAACTTTTTTGAACCGGATAATTTTATCACTGGCATAAGTAGGTAGTAAGTACAGCAATAATATTATAATATACTGTATAACAGGTATTCTTGTGTCCTTATAGATACTTGTAGGCTGGCCTGCAGGCCGCGGTGCCACAACACGGTGTAGGACAAGGCGGCCACATGTCGCCGTCGACGATTTGCATTTTATGCGCCTGCGCCATCAAACGCGCTTATTATTGGTGTGTGGTTTTTGCACGCAATTTGAATGTTGCACTGGTTTTATAATTATTACTTAGTGGACTGTATAATTGTTAGGAAATATGACGAAATCTCTTGCCCAAATAGATAGGAAAGTATTGCACTAACCTGATATCTTCTTTAGCATATGCTTCGTCCCTTCTAGTCACGCACGGCGCACTTGATTGGTAAGCACACACACACTCGAGATGTAGGCAGAGACTCCTTTGACTTGTTTAATCCTTTAGGAAACGTTCCATGTGGATCCTTGGGATTTGATAGGAACACAAAATACGATGTCCTACTTCGCTCGCACCCGCAAGGCAAGTGAGTTGTAGATTGGTGGCGCCACTGTCTTGCGCAGGCGCCGGACTTGTCATTTACCAAAGTAAATACAAGTTAGTACAACTTAATATAACTACCTATCCATATATAGGCAAAAGATCCGACATACCCCCCACCGAAATCAGTATGATGATTTCCCTTATGAGTGTAAGGTATGAGAAGTAGAGAAAATTCTCTATAGGTTTTGAAACTATGAATTGTTATGTGAGACATGTACTGTAGCTGTACATGTAAATATAGTGGACCTACCTACTAACTAATTAAGAAATATAAAACTAATCTAAAAACTATGAGCGAATCACGGATTCACTAATTAATTAGCATAAGGTAAAGGACAAATTTTATTTACAGGCCTTTTATAAAGCCCATTTTTTGTGCGAACAGTGACCACGCGAACAATGTTATCGACACCTGGATGAACTTCCACTATTCTGCCTAAGGGCCATTGTAATGGTTTAGCAAGATCTGATTTGAGAAGAACCAGGTCTCCAACGTTAACGTTAGGTTTCGATGTGAACCATTTCTCTCTTTGTTGGAGTGTATGAACGTAGTCATCTGACCAACGCTTCCAAAAAGATTGAGCTTTTGGATTGCTTGCCACCGAGACAGTCTGCTCAGAGGAACGTCCTCAACATCGTATTCCGGGACAGCTAATAGACTTTGTCCAATTAAGAAATGTCCTGCAGTAAGCACGTCAAACTCGTTCGGATTATTGGATAATGAGCACAACGGACGTGAATTCATCATAGCTTCTATTTTACAAAATATGGTGTTCAGCTCCTCGAAGGTGAGGATGCGAGTGCCAATTGTTCGGTACAAATGATGTTTAGCTGACTTTATACCAGCCTCCCAAAGTCCGCCCATGGCAGGGGAACTGGGTGCATTTGTTCGCCAATCAATGCTACGGGAAGCAAGACCGTCCAAGATGGTATTGCAATTGGCCTTATCACGAAAGAAATTGCCAACTTCCTTTAAATGCTTGGCTGCTGCAATTAGATTTCGGCCACAGTCAGAAAAAAGACACCTGCAGAGCCCTCTGCGACTGACGAGACGATCTACTGCAGCAAGGAAGCAGTCGCATGATAAATCTGTTAATACCTCCAAATGCACGGCTTTGGTGGCAAAACAAACAAAGAGGCACAAATAGGCCTTACAACTCTTAGCATTGCGGCGTTGACTTTCTTTAACAAAGAAAGGACCACCAATATCGCAACCGACGTTATCAAATACTTTCCCGGGTTTTAACCTAGAAGCGGGTAACGTACCCATCGCGGGTTGAACGATATTTGGATTAAATTTGAAACAATTAGCGCATTTTGAAAGCACAGAGCGGATAATGCTACGAGCATTTATAATCCAAAAGAATTTGCATAATATTCCTTGTAATGTACGAGGACCCGAGTGTAAATACACCTTGTGAAAATACTCAATTAATAAAAGAACAGTGTGACATTTTTTAGGAAGCAACAAGGGGTGCTTCGAATCATAGGGTAGATCAGATTGTGAGATTCTACCCCCCACCCTGAGGAAACCATGGGAGTCAACAAAGGGGGAAAGTTTACGTAGTGAAGCCACGTATCCCTTTTTATTTAAAATTTCAATCTCAGAACCAAAATGGTTCGACTGAATTACACGCACGATAGTGTCACGGCTTTGTTTTAATTCACAGGAATTCAATGGACCCGAAATTTTATCCAAACGATTTCTTGAATTATTTATGAATCGATGACACCAAGCCAAAACGCGTTGCAATCTATTAAAAGAAGAAAATTTGTTGAAAGTTTCTTCAAGGTCGTTTGTTAGAATGGTACCTTCACTTGAAGTTAATGCGAATGTATCTACATTTGATTTTAACTCGGGAATATTGTTTACATTTTTTACGAAAAAGGTACTGGAAGGCCAGTCACTAGGATCCTGTAATAACCACTCCGGCCCGTGGAACCAAGTTTTCTCGACGGCGAGAAATTGACTGGGTAATGTACCACGCGAACATAAATCAGCAGCATTATTCTCGCTGTTTACGTGATACCAACGATTTGGTGGAATTACATCGATAATCTCACTGACCCTATTTGATACAAAAGTCTTTAATTGATATGGCGGCGTTTGTAACCATGACAAAACGACACTGGAGTCGCTAAAGGCGACTATAGAAAAATTAAAATCAGTTAGGTTTTTGATTACGAATCGTAAAACCTTTGCTAGCAGCACGGCCGCCATTAATTCAAGTCTAGGAATTGATAAAATTGGTTTTAAAGGTGCAACTTTAGATTTGCTTGTCAGTAATCGAACCTTAACCCTTCCGCCCTCGTCTATACTGCGTAAATAGACGCAACATGCATAGCCGCGCGATGACGCATCACAAAAGCCTATCACTTGCACGTCCGAAAAGTTAGGTATTAATAAGTGCCGCTCGATTCTTAAGTTCGCTAGGGTTGACAACTCACAAATAAATTTATTCCATTTTTCATAGATCTCAGCAGGTAGTGAATCGTCCCAACCGAGGCCTAATTTCCACAAGTCTTGCATGACGCATTTTGCAAGAAAAGTGCAAGGTGAGATAAATCCGATCGGGTCAAATATACTCGCGAGCAATGTCAGTACCGAGCGCTTCGTAGATTTAAAGTCAGTTAAATTATAATTAAATGAGAAGCAGTCAGCAGAGGGTAACCAAGTCAATCCTAAAACTTTTAATGAATTCGATAACGTATCGTCTTCAAAATTAATCTTTGAAATATTTTCTGCATTGAGTCTCAGAAGAAATTCCGGACAGTTACTGGCCCATTTTTTTAAATCAAAACCCCCACTTTTAAGGAGTGACATAAGTTCGTCTTGTAAAATACAGGCTTCGGTAATTGTTTGGCACGACCATAACAAATCATCTACATAAAATCCCTGCGTAAGTATAGCAGACGCGCGACTTTGTGGGTTGTCTAGCGCGAGTTGATGCAGTGTGCGCACGGCAACGTACGGCGCACTACGGAGACCGTAGGTATTTGTTTTTAGTTCAAATATACGGACTGGCTCCGACGGAGATTCACGCCAAAGAATATGCTGATAATTTCGCTCCGAAGGGTCAATAAGAACCGCGCGATACATTTTAGATACGTCAGCTGTAAAACAAATGTCATATAGCCTAAAATTTAAAACTATCTTTGATATGTCAGTATGTAATTTACGACCTGTCAAGAGAATGTCATTTAGGCTTACACCACTAGTCGTAGGGCTGGACCCGTTGTAGACGACCCTCAGGGGAGTAGAACTGCTAGAAGGACGCAAGACGCAGTGATGAGGAATAATATATTTGGAGGGTTCCGTACCCTTATATAATTCCATATGCCCTAATGATTCATATTCTCGCATGAAATCTACATATGCGGTTCGCAACTCGGGTGAACGCTCTAATCTACGTTCTATCTGACAGAGACGTCTTAAGGCTATGTTATACGAATCTCCTAGTGGTTCGTGGTCAGGGTTGATTAAAATCGGAGAAACATAGCGGCCAGTTTCGTCACGATAATGTTTCTCTATATATATTTTTTCAGCGATCGCTTCAGACGGACTCATTGGGGTCTCGCACGGCGCAGACTCCACCTCCCAGAACGTCTTGAGAGTGTCATTGAGACGATCGTCTTCACTAGTGTACGACACAAGTGATGTTGTAAACGTTACAACATTATTACTAGAGCGTTGAATCGTCAAACTTCCCGAGATAACGTATCCAAACACGCTGTTGAGAGCGGCGGGAATATTGCGATCTAAAATGACCTTTGTTCCATCATAAACGTGAGGAAAAATGTCACCAGCTAAAATTATATCGATTGGTGATGATTTGTAAAACTGGGGATCAGCTAAGAATAAATTATTGTATTTTTTGACTATATTTTGCGGGATTTTAACAGTAGGCAAATCTGAAGTCAGTTTAGTTAATACTACAGCGTCAATATCAAAACTTGGCGTGTCATTGTGACGCGGCCTTACATTAAATGACGTCATGCCGTGATTTTTTACACTTTCACCTGCAAGACCGAAAATATTAAAAGAACATTTTCGCTGAGACAAACCTAAACGCTGCAAACACGCTAATGAAATAAAGTTCGATTGAGCGCCTGAGTCAATTAGCACTCGACAGGGTTGGTAAGAATCGTATTTATCCTTTACGCGTACAATTGCGGTGCCGAGTACAACTGCGGTGTGGCTACGCATAGAAGTCGCGTGATGATTCACTTGCGCTGTGTCACAGATCGAGGCGGACCGCGGCGGCACGGCAGTCGCGGCGCTCGCGTTCGAAACTGACGGAGTACCAGGTTCAATTCCGTTATCAATGTGCAGTAAAAAATGATGAGGCTTATTACACACGACACACAAGAACGTACTCTTGCACTCACTCTCTCCGTGATTTTTTAGGCAAGATTTACATAACTTTAAATTGGCAGCACGGCTGACTCGTTCAGCGCTGGTCAATTGACGAAATTGGCTGCAGCGGTAGATCATGTGATTTTGCCCACAGTGAACACAGATAACGCGCTTTGAATTAGAACTAGTATAAGAGAAATTTTTAATCGAACTTTGCTCAGCTTTAGAGTTTTTGTCTTTGTTATTAAATTGTTTTTTATTCTGATTTTGATTTGTAGTATTATTAGAACATGAATATGACGCAGAATGATCTAACACTTTGATATGGTTATGGATAAATGACATCAAATCTGTGAAACCAGGAATGGTACTTTGATCGGTATGTTGTTCAAACGACTTTCGACTTTGTGGGTCTAGGGCCCTTAGTGCGATATGGCACAGTATATAGCTTTCTAAATTATCAATTTTTAGAGCTTGAATAGCCTTGTACGAGTGTTCAAAATTTTCTATAAAAGTGTTTAAGTGTACAGATGTCTCTTTCGTTAAAGGCGTAAAATTTAACATTTTGTCTAAATATCTGCCGACTAACATTCTTTTATCCTGGTATTTATCCAGTAAGCTTTGCCACACTACATCGTAATTGTCCGCAGAAATCGGAACGCTTTTGACGATATTTAATGCAGGACCTGTCGTACATGATATTAGGTAGTGAAATTTATCTATTTTCGTAACACTAGTTTGATTATGCACCAAAGAACAGAATGTCTCATAAAAAGTCGTAAAGTTTTCGATTTGACCGTCAAAAGTAAATAATTCCAACTTGGGAAGACGTGGCCTTTGGTCAGTTGAAGGAGTTTGTTCCTTATTACTAGGGTAATTAGGTTCATATTTGGCTGCAACTAACTTCGTTCTATAATATAAATCTTCAAAGTTTTTTAAATCCTGGCTATGGAATGATGATGTCTGGTCAATTTCAAGTTCCTTTTCAAAAATATTATAAATTATTTTTTCAAATGTTGACCTTAAAGTGTCAATTTCTTTAACCCGCAGTAAAAATAAATCCCTAGTTTCATCATCGCTAACCTTTTTGGACAAATCAAAAATGGTTTGTATTTGTTCAAAACATCGTTCTTTTCGTTTTATTAAAACAGTCAACGCTATAGGTACGTTTGAATTAGGATCTTCCTTTGGAGGCATGATTTTCAATCTACCTACAACCTTCAATAAAATGAAATGAACAAAATATTATTTTTTATGAATTATACGAAAAGGGATGTAAAATATCTAAAATATATATACTTGAACGTCAAGAAATATGTAATAAACGTTATTACAATTAGATATTTTCTAAATAACTAGCACATTTAAATATTTTACGCAATAACTGCCGCGTGGTCACTGTTACCTATTCACAGGTTATTGTACGTAAGCTATTTTTAGACAGCGATAGTTTTTAGATTAAAGGCACCACATCGTTCTAAGGTATCCAAATTGTAAGAAACCTATAGATGGCACTAGAATTGTATAAATCTGTTGGAATATGCCATAAATTATGGCGAAACTCGGTTCGAATGGACCAAAAAATTGTGTGGTTTTTGCACGCAATTTGAATGTTGCACTGGTTTTATAATTATTACTTAGTGGACTGTATAATTGTTAGGAAATATGACGAAATCTCTTGCCCAAATAGATAGGAAAGTATTGCACTAACCTGATATCTTCTTTAGCATATGCTTCGTCCCTTCTAGTCACGCACGGCGCACTTGATTGGTAAGCACACACACACTCGAGATGTAGGCAGAGACTCCTTTGACTTGTTTAATCCTTTAGGAAACGTTCCATGTGGATCCTTGGGATTTGATAGGAACACAAAATACGATGTCCTACTTCGCTCGCACCCGCAAGGCAAGTGAGTTGTAGATTGGTGGCGCCACTGTCTTGCGCAGGCGCCGGACTTGTCATTTACCAAAGTAAATACAAGTTAGTACAACTTAATATAACTACCTATCCATATATAGGCAAAAGATCCGACAATTGGAATTATTTTAATCAGCAACACGATCCTTTACAAAGCTAGAATTAGTAAAACTTCTTATGAAATCAATAAAATATTCCGGTTTCAGTAAAATTTAAATTAGGTATCTATATAGGAATATAAGTAGTGTTTTACGAACAAGATTGCCATCTCGGCCTATCGCGTACTAGAGGTACCTATTTCCGGCTGTCTATGTGAATCGTGTCGAACAATCTTTACCCACAAGATAAAAACATCTACTTACGTACCTACTTGTGGGATAAAAATTGTTTAATTTATAAATAATTAATTGCGTAGGTAAGTGTAGACTGCAGGTACCTAAGCTTACGTAGGTAATTAAATTAATCTCCCAGCCTAATGTACTCCAATCATTCACCAGTAATTTGTCTACATTTTTGTGATTGCAATAAAACGCGAAAGCTCATAAACCGGCGGCAACTTGGCTGTACTACATTATATAAAACGTCGGTCAAGTGCGCGTCGGACTCCCACACGAAGGGTTCCGTACTATCGGCATCGTACAAGAAATAACACTTTTAATTTTTTTTTTTAATTTTCAGTGTTTTAGAAATTTTTATCAAGTATATTTTGTTGTTATAGCAGCAATAGAATGCACATTAGGTACATGGAAATTACGACTCTACCACGGTTCAAGAAATCCAACCTGATGACAGACAGACGAACGGACGGACAGACAGCGGAGGCTTAGTACCTAATAGGGTCCCGTTGGCACCCTTCGAGTACGGAACCCTAATTTACAGTCTGTGATACCGCGAGTCGTAAACCGCGTAAGGATGCCGCATTAGGCAGGTATACGACCATCACTCATAAGTCATAACTAGCACACACACTAAGCAAAGCTCATTAAAAAGCTTTTACTCACTCATACGTGTTCATAGTCAATTATTTTTGATAATTGTCATAGAAATAAAATGCTCAAGAAATGAAATAAGTGCTTCAAACACGGCCCGAAAAATAACAGACAATAGGTATGCTTATTTTAATTTTTTAAAATATTATTTGCTATGCTATAATAGGTAGGTAAGTCTAAATAGTAAGTACCAAGGCACCTAGCTGAAGCGTCCTTGAAATATCTAAAGTAATTGCTAAACTGTTGCTAAACCTCTCTTTTAATCTAAGCCCATAGAATTATTACGTACAAAGTTCAAGGCGTTTTTTGTCGAGATGTAACAGTTTACGTTGCTTATCATATCTTGGTAGTTAAGACTGTTTACATCGTTTTTTTAAAAAGATTTATTACCTAACCCAAGAAAACAGTAGGTAAATACGTTAATAAAATTGTTGATTGTGATTTGGGATCATAACGGAAACACAGTGCAAGTACAACACAGGGAAACATACTGAAAAAAGTAAAAATCACAAATCCTTAATTTTAAAACATGCTTAAAGCACAGCATTCCATGCATTTTAACCCAGAAAACCACCACTATTTCATAGCTCCAATAGTATGTAAATAATTGATATTAGCACTGGCACCTCCTGGTCAATATAATGTTCATACAAAGCCACCAAAGAAAGCAGGCAGATGCAAGACACGTCTCGAGTCTCGTGTGTGTACACTGTAGTACATGTAACATGTAATCAGTGTGTACTGTGAGGAGCTATGAGCAGCAAGGCGACCGGTTCCTTGTTGACACACACTGCCGAATTTACAACGCACACACGCTCATAAATTAACATGCATCGGTAATTTCAACACGGTAGCTTAGGGTGACTATGACATGCGTTACGCGAAAAGAAAATTATGAAATATTTTTTACCCATGCATCCCTACGCGTGTGAGTAAAAAAAGTAAAGCAAACATTTTGTCCTTGTAAGTAATACTTTCATACCAATACCTATTATAAATGTAAAAGTATGTCTATCTGTATATCTGCTAGCTCTTTTCATGACCCAGCCATTAAACAGATTTTGAAAAATTTTGGTACAAAGATAGCTTGCATCAGCACAGCTTCCACTGGATTATTAAACACTTAAATCCATGCGAGTGAAGCCATAATATAATGAATATGAATACATACCTATATAATATATCTAGTTTGTTTTGTACTAAAACAAGTAGGAATATTTGAGTAGCTTTTTATCATGCCAATCACAAAATACATTGTAGAATAGGAAGTTAATTTTTGATGATAGCTTAAGTATAACTGAATAAAACTTCTTTTAATAGTGTTATTCATTTGCAACTAAAGTTTAGTATAGGTATAAGTACCTACCTATCCAATAGAAAAACGTAACGTCGCGTCGGCTCCAAAAACAAAACATTTCGTTTTTACAAAAATGTGTGATGATGATGATGTTCCACGTTTTGATAGCACAAAAAAAAATCAGTTAAACCAAAAATATTTAAATACGAAAACAACACATTTAACAAAATAATTAGCACTGCAGTGTACCTAATTAAAATAAAAAATATATGCGCCATGTGCCAAGTGAAATGATTTATATTAAGACTGGTCTAGACCAAAACCAGATCAAAACGAGTTTAACAAAACGTCAACTTCCTGACACCTGACAATTAAAATATACGTGCGCCTTGCAATGATACGACGAAGCGGCACTTTGACTAAGAAGTTATAATAAAAGTCTCAAATATGATATGTAGGTAGGTAGGTATGTCTAACGGGTGTCAACTATTTTGTTAAGACTCAGAAATACGCCGCCGAGATAACATACAACATTTCAAGTAGTACCTACCTAGTAGCTGTTTATCTATGATGAGTATGGAAAATTAAAGTGAGGAGAATTGCCTACTACATATTACTTGGTTGAATGAAATAGAGAGCTTACAACGCCGCACTGAGAAATATCAAATTATACTTTAGATGAAATACTTGTTATGTATCTACTCACATACCTACTTACCTCCTTAAGTTATAAAATCTTGGGATAAAACGGTGTTCTAGTATGTTAATCATCACAATATTTTTTTGCCAACTATAATTTTATGTACCTAACGTAGAATGTGAAAAGATGGTGAAAGAAATAAATGATTACCTAATGAACAAGTAAGTATATTATTGACATTGAATCAAGAAACTTCAATTTTTTTGTTGAGATTTTTTTGTAGCATAAGTTGGTAATCAACTTAGTAGTCAATTTAAATAGCAACTTTTTAGGTAAAAAGAAACATCATGCTTGAATGTGATTACACTATCGCAAATATTTAATTACGTAGAATCTTATCTTCATTTACTCGTTTAACAACAAGCTAGATAAGAAAAGAAAAATGTTAGTATTTCAATATCCTAAGTAACGCGTGGTCACCCTCGCCTTCCGTACAATAACTTATGACAATAGCGGTCGTGTATCGCCATTAATCGTTGGAGGCGCTGCGGGGCGGGGTGGCGGGCGGCGGGCGGCGGGCGGCAGGGCGGTGGGCGGGGCGGGGCGGGGCGCAGGCTCTACGGGACTCTTTACTTTTGTTGTAGGATCATTACTTATATAAAATGTTGTATAGACCTTACTTACATTGCCCGCTTGTGGCTTTTCGTTCAAATATAAGTAATGGATCCGAGACGTCGCTTAATTGTTAAAGGGCAGGTGTTTTCGCTGTTTTATTTCGTATTTATCAGATTGAACATTGAAAGTAATGTTTCCGAACACTAAACATATTTTATACCTTCTAAAACTTGCAATATTTTTTGTACCTACCATAAACCTACTTAAATTAGGTACTCATTATGTGGGTATGTACTAATTCAATTTTTTTTAAATACTTCTAAATTACTGAATCTAATTTCTAGTTTCTAGAGTTTGTAACGTTAGATACCCAATAAGTACAATATGATGTACTTACCTGCCTACTTAGGTATTATGCTAACTTCTTAACTCTTCTATAGTTCTAAGGTTATAAGTATGATAATAATAATTTATGAAATGTAGAGATGATTAATATTGAGGTAAGTTTATTAGACGCAGACTTGTAGGTAAAGCAAGTAATTTTTCACTTTTGCATAGAAAGAAAATTGCAAGCTTAGTTTAGATACAAGTTTAGCATGAGATACTAAGCTAAGCAGCCAAAAAACAGTTAAAAGCATTCTAACAATTCAACTCCCACTTGCGACAGTTTACGGCGCAAGCTTTTAACAATTTATCTAGTTACGACAGTTTACAATGCTCTACAATTTGCATATTTATAATATTAATTTGGTCTTATCACCAAACTTTGTTTATCTCGTCAGTAAAGATTATTCGTTAATTATTAATATAATTTGTCTGTGGTTTATCACTAGTACATAGGTAAATATACCTACTTACTTAACTATCAGTGTACCGCAGTAAATGGAAGCGCGGTTCGTTGATCAAATATACCTAGTAGTAGAAGATAATTAACTGGGAAAGATTTTACGAGGCTTTTAAGGATATACCTATTAAATTCACAATGTCGGCACTTACTTACATATTTAATAGGTAACTAATGGTTTTGCTTATTTGATAAAATAATAAAAAGCCCCCTTTAAAAGTGCACAATAAAGATACCAATTAAATATTTTATGATTAAACTTCCTTGTCTACTTGGAGGTGCCTATTTACACTAAGTAGATAGGCTAACTTAATAAATTAAGTTACCTATATCTTTATAACAAAATTCAGCATCTACTTCCTACCTACTTAATTAGATACAGCTAACAATTAATGATAAGCTCCAGATGTGCAATTTCAATAAAATATTATACTTATTAATACTTATATTATAATAATAATTATACTTAGTAATACTTACTATCATGTAGTAGCACATTTAGGTACCTAGGTACTAGGTAACTGTTGCACACAACTAGGTAAGTACAGAGAAAAGAATCAGCTTGTACGTTATTGATGCTCATAAGAACTCAGTTTATGAACCTCGTACTCACGTAGAATGCTATGGATTCTTTCGTTGTCTCTAGGTAAGTACCTACCTACTAGGTAGGTACCTAGTTGACAAACGTTCAATCAGTCCTTCTTTAAATTTTTAACTTTCATTTTTTTTTACTTTACCTACAATTTTAAGAGTTCCGAACCTCAAAAGGAAAAACGGAACCCTTTTATTATAGGATCACTTTGTTTTCTGTATGTCAATCCGTCTGTCCGTCTGTCGTGTCTGTCAAAGAAAACCTATGGCATGGTTCCCGTCCCGTAGAATCATGACATTTGGCAGGTAGTTTGGTACTTAGGTCTCATTGCACAAGTACTTAAACGAAAAAATCCGAAAACCGTGAATTTGTGGTTACATCACAAAAAAAAAAATAGTTAAAATATGTTTCAATTTTCAAAGCAAGATAAACTCTATACTTAAGTACTAAGTGGGGTATAATATTAAAACGGGTTTACATGTACCTTTTAAAGCAGATTTTTTATTTATTTTTACGGATAAGATGGATAATACGGATTTATCGTGAAATACGTCGGAAACAATACCCAAGTACGGAACTCTCGGTACGCGAGTCTGACTCACACTTAGCCGGTTTTTTTTTGTAAAAGGTAGAGCTGAGGTAGGTAACTAATTAGCCAGTTGCCAGTTAGGTAGGGGAGAGTGTGGATGAAAGAGCCAGTTTTGAATAGTGTAAAAAAAAACACACTTTTACTATATTATTTTCAAATGAAACTAGGTTTTCTTATAATCACTTTAATTGGCAATGTTATAAAATAAAAATAAAGAGGATAACAACGCTGATAATCTCTTATATAAATAGTTTAAAAAAAAAAGGAAATCGGCTCTTTCATAGCAGCAGGTCAATGAAAGAGCCACCATGTGTTATGAAAGAGCCGATACCTACTTTTGAGGTACTAAACGGTTTTTTATCAATTAAAATTATATTAAGTATTTAAAATCAGATTAATACTAAGCTTACTTTAGTATTTCTATGAAAATCACAATTTTTAAACAGTCTCAGTAATAATTAAACATTGTCTTAATCAACAATTAAAACTTTTGAACTTTGTCTTAGTCAAAAATTAAATAATTAATAAAAAATTGTCTAAAAACATAAAATAGAGCCCTTTTTCGTATTCTTACTCTATAACTTAAAAAATAAAAACAATTTAAAATTAAAAACATTTTTGGCAGAAGAAATTAATCACCCCTTTGTGGCCACACGATAACGCTAACGCTGTTCTATTTATGGACTGATTCCCAGCAAGCACTTCTTTTACAGCCTCTTCTATTGCAGCAGTTGTGGGCCTTACCCGTTTTTTAGCTGTTGATGCTTGCGAAGACATATCTTTTTATTCTGAAACATTTATCATATAATAATGAAATAACTAAAATTAAAAATTTTGGACACCCCCGACCTCTATAAATATGACTGGTAGAGAATGCCATTAGGCATTAAGTCCGCTTTTTGTTTTTTTTTGTATTTTGTGCAATAAAGATTAAATAAATAAATAAATAAATTATAGCTAAGAACAATCTCTATCACATCAGTTATCAAACAAAAAAAAGAACCATCAGAATTAGTCCATTGGTTTAGGATCTACGTGGCCATAGACACACACACACACACACACACACACAGAGACAGACACACAGACACACACGTCAAACTTATAACACCCCTCTTTTTTCGTCGGGGGTTAATTAAAACTAAACGATGTATTGAATGAGCCAGTTTTCGTGTCAAGAAAGAGGCGGCTCTTTCAAAGCATAAATAACTGGCTCTTTCAAAACACGACGCTTTTAAAAATATAACTTCAAAAAAAAGGCACTATACCAGAACGCTGATCTGATATTATTTATGCAAAACAAGGGTAAATATATAGACGCCAATACTGTATATCAGTTTTGTCAACTTATGCAATACCCTTTTTGAAAAAAAAGATGAAAGAAACACAAAGAAACTTACTTTTTGGCTTCCGAATTTTCGTAACAGTCCTGTGAGGCCATTTGTTGTCGTAGAACTGTCAAATGTTTGTGGGTAACAGCTATCCAGTGTTGCCATTTAAGGAGTAAAATTAAACTTTGGTAGAATATCGATAAGTAATGGAAAATCACATCGGCTCTTTCAAAGCATGGCTCTTTCATGCACACTCTCCCCTACCTACCTACTCTTGCGTAGCAATAAAAGTACGTATTTTATACATAAGTATGTACCTAATGTAAGTAAATACAGAAGCTAATCTAATTGTAATAAAACGAGTTAACAAGCCGAGTTTACGAGGCGGTGAGTGGTCGTCACTCGCCGCCGCCGCCGCCGGTCACTTTGTCTTGCTGTTCTACGCCACAGACTAGAGAAAAAGATAGAAATTAATCATAATGAAGCCTGTTTGAAATGAAGTAGACAGAGTAAAACGTCATGCGATCACTCTCTTTTAAATTATTCCAGAACTAAGACTTCAATAGGTTATTGCTAATAGAACCTTTAGACCTCCTGTCTAAAGGTTCTGTTATGTATTTTTAGATGAAAGTACCTACCCTGTCATACCCTACATACACTTATATTTTTTTCTGGAATCAACAATAACACAAAGAGAGCCACTAAACCATTTTTTTTTTGGTGAAATCATGGCATGAAGAAATAGATATTAACTTTTTATAGAAAACTTAGTTACTATTCAATATTTGGAGCATGTCAAGAGTTTTTGACTGTTGGGGAAATTAGGTAGTTTTGTGAAATAGCCCGATTTCAAATTAAAAGTGGATTCACACTTCCACTATTTAAGATCAATTTAAAATCGGCTTCTTTAGATCTGTTTCATATATTATCTATGGGCCTAATTATATTATTCCCATAGTCTGTGCTGTGTCTGTATTCAAAGCTACACGTTTATGATTGTTCGTTTGCTGGCAGTAGGTTTACGACTTGATTGCCCAATTCCAAGTTTATGATGGCTAGTAATAAGTGTTTGTACACCAGTGTACCTATTTTAAACATTCACAACATTTATTTATTAACAAGTACAAAGGTATATTAAAGGCACATAAGCTAATTATTTAGTTAAGCTTCTTAACTTTTACCTGCATAAAACATACCTACCTACTTACATAAGAATAAATAAATAATTACCTTTTAAATATTTTTAATTAGGTAAGTAGGTATGTATTTCTCAAATTCGTGGTTAGTTAACAATTTAATATTCACGAATTGCATCTAAGCAGGTAGGTTAGTATATACCTAAATAGCTAGATAATACCTATCTAGTCATTGCACCAACAACCTTCAATATCGTTTTCGTACGTGATTGTGGGAGCGTTACAAATTGCATAATCTTAATGCAATAGCAAGATAACATGCACCTTCCTCGCTAAAAGAGGTCGCGGTCTAAAATTGCACTCAAGAGAATACCCGGGGTATTGCAAGTGTGATGTGTCTGCTGGGTTACCAATTTGCGTCTCCGTGCGGCTTCTCAGTCTCCAGATGGTGGTGGACTGCAAGGAGATTGGAGTGCAGTCCTCGGATGTTTGTGAGGTGCACTTTCAGCGAGAGGAAGTGCTGCCGCCGTTTAAACTTTCTGTTCTTCTTATTGTGTTTCATTGTTTAAAAAAGGGGTGAATAGGAGGGGGAATGGCAGTTGTACGAGGCGGTACGTTCTTAGACTCCGCGATTTTTGAACAAACTACACAGCTGGAAGGCTCGACTGGAGACTGCGGGGACGCCCGAACCTGCGCGCCTGAGAGTTCCCCATGTTCTCAAAGGTGTGTGAAGTCTGTCAATCCGTACTGGGCCAGCGTGGGAGACTATGGCCTAAACCCTTCCCACTCTGAGACCTGTTCTCAGTAGTGCGCCGATAATGGGTTGATCACTGAGCATTCAAACTAAGAATAGGCAGTAGTTAATTGCCTCTATTAATCGTGCTGCCATCACTACACGTGTGTTAAGTATGTCAATACTTACCTAATTATACAAACCACCGCAACAGCGTCGTGTCGTTATGCTCTGTCGTAAGGTCAAACAAAACAAAAAGTCTTCAGTGTGATCTTCCACTAACGGTACGGTACTCCATGGCTCAGTCGCAATATTTCCGCGCGCCATATTTCAGCGCTATCTACTCCGCGCGTGTCGGCCACATGGCGCACGCGTCACAGACGCGCCATTAACGCCATAACAGCTCTTATCTGCGCTATCAGATCTGATAACTGCGTTATCACTCCCACGCAATTAGCAGTTTTAACTCACATGCTTTTTGTTGTTGCCGGGATGGGTTCACAATCACATCTGGGTCATTCAATGTTAACTAGCGTTGGCCTCAAATTCGGGGTTCGGGGGTTCTATCCCTGCCACGCACTTCTCACTTTTCAGAACTATACCTGTTTAACTTTTAAGCAATTCAATATCACTCGCTTTAAAGTAAAGGAAAACATCGTGAGCAAACCAATGATAGTGTACCTACCTATATAAAAAACTATCTATCTTCTAAAAAATATATCTGACAGTTTTAGATAATGTTTTCAAAAGTACCTATGTGAAGTGTGTCAATCCGCACTTGGCCAGCGTGGTGGACTATGGCTAAGCCCATCTCATTCTGAGAGGAGACTCGTGCTCAGTAGTGAGCCGGTGATGTGTTGATGACGATGATGATTACTCTATGCTCACTTTGAGGTGGAATTTCTGAAAATCTTCCTTGATGGGAGACTGCGGTTTGAAGGAAACTACCCTATACTTACCTGACTAGGTACTAGGTAGGTATTCGTGAGAACTTTTTGTTTTTCTGAGATAAAAGCAAATATCCGTCTATGCTTGGAGTTTTTATAAGTATGTTGTGATCAAATCAAAAATGAAAACGAACGAATGAGAGAACTAAAGTATCTAACCGACATAGCTCAACGGGTTGCGAAGCTGAAGTGGCGATAGGCAGGCTATTTACTTACTTAGTTTGAACAACCGACCAAGGTGCGCCTCCTAGGATGGTGACCTCGCACCGGAGAGCGGAGCGTCTGAAGACCCCCCACTGTAGGTGGACAGACGACATCGAACAAGTTGCAGCGAGCCGCTACATTCAATCGATCGATATCGATTAATAATGTGAGGATGATTAGGTATACGTAGAATAGTCATACTCGTTTTGGACTTGAGAGCTTATACTGTCGAGTTATAAATCTAAACCTGTCCGAATGGCGCCATGAGAATTTTACGATTATTTCATTTGCTAATGCATTTTCGTATTCCAAAACTAAAAAGTGTGTCGTAGCATACCATACGCAGGTCGGGACATTTGTAAACGCTTAGTAAAAACGTACAGACCGCAGCTGAAGTGAGTGCACCTGCGTCGACCACTTGACACCACGTGCACTGCGCCACTTCAATACCGACTGCAGTCTGGAGTTGGAAATCGTGTCTTATGACGAGGTGGCAAGGCGTTAGTGGATCGAGAAATGTGTGGTATGTGAGCCATCAGTTTAAATCCCCACTTTTTTCTACGTGAGAACTTTGAAGTTAACCGTTATCAGTCTGAATTTCACTACTACTATAGTACGCGACAGGTAGAGATGACGATCGGGGTATGAGGCGGGGTCGGGGAGACGTCCAGCAAACCCGCACGTCACCCGCACCGGGTTAGCGCGAGGGCTGCGCGGGTGTACTGGACGTCCCCACCCCGATTGCCATCTCAACTTGTCGCACACTTTACGTCGTAATATTCGATCTATAAATACTACAGAGTATCAAGTCAAACGAGCAATAGATAAATAAAAGGCAAACTCTTTTGAATTGACAGATATAGGTATGTCTGTTCGTAGCACCTCTACGGATGGTTGAGTAAGTAGGTATGCTGGCTATATAACTACTGATAGAAATAACCAAGAAAATTAATTACCTAAGTAAGACGTCCTAACAATGAGTAGCGTTGTGGTAATAAAGGCGTTTATGCACTTATTCGTATTCGTTTTCGTACAAATACGATTCAAAGTGGCCCTCATACAAAATGTTCATGCGCTTGTGCACTCATTCGATTCGTATATACCTAAGTATAATTATCTGCAAGCAGGATGCCACCGTGGCACATGAGGTATCTAATGGAGAGATAAATGATCTAATTGATTCGGATATAGAGCAGAGCGGGATCCCGCAACAAATAGATCACAAGCCGCGCGCGCATGGGAGCATCGGAGTGAGTGCGGAGCATTGATTGATTATCCAGAGCGATACGCCAGATACCGGCCACGTCACCCCCACAGGGCTGACACATCAGCATTCCGTAATATCAATGAAACATCTCAAACTTTCCATCAGAGACGTGCGAGGATTCAAACAGAGGAATTTGTGAACATCCGATGAGCTACGTCGGTCGTCTAGCTTACGCACCACCACCACGCAGCACCGCACTAATTCCAAAATCACTCTACGCACGTTTCGCCCCGACACCGGAGTATCCTCAGGAGATGTAGAGCTTCCGATGCCCACTCGCAAACTTGGACATGACAACAAGCCGCAGCGTGCGAGCCCTGCGCTGTGGCCGCGAGCGTCTGAGTGGCGGCGCCAGACGGCTCGAGTGCGCTAAAAGCGGCGCCGCCGGCTTGCCCTAGGTCACACGAACAGACACGCCACTTACGCCGCACCACCCGGACACCCCGCCACCGCCTGCTACTCCTCAGCCGCGATCAAACGAACCTCCGAACCTGGATCATGTTGCTGTTGTATATTGATGCTAGTCGGTTGTCCTATACAATCTTTTTTTGCTAGAATGCGTGCGTTCGACGACAGTCATGCTTAAAAATCGGTCAAGTGCGATTCAGACTCGCTCACGAATGGTTCCGTATCATCGTACAAGAAGTAAAACTATTTTATTTTATTTTATTTTATTGAAAAAGTACACAAAACAGGTTGTTACTAAAAATGGTCCAAACATAAAACAAAAGATCCTAATCTAAGTGACAACCCCTAATAAGTGTACACAGCAATACTATACCTAAATAAAATATACATTACACGAGATATACACAGAATTTTTAAAATGAAGGCTTAATAGAAACTATTTTTTTTTATTAGTATTTATTGTTATAGCGGCAATAGAAATACACATTCGGTGTAAATGTCGTCTCTGTACCTATTACGAGTAGGCAGAGTCCGCTTCACGAGATAGGTATCTGTACCAACAGAACGCTGACAAACATAATTATCTACAGTACAGAAGGACAGACGGACGAATAAACAGACTACGACTGACTGACTGATCTACGAGTATCAACGCACAGCCTATAAGTACCTTACCTACTGCTGGAATTAGAAACTTGTGACAGTAGTTCCTTTCATAATAAGTATACTTTGGAGATTCCGTCCCTATAAGGGATGAAAAATAGGAAAGTCCATCATTTTTCAAGTTACCTATATCCACATTTTTTTTTTAATTAAGACGTACTTACTCGTTTTAATAATAATCAAAAACATAAGACCTTTACCTCATCTCATTACTGATTAAGAACATTATACTTATCTACTTACCTTTTTATTTCGACAGTGTAGCTAATAAAAACGTAAACGAAGCTGTAAATTCGGCGCGACGTGCCCGTTACTCGCGATTTACGGCCCCGGGGGGTGGGAGGGACCCGGCGGTGCGCGGGGCGGGGGGCGGGGGTCCTGCATAATGTACGTGCATCATTTTCGGCGAGCATAAATTGCGGCTGCAGCGGCCCCGCGGTGCTAATGCATCGCATAAATCCAGCTAGCGACTTGCCTGCGAGGGAATTTAGCGCACATTTGCACTCCGAGAGAGGGCTAACCTCTGATGTATCCATATCCACACTTTAATATTATAAATACGAAAGGGTGTATTTCTGTCTGTCTGCTAGCTTGTCATTGGTGGGTGCAGAGTTAGCTTACCTACACCTCGGGAACGGACATAGGCTACTTTTTAGGGTTCCGTACCTCAAAGGAAAAACGGAATCCTTATAGGATCACTTCGTTGTCTGTCCGTCGTGTCTGTCAAGAAACCTATAGGGTATTTCCCGTTGACCTAGAATCATGAAATTTAGCAGGTAGGTACCTAGGTATTATAGCACAAGTACAGGAATAAATCTGAAAACCGCGAATTTGTGGTTACATCATTAAAAAAAATGTGTTTCAATTTTCAAAATAAGATAACTATACCTACCAAGTGGGGTATCATATGAAAGGGCTTTACTTTACCTGTACATCCTAAAACAGATTTTTGTTTATTTTTATGTAGGTATAATAGTTTTTGATTTATCGTGCAAAATGTAAGAAAAAATATCCGAGTACGGAACCCTCAGTGCGCGAGTCTGACTCGCACTTGGCTGGTTTTTTTTTCTCGAATGCACTACCTACCGAAGCTTTTATAAAGCTGTGTGTATCGGATACCTTTCCACTATGGTCGTGTTCTAAAACTCTCTAGGCACCTACCTAAATACTACTACTTATCAGTTATCATTCCTCTTATATTTCCTGAAATTGGAACGCAACCGAAGCTTTAAATTAACCCGAGGACGAGGTGTCAAATATTTGTGTGTCAGTAAATCTCCCGACGCGCCTCCCGGAATGCACCCGGCGCTATTACCAACACTCCGTGCATGCCCGGGCTTCAGTGTCTCGTTAGCTCAACGCGTTTCCCACCTCTATTACCTGCTAGCGTTCAAATAAATATAAATAGAAGTTTATTTTAAGCAATCGTCTTATAATATTTTTTAAAATAAATATTTTTTAATAAAACGAGTCATAATAATAAAACACAAATATTCCGCCAAACAATCAACTAAAAAGTAAAATACGCATTCAAATCGCGACTGTACAAAATGCAATCTAGAAATCTATTTATCTGTGTCCAGCAACATCTCTCTCGAGCGCCACTATTAGCGATTTGGCTCACGTGGAGTAAAATTACGTTTTTAAAAATTCCATACAATCCTTTGCATTCGTATTAAAAAGTATCCTAGATCATTCCTCCTACAGTCGCTGAAAGTGTCCAATAGGATACCTGAACCGTTTCTAAGCCGACAGAGAACGATTTTAAATTGGGTGTTTATCCCCTTCTTGTTTGTGTCCCACAATTAATACCTACTTGATAGAGGATCCAGCGTTTTATCGTGGCTAAAAAATGCCTCCGAGTGGACCGCACGGTGCTCAGCACATCTGGGTAGTTTTTTGCGCGCATAAATCCTCACCTTCAGCGACTGCTACGAGTAGCTCCTAATAACAACAAATTCCCTTCACATATGATGTGTAAAAGAACACCGGTACTAAATAACAGTAAGTAATAAAATACAGCTACGTAACTGTCAACGATATTTCATAGGGTAACATTATCCAAGACAAATATACATTAATTTTTAGTGATGATTAATAACACAAGAGTTTTATTTCGTTTGGTCTAACTATAAGTAGCTGTACATTATGGCATCTTGGCACATACTTCTCTAGATTCTATAAGACGCTAGGTATTCATTTTGAGTCAAGGTATCCATCCGTTGAAACAGTCTATAAAGAGTCTATAAGATATCGCAGAAGATCCAAAGCGTTAAAGCAATAAAAGAAAAGATTTAAAAAATCAGATGAAAATTCGCCCACCGCTGTCTGGAATTACCTAGGTTCAGATACTTATCATAATAATGATACAAACTTCAATACTCAGCAGACATGAATATCGCTATCGTTGTTTAGATTAAATAGGTTTGTAATTATTTTGTCTTTACATTGGTAGAGTCCTAATCTGTACTCATATTATTATTATCTATGACAACCAGTAGCCTGAATAGGATCTCATTAATCAGGAAACATTCCGTTGTAGGTACCTAATAGGTAAAAGATTATTATATTTGTATGTACCTACCTACCAATTATTATGTATTATTCATTATGGTTATTTAGGTAAGTGCTATTAGTATCGAAATTATTGCATCTAATTAAATATAAGTAGAGCTTATTATATTTTCCTTTATTAATACCTATTACAGTAATAACATTTATTAAAATTATAGGGACTGTTTATCGCGATAAGCAATTAATTGTAATATTTCAAATGTTACGACCTAATCTATGGTAGGAACCTACCTAGGTACCTACCTACTCCAAGCTAAAGCTAATTCGTCTTTTCAATTCAACTCAAGCATTAGGAAAAATGTTCTGTATTCTGAGGTAAAGTTATTTTAAGTATTTAAATAAATATTTCATTTCATTTGTTTAATGTATCAATTTCTTCAATTTTTTTGAAGTTAATATAAGCTGAATTAGTTTCGTCCCAATCAGATGAGTGTAAGATTATCTACCAACCTTTAAACCTAAATTATTATTTTTGACCGCGACGTATAATCTCTGCAAGAAAGAAAATAGAAAAATTTGGAAGTTAGACACAAATCAGCTTATAAATTGTAGGTAGGTACTATTTCAATAATTGTTTTACCACTATGGTTCGATAACGCAAGCCTGTATTGCACAAAATGAAGTAAAACTATAGAAATCAGTACAACAATTAGTAGGTACATTACTTATATTATTATAAATAAGTAGGTAATAGGTATAAATGAATAGTAAAATGTGCAATCAGGCACTTGTTGCAACGATATGTTTCTGTGCGATATTAGGTAACTGAGTCACTGTGGCAAGACGTTGCAGGCGAACCAACATAACGATACACTTGCGAAAATATAATCACACCTTTATGCTAAAGTAATAGAGTTCAAAATCGTATAGATAGTGTTATTTGAAACGCACGTGATATCGCATGCGCGTGCGTGATCTATCTCTGAATGCGCATAAGCAAGTATCAGCTGCGATAGGGTTGGACGCCATCGCTGTATCATAATAAATTGTTATTTTGTTCCAATTTCTAAGAACCTTTGGGGCTCACTGATAAGGATATTAGTTTCACCTGATAGATTAATGCTTTGTAAATTGTTTGTCGACTCGAGATCGTGACTCGATGCTCTTTAAAAAGCATGATCTCGCTGAATCGGTAAAGTTCGCAACCCGCAATCGACAGTATTTAGTTATGTTTGTTCAATCCAATAGCGTAAAGCTTCATTGCTCTGTACTATAAATAATTCTACATGCTTATTCTAGCGTTCATTTTGTGCTATTTATTAGCTTATTAGGTATCTATCTACTGCTATTTCTGCTTAAGTCAAATCATACATCGATGGATTTAAACAATAACGACAACAAACAAACTAACACACACACAAACAAACAACAAAGCGGAAGACCAGTCGACCGATCTGAGCGGTCGTGGTCATCACTGCATTTTTATCAACGCGTCTCCATTCCTCTCTGATGGCTGCCTTCCTCGTGCACTCATGTGAGGGGACGTCCATCGCACCTCTCACTTGGTCTATCCTTCTCATGGGTCTATCCATCCACGTGCTCTGGTCCCCTCTACTCTTTCTCGAGCTACTAGACGTTCAATGGAGACGTCGTCGCGTCTAGATAATAATGTTATGTGATCAAAGAAAGTGAGAATGCGAGCCCGCACAGCAGAGAATTATAGACGCTGCTTGATGCCGAGTTCTTTGAGAACGGATTTGTTGGTCCGAATAATCAGTCCAAGATTCTCCAGCACCACGTCGCATCGTTTTACTCTCACATACTCGCAGGGTCCACGTCTCCGAATGACCTTCGTATGAAGGCTATAGTAATTGATTGTAATTTTCTTGTTATATTTTGGCCGCAGAACTGGGAGCTCAATGAGAGGATGAGCGCCTAGCCGGCGGAGGGTCGGAGGGTCGGAGGGTGGGCGCCGGGAGCGGAGCGGAGGCAGCATGTTCGGCGGCGGCGGCGGCGGCGGCGCGTACGGCGGCGACTGCGGCGACGGCTACGGGCTGGGCTACGTGGCGGGCGGCGGGCGGCTGCAGCAGTACGCGCACTTCGCGCCGCACCAGACCTGGCACCACCACGCCGCGCACCACGACACTTACGGTATGTTAGAATATATTGTATCAATAGACAATGCCTACTCTGTGGAACAGTCACTATGTCTACACATTTTTAATCTGTGGTCTTTCTTCCTTCCCAACATGGACGCCTTCACGCACGGATTTTGTGTTTATAATAAAACTGATTAAAAAAGCCTCTTTCACAAAAATAGTACTTTCATTAAAATCCTAATAGGTTATGCGGCCCAGCCACGTAATCTATTTTGATTTTGCATTGATTACTATTTATTGTGAAATATTACAACTTGAAAAAACGCGTGGCGGCCATTGCGGCGCGGTCGGCGAGGTACGGAATTATCTCTGCAAATACTGCCTGTTCAAGGTAGGAAGTCAATTATTACAATCAAGTTGGTTGGAGCAAGCTGTAAGATGGAAAACACAACTATTATACCAGTGGCTCAAGGCACGGTATGTAAACTGGAGGGTCCAAAAAATTGGAACATTTGGAAATTTCAAACATCAGTTTTACTGAGAGGGCAAGGTTTGTTTGACATCGTAGAGGGTAAGAGCGTCAAGCCCGATGATCCAACACAAAAAACTTCATGGGAAAGCAAGGATGCAAAGGCTCAATCATTGTTAGTTACAAGGATGACTGAGGACGTCATGTTGCATATTATAACCTGTAGTTCTGCAGCTGAGATGTGGAGAAAGCTTCAAAGTGTGTATGAACAGAAAAGTGAGACAAATATACACATAATCCAACAACGGTTCTTCCAATTTAAATTCGACGAAGGTATGGAAATGTCGTTTTTTCTATCCAAAATCCAGGAAATTAAGAACAATCTCAAGCAGATGGGAGAGGATATTTCAGAAAAATTTGTAATCACAAAGGTGCTTATGTCATTACCAGAGAAATACAAACATTTTGTGTCAGCATGGGAGTCTGCTCCGGATGACAAACAAACATATGATAATTTGGTTGCTCGACTGCTCGTGGAAGAGGAGAGGATGAAGGAGGCTTCGAGTTCAACGCCTGCATCAGCTTTTGCAGCTAACAGGAATAGTGGTAAAAAGTTTCAGTGTTTTCGGTCTAAAAATTATAATCATTCTCAATCTGAGTGTAAAGTGAAGACGGACAGTCCAGTGAAAAATCAAAATTATGCCTACGGTAACAATAAGCCAGAACTCCGCTGTTATTTTTGCAGGAAATTAGGTCACAAGAAGAGTCAGTGTAAATTTAGACTAAATAAACAAGGTACTAGCTCTAGCAATGCATTTGTAGTCTCAAACTCTTTGAAAGATTATAACCAATCTACTTTTTTGGTCGACACAGGCTCGAGTGATCATATGTGCAAAGATAAAGAATTGTTCACTTCTTTTACTGATATGACAAATAAATTTGTAATGCTAGGAGATGGCACACCTATTAAAGTGTTAGGGTCAGGCAGTTTAATGGCACAAGTATATAATGGTAAAGTATGGGTCGACTCGACCATAGATAATGTTTTGTATGTCCCCGACTTAAAAACTAATTTGTTTTCTGTAAAATGTGTTACGTCTAAAGGTTATGTCATGGTGACAGATGAAAATTCATGTAAATTTTACAAGAAAAACCAACTGTCTGCTATTGCAAAGAGGATTGATAACCTTTATTATTTAGATTTTCGTTATAAATGTAGTGAAATAAATATGGTGCAAAATAATACAGACTTAAATGAGTGGCATCAAAAACTTGCTCACCAAAACATGACCTATGTCAAAGAGGTGTTAAAAAATAATAACATTTGCATTGAGGGTGCAAGTAGTGTGCAAGAACAGTGTGAAAGTTGCTTAGAGGGCAAAATCCATCGTTTACCCTTTCCAAGTAGTGAGATAAAAACAACCAAAACTTGTGAGTTAATTCATGCTGATGTTTGTGGCCCTATGGAACAAACGTCGCTTGGAGGTGCAAGGTATTTTGTTGTTTTCAAGGATGATTATTCTAACTATAGGAGTGTGTATTTTTTGAAAGGGAAGGATGAAGTTAAGATCTGTATAGAGAATTTTTTAAATAAATCTGAAAATGAAACGGGAAATAAAGTTAAATATTTTAGAAGTGACAACGGGTTAGAGTTTTTGAACAAAGATGTAGCTCAATTGTTTCATAAACGTGGTATTATTCATCAACAAACAGTCCCATATAGTCCTGAGCAAAATGGTAAGGCAGAACGGGAAAATAGAACTTTAATTGAAGCGGCTAGAACTATGCTGTGCGCTAAGAAGTTACCTAAATATTTGTGGGCAGAGGCAGTTAATACAGCTGCATATGTTTTAAATAGAACAGGTAAAAGTACTATAAAAGATAAAACTCCTTATGAGTTGTGGTCTAACAAAAAGTTTGATATAAATTCTTTAAAAATCTTCGGCACACCTGTTTATGCCCATATTCCTAAAGAAAAAAGAAAGAAGTGGGACTCAAAAGGCGAAAAAGGTATATTAGTGGGTTACAGTGAGAATGTTAAGGGTTATAGAATATATTTCTCATTCAAAAACACGGTTGACATTAGGCGTGATGTAGTGTTCATGAAAAGTTCATTTTCTGAAGAAAAACAGTCTTCACAAGTACATGAAGAAACTGTGTATGTAGAAAGCACTCATAGTGATAACTTAGAATCAAAGTCTAGTACTGTGTGTGAAGAAAACTTGTGTGATGAACAAGAAAGTATGTATGAGGTTGAAAGTCAAAGTGGGAGTAGTGAAAATGACACTGTGGTCTATACACAAGATAAACCTAAGCGTATCCGTAAGAAAACCTCTTTTTTCAGGTGTAATAATGTTTCTTCTGTAGATGAAATACCTACTACATACAAAGAGGCTATGTGTAGGCAGGATGCTAGTAGTTGGCAAAAAGCTATTGATAGGGAGTTAGAGACATTAAAAAATAACAATACTTGGGAATTTTGTGATTTACCTCAAAATGCTAACGCTATAAGCAGTAAATGGGTTTTCAGAACGAAGAAATCAGGTAAAACTATCCAATATAAAGCGAGGCTTGTGGCTAGAGGCTTTGAGCAAACTGATTTAATGGATTTAAATGATATTTATGCACCCGTGGCAAAGCTGTCAACTTTCAGGTTATTTACCGCAGTAGCAACTCAGTGTAAATTACCTATATATCAAATGGATGTTACTGGGGCTTTTCTGTATGGGGAAATTGATGAAAAGGTGTTTATAAAGTTACCCGATGGGGCTTATAGTGGGGATAAAAATATAGTTAAGCTAAATAAGTCGTTATACGGTCTCAAAAAGTCACCTAAAAGCTGGAACCAAAAATTCAACTCTACAATTTCTAAAATTGGGTTTAAAAGGTCACAATGTGACTCATGTTTATATACAAAGTGTGATAGTAAAGATAAAATGTATGTTCTTCTATATGTAGATGATTTGTTGATTTTTGGAAGTAATGAAAAACAAATATCAGATTTTAAGTTATTATTAAATAAAGAATTTAGCATGAAAGACTTAGGTTTAGTGTCAGACTTTCTAGGTATCAATGTCAAGCAAAATTTAGATTCTGGTATTACTGAATTAAATCAAAAACGTTATTTAGAAAGTGTATTAAGAAAATTTAACATGCAAGATTGTAAACCGATATCTACCCCTATTGATCAAAACTTTAATACAAAAATATTGGAAAATAAAGAGTGTTGTGATAAAAATATTGAAAATCAGTGTAGACAGATAATAGGTAGTCTAATGTATGCAGTCTTAGGAACAAGACCAGACCTATGTGTGTCAATTTCTATACTTTCTAGGTTCCAAAACAGAGCAAATACTGCTTTGTTAAGCTCTTTAAAGCGTGTTTTGAGATATGTAAAATATTCTTTAAATTATAAGTTAGTATACAAATGTAATGATGCGTCATTGATAGGCTACTGTGATGCTGACTGGGGAGGAGACTTGCAAGATAGAAAATCCACCACCGGCTATTGTTTTATGTATTCCAATTGCTTAATTTCATGGTGTTCTAAGAAACAAAGTTCAGTGAGTCTCTCTTCTACGGAATCAGAGTACATAGCATTAAGCATGGCAGCAAGCGAAGCATGCTGGTTGCAAAACTTGTGTCAAGATTTTGATATTCATACTGATAAGATAATAATGTATTGTGATAATCAGTCTGCTATTACAGTTGCAAGCACCACATGTATAAAAAGGCTTAAACATATAGATATAAGGTATCATTATATAAGGGAACTTGTCAATAAAGGTAGAATTTGTTTGAAATATGTAAAAACTGAACATCAGGTGGCTGATATGTTTACAAAAGCTTTGTCTAAAAATGTGTTGCATAAGTTTTCATGTATGGTCCACCTGATAATATAATTTTAAAGGTTTTAATCATTTGGAATTTGTTTGGTCTGTTTCAAAATGTAACTTAGCTTTTCGATTTTTGTTAAGGTGTGTGTGTAAAGTATATTTTTGTTAATTAATGTGTAAATGTTGGGAGGTATCTAAATTTTTAATAATAAAGTAAGCATTGAAGGGGGGTGTTAGAATATATTGTATCAATAGACAATGCCTACTCTGTGGAACAGTCACTATGTCTACACATTTTTAATCTGTGGTCTTTCTTCCTTCCCAACATGGACGCCTTCACGCACGGATTTTGTGTCTCTAATAAAACTGATTAAAAAAAGCCTCTTTCACAAAAATAGTACTTTCATTAAAATCCTAATACGGTAAGTTATACGAGGATGTGTCGACTGCCGACCGCTTGTTTTATCTTTTTTTCCCATTCCATCCGCCTGTAAGCGTCCACTGCTGGACATAGGTCTGTCTCAGAGCGCGCCAACAAACATAGTTCTCCGCCTTCCTCATCCACCCGCTCCTCGCTACCTTCTTCAGGTCATCGCGCGCCATCGGTCCAACGGGCTAGAGGTCGACCCACACTGCGCTTACCGGTACGCCGTCTCCACTCCAGAACATGTCTGCCCCATCGGCCGTCGGTTCTGCGACAGACATGACCTGCCCATTGCCAGTTCAGCTTGCTAATCCTTTGATCTGGTTATCATCATCATTATTGTCAACCGATAGACGTCCACTGCTGGACATTGTAAGGACTTCCGCACGCCACGATCTTGCCACATTGACCACCATCAGCTCCCTGCGACTCGTTGGATCTCGTCTCTCAACTGAGAGACGAGATCCAACGGGACGAGAACGGGAAGTATTCTAACGCTGCGTTTTCTGATACGAGATTGACATACTAGCACCTTGGGACCCCAATGAGCCCTGCGCATTGCCGCTTCGCCGAGCTATGTCGGTTATTCTGTACAGATCCCCTCGTTTCTGATTTGATCGTTTATATTAAGCCATCAAAAACTTTATTCATCGAATTGTAAGAACATATTTAGAGCAGCTTCTGTGCTACGCACGCTGTAATCTCCAGTTACGCACTCCAAGCCGCAGACTCGGGCGCAACAAATATAAACCATAGATACCTAACCAGCCGTGAATCAAAAGCATCGCTTATACGCGTTAATTCCCGGAATGATACGGTTTTGCCCGGCGCAGGTCAAATTGTCTTGTTTTCGAGCAATCTGTTTGTCAACTTAGCTTCGAGGATAAGCGAGCGGGGTCCTGGCGTTGAGCGATTGCGATTTGTATTTTAAGCACTAAAATAATTTGTCTCAAATCTAGAGGAGTTTTTCTTACACGAGTGTCTTTTCCGCATAGATATTATAACGCTGTGCAAGTATGACTCTCTTATCGAGAGTTATATTTTTGTTCCATTTGCTGTGGGGCCTGATCCTGGGGCCATGGCGTCTTCTAGCACTCCGGTCTGATTCCACGTAGAAACTGATCAGGAGTACTTATGGGGTTTACTAATGAAACTGCCGTACTCCTTCCAAGTTAGATCGCTTCCGCCTTAGACTACATATTCTTACCATGTAAAATCGCAGTCAAGGGCTAACTTGCAGCTGAATAAAAAAAGATTTCCGCTGTTAAAAGTCAAAGTTACCAAATCGATCTGGTGTCAGCTAATCTGTAAAGCTGAGCGCAAAGTACGTAACTTGTGGCATCCAATACAACAATAGGGCTTAGTGATTCAGCACTGATAAGCGGCGAGGAGACGCGCCTGTCGTCACCGGCCGCCAGTGCGCGCTCTGACCTCTGACCGCGGAGACGTGTCCTCTGCACCTCTCGACCTCTTTGTGTCGGCTCTTGACCTCTGCAGTGTGTCAGCCTCGACATGGATGGCCCGATACCTCAATCTTGGCTGCAAAACTTTGCGCTAATTGCAGGTTTGTTTATGATTATGTTCATTTTGTATAATTATATTATTATTATAACAAACAATATGTGGTTTTATCAGTATCACAAACATGGCATGTCGTTAAGTACATCTTTGTGACAAATCGTGCTTTACTAACCTTATCAGAAATCATATCATAATATTCATAACTAATATTGTTATGAATTGTGGGGCAATTTCGGAATTTATCGGTTCTAATTGTTCTAATCTGCTGCGAGGTTTCGGCCGTGGCTAGTTACCAGTTTAATAAAACTGCTATACCCCCTGCAACTTAACCCGCTGGCATCTAAGACTGTATCATCGAAACTGTCCATCTGAGCTTTAGGGTTTACAGGGTTTCAGTTTTGAACTTTATTTTGGAACACGTCTTGTCTATCTTGTCTTATTCTCTACTCTACTCTTAGTTGTACTCTACTACTTGATAATCTAAAGACCTCTCTTTGCGTCACATTCCTCATTGCTGAGAGTTATGGCCCATTTTTATAGACCACATACTATGTTTAGAAGCAGCTATTGATTTAAGCATCTGTCAATAAACTTAAAGCTGCTGATTGATTAATCGATTACTTAATCATCTTCTCAAACCTCTTAAGTAAATATGTAAAAGCACCTGTATTCAATGTTATCGCAACGGACAGTGAACCCATTATAATTTGGAGATGATTGATAAAACTGAAACGTGATAACGTCTATCTTTTGCGATGCCTTTAGATAACGCAGAAGACTTTTACAAACTTTTAGCTTTTGTTGAAACTGAACTTGCTCTAACAAGATATTTTGAGACACTGTTATGCTTTACTTATACCTAGTACTTAACTAATTAAATAAATGATTTTGTTATTTCAATATTCTCTTTTGGAACACTGGAGGGTTGCCTCATTTTACTTGCCTTACTTTGTAACTTAAATATGTATATTTGAAACGAGCGGCCGGCGAGTTTCTTGCTGGTTCGGGAGTTCGGGGTTTGATCCCGGGCACGCACCTCAAACTTTTCGGAGTTATGTATTTACGTTTTAATCAATTAAATATCAGTTGCTTAGCGGGGAAGGAAAACATCGTGAGAAAACTACATGCCTGAGAATTCTGCATAATATCCTCAAAGGTACCTATGTCAAGTCTGCCAATCCACACTGGGCCAGCGTGGCAGACTATGGCCTAAGACCTTCTCATTCTACAAGGAGACTCGTTCAGTCAGCTATGGACTGGCGATGAGTTAATCATGATGAAGAGGTTGACTCTGACTACAGACATTTCAAACCCCTATTTTACTCCCTTAGAGGTCGAATTTTCAAAAATTCTTTCTTAGTGGATTTGTAGGTACGTTATAATAGTTAAGTATTTGCACGCTAAATTTCAGCCCGATCCACCCAGTAGTTTTACTGTGATTTGATAGATCAGTCAGTCAGTCATCTTTTCCTTTTTTTTCTCTCGTCTGGCTTTACACTGATTAGCCAATGTCAAGTTTGTAGTTATTTACAAGTTAGGGAAACTATATGTATGAAGTCTTGTATGAAGTATGGACTTCGTCTGTGCCGGCGCCCGCCGACATACACGCGGCGCCCCTTTAGAGCGCTTCCCAGTCAGTTCCACCACCAATAAACACCAGCAGAACACAAAAACCGGCAACTTCTAACAAAAAACACTCCAAAAAGTCACAACACGCGCGCCAGCAAACGCCACCACAGACGAAGTCTCTCTTTTCCTTTTATATGTAAATAACAAGGCATGTGTATTGCGTGTGCAGGAAGCAGTGGCGTGGGTGGCGTGGGCGGCGTAAGCGGCGTGGCGGGCGGGCTGTACGGACAGAACATGGTGATGGGCTCGTGGTGCGCGCCCTACGACGCGCTGCAGCGCCCGCCGGCTTACGGTAACTACACCTTCATTCCTGTGTTACCTATGTTTACCTTAACCAAGTGCAACTAAATACCTTCAGGGCAAGAGGTAATATAGGCATCTTGCCAAAAAACAAACTTAAATGTAAAAAAAAAACACATTTGAAAATGGCGCTATATGGTCGCCATATTAAATTTTTTTTTAAATATGTATATAGCCTGTGTCACTCAGCATGATGAAGGATTGCAACGATTCTCGATTTATGTACCTACCTACCTGGGTCCCTGTCCAAATCTGTTAAGGCATGATACCTATAATATACGTGAACCCTGAAAAAATTTCACTCCTTTTTTGTGCGGTCGTGTAGAAACCCCTTCGATAATTTCAGCCCTGATTCTCATTCTCATTTTTTTTTTTTAAGAATAGTTAATATTCTTTTTGAAAAAAAAAAAATTTATTAGGTATATCTATTCTAATCATAACTAAGCTTGTGCTAGGAGTGGGTACGACAATAGTGCAACGGGTGGGTTTGAACCGCCGACCTTTCGCTCCTCAACCGAGCTATCGAGGCTATCTACTACAGACTACCTAGCTGGTGGCCAGTGAGTAGGTACCCGGCTGAGTTTATTGTAGGTTTCTTCTCAGACCAGGGCGCGGTTGGAACCATCGTAGCTTTCGTTTTAAGTTTACACAATTAATTATTATCTTCATATCATTATCATATAAATACCACAATTAGGTAGATATTATTGACAATTAAAAAGTGTACAATGCTTTGAGTTTGAGTGGGTGATCCTGATCACTTAGCCAGAATAGGGAACGATTAGTGATTAATTTATTATTTATTGCAGTTAATGTTAACCGTTATTTAAACTGGAATCATTGAATCAGCTATCGGCCGCGGTTAGTTTGACGTCAGCCGCGTGGGCATCGCGTTTGTTCCGATTATAGAGCAGTGTGACGCACCCTTATCCACACTTTATTCGCGTGCTCTACATGTTATTGTCTATCGTTTTCCTCTCCTTTGTATGCTTATAAATGACAGATTTGGTGGGCCCCTTAAGTAAGAGATTTCACTTGGCAGCCTGTAGCTGTAGTAAGATTGACAGCTACAATATCACGATCGCAATCACCTTTGATTGGTTGACGCTCGCTCATTATTGGCTACAATACATTGTTGCAACAAGAATACCATAAATTTGGCCAATAACAACAATTGCGATTGTAATAATGATTGATGCAGGTTTTACGTTATCGAGCTACTGTAAGAAAGTGATAGTTTTGATTAAACCAATACTTATACCACTGTTCGGTGTATACGCTGCAATCGTGGCGGATCACAAAATCGCTTGGCAGCACGATCTTGCCGGGAGGCTGGTACTCGTACCTTGCCACTACAAAACCACACTAGATTATCAATTTGAAATTCCCAAATTGTTCCTGATCGGAACCCGGGTCTTCCGACTCATAATATGGGCCACTGCGCCAGGGATATCGGCAAAGGTTATGTAGAGTCAAGGATTAGCGCTGTCAAGCATAACGCAACAATTTATCTTATAATTAAATCTTTGCTTGTGTTATTAAGTCAATAATAATAATAATACAAATGTATAATGAAGTAGTTTAACAAATCAAAAAAAATGAAAACCGACTTCAGTAACCACAAATACCAAGAATTAAAAAAAACCGGTCAAGTGCGAGTCAGACTCGTGCACTGAGGGTTCCGTACTCGGGTATTTTTCCAACATTTTGCACGATAAAACAAAAAAAAACTGTTTTAGAATGTAAAGCCCTTTCATATTATGATACCCCACTTGGTATAGTTGAAAATTGAAACATATTTTAATTTTTTTTTAAATGATGTGACCACAAATTCGCAGTTTTCAGATTTATTCCTGTACTTGTGCTATAAGACCTACCTACCTGCCAAATTTCATGATTCTAGGTCAACGGAAAGTAGGTACCCTATAGGTTTCTTGACAGACACGACGAACAGACAGACAGACTACAAAGTGATCCTATAAAGGTTCCGTTTTTCCTTTTGAGGTTGGTACGGAACCCTAAAAATATTTAATTAAAATTACAGAATATAATTTAATGTATTAGGTATGTATAGGTACAAGCGTTGGTAAGAGAGGAAAGTACATACAAATATTATTTTTTGGAGCCGGTGCCAATTAGCCGCACGAACCGTGTACTCTTCATATTTTTTTGTAACTTTACATTGGCAGTTGGCACCCCAGCAATAGCCTCAACAATTACAAATACTTAAATTAAATAGATAAAAATGTATTAATACCTACATTGACCGTGTTTCGTCTCCTTGAAGCTGAATTTCATTATCCTTGTAAGTTGTTAGTAATAAATAAATAATCAGGCCACAATTCAATGAAGCCCTAATTCATCTGTTGTTTTTGCTGCGAGCGTCATGATTTGTCATTGTGATTATTAAGGAAACTTTTCAAATCATTTCAGCTTATTCGAAACTAATTTAAATAAGTAATATGTAACTAGTTTATGATTGTGGCGCAAAGACTAATAAGCAGGTAGGTAGGTTTATACCTACTTAGGTACCTATATCCTGTGATGGCGGCGTCAGCCAGCCACGCGGACTTAAGTTGTTAGACGACTCTCCACAAAACATTTAGGAATTTCAATGATCAATTTAATGTTTTGAAATGGGTTTATTATTGGTAACCAAACAGTCCTTAAAACTGGCTATAAGTAGGTAGGTACCTATTGGGTCCATACATGAATTCGAAAATGTTGTTTATGCAATAGATAAGAAAAGGTTTGACGATCGGGGATCTTGGTTTGTAATTTCCCTTTAAAATAATTTAAATAATATAGTTTTTAATGATACCTTATCAATGGATTTTAATTAATTAATTAAAAAGTCTTACATTTTCTAGAAGGAGCCATATCGGCTATCTTTTCATTATATTATGTTCGTCATCATTAGTGATAAATGTAGGAAAGAAAGGGTAAAAGGATTTGTTTACCTTAGCTCACCCTCTTAGTAACCCTCGGTGCGCGATTCGGACTCGCACTTGGCTGGTTTTTTCAGCTAGTACTTAGGAATTATACCTATACTTACAGTTCCTAGCCACCCGGCTAGGAGCTGTAAGTAGGCTATCTACCTGAACTTTAAATCTGAGCAGTTTACTTTTGTTTTTCAATCAATTTATTACAAATTTGGGTTATATACATTGGTCTTAATCTAAGCTTTGCACAAGATTGGCAGTTTTATTTAGCAGAGATAAAGAAAAATATCTCTAGAGGAAAGAAAAGGTATTCTTATGCCGCGACATTTAGCATGGCATATTGAGGACATAAACTAGGTCAGGCTTGATGGGGCCAATACTGTGCAGTATCTAGGTAGACATGCTTAGTTCTGTCTCAGTGCAGTCGGTACACTGCAGCTACAGCGTGGGTATCGAGTACATCAGGCATCAGCAGTCGCTGGGGAGGCGCTGTTTATCCGCACAGCTCCAACTGCCGATAACGTATCTGCCACGAGTGACTCACTGCTCATAATCGAATAAGCTAACTATCAGTTATACCTAACGTGTGCCGAAACTAAACTAATAGATAGCTAAGTTCGATCTAAACGCCTACTCCGACATTGTTCAATGTTTTGCCGATGCTTGCGATTGTGCTAGGTACCACAATACCTAAGTAGGTACTTATAGCTACGAGTATTGCAATTTGTAAAGTAATAACAAATAGGTGTCTCTCGGTAGAGTCTGCATTCTTGATAGTAGATTCGTAGTAATAGCTACGTGGTAGTACCAACTACTACTAAGAATCTACTATCAAGAATTGCGACGTAATTGAAGGACAAACAAACACACTTTTGCCTTTACAATAAGTAGGTATTAGATAGTAAGATTAATTAACTGAAAAGTGAAGAAAACTTTACGATTACGAGTAGGAATGATTTTGAACAAGTTTCTTCCTAATCAATTCTTTGTACTTAAATTCTGAGCAATCGATCTCTACCAAGAGGTAGCTGTAGGTTATTTCTTGTTTGGGAGCCAAAAGGACAAAGACCTCATTTTTAAAGGTCACCAATGTACCTACCTACACAAGTCAAGTAGTGCGCAACAGGTATGTAGCTACACTCTACAGATGTGCTACAGATCTGCAGCGGCCTTTCAATTGTTTATTTAATCTTACTAGGTAATCTTAGTAGGTACTTAGGTACTAACCTATTTACCTAGTATCGTCGCTCCGGTCTACGCACTGGTCACTGCGCATGCAAATTCGACTAGGTAGGTAGGTAGGATGTGGACCATCACAAGTTTTCAGGAGGAACTACCTAAGTACTAACTTGATTGAAAAAAATTGATTTAGGTAGGGTTAGGTAGGATTTAGGTTAAAATTGCATAGAAATGTTATATTTTAGGCTAGTTTTGAACCCACACGCGCCTTCAATTAGAACAAAATTCAAAAAAATCACAAACTGAAACTACTTAGCGAATTTTGCATGAGAAGAGAAGCGACGGTATAAACCTACTTAGGTTTTTGGACCCCACTAAGACGGAATTTTCAGAAATTTCACCCTAGCAAAGCTGGGGCGGGTCATCTCGTACCTATCATCTGCATAATCATCGCCCATTAATGAATCAATCATCGATAGTCGTTCACCGCTGGACACAGGTCTCTTGTAGGGACTTCCATGCGCCACTCTTGTATACCTAGACCTACCTCGTATAAACAATAGGGAAACTGTATAGGTAGTTATTATTATTATCTGTAAGCTACAACGCAATGTTTGCGCCTGATTTACTTAATTGTTAGCAGTGGGTAAAATCCCAACCGCACGGTATCGCTCCTGCATTATCGCAATAAAATAACATTATTATAGGTAAGTATACTAGAATAGAATAGAATAGAATAGAATAGATTTTTATTCAAATAAACTTTTACAAGTGCTTTTGAATCGTCAAATAATTTACCACTGGTTCGGAATGCCGTTCCTACCGAGAAGAACCAGCAAGAAACTCGGCGGTTGCTCTTTTCAATTGTGCAATTTACAATAATATTCTATACTATACAAGCAATTGCAGACCCGCGCATTGCTGGAGCGAGTCAAATCCATGCTTTTTTATCATTACTAACATTTTTAACATTTACTAACAACGAACAAGGATAATAATCTGTAAACCCGTATTTAAGTGTGGTAGTTATACCTACCTAGGTACTTATCGTGGACCCACGACCCTTTACCTAGCTAAGACGTAGGTACGACTAGTAATGATTATTCTCTATCATAATATTGTGCAAATATTTTTTTATACTTAACTAAGTAGGTGTCTGTGTAAATAAAATTAATACACTACAAAAATATATAGTATATTATTATTTAACTGTGTAGCTACAATAAATTAGAAAATGATACAAAGGCTACCTACCTAATATACAATATGTACCTACCTATTCAACGCATAATAAAATAAAGTAGACCATATGCCTGTATGTTACAGATGATAACATAATTTTTAATTATTCCGATTATTACTATCAGTAAAATCCATGTGTGAGTAGGTACCTACCTACCCACCTATCTACTGCATGTCGGGAGTACAAGTAGGCAGGAACCCCAATTACTCGGAACACTAGAACAGTACCACAATACTATGAAGATAGCAGAATTAACCAGAGTGACCTTGGTACCTAGAGTGAGGGAACTCTCGGTTTGATTCTGAATCAGTGTTGACTAATAGGTTTTGGTGACGTAAAATCATAGAAAAATAGGGCTACATCAGGGCGTCAAATGTTAATAATACATTTGACGCTTGCCCGTGACGTCGAAGCCCTGACGTTTTGTTAGAAGTTCCCTTAAATGTCGTGATCGGTGGCATAACTATCATACAAAACATGAAGTAGGTAGGTACACTAATTAATGGATTCAGGTTAGCACACAGATGCGGACTGCGGCGTTATCTGCGCGATGACGCGATACCTGCAGGGTTGAAGACTAAACATCCGCTAATCCTAGGCTTCATGCGTTTTTTAGGGTTCTGTACCCAAAAAGTAAAACGGAGCCCTATGAATGTCACTCTGTCTGTATGTCCGCGTATCACGTGTTTCTAGCTCGTAAACGCAATGCACCAAATACAACAAACCTGTTGTTTGTGTAGAACTTTAACCCAAAACCGAATACTGTATTAAAACTTTTTTATTTTATTCAGACTGCAATCTCACCTGATGGTAAGAGATAATACAGACTAAAATTCAAGTGGGCTAGTTACCTGGAATGGCAGTTTTTATTTAACCCATACCCCTTGATCAATTTAATTCAATTAAACCAAAAAATTCAGGGGGGCTATAGATGAAAAAGGAGCCGGGATTTTTTTTTCTTACCCTAGCATGTGGTGTTTTTTTTCCTGGTGATATGCAGCCCTAGATGCTTGGGCCGCAATCGCATTAGGCAACGTATCGCACAGAGCTACCGTTTGTTATTGTTTCAAACCTTCTAGGAAGTGATAAGGGAATCAACTTTGTAGCTTCGTCTCCGACGCGACACGACAGTGTGTACCAAACCAACTATCAGCAGTTTAGATACCTACCCAGTGTAATCAGAATAGATAACTATAATTGTGCATTAGCATTACAGTGTAGGGACCAGTATTACCTACTAGTTCTACAGTTATTAGTTTTGTTACAGAAGGATTAGCATTGGTGTAACCTACGTAACCTGTTACGTAAAGATATAATAAGTACTTAAATGACAGACAGACTTAACTGATAATTTGTGTGACCATCTTCAGGAAGAGGAGGAGGAGAGGAGGCCAGGAGGAGGGTCAGCTGATGATGATCATGTCTAAGATAGAACCGCGCTAACCTTGAAACCGTGGTAGTACCTATTTTATACAGGGGCATATTGGTTACCTGTTAAAAGGGGGTTTGATAACATTTTTTCAAAGAGTTTCTAAAGACCCCACTCCATTTGGTTTACCTTTACTACGGTTGAGCGCTTCAATGGGTAACCCCTTCAAGACCCTTTATAGATTCGCTCAACGTACCTAACTATAACATATTTGCTTTACCCATTCATGTGCGTTATACAATTTAACAGGTAGCCTGTAATTTGATTTGTTGTGACTCCTACAGATATGTATAAGATGTAGGTGCTGGCACCTAGAAGTAAACGTTAGTGACGTGATGTGGCGCACAGATGGCGTGCTGGAGGCGTACGAGGAGGGGCGCGAGTGCGTGAACTGCGGCGCCAACAACACGCCGCTGTGGCGCCGCGACTCCACGGGCCACTACCTGTGCAACGCGTGCGGCCTGTACCACAAGATCAACGGCGTCAACCGCCCGCTGGTGAAGCCCAGCAAGCGGCTGGTGAGTCGCAGCGACGATAGTAACGGTCTGTTTGCGAACAGGTGCGGACGCCGAGCTCCTCACGCGCTTCTATAAGGACGGCTCCGTTCAGCGCTGGATGAGTGTCGAGGGCATGGCCAGGGGCATGAAGAAGGTGAGTCGGTGGCGTGTAGACTAGTGCATGTGCCCCGCCCCCACCCGCAACCCCTAGCTGACTAACATCCTAGCACGTTCTGACTCGTACCTACCTCGCGCTTGCCCAATGCTAGGGACTACACGCTACCGCTCCCCACTTCCATTGGTGAACAGCTCGAGGGTCTCTGCAAGTCCATACTTAGCTGAAATGTCGGCGGGGATCGGGAGTGATCGAATCGTTTATACTTACTTACTTACTTATCAATGGGTTAAAAAATTGGGCTTAATTTCAAAAACTATATCCCTCATGCTCTACTTGTACTTAGATAAAAATATCTACCTTTGCACTTTCGGTTTTTCGATTCGTGTTCAACCTTTTTTGCTTGCTCTACAAAGTATTGTGGTCTGGGGGTCAAAAAATATTTTCCAATATTACTTTTATATTTCTTTGTGGGAATTGAGTCCAGTAGGTGTAGTGTTACTTGACGGTTCGAAAGCACTTTGTGAAATTGTTTTCGAATCGTCAAGTTATTTGAGTAAAACTTTTTAATTTTTACTAAATGATGCTCGCGATTTGGTTTGCGTGCATTAGGATTTTTAAAATCCCGTAGGAACTGTTTGATTTTCTGATGTCCTTTCCCGGAACGCAAGTTGTTTTTGTACTTTTCGTCAAAATCGGTTAAACAGATGGGCCGTGAAAAGCTAGCCGACAGACAGACATACATACTTTCGCATTTATAACAATTAGTATGGATTTTATGCTCGGTCTGCTAAAACGTTGTAATGGATAGAATTGTTTAGTTTAGGAGTTCTTTGTCCAATTAACGCTAACCATACACGATCAAGTTTACTGTCAACTTTACGGGCTTGAACAGGACAGTGTAGGGCTCTGAGTTTTTCTACCGCGTCGAGTCCTCTGCAAACTTGATCGTGTACGATCAGCGTAAGAAAGTAGAGCTGTGATATTTGATAAGTAAGTAAATAGATTGATATTAACTTTGTGGAGACCCTCACTCAAGCACTTTAATTTGGACTCTATTTTCCGCTGACTCTTGGCTGTGTTCCCGCTCCAATATAATATAAGTTCAGTCGTCGTCTGGCGAGATAGCTTATCGCTAATCGAGTAGTAGCTCAGAGAGGCCGCTCCGACTCGACGGGGCGGTACGCGGCTGGCGTCGTGCCGCTACGCTGGTACTCGTAATGCGGGCATGCTTGTTAATCAACGACATGTCTTCACGTCGCACCACGTTGCCCGATAAGTGATAAGACCGCAGTTAGGTACATACCTATCATACCATTGGAGGTTGCCATGACGGAGGAACCAGTAGATAAGTGGGTAGATACCATTTACCTAATAGGTTAGATAGGTATAGGTAATAGGAATTAAATAGGGTTAGGAGGATGTTGGGGTTTTGAACATGTCAGTGAAAGGCTCAGCAGAGGGCTCTGATTTTGACAAATTCCCTATGTACCTACATGATTAAGTAAATCTAGGTAGATAATAGGTAGATAGATGTTAATAAGACTCTAAAATATCCAAAAGTATCGTGATATAAATCTTAAGTTTTTGTTCACAAAAAAGAGTTGCGAAATTATTCTTAAAAGATTTTCCTGTCCTATAGCTTCCCTGTCGGTGCGATTTTAGGAATCAGATAGCTACCAATACCTACTACTCTTCTGACTTAGTCTCTTTCCTATCCCTAAAATGTTGGTCTCACTATTTATTATTATCAGCTAACTATTATTAAGTAAATGAGCGCGTATTAGTTAAATACAGCTTTGCATACGAGCTCTATTCTCTAAGTACAATCAAAGCTCAGGACGGCAGCAACTAAACCTGTTAGGTATATGTACGTAATAGGTGCGTACTTAAATCTACAATCAAAATCTCTCAACTGGATCTCAGACCAAACATGGCAACCCTAGTGAATAATTAAATAATGGGCCGACGCGCAGTCACCGCGATTTCCATTCAATTGACAAGTAAACGAGCGACGACCGGCGGTGGCGGCGGCCGGGCTCGGGGAGGCGAGACCCTCAGAGGAGGGCCGATGAACGACTCGCTGAGCTATCAGCTATCTCGCGCGGGCGTGCATTATGTAGGATCCGTAGCTATAGCGCATCGCGGCAGGTAGCCGGCCAATCGGCGTCGCCGGCCGTTATCATTGGACAATCATAATGATAGCATCTCGTAGTGCTTCCCAGTAGAGCATGTTCTACGTTGTATAGATAGGTGTGCATCTTCAATTTATCGCCTATCGAGCTGCATGGATCCGTATCTCGTAGGATGCAGGCGCTGCAAGACAGAGCGCGGTGGAGGGAACTTAGAGGTCTTAAATGCTTATCTACGTATTACATAAACGGGATTTTATGTTGCAGCAGTTTTATACTTTGTAAATACTTAGTAGGCAGGTTTAGATACCCAAGTGTTACTTATATTCATCCAATAAGTAGAGAATAGAGTTGAGAATTGAGATAATGTGTCATTATGAGATCATGGAAGTTGGGTTGGAACAGGAAAATACCTGGTAAAAAGTTAACTTCGTTTTTAGGAAGATCACGTCGTTTGTTTCTAAATAATAAAGGTAACTGAAAATTTATTTAAAAAAAATGGTGGGTAGAATCGTAAATATTTTATTTTAAAAAAATAACTTTATCTACTGAAAAGTAGAGTTGCAAGAGATAGTTTGATAGGTTTGACAAGTCAATCCTCAGGATGGCTCAGGATGAGATAAGGTCTCGTTACTCGTATAGGCGAATCCAAACCTGTGCAGTCTAGGGACCGAGGAGGGGTCCTTCTTAATGTGGAACGCAACGTGCGTTGACACATTGACCCCGTGTCACACCTATCAGGTAGGCAGGGTCAAGATCGCAGCAGAAATGATTGTAACCGGCTAGCGGCGCAAGTATGCCTCTCTTATCGAGTTACATTTTTGCTCCTTTTGCCGTTGAAACCCTGCTGGGGCCATGGAGTCTTAGCGCTAAAAAAATGTTACGAGACATTTCACCGCGATTAATAACCTCCTCTGGTGACCGAAGGGCTGACCCCTTTTTTTGGCCAACGGACTAGCCTGGCTGTCCAGCGCGGAAATGCAGCCAGTATTCGCCGCGGGCATAATTTGTACAGTAATTAGATAAAGCTAGCTTTAAGTTAATTAAGTCAATTAAAAAACAAAGCTTTGTTAGTGCGGTCACGCACTTACCTGCTAATCCAACATTCCAGCAAATGGGATGTCATCAAAGTGTATGTGTTGTGCAGTCTGCGGCTCGGCGCCACGGCCAGTGCTGCACCAACTGCGGCTCGCGCAACACCACGCTGTGGCGCCGCAACAACGACGGCGAGCCCGTCTGCAACGCGTGCGGCCTCTACTACAAGCTGCACGGCATCAACAGGTAACATACCTCACCTCTAATATCATTCCACCTACAACTCTCTTCGCAATCGGAAAAGCACTGAGCAAAGATTGCTGTCTCTGCGACCAGAGACACGCTGTGAATGTTCCGTCTGACGTCTGCTTGAGAATGCTTAGAGGTACCTATAATGATGAGACAGAAGATAGGCGGAAAGTAAAAGGAGAGGACAGAGTAGGAGAACTAGAGAATCCTGAGAGACCTGGTCGACACGGAGGAGTATTGTAGTCCGTGCAAATCTGAGACGCCTTGCCACCAGGCTGAAGTCCGGAAGAAATTGTGGTTCCCCGGAAAGAAAGTAAAAGTGCCCTTCCACCGGTTAATTGCTAAGGCAACCCTAGGCTACGCAACCACCATGCTCAAGCAGCAAGAGTGCCTAACCAGCAGGCTTTTGGTATGGGATAGTCAGGTGACTATGCCATAGTTGTAGATAGGTACATATCTAAACGCATCCTACAATTAATAATTAACGGCGCTACGTCCATACAACATATCCATGCTATCTCTAGCAGTGCCCATCACAGAAATTCAGTGCTTCTGGAATCATTTCGGTTGATCTACTAACAAATAAGAAGTTTGACTGTTATAGTAAGATTCTGTTCGTACAACTGGTAAGTACATAGGCACGACATAGGCCTGTAGGAATCGGCACCCCTACTTCTCTTCCTGCAGACCTATGGCATGTAGTAAGACAAGCAGGGCGCCGATCGAGCCTCACCGGGATGAGCATCAAAGGTGTCACGAATACGCGGCAAAAACAACTTTTCACGACAAACAAATTTACATACTTGAACGTCGTCGTAGACAACTCTGACATATACCTACTCTCTGACTCTGAAATAGTAAGTTTATATAATTTAATTTAAAAAAATTGTCCATAGGCCGTTAGCGATGCGAAAAGATGGAATTCAAACGAGGAAACGAAAGCCGAAGAAGTCAGCGAACGGCGTCAAACCACCGCAAGATGGCTCCAAGAAAGATGGCCACACTTCTCCTGGAATTGACGGTGCGTTCAATTTCCTAAACCCATGAGTAGATAAGCAAATATACTTGTACTTTATACTTAACTAATAAATTAGTAAGTAAATAGTGAAATAAGTAGTTACGTAGTTACCGGCTCTTCTCAGTAGAATCTTTTTCAAACTGACGATGGTAAGCAGAAGTCCTGTCTTTTTCAGGCGGAAATACCTATCTAACGCGAACGCTATTTATGAAATGACCGCCAGACAGAACAGCTGTTTTGAGGGCCTCCATTTTATCGAACCCTGCCGAAACATAGCTTTTATATTTCCAGAGAGCAAACCCAGCATAGCAGAAGTGCCTCTGCCCCTGACGGCGAGCATGGGCGGCGCGGCGAGCAAGGCCCGCGAGCCCGCGCCGTCGCCGCACGCGCACCACGCGCACTCGCACGCGCACGCGCACACGCACGCGCAGGGCGCGCAGTACGGCGCGCCAGCGGGGCTGGCGGCGCCCGCCTTCCTGTCCAACCCCTCGCTGTTCAGCATCAAGAGCGAGCCCAGCGCGCCCGCCGGCTACGACGGCTACGGCTCGCACGCCGCGTCCGGCGCGCCCTACCACTCGCAGCAGCACTACTTGCACGCGCTACAGGTCAGCGCTACTTCCAAATCTTACTAGCTAAATATATTTTCTCCAATGTTTCAACTGATAGATATCATAGGTACGTCTTTTCTCAGAATTCAAAAGAGTTTAAGCCGTGCGGATTGCCTTTCACATTATTGAGAACATATTACAGAATTCTTAGGCATGCAGGTTGCCTCGTTTTCTTTCACCGTTGAATTATTTAGCACGCACATACCTGACTGAAAAAAGTTAAAAGGTACCTATGTGCCCGAGATCGAACTTGAATCGGAGGCTGAAGTCTTAACCATTGATAGGAGAATGTGCTCCATAGTGAGCCGACAATAGTTTGAGAATATTGAGATAGGTACCTAATGATGATGGCCTGGTACCTACCCACACAACTGAAACTAATTTCAGCTGTGGATCTTTACTTTTAATTATCAGTTCTGTTTCGTCATGTCCACAGTACGGGCTGGGCAGCGGCGAAGAGGAGGAAGGCAGCGGATTCCTGCACCAGCGCAACGTGACGGCGCACGCCAAGCTCATGGCCTCCACGTAGCGCTGCAGCCTCGCCCGCAGACGCACCAGGAGATGATCGCCCTGGCAACACCCAGTCCAATACATCATGGGAGAGCTTTCTCAATTAGATCAATAAAAACCGTGGCATACCTACCTGCAGTTTGTTGTGTTGTGATTGGCACGCGAGGCCTGCCAGAAGCTTTGGTCAGACTTTGTTGCCTTAAAAATTAGAGGAAGACATAACGCTGACCAAATACACGATCAAGTTTACCGGTCAAGGTTGCAGCAGATTTGAAGCGGCGCAGCGTCCAGTGGGGTGTATGGCCATCCACATGGGGGTGTGATTGGACGCTGTTAACTTGACCGTGTATGGTCAGGGTAGAGTAACCAACGGGGCGTCACTCGTACGTACGATATAAATTACACGTTCCAACGAACATCCCTATTGCTGTAATCTGCTTCGCTTGAGACCCAGTCCGTTTGTGAAAATTAAACTTGCATTTTTCAAACCCGCAATGTATAGCATACAAAACTCAGGGTCAATGCCCCGCCTACGACGGGCCATTCACCCAGTGGCACCTAACTACGCGACGGTCGTTGACCGCTAGCGTTAGTCAATTTATTTTATTTGTAATACATTGTGAACTTTCAAAAAAATCTGGGGTTTTAAGTGTTATGTTAAGCAATCAGCAGTACCTACTATCAATCACCTACATGTCTTCGTTTTTGATATCATTCTACTTACACCCTGTATATGAGTAGATTATTAATAGGTAGCTTTAGTACCTATAGTCTATTCTAACTAACTATATTCATAGAAACGGATTGCGTCTGCGGCTTACGATCGACAAGAGTGCGAACACCGATGTTCATTGGAAAGTACATGTTGTTACTACGAAGCGCCGCATCTATATAGTGAGGCATTCATATCGCTGGTCCGGATAGTCGCTACCATGTTCCTACCCTCAGGACGATAAATAATCAGTCATTGTGGACATGCGGAGTGTATGGAATAGTGCCTTAACTCTTGTGCTAGAGTTAACAATATAAATAAGTAATTAATTATAATACTTAAATTGAAGAAAGTAATTAATGTTTCCTGTGTAACTCACGATCATGTGTTCTTTCTAGCAAGTATTTCCTTATTTTGAGACAAAAACTCAAGTTTTATCGAATGCCACAGATGCCATCTATAAAATATCTGGATATATACTCGTATTTAGAACATCAACCATTAAAGGTAGGTATCTATATAATGATAGATACACCTAAGATTCTGATCAAAATAAAAATATATCAGAATTGATTGTACAACGGTTGTATATTTGAATAACTTTAAAGTTTCAATAGTTAAGGGAGATCAGTATTATAAGACTCGTCAATAAAGGCATTTCGTGTTATAAGATGCCAAGTCAGTTATTTTCGTGACACCTAATAGGTCTCTAATGTAATTTGTATAAAATTATAATTAGCGTAAGAATTATAGGTATAGAGATAAGGCATATGTAGAAAGTAAAGTACTTAGCATGTAAATATCTAATTAAACAATTTCGACTGAAAGATAGTCACTTGATGTGTATTTATAATGGCTGTTTATAATAAGTTAAACTTAATCAAACTTGTTACACCAAGTAATGCTAATAGATACCTACATTACTAATGGGACCTTGTCGTTTAGTACTTACTTAACTTGATAATAATGAAAATGGAAACTGGGACATCTCAACTACTAAATAAGATTAAACTAATTATTCCAAGTTCCTTCGAATCTAATAATCTATTCTTCCTTAGCTGTCTTTAAAAGGTAAACGTATCCGTGAAAATAGTATGATGTGCTTTCCCGGCCCTCGATATTATTAGCTTGCAGCCAGAACTTGGTCCGAGTGAAACTATGTTGTAGTCTGTGAAACATTGTATACTCCTCGCCACCAGCCTCTGCGAGAAAAGACTTGATTATCTTTTAAGTCAGCCAAGGAAAAATACATTGTAGATAATATTTAAGCAAGACAAACATTGTGTTCTACTGCTACAAATCAATTTGATGTGACGATCGACTGAACTTGAGCGTCGCGCAAATTAGGGTGCCTGTCCTCGTGTCTCCTGTTCCCTCGTCACATTACTGATGTGTGCCTGCATCTTCAGACCATTCAAAATACGCAACTTGAGCCGATGCTAAGTGAGCAATAATTATTATTAGATATGTATTTTCTTTTGCTTGAATCACATGACAACCATGTCAGGTCGGAATCAGACTGTGTTTTTTTCAATCCCAACCTTGCCTATTGTAACTCGTGGTCCTATAATATTATTTAATAATTCAGATTTAATGTAAAATAATTCTTGCTGTTATCCTATAATACCTATAATAATACCTACCCATAGTTTTATAACACTGAATAACTTTCACAAAATCATCCGCACATCTTATGGCTCTCACTGTTAGCAACCTTAGGACAGAATAGATCTAAGAACAAAGCGCATTTATTAATAATTGTATATACCTAGTTAATTAATGATATAAAGTTGTAGTGCATTTCCCAAACACTTTATTTAAATCTTTTGATAACAACATATAAAATGGATCTCTTAGTTGTGAAGAGAAATGTACAATATTACATTAAACTTATTAATGCACTTATTTGTCTGGTTTTATTTCTCGCTAGCGTTTCGTGCAGCGTTCTCTAATGCTTGGCCTGTGAGGCGGTAGAGGCACCACTGCTCCCAGCCTGTCAAGTTGACTGCACCTTTGCTTTCATAAAATGATCTTGCATTATTCCATTCCAAAACATGGAAATCCACTCTGCAGCAACCTTCAGAATGTGCTTCCTGAAACAAAATTATGAATATTTATTAAAAAATATATACATAAAAACTTAAGGAATAACTGGTAAAACTAAATCAAATACGTAATATGGCAGTAATCAGTTATCAATGGCAACTTAAAGCATAAATATTTTATTTCTTAATATAGTAAACGAAACTTGGTACACAGTAGACTCAAAGATTCACTAAATCCAACAGCAAAGTGCAGCAAATGCAAACTATATGACAATAATATTATTGTAAACTGAACATTTGAAGAGCACTGGCTGAGTTTCTTGCTGGTTCTTCTCGTTAGGAATAGTTAGTAGAATACCAAATCAGTGGTAAATTATTTTTATGATTCAAAAGCACTTGTAAAAGTTTTAAAATAATTTATTCTATTCTAAATAAATAAATAGAGCTATTGGAAGATACCAATATAAATGTTTCCCTTTGTCACACTAGATTTAACATTAGAAATCTCAAATCAATATTCCGTAAACCACGGAACAGAAAAAACAGTGGAAGTGCTAAGTAGGCGTGGCACGCGTGCCACAATTAAGCATCGTTATGCTTAACGGATCCCAGTCGCGTTCTAACATCGCGTAGAGTTGGTAGTCTCGCGACAAATTCATATTGCCCTAGCAATGCCGTACTGTTCCGTTTTGGAGTGTAAAAATGATAGTAGGACAAAAAATCTTAAAAATGGAGGTATTTCGTATCATCGGTAAGTAGGATTTTCATTGTTTTCTAATAAATCTTAATTTATTTCAATTTACTAATATTTAATAGAACGGTTAGTCAAAATCAACCTTAAACCATTAAGATAAAGTTTATTTTGGATTGATTCTATTCAATAGCGCTCGTTCGCTACTCAAGTAGTGATGTGGCCAAGTCGAATATTGAATTTATCGATTATATCGGTACAAGGAAATAAATAGTAAAGTAATAATTATAATTTATTAATGAGTGAGACGTTGCATTGATCACTAAATAGACATCAGTAGTTCCTTTAACCTTCATTTTAAATATTTTTAGGTTTCCCAAAGATGCAAGCATCAAAGAGAAATGGATAGATGCAACGAGTAGAGTTAATTGGATACCAACCGAACTGTTCGTCAGCTGTTGAAAGGATAAACAGAAGTAGTATGTCTCTAGATATGTCACAATACGATCAAATTGAGGACGATTCAGAAATTGAAGAACTAGGAGGGCACTTTTCTGATTTCAGTAATAAAGCAATAGCCCATATTGCTGGTTACATTGCCCGAATGTTAATGAAAAAAATAAACTGTGATGTCTGTGTTGACGCATTAGTGACACATCATTTTCAACCAGAGATTTTCGAAAAGAAGTAGCGATAACTCAAATAATGCGAAAGTTCATAGGAACTCTTTTATTTAACGATATTGCCTCCCATCAAATTGGCGAATTTCTTGCGTCCAATCACGTTACCGATTTGATAAACGCAATAGTCGAAAAATATATAAATGTTCGCATACATCATTTATTAAAATTAAAAATAAGACTTTCGAAACGCCAGTTTCTTAACAAATATGTTTTATTTCAAGGGCAATAAATAAAATTTTACTATTTTCACACGTTGCAGTATTTATAGTGCATACTTGTAAAAGGCATGCACACATACCAGCACTTTTATTCAATTTTATATTTACCTTTTTCTAATTTTATTTTAGCGAATGAACAAAATAACGCGTATCTATCGATATCGATAGATAATTCAATGAGCTACGTGGTGCGGCCTTGGCTGAGTAGCATTAGAAATCGACCGATCACGAAAATGTCAACCATATGTTCAACGCTATTAAGTTTATAATTGCTACCACTTAGAATACCGCCATCTATGGTCAAGTAGGGGAATTAACTGGACAATCGAATCTAGTGTGACTATAGCTCGTAAGTACGTTCTTCCGCTAAAGCAAAATAAATCTTATTTCTAGAACGTCAGGGTTTGTTTCCAAATCTGTGACGTAGGCTAGTTTTGACTAAACTTAAAACGACAAATCAAACGGTTTGTTTCTTTGTAGTGCAATATATGTTTATCGGTATATTTGTATGAGTTTGGCGACAGCGGTTCCTATAGTAATTTTGGTGCATTGCACTTCCACTGTTTTTTCTGTTCCGTGCCGTAAACTATAGAAAAATATGTTAAAGTATGGCTCAAGTTCTTACATTAGCAACAGCATCGAATAGTTTATCGCCAAGCCCGCGTCGCCTCTCGCTCGTCCTCACGTACAGGTCCTCTAGCAACATGGAGCGACCCTCCCAAGTGGAGTAGATAGGGAAGTAGATAGCATACCCAGCTATTATTGTACCTGTTCCCTTCTTAAGTTCTGCTACTAGGCACCTGAATGCAGGTGGGCTACACTCGAAACCATCGCGTTGCAGATCTATGAACAAACAAACAATTGTATGTACCTAATTGTCATAAAATAAATTATGAAAATATGAAGTTGTATTAAAAGTAACCTTTAACTGTTATTTTAGGGCCTTCAGACATTTTCTCAAAGTCAGCGAGCTCCTGTAAAGCATAAGTCATTTGATTTCAGCGGCTCTTGTAGGCTTGCATGCTTATGAACAAAATATACCTAATGACTATATACGTTTAAGTGGTTGCTTACTTGTATCATTTCGGTGACTGCTAGCATATCGTCCTTTACGGCGCGACGTATTATAATTTCCGTGTCACTGTATTTGTTAGACATTTTAAATAGGTTCCTGTCCTGAATTATGCACTCTTTTTGGTGATAATCTTGTCTAAACTCAATAAGAAGGGTAAGTTGTAATCAGTAGATTGTTCTTTACACAGCCAACGTTATCATTTTTTGCACATAAAGAAAAAAATTAAGATAAACGTTATCTAACCGCTAATTTTATTTTATTGATAATAACAGAATAGGTAATAATACAGCAATACTTTTTATTAATTTTCAAAACAAAGCGATTAACGGTGCCATATCATTGAGGTTAACTTGAAACGTCACTGTCAAAAAATCAAAATGGTAAATTGTCAAGGTGACAATCTTTTAGTGTGGCCATCCTTATTCCGTGTGCCTGCGACCATAGATCATAGATGCGACTTTGATTGCTAGCGCCCGTGCGAGTTACGACCACACGACGTCGTACGTCGCGTCGCCGCAATAATTATATTGTAGGAGAGCTCATTCTAAGCTAGTCTCATGAAGTTTTTGAATACCTGCCGAATTAAAAAGACAGATCCGCCCTATTTGCTTACAGCGAAAAATAATACAACCAATTATTTAATTAATTACTTTTAATATTACTTCATTTACGTTAAAGTATATGGTACATGCTAAATCATAATATTGTCGCCTTATACTTTACAGATCCAGTCACAAAGTTCAGGGCATCTATCTTTTATGAACTTTATAATTTGCCTTTAGAAAGCTTATTATTAATAATGTGCCTGAACTTATTCTACCTAATTTCATACAATAGTGTGTACACTAGGAATTAGTCTATAGGAGTAGAAAAATATTAATCTAACTACTTGCTTACTTTTTAAAATATAAAAACAATAAGTATACTAGAGTAAAATAAAAATATCTTATTTACTTATTTTACATTGCGATAATGTAACTATTTACTAATAATAACCGGCTTACATAATTATTCTTATATATATTATATTTTTATGTACAATTTTATTCTAAGCCAGAATGCCGATGAGACTATATTTTCATAACGCCACCACAAGAGTTAATTAACAGATAATAATGAATTATGGCCAAAATTAATAATAATTAATCAATAATCAATTTAGCTATAATTTGTCGATAAGTTCCTTAGCAACAGCGTTATTTGTCAAGAAATACAATACAATAAGTTTGTTGTACCTATACAATTTTATAACTAAAACAACCAGTCCAAATATATTTCTATCTCTTTCAAGATGCTTCCTACCGACAGAGATAAGACATTATAGAGGTTAAAGGTTAAACTTGTAATAACTTATCTCAGCTACCGATGAGGATAGCACCTGTCAATTTAGTTTAATTTAAATATTATGTACAGCACAATGGTACTGATTCTGAGCACAACTAATTATTTATTAGAGTACTCGCATCCTCTTCTTACTTGAAGGGGACAGATAGAGTTTGGCAGTTTACAGCTTTAAAACCTTGTGACTGTCTCTCAAGAAAGGTATCCAAGAACTAACGAACAATGACGTTATTTTCACCACTAAATTGACATTGGCTGAATTATTAGCTACAAAGAGTCATAGAGAAGAGAAGAAAAGAATAAGAAGACGTCTAGCTGCCAGTAGCGACCCTATTGTTTAAGTTTGTAGAGTGCACTAAAATTTGTCTCTAAATGTAAAATTCATGTTCTGTCCTATTTTAGCAATATTAAGAAGAAAAAGATGCAGATACTCTAAATTTAGTTCAGAGAAAGACAATAGAATTGCCAATATATAATATATATATAGTATATAGTGGAATATAGTGTGTATTATAGAGAATGCCAATTCTCTATAATACACACTAAATTCACAGGTCTAAATGTGGTGCTATTCTTTTACACGAATAACTTATATTTTAATAATAAATAGACAGATTACAGATAAGTAATTATAATTATTATTAATTTCGGCTTTTAAATGTGACACAGGTTGTCTTGTACACTTTTGCAACTTTCATAACGAGTGATGCATTTTGTGATGGCATTATAATATCATAATATTAATTATAGTATAATTCATTAGCTGTTCTTGTTAATTCAACAAAATTAACAAGTATTGCACAGATGAAGCAAAAATAAAAAAAGGCTAATATTATAAATATGAAAGTGTGTTTATCTGTCTGTTAGCTATTCACGGTCAATCCGTTCAACTGTTTTGCTGAAATTGGATGCAGAGTAGTTTACATTTTCAGGGATAGACATAGGCTACTTTTTGTCCCGGAAAATCAGAGTTTCCACCAAATTTCTACAAAACCAAAATGACATGGATGAAGTCCCAGACATCACCTATTTTGTACAGAGAAAGCTTGCATCCCGGCCAAAGATATACATATGTAGGCTACTTTTTATCCCGGAAAATAGAAAAGTTTCCATGGGATTTTTAAGAAACCTATATCCATAAAATAAATTTGTTTTAATATAATTTATGCTTTGTATTTACATCCCAATTTTAATTTCATGATCCACATTATACTCGCTCGTAAAATGGTACTTATATTATCGCTGTCGGAACTGTAAAGCAGATATTTTGTGCACGTGTGCGATAAAAATATCACCGCACAGTTAGGGTGAGATCTATAGACCGCACTCTAGCTTTGTTTGACTTAAGACAGAGTTAAAACGAGACAGATGTATATCTCTCATATAAATCTGTCTCGTTTTAAGTCAATAAACTCACTTTTTAACAAAAACTGTGCGATGATTTGTATAACACTCGTAGGGTAATATTTTAGCGTGTGGTCGCAATGTCCGCCAAACAGAACAGCCGCGTGACCGCAGTGGTGTATTATCAGTGCGAGTAGTCGGGCCTGAGGCCGAACTCGGCGGCGTAGGCGCCGGCCCACGTGATCGCCGACACGGCGCCCGCCGCGCCGTCCCCGCCCGCGCTACCCTCCGCCGCTGGAAACAACGTGACACTCAAATATACACGCTGCAGATACATAGACAGAAAACTTTATTGCAAACAAAACATGAAATAATCAAGACAAAACAAACAAACTAAAAACTAAAACAATTATATGCAAAGGGGGTCTTAATGCTCAGAGCAATCTCCAAACCTTTGGTGCAAGGAGATACTAGGTGTTTTGGATAGTACTAACATGCAAAACACAGAATCTTATTTAATTTATAAATATACAAGATATTATACTACTAAATAGTAAATATGACGTACTTAGAACACAGCACAGATTTTATAATATATTCTTTTTTAGAGTTCCGTACCTCAAAAGGAAAAATGAAACCCTTATACTTTGACTTTGTTGTATGTCTGTCCGTTCGTCGTGTCTGTCAAGAAAACCTATAGAGTACTTCGCGTTAACCTAGAATCACGAAAGGAAGGTAGGTGGGTCTTATAGCAAAGTAAATAAATAAATTCGAAAACAGAGAATTTGTGGAGAAGGTGTGGTGGGTGGAATTTCACGAAAAAATTAATTTACTGTCACATATTATATGACGCTGTTGTCATTAACTTGCTGTGTTGCACATAAAAAAAAATTAAAATATCTTGTACGATGGTCTGGAACACTTAGTATGTGAGTCCGACTCGGCCTTGACCAGTGTTTGTATATACATACATGACTTACATAGTGCCACTTGCAGCTTTGATCCTGAGGCAGCTCTGGATTCTGGGCTGCGGTTTAACTTGCTGTCACCATCTGCTAATAGAAATTTAAACAATAACTAAAATTACTTAGAAAAAGTTTTACCCATAAGCGTAAGTACCTACTTTTAATTACATTTTATTATATCAAAGGGTCCGTTAGGTCTTATGTGTTTCACTCGCGCCACTGATCGGTAATATTACACTCGCAGTACATGGCGGGTTACCTGCGGCGACGGAGTCGTGGTCGCGGCGCTGCGCCTGCGCCTTGAGCAGCTTGCTCATGGTGTTGCGCGGCGTGGGCGGCGGGCGCTCGAGCGCGCGGCCGTGCGCGGCGCCGGCGTGGCGCTCCAGCATGTAGCGGCGCTCGAAGCGCTCGGGGCAGAAGGCGCAGCGGAAGAGGCGGCGGCGCGGCAGCGCGGCGTGCGCGGCGTCGGGCGCGCCCTGGTGCGCGCGCGCGTGCGCCACGAGGTTGTAGCGCTCGCTGAAGCGCTTGCCGCACACGGCGCACTCGTGGCGCTTCTCGCCCGAGTGCACGCGCTTGTGGCGCTTGAGGTGCGAGCGCGTCATGAGCGCCAGCCCGCACACGTCGCACGAGTGCGGCTTCACGCCCGAGTGCGACAGCTTGTGCATCTTGAACGACGACGTGTGGATGAACGACTTGCCGCACAGGTCGCACTGCAACAACACACAGCATCACCTCTCAACTCTCATGTCAGCTGGACTCTGACTTTGATGTCAGTAGTATAGCGCTGTCTCGTTTTAACAATATCTTAAGTCAAAGAGAGCTCTATGAATCTCAACCTAATTCTTTACAGATTTAGAGCTCAATATACATTTTCCCTGATGCCCGCGACTTCATCCGCGTGGATTCAGGTTCTTATGATTTTCTTGGATAAAAAGTAGCCTGTCACTCTCTAGGTTTACACTCATGCAAAATTCACGTCGATCCGTTGCTCCGTAACGACGTGATTGAAGGACAAACTAACAAGCAAACACAGTGTCCCATTTATAGCATAGGTAATGGTAAGTCCCAGATTTAATAATAATCACTATGATGTCAAGATTCTACAAAAATCACAAACGCGATCAGCTGCAGAGATAACAAATACTCGCGCTTCCGCATAATGATAAATTAAAAAAAAAATATGATGAATTAAAGAAAAAAAGCAATGAAATAATTTCACCTGATAGTTCAGTTTGCCTGTGTGTATGTTGTTGTGCCTCTGCAGGGCGCCTTTGGAGGGGAACAGCTTGTTGCACTCTTCACACTTCCAATCGCTTATACCTGCAACAACCATATCACACAGTGAAAACTGGCTGATAATACATCTTCTTCTTACTCGCTACACATAGTCGAAATTCCACAGATTTGCTTCCTTGTTTCTAATACACACTGCTAGAATATGGAATGCCTTCCTGACTTTTCCTACTAAATTGGTACCTTCAAAAAAAGAGTAAATAGGCAGTCACGCTCCACCTATAAATGAAATTGAGTCGCATCACAATCATCTGAATTATGAAAAAAACTTTAGGCTGTATCATCTCATTTTGTGTGATTGCAATCAAGTGCAAGAAGTCTATATAATTAAAAAAAAATCGGTCACGTACGAGTTCGACCACACACGACGTCGTCTGTATTAATGAACATGATCATGTACTTTTAATTTTTTAATAACATAGCAGCTGCACACCTCGATGTGGGGTGGCTTGGAGTTTGCATGCTTTGACTTGTGTCACTCGTACCTGACAGTAGTGAGTACAAAAGTAGCATTACCTTTGTGTAAGGCGACGTGAATGTCGCAGGCTCTCTTGTGCTTGTAGTGGGCTCCGCACACCTCGCAGATGTAGGGGGGCTTGGAGTCGTCATGCTTTAACTTATGTTGCTCTAGACGAACTGCAATGCAAACAGTTATTTTGTACTTAAAAACTGGCCAAATGCGAGGCGGACCCGCACACGAAAGGCTCTGTACCATATTACAAAAAAAAAAAATTAAAAAAAATTTTTGAGATGCAGATGTAACCACAGTCAACAAATCAGGGTTTTCGGATTTTTCCACTTGCACTAAAGACATCACTACCTGCCTTTCATGATTCTATGTCAATGGGAAGTACCCTTTAGGTTGAGATTCCCTTGACGGGTATTGACAAACACAACAGATGGACAGACAACAAAGTCGTCTATAAGGGTACCTAATTTTTTTTTTGGAGATATGAAACTCTAAAAATGAATGTAAATATTGCTTACCTATTGAGGTATATCTGGCATTGCACTGGTCACACTGGTGCATCACTTTGGGGTCCTTCTTCTTGCCAGGAATGCTCTTGAAGGTCTTCTTCTTGGGGCGGCCGAGCGGCCTGCTGCGCTGCTTGCCGTTGCTGATTGGTTCTGGAGCGTAGATGGAGCTGTCATCATCATCATCATCAAATGTGCCCGCTTCTAGCTTCAACATCTCTTCCAGACAGTTCATATTGGGACTTTGGGATCTGAAACATAATATTGTACATTCTATACAAAGAATCAAAAGCTTAATTTGCTAGCAACCAAGCAAGCCACAAGTAAGTGCTTGGTGGCTGGCTTTTCCTGCATGCTTAGCAGTGGGAGGGCGGGTGCCGCATGTCGTATGCTGCATGTTGTGCCATACAGATTTTTCATTTTTAGTGGATTATGGCACATAAAGCTTTTGATTCTTTGAATATTAAGTACATCCGCAAAGTATGCTTCTATACAATGTTGAACATCCTGTAGCCATGGCCATAGTTCAAAAAATTGATAGACATTGGAATCCCAAGGTGCTGAAACTTGGAAAGGTGCTGAAAGGTGACTTGGCACGTGGGATGAGAAGACGCAGTGTTGGAAGACCTCCCACCAGGTGGACAGACAAAACCAAACGAGTCGCAGTTAATTCACTGTTAAATTATTACATATACATATGACTAGCAAATATATAAATTTGTGACCTGTCAGGTGACTCCTCCTTCTTCACTTTCTGCATGTTGAGATGTGCCACCAGCATGTGTGCCGTGAGAGCCGCCTCGCCGCCACACTCCCCACTCTCCACACACTCTGTACACTCCCAAGCACTAGAAAATAAGATCCATACTATAAATGCGAAAGTGTGTCTGTCAGTCTGTTAGCTTCTTATGGCCCAATAGTAAACCGATTTTGATGAAGGTAAAGAGCTAGCTGACATCCCCGGGATGGACATAGGCTACTTTTATCCTGGAAAATCAAAAAGCTCCCATGGGACTCTTAAAGACCCATCCGTTAAACCGATTTATATGAATTTTGGGTACACTTATTATCCGGAAAGCAGTTTCCACAGGATTTTTACCACACAGATGAAGTTGCAAGTATTATCTAGTATTAAATAAAGCTATACTAAGTTACAAATGCAAAACTGTCTTTCCATCTGTCTATCATACATTTGCAGTTTGCTCCATATACATTGTGCTTAGAGTGTAACTAAATTAAACCTGCAGGTCAGTTGCAAAAAACCTGCATCAACCATGTAATTGGCTGAATATGCTACAGCGATGGAATTTGGCCAATAGTGAAAGATTGTTTTACTGCAATCAACCTGTTTTAGTGCAGCAAACCAAAATTTTGCTAAAACAATATAGTTCACCTGTCAGCATTGTCTTTATTGCGTAATTTACGTTTATTCTCAGTGGCAGGCTTCTTTTTTCTCTTGTCAACTTTTCGATGTCGCTTTTTCTTAGTGAGAGCAAGTGGCTCATCTTCTGAATCATCATCACAATCGTTATTAACATACACTTCACCTAAATCTTCATTCTTAACTACTTCTAGAGTGACTCGCTCGTTCGTGCTCGTCACCGACGCTTCGAAGAGCGGGTTCTTACTGATTACTGCGTGAAATTCTTCTCTAGCTTTATAATACTCTAATTCAGTTTGTTCTAAGATGTTAACTAGGTTGAGGCACGTTTTGCAAACACATTTGGAGCCGTTTGGTGCCTTGTTGAGGCCAGCGTGAGTGAATTTATTCAGGAAATCGCTCAGCGGAGTTCCCCCGGCAGTTGCCGTCGAGTTCAGCTCGTAGTAGTTGCCGCTTCGTCCCAGGCACACTAAGCACTCCACGATCTCCTGCTTAACGATGACCTCAGTCTCTTTTTTAACTCCGAGCGCCTCATCATCCTTTTGTGAACACTTGATCTCTGAATTGCTATTTACTGCGGTGGAAGTCATTTTGCAAGAGATGCTTAGTATCCAATGGAAACATCACACAGGTGTAAATTTTTGGGAAATATTCTCATTGTTGACCTAAACTCTATTTAATAATATCCTCAAATTTCGAAAAAGAAGAAAACAAAAATATATTTAGTTTTCGACTTTTGACATTTATTTGCCATAGACAATTATAGAGCTGTTGACAGGTGTGACGTTTGTGTTTTCACAGATTAAAAGATAATAATAATAATTTATTCATTACTCCTGAAAAGCTTTGTTTATATAAAATCTGTGATTGAAACTCAGGTTAGTAATATCATCATTAATCTAGATTTTTTGATAATTTTTTTTTTTAAAGAAAGTCTATGATTTCGAATCCTTCCGACTTCCGACAGAAATGGCGGCAATTTTTGATTTGCGAACAACGGGCAAATTGAAGTGAATGTAGAAAAAAACTTGCATGAATTAAACACTCATCCAAGAGAAAAAAGCCATAGTTAATAAATATTTATTTCATATTGCTAGCAGTCTTAAGTTTCAGCCCAAATTTAAAAGCGCATCGCTCACATTATTATATTACCTACTAGTATTTGAAACAATCAAGTGCACGTAAACGTAAGAAACACAGAAGGTCTCGTGCTCGCAAACCGTGACCGTAGTCAGTTCACTCTGCCGTAGTTCGCTCAAACTGCAACGTACAAACTACGAAGTACAAACTAAACCAGTTGTGGTTTGAAATTGAATTGCGCAGGTCGATCGTTAGTGCTGTCGGAAGTCCGTACTCGATTGAAATAATAAGCATTTGTTTACGCGCCGCGCGAGAAAATACATTGAAGTTAAATAATGTGAAGTTCTTCCTAATTTAACAAACTTCAATCATTTTCCATTGACTGATTTGCAGTTATTTATGTATTTATTGGTAAATGAAAAAACATTTTCTCTAAATTCGGTGTTTGTGCGTGTGTTCATGGATATTGGAAAGAGTCTGCAATAATTTGAATCTACCTTCAATATTTTAATTTGCATGTGAGTAATTAACTCAACGTTCTATTTCACAAAAACTTCATTTTATTTTTAAAATTTATATATTTTTAAGAATTAGTAGGCTTATTGTATTAGCAAACAATTCTGAAACATTAGAATTCCAATAAGTATGAATTAGACTTTTTTTGAAAAATTGAGCTAAGTACTTACCTAATTATTTTGTGTTAAGTAGGTAAGTATATTGATTGTGCAAAAAATAAGCTAAGCTGATTCCTAGTTCCATACAATCCACCGCAATGACGAAACGACTATAATTATGGACAGAAGGCAGAAACTATCCAGGATAGGTAGGTAACTAGGTATTTAGGCAAGGGATAATCTTTGATCCCCTACCGCGCTCCTTCTGCCGTCGCTGATTCTGGATCGCTTGGAGCATAGAACCTAGTATTCCAAAGTTCCCTACTATTTTTCAATTTGGATGGAAAAGATACAGAAATAGTTTTAGTCTGTGTAGAATTTTTATTTTTATTTTATTCATATACAAGTTAGCCCTTGACTGGAATCTCACCAGGTGGTAAGTGATGATGCAGTCTAAGATGAAAGCGGGCTAACCTGGAAGGCAGTTTTTATTAAACCCACACCCCTTTGGTTTGTACACAGCATCGTACCGGAACGCTAAATCAGTTTGCGGCACGGCTTTGCCGGTAGTATGGTAACCAGCCACGGCCAAGGCTTTCCACCAGACCGGACCATACATTTAGAAACTATAAAATGGAAAACCCCTGCAGTTGGGGTCTCCCACTAATAAGACCACAACGCTTATCACTTTACCAGGGAGGTCGTCAAAAAAAATGGAGCATGGAGTACCTAGGATTTTTTTCTCGTCTGAGTTATGGAGTACCTAGGTATTATAGGTTAATATACCTAGGTAGGTATATGTATACTATTTTATTCGAAATGAAGCAATTTCCATAACCGTCTCTATTTTCCCTAACCGTCTCGAATTGACGTAGTATAGGTAGGTAGTTGCTACATGGTGCATGGCATGGTGTGGGCACGGCGCGTGACGCGGCAACGGGCAGACCCAGTTATGCTGATAGATGGGGGAAATTAACCATTTAGCATATTTATAGGCTAAATTATCTACTTTAATTCAAAAGTCGTGATGGCCTAGTGGATAGAATGAAGGGGATTGTGGATCCATACTAAAAGCTCACGGTTTGGTCAGGCCACAGAACTCTAGACAGTAGACATTTCCAGTTAGAGGAATATAAAAATTATGTGTTGAAAAAAAATTTAAAAAACCCCTGAAAAATTCATTAGACTAGATATACTAAATTTTCACAAGCTTAGTGTACAATAGCAAAAAAATTTAGAAATAATATTGATTAAGCTTGTGTAACGGATCTGTAGGTTGATTCCGAAAAACCTGCATCAATCATTATTATAATCTCAATCGTTGTGATTGGCTGAATTTATGGTGTTCTTGTTGCAACAATGCATTGTAGCCACAGAATTAGAAATAGTCTTCTTAAATCTGTGATTGTAGCCAATAGTGAGCGAGCGTCAACCAATCAGAGGTGATTGCGATCGTGACATTGTAACCTGTCATTCTATACTACAATCACCTACAATTGAGCCACCGCTGGCGCCCCCATTAGTGAAAGGAAGTGGGACCTGTCCCAGTGAACACATGAGTGCACAGGTTAGGTTACTTCGAGGGTCGCCACCACATCGCCGCGTCACGGGTGCTCACACACACACATGGGGACGAAAAATATTATAATATAAATTTTACTAAGTATATATCCGGTAGCTAGGGATCCATAACTTATAATAATTTACCAGAGATCATAATGTTTACGCAATTCCGTAGTGGGGTTGAACTAGGAACAGCTGATACTGCAGTAGGTATCAGCCAGGTAACCTCCCCGTGTGCCTGAGTGATGCGTAATGATTTCTCTTTATGGGATATAAAACAAGCCATGGCTAATTGACCTGGCCGGTAGGTATTGTCCGCACGTTCCTCTGAGTTTCCCTAGCAGAGGGCGCAGTAGATGCACCCATGGGGCATAACCCCAGGAGCGGAGGGTGTGGCTGTGTTCGGTAATTGGTGATGAGGCTTCATCACCCATCCAGCCATTGGCTGCCCCACCGGTCACTCGCCTGACCAGTTGAAGTGGAGATGGAACTTTGTGAGGTTTTTAGTCGGTAGGAATCCGACATAACCACTGTGCTCCCCCGTGGCCGGTGGTATCCATGACGGATTTAAGGAACTGCTGATACTAGTAAAATAATGGCGCTACGCATCGCCGCGTCGTCTTTTGTTTGTAGCTTTGGTTCATCTTTTATTTTACACTAGTATCTTTACAATAGCTCATATCTAGCCAAAATTAATTAGTGTAATAAATGTATTGACAGATAAGCAGACATACATAGATATTAAACCTACTTAACTCATTCCAACTAAGTTTCTTGGATGATTGGAGGCAGGATGCTTTAAAATAGTAAAAATATAACCAGGTTGATACTAGGCACAATAGGCCTATTACCGGCAACTTGGAACGGAGCTGAAGCGGGGCATTCTTTCTTGACAACGCGCGTCCAGGGTGCGCGTGCGCCCATACACGCGGGTGTCCTTTGCGTCCATTCTCTTCCGTGTTGTAGGTAATGGATTTAGTATTTTGATGCATCATAATATGTAAAATAGTGTGTGAGCAATCTCCAGGTAGCTGAAGTAACGAAACAACATGAAGCACGTGAGTGCAAAATGATGAAATCGGCATCTCAACTCTCAAGTCTGTAGCAAGTGCTGCGCGCGCTGGCTGGAGCGGTGACCGCGTTGCGCGCTCCGGCGCGCGGCCAACTCGCTCGGAACCGCGCAGTTATATCCTGCACGATACCAACCATGCACCTCCACCACATGTAATATACACGCTGAAAAAGTGGCTGACTTCCCCCGTCAGAACGATTAGCCTTGTACGATCGAAACAGAGTCAAACTTAAAAAATAACAAGTGTAAATTAAAAATTTATAACACCCCCGACGATCCAAAGTATCTGAGTTTTTCAAAACATCATTTTCAAATAAATAAATATGTATTTAGGCAACGTCCATCTTGACAGCTTGACATTTGTCTATTGACATAATATTATGAACCTAACGGTTATCTAACCTTCTTTTCTACAAGAAAACTAGAAAAGAGCTGATAACTCTTAAACGGCTGAACCAATTTTTTTAGATTATAGCTAAGAACACTCTCGATCAAGCCACCTTTCAAACAAAAAAAACTAAATTAAAATCGGTTCATTCGTTTAGGCGCTACGATGCCACAGACAGATAGACAGATACACAGATACACAGATACACAGATACACAGATACACAGATACACAGATACACAGATACACATTACACACGTCAAACTTATAACACCCCTCTTTTTGGGTCGGGGGTTAATAAAAAAGATTTCGACGAATTGAGAGAAAAAAGTTTACCCGAGAGTCGTGGGCAAAATTCACGATTGCGAATTTTGAATTAATTTAAAGCGTACTTTAAAAATGGCACAAAAACACTGTTTTTGTCATCAGCGAGTGTAGATACGACGATACACAGATACACAGACACACAGATACACAGATACACACGTCAAACTTATAACACCCCTCTTTTTGGGTCGGGGGTTAAAAAGTTTTTGGCTGAAAAAAATAAAAAAAAAACATCAACTCGAAAGCGTGAGAAATAATAGTAATTCACTAGAAATAACGTAAATAAAAGGTAAGTACTCGTACATCCACTCGAACCACGATGCCGATAAAGTGAAAAAGTTTAAAGCAAAATAAGCTCTCGCTTGGTAGCAGCATATCCATATACTAATATTATAAATGCGAAAGTGTGTCTGTCTGTCTGTCTGTCTGCTACGCTAGAAACACTTCTCTCATTCTGCAAGGAGATCCGTGCTCAGTAGTGGGCTGGCGATGAGTTGATCGTGATGATGGAGATACACAGTAGTCCAAAGCCTTTGATCTCGCGGTAAATGACCCTTCAAGAAGCGACTATGTTTCGGAATCACTGTATTACTAGCAACACGCACCGTTCGAAGACTTCAGTTTTCAAGCACTGAGGAGTTTTGGACGAGCAGACGTCCCAAATGTGACTTTCTGCCTATGATAACTACTACAATATCTTATACAACAACAATATCTAATTGCCGGCTGTTTTGTTCAGTTCTATGACCGGTTCGAAATACTAAAGAATCCGGGAAGGAATTCCGGAGGTCATTGCATACGTAACGTCAGATTTCTTGAACTACAACGGATAACCAGAACGTCCTGTCCCGTCCATTTTCTAGCTATCCAATCGTAGTTCAAGACATCTTTCCGTCTCGTCCGGCACACGTTACGTGCCTATGCAATGACCCTAAATCTTATCTCTCTGTTTTCAGTTACATATTGTATCTTTTCACGTATAGTTCAAGTCCATTCGTCAAGTAATGCTTCAGCAGACATTAGAAGGGGAGTAATCAAATACCTAATATATAAAACCCGAGTAACGGCCCAAGGTCGACAACCGCGAGTTACGCACATACTCGTTGCCCAAAACAATGAGTGTAACATGTAAATTGTCTAAAGAAAGCGAAACCAGCGACAGCCTGTCGTGGTTTGATGCTTTTCCGCTTTCTAGACTCGCGAGCGTCAAAGAGATACGGTTACACTGCAAAAGGTACATACCTACTACCTAGTCTGCTCAGTTCCCTAGTGGTAGGATTGTCAGAAGCCCCGTATTTTATACGGCTACCCTGTATTTCGGAATATTCCATCTACGCGCACGAAACGTTTTGCGTCATTATTCCTCATGTGCATCGCTAATATTTGGAAAACGCGTCCCATCTTAGGCTACATCATCACTTTCCATCAGGTATGATTATGGTCAAGCGCATGCCTATAATAAATAAATAAAATTGATATTTGAGCGTAAGAGAAACTTTTTATAATTCTAATGGTTAGATTATCATTGCGATGCGGCAGATAGATGGTGACAACTGCACACGACATCACGAGATCGCTTCAGCTGATAGAAATGCTCTTATAGTTTTCTATTAGACCGAGGGCAGCGGCAGAAATGGCTGAAACGCCACAAGTAGATATGGCTTTCTTGTCGAGAATTCGGTACATTTTTCTTCCGTTTGCCGTGGAGACCCTGGGACCATGGAGTCATAGAAATACTACGAGACATTTCTCCGCGGTTAATAGTTTCATCTAGCGATAGAAGGGTTGGCTCATTTTTGCGCAAAGGATCAACCTGGCTGTCCAGAGCTAAATGCAGCCGGTATTCTTGGCACCATTCCACGCGGGCAAGATTATTGTATAAAAAATAATTAGGTAAGACTGGTTTTAGTTTTATTGTAACACTAGCTTATGCTCGCGCTTCGTCCGCGTGGACTACACTTTCAAACTCTTACCCCCTTAGGGGTTGAACATTCAAAAATTCGTTCTTAGCGGATATCTACGTCATAATAGCATCATGCCTGCCAAACTTCAGACCGATCCATCCAGTAGTTTGAGCTGTGCGTTGATAGATCAGTCGGTCTGTCCTTATGACTTTATATTATCTAGATTCTATTAGATGGATGGTAAGATTGAATGCGGTAAGAATTGGCTTAGCGTTAACAATGGGATTACCCCAAGACACGCAGTAATCCTGTTACCAGCTACTTGACTTGAAAATGCGGACGCGAGTTAAGCTTCAAGAGAATACGGTTAAACAGTTAACTAGAACTTTGACTTTGTGAAGTATCTAAGTAGTAACTTATGACGAGAATTAAGTATTAAAAAAAAAATAGCGAGCAAACGAGCAGGCGGGTCACTTGATGTTAAGTGATTACCGCCGCTGTACCTCCTGGCCGCGGTTCCAGTACCAGTATCAGAGGAACCGCCAATGCGCTGCCGGCCTTTCAGGAATTTGTTGGTCCGCCCCTTGAATAGTTCTCCTACGTCCTACGGATCTCCTTATTTCTGATATGCTCACGTAGAAAAACTCCAAGCATAGCTCTCTCCATCGCCCGCTGAGTGACTGAGCTTTCTTATTAGGCTCATAGTTAGCGAGCATGTGATTGGCGTTTACTGCCGTATTATTATGTTACGTTGTCGTTTCAGCGGTACTGCACAGCGAGGCACGGCATAGCAGCTATGTGGGTGTCGCGGTAGCGGCAGCATGGCCGCGCCGCTCCTACTGCTGGCGGCGTTCGCGATCTCTGCGTCGCCGGCTGGCTCTCAAGGTACCTACTTTACTACCCATCACATTCACCCATAGTACGCGACAGGTTGAGGTGGTAATCGGAGTATGAGTTGGGGGGACTCCCCGCATACCCGCACGTCACTCGCGTTCACCCGCAGGAGTTAGCGCGGGTGCTGTGCGGGTGTGCGGGACGTCCCCACCCTGGTTGCCATCTCAGCCTGTCGCGCATTATCCCTACTCTCTACATCATCATCATGATCAACCCATTACTGGCCCACTATTTAGTACAGGTCTCTTCAAAATGAGAAGGATTAGCCACAGTCCGCCGCGCTGGCCAAGTGCGGATAGGCAGACTTCACACACCTTTGAAAACATTATGGACAACTCTCAGGAAGTGCAAACTTCACGATGTTTTCCTTCACCGTTAAAGCAAGTGATATTAGTATAGTTAGATATAGTTGCGCCAGAATCGAACCTCCGACCGCTGAATAGGAGGCAGTCTGAGCCGAATGAGCGGTAATAGTCTTTTAAAGACTATTTAGAGATAATATCTTTAAATCATAACCAAAATGGTAATGTATGCAGCATTATTCGACATACTCGTAGGCGCGGGACGCGGGCCGGGCGAAAGCGGCTCAATGTAACTGCTGTGATATTTTGATATTTTTCCTCTAATTATAAATTTTTAAGACATACACGGTGTGGTATTATGTAATAATTCATAATTAGTCATTTATTACATAATTCTGGAATTACGTAATAAATGTGTTTTGGAGAAGATTAGGTACTTACTACTTACTTAATTCAATCCGTAAAAAGTAATTGTCCGCGTGGATTTAGGTTTATAAAATTCCATGTCCGCGCTGGCCTGCAGTCGATTTAGGGTGACTAGATGCGGCGTTCCATAATAAGGCATTCTACTCACGACAGCAGTAGAACTCGTGGGTAGAATGATTTATTGTGTGAGTAGAACGCTTTGTCGTGAGTGAATGATGGCACGCCGCATCTAGTGCACCATTTTTATCGCTGCCTACTATTTAAGTAGGAAAAATACAAAGCTGCTGAAATGAATAGCAGTTAACCTAATATCGGGGGATCGATACCGAGCGGCCCCCAGCGGACATCATAATGAGCCAGTGTTTCGTTACTCGGTGCTATTTGTTTGTCCATTGTTTATCCGTTCGCGCCCCCGAGGGCTGATAGCTACATAATGTTGACGGCCTCCCTGGCACAGTGCTGTACGCTGTGTTCTTATAAGTGAGAGGTCCCGGGTTCGATTCCCGGTTTATGGATTTATATTTTCTAAATTGTCTCTGGTTTAGTGCGGTGGGGGGCTTCGGCAGAGGCTAGTTATGTCACCCTACCGGCAAAACCGTGCCGCCAAGCGATTCCGCGTGCGATGCCGCGTACGGACCGATCAGGGGTATGGGTTTAATAAAACTGCCATTATACTCCTTCCAAGTTAGCCCGCTTCCGACTTTAGTCTAAGAAGAGTGTAAGAAGACTGCATCATCTTAATTTTTTTGAAGTCGGTCAAAAAATCGGTCAAGTTCGAGTCAGACTCGCACACAAAGGTTTCCGTTCTATCGTACAAGAAATAATGCTTTTTATGGCAGCCATTTTGAAATTTTTATTCTTTGTCGTTACTCGTTACAGTGGCAATAAAAATACACATTCTGTGCAATTCTCTACCTAGTAAACGGTTCACGAGGTAGCCCGCTAAGAGAATATAGTCGCAGTCGGACGGACAGCGGAGGCTTTATTTATTTATTTATTCTTTACTAGATGATACCCGCGACTTCGTCCGCGTGGATTTAGGTTTTTTAAAATCCCGTAGGAATCTTTGATTTTGCGGGCCAAAAAGTTGTCTATGTCAGTTTCCGGGATGCAAGCTAACTCTGTAGCAAATTTCATCAAAATCGGTTAAACTGTTGGGCTGTGAAAATTTAGCAGACAGACAGACACACTTTCGCATTTATAATATTAGTATGGAGGATTTATTCTTTTTCTATAGGTACACCAATAGCAGCGCTAGGCTTATAATAGTAGGCTCCCGTTGGCACTCTTCGGGTACGGAACCCTAAAAATCCTGCCTATGTATGTGTACAGCATTAAACGCTATGAAGTGGCTATGAATAAATAGGTCATTCATAAAGCGGTGTAGTTGTAAGTAGTAAGCATTAGGCAAGTATGTGGGTGACATGAATCACGGCGACCCCCGGGGGTGGCCCCCGCCCCCGGGCGCCGGGCGCGGGGGATCGTCGGCCGTTCACTCGCGCCGGCCATTGCACGTCACACGTCACCGCGAGGTCACGTCACTTCACGAGGCCTTTCAATGCCGATATGAGATGAGCTGAACGTGAATTGGCGAATTTTAGACATGTCCCGGCAACACGCCATCGCCCCAACGCGATGTTCAACGGCGTCCCCCGTTAAACGTAGATGTGGCTACGATCAACGTATAACGGCCTTCTCAATGCCGTTTAGCGTTAGACGATTTTAATTCAATTCAATTGTCATTAGATGTTAACCGTTCAAGTGTGGCCACTCAGTTTAACGCGTTGATTTTCGCGATAATGGCGTTGTTGGGCATTGACGTCAACCTTAATGTAGCCACAACAATAGAGACAATTCTTGAAAAATTGTACCTAACTATTTTTGCCCCGCGACTTCATCCTCTGTTTGAATTTTTCAAAATCCTTTCTTATTAGGGGGGGGGGGGGGGGGGGAGTCTATAATAAAGAGAGAACAGGACAGCTTAGTAATAGGGTCCCGTTGGCATCCTCGAGTGCGGAACTCTAAAAAGTATCCAAGTAGGTAAACTAATAAGTCAAACCGCTTATGACTGCCGTTATTTTCTTTGAAGTATTAAAATGACCCAATAAAGTTCGTTGAATCGTATGTTTTGAAATATTTTAGTTGCGGTAACTAAGCTAGAATTTTTCGGTCTTTGTGCGCGGTCGAGTCCGAGGTGTTTGAGCCACGTAATTTGGTTATGCACTAAGTATTGCCAAATGACCGCATTGCAAGCCGTGAAGGGCGAAAATGACGAATCACACCAAAACAAATAACCTATTTACTTAATTAAAAAAATTAAAAAACACGTCTGCCATGCCAAAAAGAAACCGGTCAAGGGCGAGTAGACTCAAGCACCGAGGGTTCCGTGTCGGGTATTTTTTCCGAGATTTTGCACGATAAATCAAAAACTATTATGCATAAAATAAATAAAAATTTGTTTCAGAATGTACCTACAATGTACAGGTAAAGCCCTCTAATATTATAGCCCACTTGGATTATTATCTTACTTTAAAAATTAAAACATATTTTTTTTTAAAATCATGACCACAAATTCAAGGATTTCGGATTTATTCCTTTAAAACCTACCTACCTACCTTTCATGATTCTAGGTCAACGGGAAGTACCCTAAATACCCTATGGGACAGACACGACGGACGGACGGACAGACAGACAGGCAACAAAATGATCCTATAAGAGTTCCGTTTTTCCTTTTGAGGTACGGAACCCTAAAAACGAACTAAACGGTAAAAAAAATCACATTTGAAATAGCGCTATAGAGTCACAAAATTGATTTCAAACAAAAGAATTAATTAATTTTTCTTTAGTTTTTTTGTTGTTTGTAAAACGTACCTAAGTTTGTTCTAAGTTGCAGTTCGGTGCACTTATTACGGTCTATGTAGTATGTACGTACTTAGCATACAGGTATAATACGGCGTCGATGCAGTACTGTTTTCTTTGTTTGCCTGCTGCCTGTTTAAATAAAAGTACTTATATTCTTTGTTTTTCCGGGCCTCGATGACGGAGTTTCGTGATTTAATGCAAACATTACATGCACGTTAGTTCATTAGAAAGAGCTCGTGTTATGATTAAGCCTTCTTTATGTTTAAAAACCACTCGCCTGGAAATTAAACTTTTAAAACTACTAATTACTTAGGTACAACCTCTGTAATTAGTGCCATAAACTTTTGCGAAAGCTGTGCTGTAGATACTCCTAGTGTTTTGGAAAATTGAGTAATGCAGGAAGCAAGAAAACTGTAATTTACCCAATTTTAACTGTACCATCAACTGTTCGAATCATAATGAGAGCAAAATATAGGTATAGTCAAGACATGACCATGGCTCGTAATCCATATCCATACTAATCCATACTTTTAATATTATCTTGAGAGTATCCAGATACCTAAGTAGAAACCATAAAGGTTTAACACCAAATCAGATGAATATAACCAGAAGTAGGTAAATAGTAACATCAATAAAATTACTATTAAAATAACAATTCGCATATTTAATTCGGCTAACGTTAACGGTAAAAACGTAATAACTGGCTACAACATTACTGCAACATCCACGTTGCAGCTGCAGCATTTGAATTTCAATATTATTATAATAGTTTAGATATTTTTTAAATAAACTTATACAAGTACATAGGTACTTTTGAATCGTCTAATGCAACTACCACTGGTTCAAAATGCCTATCCTACCGAGAAGAACCAGCGACAAACTCGGCGGTTGCTCTTTTCAAAGATTAATGTACAAATTATAATGCCATGCAATGTATAAAAAAAAATATTGTCCCGCTCATTGCTGGAGCCAGCTACAAGTCAAATCCACGCTCTTTTTAGGGTTCCGTATCTCAAAAGGAAAAACGGAACTCTTTGTTGTCTGTCTGTCCGTTCGTCCGTCCGTCCGTCCGTCGTTTCTGTCAAGAAACCTATAGAGTACTTCCCGTTGACCTAGAATCATGAAAGGCAGGTAGGTAGCTCTTATAGCACAAGTAAAGGAATAAATCCGAAAACCGTGAATTTTTGGTTACATAATAAAAAAAAAATTAAAATGTGTATAAATTTTCAAAGTAAGATAACTATACCAAGTGGGGTATCATATGAAAGGGTTTCACCTGTAGATTCTAAAACAGTTTTTTATTTATTTTATTATGCATAATAGTTTTCGATTTATAAATATCCGAGTACGGAACCCTCAGTGCGCGAGTCTGACTCGCACTTGGCCGGTTTTTTATTATTTAAGTACATAATCTCAAATCCTGTAATATGCTTTTTTTAGGAGCATGCTTTTAATATATTTTTAAAATTGTGTAAAGGCAAGTCTACTGCGGAGCTTTGAATCAAATGACTTTTAGGACTTTGTTGGGGCGCAGCGCGGCGGAGGACCTATTGTACCTATTGTAGAGTAAATCATCACCAATTTTATTGTAACTAAGAATATTTTGGCTTACAAAATTTATGTTGTTGTAAATACATAAGTATATAGAAGGCTTCTGTAAGAAATAAGATTACATTGTGCTGACAATACTGTATTGTCATGAGCGTTGAGTGGCGACTGGCGAGCAGGCAGGTGCGTACGCAGCCGTCGAGGAAGGTAAACGGGTGATCTGCTTGGTTGGGCGGAGGGCTATTGTTGTGGGGCCGCCACTTCCTTCGATTTATTACTAAACGGGTTTCCACTGCAATACGATATACCTAAATACTCAGAACTCTACGTAAATCCAAACTCAAATGTTCTGAGCCTTCATTATATCGTAGTCTAAGGCCGCTATGTAATCTATCGATAAGCTGTTGCTTTGCTAATTTCTACTTTAGGGATTTTCTTTTTCATGTAGTATCTAGCGACTCCTTACATTTGCTTGATGTAATATTCTGCCTACCTAATGCGCGCTGGGTCTTTCAATACTTTATCATTCCATACCTACTTTGAGATACAGAGATCCATCAGTCTTCTAAGCGACAAGCCTCATCCATATTACCTCTTCATTGCAGCAGTGCCCACTGTGTTTTCAATCAACCTGTCGCGCACTATATGTACTTATCAAATCAAATTTTAGCCTTTTCAGTTGAGAATTTAGTGCCGCGTATACCTATTTGCTTAAAAATACAATATACCTAACTCAAGGCTCTTTTGAATAGTCTAAGTGCGGAATTTTCTACCGAAAAAAAGTATATTTTTTTTAAAGATTTAAATTAAGTATAAAGTACCTACTTAAAAACTTAATAAGGAAGTAAATCGTGCGAACGAGTATATAAAAAATATTATTCAAATACTGAACTGGGATCTAAGCTTAGCGAATTACGTAGGTAGAGCTTGTCTATTTTGAAATGACGCGCCCAACTAGACGTAATTTTTAGCAAGTCTTCAAAAGCGTGTTGTAATATTTCGCATTCAAGATAATATAGTTTCGGTAAAAGGAATTAAATACTGAAATGAAAAGACTGAGTTTCGTTAATAGAAATAAACGGGCTGTTACACAATTTTTTTTTTTTTTTTTTTTTTTTTCTTTCTTTTTTTTTTTTTTTTGGGGTTTAGTCTAAGAAGACTATGTCACCCCCGTAGGTTCTACAATTAACAATTATAATGCATACATAAAACATAACAATCAAAAAAAAATAAAAAAAACACAAATCATATATATATTATAACAATGTTAACACATTTTAAGAAGCGACCGCACGTCCCTGGCCAGCGGGGCAGCTAATATGCTATTGCACATACCCACGCTGTAGTTGTTTTTAAGGACACGCGGCCGCTCCGACCCGTTCCGTGCACATTCCATCAAAAGGTGAAAAACGTCGTCCACTTGTGTGTTTCCACATTCAATACAATTTTGTGTGGACGACCTTTTCACCATAAATTTGAATTTATTTGATGGGATGTGCCCGGACCGAAGTCTTAACAGAGTTATAATCTCTGCCCTTTTAAACTTGGACTCTGCGAACCATGGACATCGAGGGAGCTGACACACTATTGTTTTATACCATATGCCTTTAACCCGAGACCTTTCGTCAAAATATTCTTGCCATTCTACTACACATTCCTGTTTAAATTTTATCAAAATTTCATTTGGTAGTGGTATACAGTTATAGGGTATACCATCGCTGATGGCGCGTTTGGCTGCCGTGTCTGCTTCCTCGTTGCCCATGATTCCTATGTGGGAGGGTAACCATTGAATTATGACAGTTTTATTTTTGTTGTTAATTTTGCATATGGAGTCTAAGATGTCATAGGCTATCGGGTATCCTCGAATATTCGAGGTTAGCCGAGCCAAATGTAGAAGGGCGCTCTTTGAGTCTGATAAAATCACAAACTTATCACCCTCAAGTGACAATATATAAGACAGGCATTCAGATATTGCAATCAGCTCAGTGTGCATAATATTGATATTCGATTCAATTTTGAATTTCATGCTAATTTCTGCCTGAGGGTCAAAGATCGCCGCTCCTGAACCTGCCACATCTTTAGAGCCATCAGTATACAATTTATAAAATGAATTATATCTATCGTAAAGAAGTTTTTCACAATAGTTGATCATGTTCAATCTATTAAATTTTCTTTTGGGCCTATTTAATCCCTCTATAGTCGTAGTGATAATCTTTGACAAATCGAAACTACCAATCCATGTAGGGAGACAATGAATTTGAAGTTTTTTAGTGGATTTGATAGAATGTTGTTTTAACTTTTCATGGACTATGATTAGCAACGGTAGTTTTTTGTTTCTCCAATATACATTATTACACATGTCATTAAGTGACTTTAAAACTTCTATAGTGATGTTATCTTCAAAAGATCTAGACTTCAGCCAGAACTTACCCGCCAAATATTTTCGGCGGATAGGTAAAGGCTGAAGACATAATTCACTCTGCATGACATGGATTGGTGTGGACTTGATGAAGCCTCCAATGACTCGCATAGCCTGATTCTGTACTTTTTCTAGTTTGCTCAAATGACTATTAATACTATTATCGTATAAAAAACTTCCATAATCAAGTCTACTTCGTATAACTGATATAAACAGTCGCCTAAGGTGTTTCGGATGAACCCCCCATTTACTGCCAGCTAAAACTTTTAAAATATTTAAGAATTTGAGCGTTTTATCTCTTGTCTCGTTTATATGTCTACCCCATTTTAAACTCCTGTCAAGCCACATTCCCAGATATTTGACACTGTCAACTTGTTGAATATTATGATCATGACTGACTAGATTTACATTAAGATTAGATCTTCGTTTGCCCTTGCTAAAAATACACAGTTTTGTTTTTTTATGAGAGATGTTGAGGCCAAGTTCTTCTATAAATTTAGAAAAGTAATTTAACGCTGATTGTACATTATTTATCGCTAGGTCAACATTCTTGTTAGAACTATAAATGACAAAATCGTCAGCATATTGAGAGATGTATACATTTTGTATGGATAGGCAAATTTTACTAGTACTATTAACTACTAGTTTAATAGTACTATTACTATTAGATAGTAATTTTTAGTAGTAGTAGTTACACAGATGCATGTCGAAAATGTAGGTTTCTTTGAATAAATGGATGAATTTATAGAAACACAGTAATTTAGATCTAGTTTGGTATAAGGGGAATATTTGGAGGCCTCCTCGATGTACAGCGATCTCTACCAGGGCTTCCAGGCGACTAAATCTTAATTCATATTAAAAAGTAGGTAGAGTTATTTTTTAATTATGTTTATCGACCAAAAATATTTTTGTCGAATGCTGTAGTTTCACCCCCTTCGGGGTTGCACCTTATCCAGGGACACACTGTATAGTGGTTTCAGATACATTATCAAGGGTTATTTCAATTGTACGCTAAAACATTGTGATTTCTAATGAGCTAGGTGTGGAAATAAATTACTATAATTAAATTAATTAAATAGGCGCAGACGAAAGCGTAAAGTTATTTGTGGTTGTTATAACATCCGCGATCATACATCACGGATGTACAGATAGATCTTTATTGTAATTCTTAAGTCAATTGTATTTATATAGGTAATATTCGTATTTAGATTAGTTGCTTAGTTGATTTCTGCCAAATTAGAAAATATTACAATAAAATTTAAAGCTAGCCTTTTCTAATTACTATACAAATCAAACCCACGTGGAATGGTGCCAAGAATACTGGCTGCAATTCTGCACGAAAAATGAGCCAACCCTTCTTTACCTAACGCTTATAATACCATTGATATCGAAGCTACGGATAATACCCATTACAATGAATACAAGTGTAAAAAACATTAAGTTCCGTTATGGTTAATGATAATAATGTGGATGGAAAAAAGAAGAGAAGAAGATTAAAGAATAGGTGGATAGATCGCGTGAAAGAGGGTATGCATGTAAAAGGGGTGGATAATGCGTTGACAGATGAAAAAAACAAATGGAAGAAGAAGACAATGTTGTGCCGACCCCACATAGCAACATGGGATAAGGACAGGAAGAAAAAGATGGTGAATGATAATAAAGAAGAAATAAATTGTGTATTGTACTCAAAACTTCCAAAGTTTGTGATATCTTGCAAATAGATTAAACCTTCGAAATGATAAAGATAGATCCGAATAAGAAAGATCAAAGTTTAAAAAATATTCATTAAAGTGACCACCTTACCTATAAATCCATTAAGTACCTACCTAGTTTGTAAAATCTATTAAACCACTAATTTAGAAGGACGATTCTACTGAAAACAAACGGGTACTAATTAGTGGTGATACTCGTAGTAAATTACCAGTTATCCTTTTCCAAGAAAAAACAACGAACCAATTAATAACGCGATTATAAGATTTAGTGGATAAAATATTTGTAATTGCTTCCAAGTAGTAAGTGATTAGGTACCGACGGAGGGGCACTGATGAGCAGGCTGTAGGAAGCGAGCCATCAGGAGGTACACCAGGCTTACCTGTTCAGTTGGATTACAATAATTGATGTTTCCTCTTATTATCTAACACACACCTTCAAGGGCATCCCCATTGTATAACTTTAGTTTTACTATATTGTTTAATGCCAATCAAATACTACAATGTTGTATTGTAATAGGTTACTACGAATAATTTGCAATAGGTAGTAAAGATCTACACCTGTGGGTGTCCCGCAAGGGAGAATACTCGTCCCTAGATCCTTTTATATTTTGCTTTATATGCCCGGCTTCGCTGGGGTTTAAAATGCGATGTAGCGCTATCCATAATAATAGCCTACGTATGTTATGTCTGGATAAAGTTGCTTTCTAATGATGAAACAATTATTAAAAACGGATTAGTAGTTATAGAATTTATCGATTACAAACAAAGCAAATATCTTTCCTTGCTTTCTCTTTACAATATTTTAATAAGTTTAGTCTATAATTTTACTGCGCTAATTTCTAACTTAGTAAATTAGTACTAATACTTATTTTGGCAAGCCACATTTAAATTAGATATAAAAACAATATCCAGTTGGCCGATTTTTAAATATTATAGAAATAAAGGAAGCTCACGATTTAAAACGTGAATATTTTATTTTGCAACATTAGACAATATAATTATTTTTATTGCAGTAAAGTATAAAAATGAACCTAGAATATTGTGATCGATTTCATAATGAATTAAATGATTTGCGTGAAATTATAACGAAATTGTATCTAATACAACGAAACTAATTTGTGGTGAAAAGTTCGAACGGATCAACAACTGTTACCTACTTATTTACCTACCCTCGTTTCGCAATTTGTTTCAAAGTTTACGGTTATTATTTGTTTTCTGGTAAAGAAATCTGGTAATACTGCAGCTGTATCTTTTCACTTTCTGTCGGATGTAACTTATTATGTACTCATAGGTATCGTTACAGCTAAATACGAAGCTGGCGAAGATTGTTGCTATGATATTTTTGTGATAGTACCTATCTAGTCCATAATATATCATATTATTATAATAAGTTAGTATCATATTCATGGTTAATATAATGATAGTTAATATAGTTAGAATTTCAGCGTTTAGTTTTAAACTATCGTGAGTGAGTCTCGTTGTGTTGAGTTGAGTGAGTGTTGCGCGCTGTGTCCTTGTGAAAAAGACTCCAGATGGGTTCGAAATTAGTCATGCTTACGTTGACTAACCACCGTGATTACAGCCTGGAGCATATTTTTCGCTACCGATCATCTTGCAGATAGATTTGGGAGAGCGATGAGTGAAAGAGTTGGTGAGCTATAATCCAATCCATGCTATCACACTATCAGACTAATATTATAAAGGCGAAAGTTTGTATGTGTGTGTGTGTGTGTGTGTGTGTGTGTATGTTTGTTACTCCTTCACGCAAAAACCACTGGACGGATTTGGCTGAAATTCAGAATGGAGATAGATAATATCCTGGATTAGCACATAGGCTACTTTTTATCCCGGAAAATCAAAGAGTTCCCACGGGATTTCAAAAAACCTAAATTCACGCGGGCGAAGTCGCGGGCATCGGCTAGTAATCCATAATCCAATCGAAGTTTGAGACAAGTTGAAGAAAATCCGTGACCAATATAGTCACTGATTTCCTGGGCTCTCTACCTGTAACTTTTCCGAGTTGTGTGCATTTTAAGCAATTAAATATTACTTGCTAACGGTGAAGGAAAACATCGTGAAAAAACTTGCATGCCTCAAGAGTTGTCCAAATGTTCTCAAAGGTGTTTGAAGACTGCCAATCCGCTCTTGGCCAGCGTGGTAGACAACGGTCAACCCGTTTCATTCTAAGAGGAGACTCGTGTTCAGTTGTGGGACCGACGGCGATGCATGATCAGCAGGTAAAGAATAATAATGAAAGCAAAGTCAAGGAAATGCTCAGGTCAGCGCAGGACGGGTGCGCGCTGCGGTGACGGGCGGGTCGGTCGGCGGAACCACGCTCGACGGCTCGCGACCCCGTCTGCCAGCCGAGTGGCGACTGGGCACTGTACATGTGTGAAATGTGAATACGGCACACATTACTTTACCATATAACATATAATTAAGATCAATACCAAACCAAACAAAAAAACCACCTATCGCGTTTTTTGGTTCCGCGTTCGGTAATATTATACCAAAAGAATTAAAAAGTTTTGTAAGAATAACGTAACGTTAACAACAGTCAGCAAAGGTTGCAGCATCCGGAAATAGCTCTCATGCTCATACCATCATTAGACTGTCCATCACACGTCCATTGTCTTGTGGTGTGTGCTGTATCCGATCACCAGTCGACATAACTTCCGATCTATAGTAGTTAGCGTAATGATGCACTTAAATACTGTGATTCTGTACTTCGATCGACTTTTCAAATTATATGGCTCGATCACATAAATCACTGCAAAGTACTACTCCATTCCAATAGTTCCTATCCAATAGAAAGTGCTTTTACTGTCGTTACTAGTACCTACTTAGGCACTTATGTGTGCTTATATCGTCTCGCAACTACATTCATTCGGATGATGGCACAGTTTTCAATACATCGGTCGATACCTACCTAATAAACCAAATAATACCTACATTATGAGATATCACAGTAACAAGAAAGTCAAAGTCATTAGAAGTAGATTATATTGTACACTTTTTGATTATTTATGTATCAATTATTGTAAGATAATGTAGGTGAGTACCTAATAGTGATAATTAAGTACGCAAACCTAAAACGAAAGCTACGAGGGTTCCAAAGTGTTCCAAACGCGCGTGGTCTGAGAGGAGCCCACAACAAACTCACCAACTCAACGTAAACATCCTGCATCGCAGCGTCGAGAGGTCATTGGTATATTTTGGTAAAAGGTAAATTTCTTCATCGAAACAGTTACCGGCAGGTGCGTCAGCGTCCAGACAAGTGGGGCAGCGGACGATGGTATCGCAATAAATCCCCTCGCAACTTCCGCCTCGTTTACTATTCAAAATGGCGGTGGTTCTACGGGGCGAAACCGATGACCCTAGTCCGTACCTAGTAACACTCCTGTATTGAGACTAGCTTAATTCTCTCAATTAAACATTTTTTGTCTTTGGGCAAATTGTATTTAGCTAATTCCTGCATCAAAATAATTTTCGTCCAGGCTACATTGCATTGAAATATTATTGTTTTTCCTCTGCCCTTTGCCAGAGTGAACTACTAACTTTACTAGTGAGGACACTCTCGGTTCGATCCTGAATCGACGATCTGTCAAATATTAGGGTACGGGTGACTGACGTGGAATCGGTGAAATCAAAGAAACCTAATCTACCTAGCGTCTATTTAGATAACACTTGACGCCTGCCAGTGTAGCTGAAGCCTCCCCATTTTGTTAGAAGGTCCCTAACTGTAGTGAACCTCTTATTGGATTCAGCTTTTATAATATTTTGTCGTGATTTTGTGTCCAGTTTTTATGACCAATTTCGTAATCCGTAGGTGCCTTTTGTACTCAAAAAAATTGTAATATAAGTATTACATTAAGATTATAAATAAGGTGTATTGCAAATGAATAATCGTAAATAAATCCAGGGTCGTCTTCGCCACCCGCGCTCGCAGCAATAGCGCTCTCCATACGTTCTCGGGGTGAGTAAGCACCCAGAACCTTATGGGTTCTTGAGCACCCCAAAGCACAGATGTAGAGGCAATTAGCAAACGTATGAATTTTCTGGTTTTGCAAGAGTAATAGTATAAGCACCAAAATAGACTTTAACGCCCTTCCGTCATCAGTTTTGCCCTCCACTTTTACACTAGGTACCTTCAAGTCAAGAATGAACGGATATCTTATATGCGAGCACGTTCCATCTTAGGCTGCTTATCACTTGCCAGCCGGTCTGATTGCATCCAAGCGCTAGTCGCGCAAAATTACTTATATAGACAAAAACTTCTTTAAAAAAGTTGGTGTTTTTCAAATATATGGGACCCTGATAAATGTTACTATCGAATCCCTTTATAGTTCAATAAGTTCAAGGATTCACTGAAGCAAACGAAATCACTAAGCGAAAAAAAATATGTATATGTAATACAATTGATACCTGGAAGCAATAATATGAAACTGCATGATCACGAACACATTTCGATTCAAAGCACATTATTATCTCAAAAGTAAGAGGTTCGACATCGCACGTAGATGAAGGTAGATATAGAGAGCGGCACGTAACCTGTGAGAAGACACGCAAATTGCTCGCTAGGCGCCCCAGAGACCATAGGTCACGGGAAAGTGAGGAAAGTTGACCAATTACCTTCATCACTTTAGGGTAATGTATCTTTGATCAGCTTTCTATTTTGAATCCTTCCTTATTACGTCGTCGATGTCGACAACCTTGCCGTTAGCTTTACCCACATGAAATTCTAGCCTATGGACTAATGATAGTTTGCTTCTTGCCAGCTCATCTCAGTAGAACCCGCTTTTCAAACCAATTATAGAGTACTGATATATCCTGATAAGTGGCACAAGTTATCCTACCTGAAATAAATATTTCATTTCATTTTGATCAAATCGCAACGTTGAGCTATGTTGGTTACTCTGGTTCTCCTACGCTATGGATTTCTTCATTTTTGATTTGATCGCTCCAATCATAGTTCATCCCATCCACTGTCCATCGCCCGCTGAGCAACTCTGAGCTTTGTTACGAGGCCTTGTTTAACTTAGTTTTCACATCATTTTCAAGAATATAAAAACAATTGTAACCATTATTATTTATTGGTGACTTTCAGTTTTCCATTACTACTTGTTATTTTTAATGACAATCTCAATTCTCAAATAATATAGCAATCACGCAACCGCACTTTACGCTCTGCATCAAACGGTTCAATTAATCACACCTACTTTTTGTTCCAATTATTATGATTTTTTACGCTCCAGATCGCAACACGCATAAATACTGTATTTAATTGTCACACGTTGATGGATTGTCAATGATAAACTGCATACAAATAGCAACAACAATTGTTATATTGCACCTAGCTAGTTCCAAATTGTTTGTTTCAGGGTTTTAAATTTCACACACTTTAGGGCACCCATAAGCCATAGAGTGCCTATAAAGAACCAGGTTTTCTGTACCAACGGTCCGGGGCCGATCGGTGCGGATAAAATAGCCCCAGATTATCTTATGAGCTTTTACATAAAGAGACAATAAGATAAGATCACATACCTAAAGCGACAGATTGTCTGATATTATCCAAAAATAATTTCACTTGCATTTATTTAAAGTATGTACTTTGGTTCTATTCCATAGAAATATGCAGTGCTAAGGAAATGATATGCACTGTTCTGTGGAAATAGAGTTTGATAGTTTGCCGATATAGTTAGCTGATATTTAGTAGAGTTTGACAATAATCGGGTGGCCTATCATAGTTTGGCGTAAGCCTATCCTTGAAATTTACGCTCATAATTTTTAATAGGTAAGCGCCAGAGAAAATCTACAGTCGTAGTCTGCAGTGCCCTAACTTTAATTTTATAAACGAGTTATGACAATTTAACTATGTAAATTCATTACGTTATCTAATAATCATCCTACATCGTTTGGTTTGTATATTCAGATACAAGCACAGCCATTGTGCTGAAAACTCTATTGTTGATTGTGAACTATCATGATTATGATTAGGTTCTTTAATAACTTGCTAATGTCTTAATAGCATTGTGTCTATTATTTGAATATTCTCACCGTTTGATGTTTAATCCGATGCTTTAACCAACCTCAATTTACTTCCTTTGGCAACAATTTTGCAGGAAACATCACTGAATGAATGCCAACAAGCTCAAACCCAAAATATCACCAAATGATACATCATAGAGGATATAATTTTGAGGGGCATTCTAGGACAGGCGGGATGAGATACAAATTTAGCCTACCATTGGCAGAGTAGCAGAATGGTGACACTGAGATCTGTATATTTCTCTTCAATAATAGTAGAGACCTTAACGCTGGTCTTACACGATCAATTTTACCGTCAAGTTTGTAGGGGACCTGTGGTGGTGTCTAACAAACTTGCCGGTGTATGACTATCATGTGCATAATCATGTATGGCCATACACGGTCAAGTTTGCTGGACGCCGCTTCAAGTCCACTGAAAACTTGATCGAGTATGGCCAAGTTTATTTAATTCAGCAATGGAACGTCAATACCACGATACTAGTGATGACTCCTTCGTTCAATATTCTAATCCAAAAAATAAGTGTTAGAATATGACCTGCTTTTGGTCCCATTATATTTATAACACGGCTATTGATACGCATTCACTATTCCATTAACTTAATTTGTATCGTGACTCGAATCAATATCGGTTCCGATTTCATTATTTTTGTTCTTGCTCCAGATTTTTATAATTTTTTTTGTTGCTATTTCTCACGAACATGCTTATGATCTCTTTTGATACCTTTTCGTGAAGTTATCTCACTTTAATCTATAGCTAAAGAGTTGGTTTCATCATATTTTGGTCCAGCACAAAGCACCGAACTTTAACATTAATGAATGCAACAGTAGCAATCCCCACAATAAATGAAGTTTTTAACAGCAATAATTGTAATATATTAATCACAATTTTGATACCATCACTTTTATAAGTTAAGCCGATGTACTTGCGCAGAAATCATATTTTTGAATTTCGCGAAAATATCTTAGCCAATCATAGTGCGCGTTCATCCGCTATTGGTTGTTGTCTACGCACCATGTTTTGTACGCGCGAATTATGAGCACGAGTCTCTGTTGTTCTTGTGTTTGAAATCTTAACGTCAAGCAATAAGGTCCGTATTTCCTTGGTGTACATTTTGTTTTAGATGGCATTAAGTTGCGTTTTTCTGCGCAAACGAATTTTGTCGATGCAACTTACAAAAGTGGTAGTACTGTAATAAGTTGATATTGAGTAAATTCCTAATTAATTTGGTTGGTGCTTTCAGCTATTCAAGATAGTCGATGTTACTTGATGAACGGTGGTGCTGTGGAGAGCTTTTTCATAAGTGAAGATACACCAGTAGGCAGTATTATAGGTAAGTTCACACAACAAATATTTTTAATACTGCTCTTTCCAAATTGCTTTAAAATGTTGCGAATTTCTTAGCTTGTACCACCATCGACGCAATATCGCCTAGGTATCTACTTATAGGTCTTTTATCGGATATACTGTGGAAAGTGTGCTCAGGAACTTTATAATCGTATTCCTCCTTCACTGTTCGACCAAAGAGCAATGAGAAAAGGAAAGGTGGCACCTTTAGGTATGTGGTCGACGTTCAATTTTCTTGTACGAAACTTTTTTGCTCAACGTTTCTGAAACGAATCACTAAGATGTGGAATGCCTTCCGGCGTCCGTGTTTCCTGCCACGTATAACGTAAATACCTTCAAGCACATGAGTGTACTTCAAGGCAGGAGTGAATAGGCATCTTCTAGGCAAGATAGGCCTTTTTATTAAGCGTAACATAACATAATCCTCCGTAACAAGATTGAACTAAACTTACACTAGACATGGTTCTAGCAAGTGTTCTTTAATTTATAGGTACACTAAGCGTGAATGGGGACCCCAGTGCGGTTGGAGGCGACATCTCGCTCCATATCCAGGAGAAGAACCCAGCCGTGGAGCTGGCGGCTGGCTCCAAGAACATCACACTCCGACGAGCCCTGGACCGAGAGGAAAAGCTAGGCCCTTCTAGTGTTTACGTCAATGTGCGCTGTGATAGACGGCACACTGCTGATCCGGTGAGTAGAGATAATATACCTGGTCTCTTCTCGGAATGCGAAGTTCTTTAGGTCATAGTCCGCCACGCTGGCCAAGTGCGAGATGGCAGAATTCACACACCTTTCAAATCAAAAAAAATCTGCCTCATTTCTTGTGTAGATTACAAACAGATCCTCTGTTCAAAATCAAGACACGCGGCTAGTGTGTCAAAGCCAAGTTCTAATAAGACTATTTAATTCCTAGATCTAAAGCTGAGCTGGTCATTACTAGTGAGTCAGTGAGTGAATCAGGATTGTCTTGATATATATTTAGATTTACCAGCACTAATTTGTGTTCATCATTCGACTTTATTCCAGCATTTATCGTGTCATTTCCCCAGAGTTTCGTGATCCCGGTGTCAGTGCGCGTTTGGGACGTGAACGACAACGCCCCGGCGTGGCGCGGGGCTCCGTACCGCGCCAGAGTGTCCGAGCTGGCAGCGCCGGGGACGCGCGTGCTGTCCGCGCCCGCGCACGACCCTGACCAGCCCGGCCCGCACGCCACGGTGCGGTACTCCGTGCTGCCGGGACCTGCCTCTGTACGTGAGCATTATAACTTTTTATATTCTATTCAATAATAGGTTTTTAGGTAGCACAATAATCTAACTCAATTCTAATATGTAATCAAACTTTCGTCAGTAAAAAATAAAGTTTTTTTAATTTTTTTTCAGGAGTTCGTTGGATTCCAAAGCGAGCTAGATAGCACAGTTGTAATCAAAAAAGCGCTCGACTATGAAACGCTGCGCAACTTCACGGTGCGGCTGCGGGCTCAGGACGGGGGCGCCCCGCCGCGATACAACGACACCACGCTCACTGTGGAGGTGCTCGACGCGGACGATCAGAACCCGCAGTTCACGCACGAACACTACACCGCTATTGTACCGGACAATGCTCAAGACGTAAGTACACATTACAAAACATATAGAAATTAGATAGAAAGATTTTTGTGATTCCGTTTTAGTACTTCAGTGCTTTATACCTTGACGAAGCCAAGTAAAATGTATGTATAGTGTTAATGCTAGTAATTTTCAGACTTTAAACAATTTAGTAAGAATTGAAAAAACTTTGACCGTAACTTGGCAAAATTTCATACACGTGCTTTGAATACTTGCAGGGCACAGTACTCGAGGTGTCGCCGGGGCCAATCTCAGCGTCAGACCGCGACCTGGGCATCAACGCACCCGTGTACTACAGCGCGAGTGGCGACGGCGCGGACTTGCTGCGACTCCATCGCGACAGCGGTGCGTTGGCCGCTACTGAACGACTGCTGACGCATCCGCTGCCTATCACTGTGGTGCTTAAGGTAATCTATTACGCTATGATCATCATCACCAACAACCAAAACCAAAAAATGTCTACTGCTAAACCAATAGATCTCTTGCAGGGACTTCCACATACCATGATCTTCGATTTCTGGTGCGAGGTCACTATTACAGCACCTTAGGACCCCAACGTTGGTCGGTTTTTCGAACTATGTGACCTATCCATTGCCATTTTAGCTTCGTAACCTGCTGAGCAGGTTACTCTGGTTCTCTACGGATCTCCTCATTTCTGATTAGATTACGTAAGATAGTTTTCTCCATCGATCATCGACAGAGTGACTCTGAGCTTTAAGTAGCATGGGCTGTTTACTTTATGTCGAAACAGTGCCTGCTGTAGAATTGAGTATGATAGTTTGCCGATGGTTCCTGTTGCATTTTGAATTATTGTACCATACAGCGTCGTGGCATGCCACTGTAACACTTTGGCGTAAAGGAAAGTTTATAACATCCCAAGTTCAGCCTCCTATTCTGGGGGTTAAGGGTTCGATCTCTGGCACTCATTGCTAACTTTTCAAAGTTATATATGTTTTAAGCAGTTAAATATCTTTGAATCGGGGAAGGGAAACATGTGAGGACACCTGCATGCCTGAGAGTTTTTCATGAGGTTTTCGGTGGTGTGTGAAGTCTGCCCTTCGGCACTTGGACACCTGGCTGCCTGATTGTCCTAACTTCTCTCATTCCTGTGATGATGGTGATGTGCAGGCAACTCAAGTGGACAACGCGGACCGCTACGCTCTAGCGACCGTGACGGTGCGCCGCGCGAGCTCCACCACAGTGCCGCGTACTTCAGCGGCCATCACCACCGGCGCGGTGGACACCGGCGTGCGCTTCGCGAGGCGAGGCTACGCGGTGTCGGTGCCCGAGGACGCGCCGCCCGGCAGTGTGCTAGCTGCGTTACACACCAGGTCCCTGCACGAGGTGAGCAGAACATTACTTTTTGAGTTCATTGAATCTTACATTATAAATATAAATTATATCTGCCAGCTGAACTCACGTGTTAGTCGGAGTATGCCCTTACTAGTTTCGAAGCCTTTTTCAATGAGCCTGTGCTTGAAACGCCGTGCGAAGGAGACTGCGAGTTGCATGGAATGCAATACGCAAAGCACGCTGTGAGGACTTAGGTGGTGAGGGGCCGGGAGGAAAGCGGTTGATCATCTACCAATAATAATTCCTTCAATTAAATCTTTCAAAATCTTGGCTGGACACACTGGCGTGTGTCTTGATCACGATCATCAAATCAATCACTATTTTTTTTTATTATATCCACATCTGACGTATTTTAAATTACATAGAAAACAATTTCATAGGTACAAAAAAATTGACTGACTAACAAATCAACATACCTTTAACTACTACGTACGGCTTAGATCTAGAGACATGAGATTACAAGATATAACTTTAAAGCTTTCTCTATAACGTAAAGCCAATCAAAGCTGGAGTTAGTCAAGTAGTGAAATTGAAATATAGACATGGTGTTCCAGGCGCCGCTGCAGTTCTACGTGTCGGAGCGCAGCTTCCTGGAGAAGTTCGCCATCAACAGCGCGGGGGAGGTGCTGCTGCGGAAGCCGCTGGACTACGAGGAGACGGACCGCTACCACTACCAGGTCATGGTCACTGACGGCAACACGGTGAGCGCATTGAAAAAGGGCACTATTCAAGAATTAGCAGTTCCTACATCATCATCATCGATGATATTATAGGGACTTAGTTATGACATGACATAGGTATGATCCCTACATCATTTATCAACCGATAGACTTAGACAGCCGATTGCTGGACAGTGGACATAGGTCTCTTGCAAGGCTAGGGACTTCCACACGCCATGGTCTTGCACCGCCTACATCCAGTGGTTCCCTACGACTCATTTGATGACGTCTGTCCACCTAGACCTCCCTAGGCTCTTCCAACGAGGTATGAGTTCGTTTATCGGTTTTTCGAACTATTGCCACTTGAGCTTCGCAACCCGTTGAGCAATGTCGGTTATTCTTGCTCTCCTACTACGGATCTACTCATTTCTGAGAAGACTGTCTAATTGGCTACTTTGCTAAGCATTTCTTTAGTATGAGAAACCTTCAATTCGGTAAAAGCTTGGGCTGTATTAAGGTGGCTACAGAGATGCTGGATTATCCAAGCGCTGAAATGCTTTTACAAAAACCATGTCAGTCTGTACTTATGTCAGCTATAACCATAGGTTACAAGTTACAAGTGATTCTGCGAGAAAAATAGCCAGTTGTCGGACTTCTTAAAATTACCCCAATTTCAAAACTATCAGCTTTTTACTATTGAAATATGGAAAATAATGCAGCGATGTTTCTTTTGAGTTGATTTAGAACCTAAATATTCAATCAAAATCTAGAAGTTTACCTACTGTGAAATTACACATCTTCCAGAATGACACAGCGTGGATCAACATAACAGTGCAGAATGTGAACGAGTGGGAACCCCGCTTCCGACACGCGCACTACGAGTTCCTATTGGACGAAGTGCCTCCCGCTGGGCCGGTGCGAGTGGGACAGCTGCAGGCGTTCGACGGAGACAAAGAAGATAATGTGGCGGTGCATCTCACCGGACCTGATGCCAAGTAATACTACAACTATAGATATAAGTTTACTCAAGATAGAGATCCTGCCGACTGCGCCAATTATATCTTTTACTCCTTTTCCTATTTCTGGGCTAGTTTCCAAAAGTTGCTCCATTAGATCATTCTACTCATCCGGGATCACTCCAGAAGTCTTTTTCAGTGATTTGAGATTCCAATAGGAATTCCTTCCAAGTCTTTTAGGTCTGAGCCGTCGCCTTTCCTAATTCCCCTAGACACAGCAATATCTACCTCAGATATCTCTAATTCATGAGTTTCTTTATCCTGTTTCTGGTATTTAATGTTGTAAACGAACTAAGAGGTCTGAAAATGTTTGTTGCAGGATGCTGTACGTGAACGAGTTGGGGGAGGTGTTCCTGCGCTCGGAGGCGCTGCAGGCCCTCAACTCCTCCGTCCTGCACGTGGTCGCCACCGCGGTAGATTCAGGCTCTCCGCCACGACAGGTACAGTTGTAATCGTTATATAAGACGGCTCTGAGCTCCCACTTATGGTTTGAGGACACGTGATACGTCGCGTTGCAGCGTTGTATCGTATATAGAGTTATCATCAGATTTATTTCCTCAGACAAGTCCTCAGTCAGGAAAAATCCAAAATAAACAAGCAATTCTTCTGTCGCTCTAACAACTTTGCGGGGTCGCTCTGGCGTCGCAACGCGTATCATCCCTCCCCGCCTCGTCCCGCAGGTGGCAAGGCTGATAATGATGATGATGATGAGTGTAACAGGTCGTTTGTCGCCCGCAGACGTCGGTGCCGGTGTCGGTGCGCATCCCGGAGCGCGCGGCGCACGCGCAGGCCGCGCGCTCGCCACTGTTCGCGGCGTTTGCGTGCGCGCTGGCCTTGTTGGCGCTCTTACTGATGGCGCTCCTCGTATACTTGTGCAGGTTGAAGTGAGTACGCTAGTTTTTTTTAAATTCATCATAGGCAAGCGCTTGACCACAATCACACCTGATGGAAAGTAATGATGTGGTCTAAGATGGGACGCGTTTACCTAGAAGATTCCTATTCACTCTTTTTTTAAAGGTACCCGGATTGGTAATTGGTAGGAAACATAGATCGCGGAAGAGCAAGCCTTCTGGCCCGCAAATAAGCTAATTAAAATAATATACACAATTATCGAGGGATACGCTACTGAAGTGAAACTTCTATACGCATTTTTCGATCAAAGTAATTTTAATTAGACGGATCGACTTACATTTTTAGTTATAGTGAATTTGAAAGAGGTACTTTCACTTCGTTCGATCAATAATGAAAATTATATTTTTCCTTATATAACTTTGATATTATAAAACAATTTTTGTCTTAGACGTCGTCGGCAAGTGAAAGACAAAAGCGCGACAGTCGCAGCGCCGCCCGAGAAGACCGCGATCCCCGCGTCGACCGCCAGCACGACCAGCGCCAACCTCAACGGCAGCGGCTCTCTGCAGAGCGTGTCCGCGGGCGCCAGCAGCATCCTCGCTGCCTCCACTACGAGTCTGGACCATCACGCGACGTCACACTCTGATAAGCCGTCCAGTGAGTACATGCAGAATTTGTTTTAGTGTAGACGTCATTGCTATTGAAAGACAATATAAGCGTGACAATCGCAGCATTAAAACTATAATATGGGATTTTTGTCATGTAAGCAAATAGGTAGGCACCTAGTTAGTACTCGGAACCGTAAAAGATTCGACTGACTCCAACAGACAACTGCATAATTCCCAGCCACCCAATTTGCTGACCAAGCATGCCGAGTCGTGTTACATAATGATATTATGTACATAATTGTGTCCCTAAACAAATAAAGACGAACATTTAATATTTTGATAATACTCGCCAGATGTAAATTAATACGACGCGACAGTCGCAACGGTTAAATATTACTGGTCTCATGCAGACGGCAGCACGACGCGTCAGTCGCAGCGCTTCCCGCCGCGCGGCAAGGTGTCTCCCGCCAGCCCGGGCGGCGCCAGCGTCGCGCCCCCCGCGCCGGGCGCCGGCGCGCTGAGCGACCACCTGCAGGGCGCCGGCGGGCGCTCCGGCGTAGCGTGGCCCAGCGCCACCATCCCTGCCAGAGTGAAGCATCTGAGCTGGGACGACGCCACGCCGCAGGTACCTACTTATACCAGTCCTTCCGTCTGCGTTCTCTTCCTCATTGTTAAAGGTCGTAACCTCTTCCATTGGTAATTTACCGTGGTGGATTCCAGATTCTTGTAATTTTAAAGCAAGGCGCTTCTATTTAAAGTATACTTTCAATTTTTATCAAAATAATATGCTATTGATCAAAAATCAAATTCTAACAGAACCTCTGTCACTGAAAGATATTTGAATCTCTATCCTGGCTTTCTGTCGACACGGCAAATAGTCGTGTACGCCAGCGCCACTCCACACTAGCATCCATTTATTCAAGCCTTACCAAACATTTTTCAGCATCCTGGAAACTAACCAAAATATATTGTATCAATTTGCCAGCCCTGGCACAGACTTCGGTCTATGTGGGCTGCAAATTGTAAACACCAGTCGCAGTTTTTGTCTAATGCTTTGGTCTACAAAGTTTGGTGTAAAATGTAATTAAATAAATAAATAAATATTATATTGTGTGCAGGACGGGTCGGAGCGGCGCGAGCTCACGGAGGCCAAGAACTCCGCGGTTTCTGACCACATGAACCTCACCGTCTACTTCTGATCCGTCGGCGTCGGCCACAGCTGCCTGTCCACCGCTGGACATAGGTTTCTCGTTAAGGTCTGCCAACACTGCCCTGGATATAAAAAGATGCCCTGCTACTTGTAATTTAAAAATACCAATAAAACCTCTCCACATAATACCAACACACTTTAAAATTTGCCCAACTTCACTACTTTTACAAATTGTTCTTAATTTTAGAAAACATAAAGTATAGATTTTCATCAAAAACAACAATTTTAAGTTTTTGTTTGTTTTGCTCTGACAGTGAGTGGTCATGTAAATAGCCTTGCCTACTGCGCAGACAAAATATTTATTTTTGTAGGTAGGCAGTAGGTACTAGCTTTCACCTGCGACTTCGTCCGCGTGACCCACACGAACTGAAAAAAAAGAAAACTTTTTTGGCGATAATCTATATATATAGCACTCCTGGTTAATGTAGCTATGTATCAGTGAAATAATTTTTAAAATTAATTACAGAGATTACGTCCTACATACAAATTGATAAAAACTTACTCTTTATAATATAGTACGTGAAGATGATTTTCATTATCAAAATTTTTAAATGTAACAGAACAAAATTTGTTCAGTAGGTATTATGTAAAGAAGTTAACTTGAAGAAATTATTAGTATTCTAAAATTAACTACTAGGTAGAAAATTGTACTTCCATACCTAACGAGACCTACGAGTATGTATATTTGTGAATTGTGATGGACCAATTTACCACAACAGACTAATATTATAATGTATTATATCACACAAACAACGACATTAATTTATCAATGGCAAAAAGGAAACTTGAACAAATTTTATAAAGTACAGCAAGTATTTAAAACAAGTTTTGTAATTATGTACTAAGTAAGTAGGTAAGTAAATCGTAAAGTAAGGCAAATGTTGCGTAGAGTTAAATTTTATATCGTAAAATTTAGACAATTTTATACGAATCTCTAAGCAATATTAAATAATTAAAATAAGTACTTACTATGTTACTAGAAGACCAAAGTTTAATTTTTCAGAGATTATTCTTATGAGAACTAAACATTAATTCAATAAATTACAAAACACAGACCCATTTTCGCAATTTTCAAGTAATCCCACTTCTGATGTCAAGTACTTCAATTAGTGATAAAAAGTAATTTTGGACCATTATCCCGCTTTATTGTTTGAAGAAAAAAAATTACAGAATATAAAATCTTATCCGTTATTTAACATTTTCCTATTCGTAGACTTTATAATACAACTTTAATCTTTGTGAGTTGAAAAACATCTACAAAAGTAGGTAGTGCTACGAATTATGCTACTCAGTTGTGATTTCGGTTGATTAAGATGTTTTAGCGTTAATTAATTTGTAGATTTTGTTATTGATTGTATATTAAGTATTAAATTATTTAATGTACGTAGTGATATTATGTCAGAGAAGATACTTATTGTTATTAAAGTTCTGTTGACTAAAACGTGTTTCAATATAATACCTCCATAATATAATACATTATGAATGGACCACTTTCTCCCGTGTCGCAAAGTTTTGAGATGAAAGTGATTGTCATACAATGTATTGTATATTGTATTTAATTAAAATATTCATTTTATAACGATCAATCAATGATATTAGTAGGTACGGATGACATTGCTTGACATCGCTCAAGTAGCCAGGTCTCATAATGAGAAGGGTTAGGTCCATCACGTTGGCCAACTGAATGGCAGACTTCACAAACATTTGAGAACTTTATGGAGAACTCTCGGATATGCAGCTTTCCTCAATATGACGTTATATTAAAGTGATAACGAACATAACTCCGAATAGTTAATGCTGCGTAATCCCAGACCCCCCGAATCAGAGGTCTTATCTAACCATCACACCCACACCACACATAATAGTGGGAATGTCTTACACCAGTAGTGGTCGAGTGGTCGCAACCATCGCGCGTGTATCGCTACAGTGGTAAAAGTTGTTCCTTGAGAAGCATCGAGAGAGTGTGCAGCGGTGCGGATACGATCTTCGCCGTATAAAAGTTAAATAATAATAAAGTAAGTAATACTGTTTCTGATTTATTAATAATTCCATATCCATATTATAAATGCGAAAGTGTCTGTCTGTCTGTCTGATAGCTTTTCATCGCCCAACAGTACAGGAGGAACAGGGTTCCATACCTCAAAAGGAAAAATGAACCCTTATACGATCACTTCTGTGTGTCGTGTATGTCAAGAAAACTTAGGGCACTTCCCGTTGACCTAAAATCATGAAATTTGGCAGGTAGGTAGATTTAATGGCACAAGAAAAGGAAATATCTGTTTTGTAGTTACTTCCATGACAAATAAAAAAATGTTCATGAACAAATAATTAGTATTTTCAATTTTCTAATTAAGATAACTAACCATATTAAGTGGGTATTATAATATGAAAGAGCTTTACCTGTGGCTCTACATTCTAAAACAGATATTGTTTTATTTTTACGCATGATAGTTTCTGATTTATAGTATAAAATGTCGACAAAAATATCCGAGTACGAAACCCTCGGTGCGCGAGTTTGATTCGCACTTGGCCGGCTGTTTCAGCAATGATAGCCTGGTGGTTAAAGAACTTCACAGCCATCCGGGAGTTCCAGGGTGTCATCCTGGGTTATCTTTTTAGCGTTACGTGTGTTTTAAGTAATTATCACTTGCTTTGTAAAAGAAAATATCGTGAGAAAAGATGCATGTTTGGAATTATCCATAATGTTCTGTTAGAGGTGCGTGCTGAGGATTGAACCTCCTACCCACGAATAAGGTTGAACATCTTAACCACTAGGCTATCACTTTTTACAGCACTTTGCATGATTAATTTAGTAAGCAGGTACAAAATAAAAATCATTTCAAAAAGTGCCTACATAATTACAAATGCATGAATTTAGTTATCTACGTAGTTTTTCATTTATCTACATTATTTTGTACCCATATCTAGGCTAACTGATTTACGTTATTACCCTCATAATTCCTGATAGACAAACGTTTATTGATTAGTTAAGTAAGTACCAACTACGTATAGTAGGTATGAAATATTTTTATGCCTTGTTTTACTTAAGCTTGTATCATAGAATGTGTTTTTTAAAGAATACATATTATCCATGTTGCTAATCATGACTAATATCCCCTTTCTCCTCCAATTAAGCGTAAAGCTAGTGCCAGGAGTGGGTACGACAATAGTGCAACGGGTGGGGTTTGAACCCCCGCCGACCTTTCGGAATTCAGTCCGCTCCTCAACTGTTAAGTTATCGAGGCTCTACGATGTACGAGTCAGGTTGAGATGGCAATCGGGGTAGGGACGCCCTGCACGCCCGCACAGCCCCCGCGCGACTAGGGGGGTGTACGGGGCGTCCCCCCGCCTTATACTCCGATTGCCATCTTGACCTGTCGCGTACTATAGATATACTTACTTGCTCAAATAACATAACTATTGTATTGCATTGGGACAATTTAATAGTAGTAGTTCTGAAAACGAGCAACCTCCTTCGTGTTTTCTTCAAGCTACGCGACATTGGTGAAGTAATTTAAAAGCCACTAACCAACGAAAACAACAAATTACTCAATAAGCTCCATATTTTACGATTCTTATGCAAAATCGTTTACGAAAGCGGACAATATCCTGTTGTAACTTGAAGACCAGTCATAATCAAGGAAATTCCCCGCAGTCGCACTGCAAGCGGATACATCGAGAAATCGCGGTTGTTTACGTCGTCGGCGCGCGCGCAGTGCCGGCCGTGGTGCCGGCGCGGCCGGCGCGGGCACTTTCTCCACTCTTGCGCAACACAGCCGTGACCTCGCGACCCTCAGTCACATAAACAGACTCCCGTGTATGGTGTCCCTAACGATCTTTGCCAGAGAAACTGCACATCAGATATCTATTCTAGACTCTAGTGTATAGATATTGATTTAATTTAAAACTCACTTATTGACATGGTGGGTACGATAAAACATCTCTGTCGAAACGTAAAAGTCATTCCGTTCCCTGGTGCATCCCATTGCTCGTAAGCTCAGGTAAGTGTTAGGTATCAGGTTCTAATCCTATCCAGCAAATATATTAAACTATATTATACCTACTAGTAGATAGTACGTTTCTACTTCTTTGTGTCCTAGACATTCTTGAAAAACTATTCAAAAAAGCTTCCTAAATGTTTTTGAGACTTAATTGACTGAAAAATTGTTTACTAGGTAGGTACTACCCACCTAGGTAGGCACTTTTCACTATTGCGATCAATATTTACATCGCCATACCTACCTATACATAATACATAGCTATACATAATATACTTACATCTATTCATCCAAGACTTACATAGGTAATAGTTGGAAAATCAGAAGTGAAAACAGCAATAAATAAGGCAATTGAAACGGTTATGATCCGGTGTTACGTGACATAGATTCGCGATCCGAATCCGCGTAGCTATTGTTGCTAATCGTACGTGCGATGAATGATTCAGTGCTTGTTATGAAACCAGTGGATGAATGGGCCCAAGTAGTCCAAGTACATCGCAAAGTTTGCACATTGTTACACGTGGATGTCTTGACTAATGTCTTGTTTTTGATTGCATAAGCTTGTAGAGTAAACTTAGGTAGGTAGGTAGTACCTTGCCTATTGTGAATTGGTTGGGACCTAAGCATTGATGGTGATCACTGACCACCACATGTAGAAGTATGATATCTCATAAAAGTCGATCTCTTTCGGAACAGTTTCTCCGTCTAATGATGGCCGTAGATTCTTTAGTATATGTAGTAGATATATTTATGGAAAATCAGATCAAGAGTGAAAGTGGAGTAGTAAATTTTTCCATTTGGCTATTTCCAGATGTCAATCCTCCTGCTCGCAGTGGCCCTGCTGGCGGGCAGTGTGAACTCCTCCAACTCCACCATATCTGATGGCGGGGAGGTGTGCGAGGCTTCGGCCGGCTTGTGGAGCCGCGCGCTGGAAGACTGGGCCACGTCCACGCTTGTCCAGTCGGATAGACATGGTAATGTATTGCTCTGTCATTTTGTCGTAGTAAGTAAGCACCTTTGTACCAAAGGCGAACCCGAAATGAAAGGCCATCATCTAATTATTTAATATTATACTGCAGTTGCACCGGTAGGTATTTCGTCTAAACGACTCACTTACGAAGATAATTTGACCAGAATTTTGTATGACCTTATTAGATGAATGTGTAGAGTGGTAGAGTCTTGAATCTTGACGTTCTTCTTTAAACCAGACACATTTCTGCTACATTGTAGGTACCTATTTATATTTTATAAAATTGATATTTCAGGTCGGGTCATGGCACTACCTTCAACGAAGGGCTACTACGTAGCAGAACGATACGATACCCCGTATCTATCCCCTCCACCCCCGTACCCTTCACAACACATACCCACCCAGGGGCACGCACAACCTTCTTCACCAGGGTACATACCACAATCGCAGAATCACCCACCCTCCTCATCAGGATACATACCGCAATCACAGAACCATCCGTCCTCCTCGTCGGGGTATATACCCCAGAACCATCCACCTTCATCACCGGGATACATAACACAACCATCAGGGCACATGCCACAACCACACACCTCCCATGGACCCATACACAACATGCCCCCTCACGGAATGCACGTACCTCAGGGATATAAGGAGTGGGAAGGAACTCCTCAGTCGGGAGGAGGGAAGATTGTTAATCGACCTACAAAGCCTTACAAGGACAAATTCAAGCCGAGTTATGTAAGTACGCTGAAAACGCAAAATGTAATGCACAATAATTATTATGCAAATTGTACGATTTCGCGTGACGGCGCGGCGCAGGCGCCCGGTATTATGACATCAAGGAACATGCTACTCTTAGTAGGTATCTAACTACTTAATTGTCATACTCGTATTTCCTTTTCCTATTAGGCAATCGACTAGGTACTCAAGTTACGTATTTGCCAAACAATGAAGCATTTAGTTGAACACTTTATAACTTTCCAGCCTGCTCCAACTCAGCAGGAGCAGCAGCACCGCCCGGGCCCCAACTCCATCGACCGCGTGGACGACCCTCCGCGCAAGCAGGTGACGGAGACCGACCTGTACTTGCTCAGCGCCATCGAGAAGCTGGTGTACCGGGTCGACCTCATGGAGAAACGGCTGCGGAAGATGGAGGAGGGAGTCCACTATTTGCTGGCTGGGGTGGAGTCTAAGCCGGGTAATTGTTCTGTTCTAAATATGAAGGTTTCTTTTTTTCCGTAACATGCACTCGTCTCTCAAGGTATTTAATCATCTGGTATATGGCATATTTTGATTTGACACGCTCCCATTGGAGATCAGCGGTGTCCCTACTATGCTTATGAATAGTTCACCATTGCCAAAAAAATCTCTATACTAATTGATGACATTCTAGCCAAAACGTGCTGATATCAAAGTTGGACAATAGGATGGGTAGAGGATTTGAGAAAAAAATTGGCACGTTTTGGCTTGTGATGCAAAATCAATCTAAATCAAACTGTACTAGAGTTTTAACGCCGGCGCCAGAAGTAAAACAAAAACATTTTCATTACAGATCCTTGCCCCAAGAACTACACCCGCGTGGGGGACACGTGCTACTCGTGGTCCGACGTCGCCTTGGACTGGAAGGGCGCGTCGGTCGCCTGCCGCAAGGCGCGCGCGGCGCTGCTGGAGCTGACCGACGACGCGCAGCGGAAGACCCTGTACTCCAGGCTGCTGTCTGATAAGCAGCTCAGAGGTGAGTCACCTACCCTTCTTCTTACCCGACGTGGACAATAGGTACATATTAGTGGTAGATGCTTTTGACGATTCAAAAGAACTTGTAAAAGTCTAATTGAATAAAAATATTTTGAATTTTGAATTTTGAATATTGTGAATGATGGTGAGCTAGCGACGTGAAGAAGAAAACTTTGTACCTACTCCAATGACATGCTTAGAAAGTCATTGACCTACTCCAACTACTGTCTGATAAACAGCTCAGAAGTAACTATGCTTGATTTTTCCAAGACAATCTTCTTGCCTTTTTGGTCTAGAAGCTAGCTTATTTAGTTGCAGATCATGAGGTCCAGGGTCGGGCCAAAAAAATAATTAAAGGTCAATGTTTTTCAATCGTTGGAACCGCAGTAGGTAATCGCTGGTTCTGCACCTGCCGGGCGATTCAAAACACTCGATTCGGAAAGTTATGACGAAGTCCGATACTTAACGAATCGAGTGTTCTATCGCCCGGCTGATCTCTTTTCTGTCATATCAGATTTCAGCCCCAACGAACTATAAGTACGAAAGGGAATAGTCAGTGCACGTCAGTGTTTGCGTACACACTTTTGCACTACAATTAATTTTTGATCAGACTTTACGTGGCGCGGAAGGTGTTGGTACTTTGGTAGGGTGCGGAAACTAAAAAGGCGTCAGGGGTTTTAGGTGAGCACTACACCAGCAGCCTGAAAAAAGCACTAGGAAAAATCACTTCTCAAACATGATTCTGACACACACCAATAAAAAGAAATCGTTGTCATCAATCGATAGATGCCCACGATTGGAAATAGATTTCTCGTAGGGACTTCCAGACGCCCGTCCTAAATTTAGCGGCTCGCTGTATAAAATATATTTTCCAATTTTCAGGTAACGACTTCTGGACGGGTGGCTTGAACCCCGGCCTGCTCTGGATCTGGTCCCATTCGGCTAAGCCGGTGGAACCCAACTCCACCAATTCCACCAGCATTGCGGGAGACGGTCGCTGCCTCGCGCTAGTCTCGGACCCCACCAGGAACACATACGTTTACAGAGGTCAGGACTGCGCGGTGCCGCACCGGTACATCTGCCAGAAGGAAGACAGCAAGGACAAACTCGGGAATGAGATCGAGAGGGTGGCGCGGAAGCTGAAACATGAGAGGAGGAGATCCAAGTTGCTATGGGATGACGATTTACAACCGGGCAGTTACTCCGTACTAGGAATAGCTGCAGGGACTAATTAGAACTTTTACAAATATCTGAGAAAATTCAGCCATTCGTGTGAAATAGTCAAGTGACAAGGAACATGGGATTAAAGAATAATTTAGTTTTGCACAAAATGTTCATTATTATAGGTATTGATCGTAATTTATTTCCTTTATATATAGTGTTTTTTAACTGAAATCAAAAACTATAGGAGATGCAGGAAAGTCTTAGGAACCTTTGGGTCTTTTTTTGTGAAAACAATTTTGCATTATCAATTTTTTGTGAATTATGTACATTGATTTTTAATTTTATGCTCTCACACATAATAAAAAAATTGACTATTACATGACAAATTATTTGCACAAAAATAACCTAAAGATTCCTAAAACAGTTTCCCTGTATCTCGTATGATTTTAGATTTTCCCACACTGTCCCAGTTAAAAAACACTGCATATTTTTGTAATATTAGCTTTTTACACCTCAACCCGTTTTACGGTAGTAAAAACGCAGAAGTTTTTTCTTTTATCTTTCGTAATATAAAACATTTTGATACCTACTCTTTAGTCTTGTTTTTGTTTTATAACTTTATGAAACTTCTGTGTGGGTTACCTTATGGTTCAATTTTATAAGACTGATATTTAAATCAATATGTGCCCACTTTTAATTAGGCATTTACTAAAATGAGATGTTAACCAAATAAAAGACTTGAATTTCTCGTAAATCCTTATATTCTAGAGTATTTACAATGTTTCGCGTTGAATAGCAACAAAATAACTTATTTAAATAAATATTTATAAACAATCAGACCTGCACTGTTTTATTTTATAGTACATTGTCCTTCCCATCTTGGTTTACAATTTTCTTGCTGTGACTTTTTGGCCACATACTGGAGTCTCTTAATGCTTAAGAACGCCCTCAGCATTTGCCTAATATTTGAGATTGTGCCCATAACAACAGTCAGTTACGGACTTAATTATTATATTTACAAATTACAATATTTCTGTAAAATAGGTACAGAAAATTGTAACCAAGATTTCACAAATTGTAATAAATAAACTTCTCAAAATCCAAGCAAAAGAAATGCAGTACCATTCAATCTAACCTACATTCGCAGTCTATTAAGTTGGACAAACTCATAGGTAGGAAAAATAAGCAAGTTAAATTATGAAGTATTATTAATAACTTCCAAATTATGAATAATATTGTTGATAGAATAAGTTCAACCGATTTCAACTGCATTCAACAAAATTGTAAAATTAATAACAATATTTTTTTAGCCGACTTAAAAGGTGACCGATGTCGCTTTTCACAAAACCACGTAACGACGACGTTCATACCGCGAGCTAACATTCGTAAAGTTCTTATTTGTCAAAAATCATATGGGCTTTTTGAAAATTACTACGGTCACTAAGTACAATACTACTATTAACACAGTTGAAATTGGTTAAAATTCCTTTTAAGTTTGTATCAAAGATATTGCGTGTATTTAGTAGGACCAATATTTTTGGTTTAATATCTTTTTAGAGCAAATGATTCGTATAAACTCTGCAATAAATATAAATATTAACACATAACTGAATTATTATGTTGTGGTAAGACTAGCAATCCGTGATTTGTAACTGGCAACATTTGTAAAGCGAATAACGTAATATACTACATGCTATGGGTTGTATAAAACCTCTAGTTTAATTCATTTACAATTTATACAATTAATTGGAACATTGTGACGGAATTACATTATTATTGTAAAGCTAAAGTATTTCGTTTAAATGGAAATTAAAAATCTTAGTTAAATGATCAAAATAAGAATAGGAATGCCATATTGTGAATGTAAATATATTTTAATAATTCTTTCGATTTCAATCGATTTTGATAGTCACTATCATCGATCATTCCCCCACCATTCACCCACCTCTGGCTCATCACTCACCTCTCAGATTGAGAAGGGTTTGACCATAATATTTCTACCACGCTGGCCAAGGGCGGATTGTCAGACTTCATACATTTTAGCCCAAACTATTAGCAAGCTGAAGTGGACAGGCCATGCCTGTCGTAGAGGCGATGGTCGTTGGAGTCGGAAAGTCTTTGAGTGGAGACCGCGTATAAGAAAGCTTAGTGTGGGACTCCCTTCAGCATGATGGACTGACGATATAAAGCGACTGGCGGGAAGTGGCTGGATGAGGAAGGCTGAGGACCGGGTGTGGTGGCGCTCTATAGGGAAGGCCTATGTCCAACTGTGGACGTCCACAGGCAGGCAATCTCAGGCGTGCAGGTCCGCCTTCCCGGATAGGAAGGCGAAGTAGTCATTCCTACTCTTATTGTAATTATATTGTCTGTGTTATCTTATAATTTAAAACAAAAAAAAAACGCCGTATTTTGTACTTAGATTAGAGGAGCAATATTATGAAAAATATATTTAATTATTATTAGTTAATAAATAATTAAACATTCCGAAAGTTGAATAAAATTGTTATTATGGCAACTTGCACAGCAAGCAACGATTTTGTTACGTTAATATAATATATTTGAATTATTTTAATTCCGTGTTGTTTAAAGTACAGTGCTAAGTTTCATTTATATTTCACTTTTCCAGGGTTCCGTACCCGAGAGACGCCAACAGGACCCTATTGCCTAGCCTCCGCTGGCCGTCTGTCCGTTCCTCTGTCTGTCAACGGGCTGTATCTCTTGAACCGTAATAGGTATCAAGATAAAATTTTCGTGTGTATGGCTAATGCCATTACAACAACAAATAATGAAAACTTGATAATGGCCACCATGCGAATTAAAAAAAAAATCTTGTATACGGAACCCTTCGTGTGCGTACGAGTCGAACTTGGCCGGTTTTTTATACGGTAATTATGTTCTAAGAGCGCAGAATATGTATATTATACTTCGATATGTTTGAGATGAATTCGCAATGAAGTAGAAGAGAAGTTCAATTCTAATATGCACAATTTTTCTATTTACCACGCTTACTTTTTTTCTTCACAGCGATTGGACTTGGCCTCATAAAATTTGATGGCCTTAGCTTGTGCTTTGACGTACGACCATAGTCCAGCGGGTGGGATTGCTAACTAAGACCTTTTTCAGTCCTTAATAATTCCGTGTAAAAGTTTCTGTACAATATTTACACTTTATTATGCTACACGAAAGCACCCGATGTCAGTAAACTGCAGTGGTGGCGCAACCAGGTCGCGCTACCAACAAATTGGTTGCAACCAAGCGGACACCAAAGTTCCCTAACTTTGCGTTCAACATTGATGTATTTTGATTTTGATATAGCCACCAAGCTCATTTGACATTGGTTGGTTCTGCATTGCTGTTTCACTGAGTGATAGTAAAATAAATAATTTTTAGTACAAAACCTTCAATAAATTAAAAAGAAATGTCATATGACCTCGGAGCTGAATGATAGTCTCCGAGCCAATCACCCCGCAGGTGAGGTACATAACTCAACAGAGCTGTATATAGTGAACATTTACATTTTGAGAACTCATTCATCATTTTATTTGTTCTATGTGTCAGTTCAGTTGACACATAGAAAAAAAAATGCCTGAAAACTATTATAGAACTTGAAGTTAGAAGTAGGATTGAAATATGGCGAGTGAGTTCGCAAAATGTATGCATTTTACATTTGGTTGGTAGCGCCACCACTGGTGTCCTAGTGAGATAGGGTGCAGCATTTGTGTCTAAGCAAACCCCTACCAGTATGCGACGTGTGGTAGGGGTCGCGACCCTCACGAGGAACGCACGTGCGCTAGTTGAAGTGGAACTTGAACTGGAAGGGCGAGCCGTGCTGGAAGTGGTGGAAGGGGTTGCCGTGGAAGCCGCCGCCGCCGCGGTTGGACTCGGGGTCCAGGGGGTCGGTGCCCGCGTCGAACTGCGCGCGCTTCTCTGGGTCCGTTAGTACCTGCGGATAAAGGACACTTAAGGTTAAGGTTCCTGAACCGTAATAGGTAGAGCGCACCACACCGCGTGGTGGAGTGGTTTTAGGAAGGCCTATATGCAGCAGTGGACGCAAACATGCTGATTGATTGATCGCTTGAATAGGTAGAGAGTTGAAATATTTCTAATGCCACTAGGTATAACAACAAATAATAAAAATTTCAAAATCATGCAAACTAAAAATTGAAGTATAATTTCTTATTCAATGGCATGGAATCCTTCACGTAAGAGCCCGGGTTTTTTCACTTAATAAACACGCCGCAGTTGGGTTTTGAAATAGTTTTAAATACTTCAAAAGTTTTAAAGCACTTCGATGTACGAGTATGTCTGTGTTTTATGATTTATCGTGCCAAATGTCGGAAAAAATACCCAAGTACGGAACCCTCGGTGCGCGAGTCTGACTCGCACTTGGGCGGATTTTAATCTTAGTTTCTGTATTTCTTACCTCCTTGGCGGCGGCGACGTCAATAAACTTCTTCTCCGCGATTTTCTTCTCATCGCCCTGAAAGTTATCGGGGTGCCACTTCTGCGCCGCCTTGCGGTACGCCTTGATTATTTCTTGCTTGTTGGCGGTTCTGCCAAAACACACATTTGTAACCAAAACTAAGCGAACATGTAAAAAACATTTAATGAAGTTTACTTAATCCCTTGAGGGCGTTTGTGCTCTCATTCATATGTTTCGAATCGTAGTTTTATGAAAACGTGGAATAGAAATAGAATAAAATAGAATAGAATTCAATTAAACTTTTAGAAGTAATTTAGAATCACCAAATGCATCTACCACTGGTTTGGAACAGGGGAGTTACAGACATCCGCATCAATTGATGCGGAGCTTTTGCGGATGCGGATTCATATCTGCAACCAGTAACTGCTTGTACTTTTTACTATTTTATTGCCATTTTACTATTTATTAAATATAATTCAACAATTTTTTAATTTAGTTATTGAATAAAGTTTTTTCCCTCCTTTATAGTGGGTCAAAATATGTTTGTAATGAATACTATATTGAATGTAAATGCATTGAAGGTTAACCATCACACTAACCTCTTAACACCTAATATCTTGTAGTAGTCTCTCTGCTCGGACTGCTTCTGCAGTTTCTGCGCGCGGCTGAGGCCGTCCTTCGCGCGCTGGAAGCCCTCGTCCAGCTCTAACGCGTCCTTGTACGTGCGGATCGCTGAAACAAACCACATTTAAATACAAATACGAACACTTTTTAATTCAAATAAACTATTTTCATCGAATACAAGTTAGCCCTTACCTGATGGTAAGTGATGATACAGTCTAAGGCTGAGATCCACAGAGCGAATTTCGCTCAGACTAAGACACTTAAAACGAGGCAGCGTTATACCGCTGGCATAAATCTGTTTCGTTTTAGATGAAACTTAAGTCTAAACAAAGTCAAAGTGCGCGCTATAGATTTCAACCAAAGAAGAAAGGAGGCTAGCTTGAAAGGGGTATGGAAGTTTTTATTAAGTCTACACTTACCTTATTGTTTTCTACCCGACAATGTGCCGGAACGCTAATCGCTTGGCGGCACGGCTTCGTCGGTAGTGTGGTAACTAGCCACGGCCGAAGCCTTCCACCAGAGCAGACCAGAAATTAGAAATTCCAAACCCCTGCCAGGAATCAAACCTGGGGCCTTCCACTAATAAGACCACAGATCTTACCACAGCGCCAGGGAGGCCGTCAACATATAGTATGAGTAAACACGTACCGTCGTCATACATCTCTAGCCCCAGCAAGGCGTCCGCGCGGTCGCACAGCACGGCGGGCTCCTTCTGCAGCTCCAGCGCCTGCGCGCACTGCGACAGCGCCTCCGTGTACAGCTCCTCCTGCCAAACCACACAGATCATCAAATGTGGCTACAATAAAAGACAGGCAGTCACACTGCCTATCTGAGCGAGTGAGATGAAAATAATAATGTTTTCATCTCACTCGCTCGGAAAAGCTTTTTTATCATTATTTATAATACACTAAGCAGCTTTCGCTGATGCGTCTATATCAGAAGTGCTTCGAGTTTTCCAAATGCTTGCCTAATCTATTATTGAACTGGTTCAGAGCTAGACCAGAGCTTGACATAACCACATCTGGGTATATTGTATTTAAGATGACCTTAAAAACATTATGTTACCTTAGCGTTGCAGCTGCACAGCCACTTCCTGGCCTCGAACACGACCAGCGTCACTTCGTCCTCAATCTTCAGCACCTTGTTGGCACTGTCTATACAGCCGACGTAGTCGCGCGCCGCACTGCTCTCTTCGCAGTCCAGCAAGAGCTTGTCCACTTTCTTCAGCTTCTTGTACAGCGGGAAGCACTGCTTATGTTCTGGGTCCAGTTTCAGACACTCTCGGATTTCCTGTTGGGGAAATACTTTGATTAAAAATTACAATATGAGCTTTCGGACATCAGTAAGTTACAGCGATTTCCCTTTAACCACTTTCGGGTGTATATTTGTCAATCAGGGTTTCATTCTCTTGATGATTTCCACGTGTACTTTAATATGAATAATATGATACCTTAAGTGCATCGCTGACATGTCCCAACTGGTAGAGGAGGGTAGCCAGACGATAGTAGCCGGCTGTGGAGTCCTGCTGCAGCCGGTTTACCGACCGGATGTCGGACACCGCCGAAAATAGGTCGTTCTGTCGACAAACAATAGCATACACATAATTTCTGCCTAAAACTAATAAGATCACTCCCTCACAAGAAATAGAATCATCTATGACGTATAAAAGTAATAGCAGTCCCGCTCATTGCTGGAGCGAGCTGCTGATCAAATCTACGCTCTTTATCATTTACATAATCTTCAATTGTGTATCGCATGATATGTGTGTGATCGCAAGTATTTTGGACCAAATATAATAAAGCTTCTTATATGTACCAAAAACATGAAAGGATCTAGAATAGCCTTGAGGAACACCCATTAGTGAGGCTGATCTGGATGACCCCACATCGTCCACACATACTGGTGAATATAACTGAGATATAGATATAATATATTGCGTCTTAACGCAATGAGACCAAGCTGTATCTTTCATTCTATAGTGGCCCAATTTACCTCGAGTGCTCAACACAATCGATAAATCACAGAAAATAATATACTAATATAGTGTTTTGACTATGTAGGGTGCAGACTGCAGACCTGCAGGGGCATCCTAAAGATTCCGGATCGATTGAATGGCGAGGGTAGTTCAGATTTTATTCAAATTTTTGTCTTTTCTGTAAAACTGCACTTTTGTTAAAAACCTGGAGTGATGCCTGGAGACATCGTCTAGTAGGTACGTAATAAAGCCAAGTACTCACCAGCGCGATATAGCACTCGGCCCTCAGCTGCCTCAGCTGCGCGGACCAGGGCGACACTTCGAGCAGCCTCGTGGCGAGGTCGGCGGCCGCTCGGTAGTCGCGGCCGCGGTAGTAGGCCTCCGCTAGTCGCAGGTCCTCCGCCAGCTCGTCCACGCGGTGGTACATGTTCGCGGCCTCCTCATTATACGGCTCCTCGTATGTCTGATGACAAGGAAAACGAGTCGTTATTTAAAAAAAAAACATAGGACTGCCAAGTCAGTTAACCTCAGTCGACCAACAAGAGATTTTAAATCAATTATTGAAATATTTGTGCATAGGGAGTTGGTAGGTAAATACTCTTCAGTTGTATCTGTAGCATTCTATTAAGTAATCTACATTGTAATTAATTTGACTATGATGAGGCTGACATGTTTCTATTGGGCAAAAGTCCAATAAAAAAAAAATTGGTTGTCTGTAAAGTCGGTTTACTGACGATAGTTGAACGTGACAACAAAGGCCGCGCTCTCGCTTGCACTTCAAGCCTTAAATGGAACGCCTCAGAGCGAGGTAACGCCACATGAGTTATGTTTTTTCGTGCGTGCAGCCGGCTCTATCGAATTATAAGACGTTGTCACGTCAAAAGCTGATAAAAAAAATTGGACAGTTGATTTTAAAGCTGTAACATCATGTGACCCATAAGCCTCATAAGAAAGCTCAGAGATACTCAGCGGGCGACAGAGAGCTAGGCTTGGAGTGTCTCTATGCTATGAAATCAAAAAAAGTAACCGACATAGCTAAACAGGTTGTGAAGCTAAAGTGACAATGGGCAGGGCACATAGTTCGAAAAACCGATAGGCGCAGGGGTCCCAAGGTGCTAGAATGGCGACCTCACACTGGAAGGCGCAGCATTAGAAGACCCTCACTAGGTGGCCAGATGACTTCAAACGAGTTGCCGGTAAGGAATTAAGGCAGCCCAATACTGGAAGTCCCTACAAGAGACCTATGCCCAGCAGTGGACGTCTATCAGTTGATAATGATGACGATGACATTATCTAAAGCCTTATCTCTAGTCAAACAATAACAAGCACTTAGTTGCAGTCGTGTCATAATATGACTTGATATTACATCATTACTACTGATAATGATTCTTTTATCACCGCTATAAGAATTATAATTAATACAATCGATTTTTGCTTAGTGAAATAAGCAACACAATACAGATACAAGTTAAAAATAATTTATTCAAGCTTCTTATGGACACATTTGATACAGGGTATGGGGTGTGTATTATTTTAATCATATTTGAGGAGGCATGTTCTAGTCTCACATTCATCATGATCAACCCATCGCCGGCTCACTACTGAGAACGGGTCTACTTTCGGAATGAGATGGATTTGGCCATAGTCTTCCACACTGGCCAAGTGCAGATTGGCAGACTTCATACTTCTTTGAGAACAATATGGAGAAGTTTGAGGCAGTTTTCTTCATGATGTTTTCCTTCACCATTAAAGCATGTGATATTTGAATGTTTGTTTAAATCACATAAATTCTGAACAATTACAATTTTTTTTTAAATAAAATAGCGAACTAATGTCAGCTAATATTTTAAGAGATGATTTATGGCGTAAAATTGAGGTACTTACAACTTGTAGATAGTCTTCTTTGGCCTCCCAGTACTGTGCTAGCTTCAGATAGACGTTGGCGCGATGCAGCCGCGCCGCTGTGAAATCCGCTTTCATCTCTAGCACCTGTAATTATTATTAAATTAATCTACAGAAACAAGTACATAATATAATACTACAAAGAAAGTTAGCCCTTGACTCCCATCACACCTGGTGGTAAGTGATGATGCAGTCTAAAATGGAAGCGGGCTAACCTGGAAGAGGCAGTTTTAGGGTGATAACTAGCCATGGCTGAAGCCTCCCACCAGACCAGACTAGAGATTTAGAAATGATATAATTCCAAACCCCTGTTGGGAATCAAACCCGGGACCTCCCACTAAGACCACAGCACTTACCACTGTGCGGGGGAGGTTGTCAATTTACTAGTTTTTAAGATGTAGTGAGTGTTTGATTCCAATGATAATATTTTTCAAAGTATTTTGTTATGTATTGTATAAACTGACCTTAGTGAAGTCTTGCAATGCAAACTTTGCTTTTCCGAGAGCATAGTACACGGTGCCTCTCTTAAAGTATGTGAGGTAGTTGTGTGGATCTCCCTCTGTAAACAACAATACAGCATCTTGTTTAAGTGCAGAAACCAGCCCAGAGGGATGAAAGAAAGAAAGATCTTGTAACTGCACCAATTACAATAAAGATTAGTCATTATCATCATAATCACCGGCCCACTACTGAGCATGGGTCTCCTCTCAGAATAAGAAGGGTTAGGGCCAAAGGGAAAGCCAAGAGCGGATTGGCAGACTTTACACACCTTTGAGAAAATTATGGAGAATTTTCAGGTTTACTCACAATGTTTTCCTTCACTGTTAAAGCAAGTGATATATTTTAATTGCATAAAATGTAATTACTCCAACAAGTTAAGAGGTGCCTAGGATCGCACCCCCACCCTCCCAAATAGGAGGGAGACGTCCTCACCACGAGACCAGGAAGGCTATATAAAGATTAGTGTGCAACTTTAACAATATGAATTACAATGGCATAATAAACACTATATAAAAAGTTTAAAAGTAACAAACTACTTAGCGACTACGTTCAATACTTTTTATCATATTATTTACATAGTAACCTTGTAACCAATAAAAAAAAATACTGTGACCTTATTAGAAATATTGTACCTACACCAATATATAGATAAGAAAGAAAGTAAAGTGCCCAGAACTTCCCTTCTGTGGAAATGTAAGATTTTCCAGGATAAAAATGTAGGCTGTGCTATTTCATATTCTATTTAACAAACATCCATTTTACATTTATAATATTACTTAGTTTAGTAGTTATATTATTATACCAAGCAATACATTAATGTACTGTAGCTATTTTAGTTAATTAAATATTTTTCACTAGCGTATACCCATGACTTTGTCCACATACATGGATTTAGTTTTCTGGTACAAAAAAGGTGCTTAACTATACTATACTTTACATAAAATCACATTGATTTTTTGCTCTGTTGTGACGTGATTGAAAGACAAACCAACAAACAAAAACACTTTCGCATTTATAATACAGGTAGTGATTATTATACAAACATTGGTAAAGGAATGAACACAAAGCACTGCCTCAAGTATAACTTTCATCTCTTTGAATATAAACCTAGCTTCACTGGTAGCTGAACATTTGTGTAGGATTATGAACTGCATCCATATGGCTGTATATGAGTTAAATGTATGTGTGTCATGCTTCAATTTGAAAACAGGCTAATAGAACGGTTCCAACTTCTAAAAGTCTGCTATACAACTTGCCAGAAAACACCAAGACAACCGAAAGACAAACACCTACAACTACACTTGAAACATTACAGTATAATATTCTAAACCTTTCTTTAAATGCATGAAACGTAAAGCTGAGAAATGTAAGATTTGATTCTTATCTATTTCCTGATATAAATATTAAGTTTTCATTACAAAATGTTGGTTGGATGTAACATATTTTAATCAAGATCCTGTTAAAATGAGGTGGTCTACTTACCAACAGCTGCATGATAGTGTGTGAGCGCGTCCGACAGCTGCCCGCGCGCCAGGAAGTCGCGCCCCAGCTCCAGGTGCTTGTTCACCTCCGCCTGGGACGAGCAATCTGAAACTGTCACCACAAAACTGTGATCCAGACTCGTCAGCTAAACCATTTTGACATGCATTTTATTTCGAGTTACTGTATGACTGTACCACTATTTAATTAATGACTGGTTATTTAAAGGCCCCTTGGCACGGCACCATATCATAATTCACCAACAAACAAAACAGACAGGAGAATAAACCGAAAATAAGTACAAAAATATAACCTTCCACTTACACTCTAATAAAACTTCTAATACTAATAACACTAGGCATGGTGTGACTTTGTTCCAGTTAATATTTGATAGGCAGTCCATTGTTGTAGTTAAAAATTGTATTTATTCAGACCTAATTACGAATTAAAGCACTACAGTTTCGAGTTTTAACTAATTATTTGACAGGGCCACAATCCATCTTTGCTTCGTCTCTTTTCGTGGTTTGTTCCGATTGGTCCAAATCAAATAAGTTTGCAAATGTCATCACAGATAACCACGTAAGATGTCTGTCATTGCTAATTTCTGTGATTTTATTAATTTATTATCATATCCCTTTATTATTTGATTTATTTATAAAGATGTTGTATATCTCATTATTGCACAATTAAAAGAAAACTTTGTTGTCTACATTAAACATTAAAAATTCAATGCTCAAGTTAGGATACAGTTGAAGTTTTATTTTAGAACGTTGATTTGGAGCTGTCATTTGAAATAATTGCCATAAAAAAATTAGTTCAGACTAGATTGGATTGGATTGGATTATCCAATCCAATCAGGAATACCCGTTGATACAATTTTGTGATTTTCCTTTTAACATTATACGCCCAGCCACCGAGAATAAAGCTCATTGAAGTGCCAAAATTGGTTAAATTTAATTTCAAAAGGAATATTAACTCTAATTATTTATATAAGAGTTTTTGCTTAGCAAACTTCGGAAATAAGGGAACTGGGGAGAGTTCATACCTTTTCTTTTTAACCCTCAAAAACTGAAGGGATTAATAATAAATAAAGGCTAAAAAAATCTAGTTATGTAGTTTAGATGTTCAAATAAAGTCCTTTCATATAATAATGACACACCCATGATAATACTTATTGAATTCTTTTATTATTGCAATAAGATTGGGTAAACTTGAAACTATTCCAAAATTGATAGAATTAGTAGTCACTAAAATAAACAATTACCTAGTTAGTGTGACAAACGGACAGACGAACATACCCAGTTATACCATAAGGTTTTTATTTTTATTATGGAACCCAAAAAAGGGTAATCTTTGTTAATTCTTGAATTAGACAATTTTGGATTGAAATTTTAAGTAGGTAAGTAGGTACTCTAGAACTCTGAAATCCTACGAAACTTTCATCAACGCATTCAAACTGTGACCCATTGTTGAAACTTTAACTTGCATAAAATAAAGTAACTAGAATACCTTGTCCATTGAACAGAATTTTAGAAGTTTAGATTGAAATGTAAACCTATTTAGAAACCTTGGTTATTAATCAACAAAACAATACCTAACTAGTCTTAATAATAATCATTATTATAAATACCTAAGACCAATAGATCATAAATCATAAAATCATTCTTCAAAACTGTCATCAGTCAGGTTCAAATCAGGTCCAATTAGAGTACGGCTCCTATGAATTAAAAAGTGGCAACACGAATTCTTTCTTTCACTTCAACAAGAAAAACAGTGTTCGGTTAGTTTCTAAAATTGAGATTTTTTAAATAAAAGCTTTTATAAACTTTAAATACTAGTCAAGCAATCAGTGCAATTAATTTTAAATTAATTTTATTTAGTAATAAATGGTGGATGGATGTCAGAAACTAAGATAACTCGAGATTAGTTTTAAGTTAGCTGTCAACATAACCTCAACAATACGTGCCGATTGTGTTTATAAAGTGGTTTATGATTGGGTTTAAGGCATGAGTGACGCTGCGCCGTCGACCGCGCCCAAGGCGAAGGCGCCTAAAAGCAAAGCTCCCAAGGAGAAGGCTGCTAAGGCGGCCCCCGCAGCACCCGCGGAACCCCCGAAGGCCATCCGCAAAGTGTCCTCAAAGGCCCGGCACGGCAGGCTGTACGCCAAGGCTGTCTTCTCAGGATACAGACGTGGTCTGCGCAACCAACATGAAAACACAGCTCTTTTAAAGGTTTGTAATTTTGAGGTTATGTTTCAGTATACTTTCGTTTTTGTAATTTCGCTCTGTTGCACTTGCACCTTTGTGAAAATGTTATTTGGTAAAAATATACGAATTTTCTGGGGAAACAAATAATAGTAGTAAACAAAACTTTAACATATTGAGGTTCATGTTAGTTTAGAACTAGAAAACAGTCAGCCTAACCCAATGACTTTCTAAGCATGGACACATCACGGCATACAACACAAGAGCCCAAATATGGCACACGTTTCTAAATTCACCTTATGTAGCTTCAACTGCTCCATTTATACATTCCCGCTAACATTCAAGTCCTGTAAACTAACCTCAGTGATTAAGCCGCAATGTAAATCGATAAGCACTCGAAGCTGAATAAGGTGATTTTAGAAGCAAACTTGAACAAAAAATGGAATGGAGTAGTGTAGCACTATTAATTTTTGTTATTTCTTTGAGACATTTTTCGATTTTGTAAATATGAAACTATTATACTATATCTATACTATATAACTATTATACTATATCTATACTATATAACTATTATACCATATATGCTCGTGCTGATTCACTGACTGACTGACTGACTGACTCATTTGATCACCTCTTTGTATGTTTTTTTTACCGATAGTTTCGTATAGAGGACAAAAAATGATTCGGAGGAAAAATATGGATAGAGCTGATGATTGAGGATTTCGGTGAGGAGCACGGCCAGGGTATTGAAGATAGGTGGGGGGTGCTCGAACAAATGTCACTCAGAACTTCATCCAATAGACAGGGAGCTGAAAAATAAAACCAAAATGGCGGATTCAATATGGCGACCATACAAATTTCGCCGGTGTCTATCTCGAAGATTATAAAAGATGGGAGAGTGGTTTCTTGGCAAAAAATGATCAGGACCCGAAATTCAACTTGATGAGCAAAAAAATTGCGGTCCGCTTGCGGGCCGCGAACTCACGCGCCCTACTAGTTATATGTATATGGTTTTACGTGGGATGATTTATATTAAAAAAAAATTAAAAGCCCTAGATTGCAATCACACCTGGTAGTAGCGGGCTAACTTGTAGGGGTGGGGTAAAATCCATACCCGTTATAGATGTTTCTATATGGCATCGTACCGGAACGTTAAATCGCTTGGCGGTAGAGTGGTAAGTAGCCACGGCCAAAGGCCTCCCACCAGCCGACCTAAACCAATTAAGAAAATCTCAATCGGCCCAGCCGGGAATCGAACCCGGGATCCTCGTCATACAAATCCACCGCGCTACCACTGCGCACCGGAGGTCGTCAAAATACAATAAAATAAATGTGATACAAAAATGATACAATAATAATAATAATGATACAACAATAAATAATATAGATTTTACATTGAACAAAAAAAAGCTACTCCACAGTTTTGTTTTTCCGACATTCGTGACGCGCCCTTCCATCTGTCTCTTTCCGATGTGCGTGAGAGAAAGGAATGGGAACATTGTAAATAATTTTAGATATTTCTAGTGTTTTCAATGGTTTTACTAAGTATTTTACACTTTTTCGCATGTTATCTTACGTAAATAAAATTAACTTACCGGTGGTAAGTCACACCATATCTTTTCTGCGTCGTTAACGTATTATTTCGGCACTTTTTGATCGCGCATTTAGGCATCTTGACAGCTTAGCAGTCAACATGCGACTAATGAAGAAAGTGTGCTTACACCGAGTATAAGCACACTTACTTGGTCCCTTGTTATGCGCGCCAGTGCGATGTCCATGCTTAGAAAGTCATTGAGCCTAACCTTTTAAAAACGTGAGATTAAATAAACCTGTATGATAAAGTTTTGTTTAACAAATCAAATCAATCAAACATATTTTTTTATTATTAAGCATATTACTTAGTTTAACTGAGATTATTATGTTTATTTTGCCATGAATAAAAGCTCTGTTTTTTACTTACTACATGATATGATTATGATAAAAAACTTACTCATTTTAAAGAAATGCAATTCTGCGGACATTTAGTCTTGCTTCATCTGTGTTACACTGTTTTTTTTTTTTTTTACTGTGAGGTGATTGTGATCATGACATTTTAGCTTTGTAATTTTAGTGCTAACTCAGCCAATATCTAAATGATGCTTTATGACATTTGAAACCTGAACAACTAGTGTTGACAAAATATTCACTGATTGACCAACTTCTATCCCATCTAGAATTTCACAGAGAGATGGAAATACTCAGATTATGTTCACCCATTCCAGGTCGAAGGAGCACGTAATCAGGAAGATGCAATGTTCTACACGGGCAAGAAGTGTGTGTATGTGTACAAAGCTAAGAAGAGGACGCCCATCCCCGGTGGCCCGCGGGGCAAAAAGACCAAGCTGCGGGCTATCTGGGGCAAGGTGACCCGGCCACATGGCAACTCCGGCAGTGTCCGAGCCAGGTTCAAGTCTAACCTCCCCGCTCAGGCCATGGGACACAGAATACGCGTGGTAAGATATAGTTTTATACTAGACTAGGTAATGCCCGCAATTTTGTGTGGATAAAAATTCAAAATTCAATGGATGAAAATTCTTTATTTCAAAATCCTTTGATTTTTTGGGATAAAAAGTAGCCTATGTCACTCTCCCGGTCTAACCATATCCATACAAAAAAAACACACTGAATAGTTGCTCTGTTGCGAAGTGATTGAAGGACAAACCAACAAACAAATACACTTTTGAATTTATAATATGGGTAGTAATTATGCCAGGGACTTTGTCTGTGTCGTTTAGATTTTAAAGTTGTTTAGGTTTTAAAAAATCTTGTGGCAACTTTGATTTTCTAGGAAAAAAAGTAGTCTTATGTCTCCAGGATGCAAGCTGTCTCTGTACCGAGTAGATGATGCCTGCAATTTCGTCCATATGGATTTAGGTTTTTCATAAATCCTGTGGTAGCTCTGGTGTTCTCGAATAAAAAGTAAAAAGTTTCCTGGATTTGAAAGTAACCTATGTCCTTCCCCATGATACAAGCTATTGCAGTACCAAATTTTGTCAAGATCTGTATACATTTATCTTTTAAGTAAGGGAATATTTTCTAAAGCAAATCTTTGAAAATAAAACCATGGAACCTTGGGCTTATTTACAAAAAATGATGTTTTATAGCCAACCCCTTTGCTGTCTATAAATTGAAATTTATTTTATTTTGTTTTTGTAAACTTCACCATTACATGCACCAGAGAAGTGTTTTGTCATAATATTTTACTAACATAAAACATTTTTCTCTTTCCAGATGTTGTATCCATCGAGGATTTAAAAACCTTTGTATATAAGTCTAAAATAAAACAAAATCCAAAAGGTATGTGTTTTATTTTAATGCTGCATCCACACCAATTCAAATAATTTCATAGTTGGTTTCCAGTTCTTTTACTTCATGGCTTAGCTGGAATTACACCACTATTCAAGCATCACCCTGACATTACAAACTTTTGGTGACAAGTGACAACTAAGTCAGAGTGAACTTGAGTGAGGAAACTGTGAAAACTCTTGGTTCAAAGTAGGTATAAAGGTGAGCCTTACAGTGTAATCTGGGGATAAAAAGTAGCCAGTTAAATCTTTAATAAAATAAAAGATTTTTTTAGTAAATATTTTTTAAAGAAAGAAAAAGTAGTACTGATTCACGTCTTTTTCTGACCAATGTAAAACCTAATTTAATTTCGAACTGTCAAACATCTTTCGTGCTCTCTTGCTTCGTCGAGGACAAAGAAACACTTTTGCATTTATAAAATAGGTAGTGATGCTTTATCTGAGAGATAGCTAAATTATATCACGCGGGTGAAGTCGCGGGAAGACCCAGTAATAATATGTATAACAGTAATATTATGTGGTAGGTACCTGGGTATGTATTGATATGTAAAGTGGGTATTGATGTCACGGCGAGCGACGGCGTTATTGTGATAATGGACACGGGATATTGACAGGTATAGTGGAAACGGCTGACATTGATACGAAATCCATAGAAATGTGTTTTCAAACAGACAAGAAAGCGATTTAATAAAAAGGTGTTAAAAATTGAAAGTAGATACAGTTAAAAATACTAATACTCATAGATAAACTTCCGAAAAGCGCATACCTCCGATGAATCTGAAAGCTATAACGTTTTGACCTAATCAAGAATATCAACGAAAATTGGCGCAAAAATAAAGTTCTTAGAAATGTGGGAGTGACGCCCCACAGTTCCTAATCTCCGCTGTACCTACTACACACAGCCCCTAAATAGTCTAAATCGGTTGGAATAGAATGCGCCATTATGCATAGCGGACGAAAAAAGGTTCTCTTTCGTCTACACTAACTTTCACCCACTACTTTATCCCGGAAAATCAAAGAGTTTCCATGGGGGTTTTGAAAACTTCATCATGGGCATCAGCTAGTAAGATATAAATACGTATTCGGTATTTATCGGGACAATGGCTCGGTAGACGCGGCGTGACACGATAACCCACTTGCTACGTGCCAATCAATAGCAGAAATGCAACTACGTACGTACCTATAGCGTAGCTGTAAAATACCTGTATGATTCCTACTTAATAAGATTTGACGCGAAGCATGAAAGCCTAATGGGTTTTTTATTCCGATACAAGTTGGCCCTTGATTACGATCTCACGTGGTGGTAAGTGACGATGCGTCTAAGATGCAAGTTTCATTAAACTACTACCACTGATTGGTTTCTACCGATCGTACCGGAACATTAAAATCGCTTGGCGGCACGACTTTCGTCGGGCGATCCGGGGTTCGATTCCCAGCGTGCACCTCTAACTTTTCGGAGTTGGGTGCTTTTTACTTTAACTGTGAAGAAAAACATCGTGAGGAAACCTCAATACCTGAGAGTTCGCCATCATGTTCTCAAAAGTATGCGAAGTGCGCCAATCCTCCCTTGGTCAGCGTGGTATGACCAATGCTAACACCCTTCACATTCTGAGAGGAGACCCATGCTCAGTAGTGAGCCAGCGATGGGTTGGTCATGATGATGATTTGACGACCTGTTGAAAATTAAGCTTTTTATTTTCGTGTTCGGGTGTTTATAATTAAAATATGTAGTGTTTGACTTTGATGTTAACAATAAAGAAAGAAAAAAAATCAATCATCCCAAAGCCTTTGAAAATTCCGACTTGCTTCCTTTTCGCTCAAAGTGAACTGTGGCAATATTGCGATCATAGAAATATTGTTCTGTGATGGCGATCGACAGGTGGGCAAGTGGGTATACATGAATAAATAGCACTCGTGCAGATCGATACTCCCGTAAGTGGGTTTCCGTGTCACAGCAGCACCCGCGCCTGAAGCTCCGGCCATTGTCTATTAATGAGTAGATATAAGAGCTTATCTGCCCGTTGCCTATAAAAAAGCGATACACTCATGTTAATCTCCCCTGTACTTTAAGTTGTGGTTATTACATTGCTTTGATTGGCTGGATTTATGGTAGGTGTTCTTGCTATAATTACTGTGGTCTACACGAAGACCATTTGTTTGATAAATTTGTCAATTTTCGGTACGCTCGGTAACTAGTCGGTGGGCGCAGATGTCATTGACCCGATCCAAAACGCTAAAGAGAGTGCGAGCGAAAACACTCGCATGACACTGCGCGTGAGAAAATGAAAAAGAACCATAGTTAAATTATACCCAACAATCGTTTGCTACATTTCACAGAAAGCGAAAATTCATTTACCGTGAAAAACCACCTGTGAAATAATCAATATTCGATTAATTCTAATCAAAATTCCTAGTTAATGTAGCAATAGACTGTAAGCGCGAAAAATCGTCTGTGAAATCGCTGGAAAATATTCCGGAAAACACTCCTGTAGGTGCAAGCTGTTTTTATCGAAAGTCACGTGCATTGGCCCCGTGATTTGTAACAAGCAGGTAACCAGGCACGTGGGCTCGCAATATCTATGCAATTTAATCTTATTTATTAGTTATAATTATGTAGTCTGAAATGAAAAGTAAGTACAGAAAGATATATAATAATTTATTCGTTAAATAACCAGTATAATATAATGTACTTAGCTAAATGTCTTTGATCGCATCACTTGTTATAATAGTCGGTGTCCAGCCAAGTATAGTATAGGTTGGGTATATGTTCATATCACATCATATTATTACATGCCTGTCGGCAAGCGATTAGCACTTATTGTTATTATCAATTGCACGATCCGATCCGTGAACGAAGAAGACTTGATTTTATGGAGAACTCTCAGGCATGTATAGGTTTCCTCGCGATGTTTTCCTTCACCGCTAAAGCTAGTTAGTAATCATTAAAACGCACATAACTCCGAAAAGTTTATTATTTTAACGTCTCGAACATTAAGTTTTCCTTTACTTTACTTTGGTTTAATGTAACAATAATTATTATTTTCTACTTTACTTTGGTTTAGTATACCTATCTAGGTAGGTACTTAACGATTATTTTACAAAAATTAACTAGCAACTTGAATCTCGAAACTTTTTCGCAGTTATTTTGTAATTACGTACTTACCTACTCCTCAAGAAAATGTTTTAATTTAAATTAAGAAGGTAACTGCCCCCTGGGTTTAGAATTGCCGCCTCAATTCCGTGGAGGTCAAGTAGATCGCCTTGCAAATGGACTCTGAAATTGAGTCCACATCGGCCTTGGGCCCTTCGATGTCCTTGCGTAGGCAGACGAAGGTCCGACCGTGAATAAAATGGCACGATACTGTTATCTGAGATAATCAGATAGACTTAACCTTCAATTTCCTTGTAACTAACCATGTAAATTAGCCTACATTCGATAATTTTTGTTAATTACAGTTTTTCTCTCACCTTGCGCTTATTTTGAGAAAAACAGCCCTTGCCATGAAATACTTACCTATCAGGGGGCACGGCAGTGCCCCCGCCAAGACGAGCCAAACGGCGGCCGGGGCGCTACGTAGTACCTTTTTCTCGAAGTGTTTCGCCGTATTTTCGACCCGTCATAACTTCGGTCTGGATGACGCTAGAAAGCTGAAATTTTCAGTATAAGGTGTCCTCAGCAAATTTACCAAATATACTAAGTATCAAATATCTAGCTTTTATGGTTACAAATTTATTGATACCTAAAATACGCCGTTTTCGTCCCTCACTGATGATCATCACAATTCATAGTCTGTAATTCTAGGGTACTTCCAGAAGTCCTAGAAGGCTGAAATTTGGTATGTAGACTAGAAATTGCATACAAACTACAGGAAAATTAAGAAATTGGCAATGCCCCCCCTCTACGCCTCTTATGAGAAAAGCAAATCTGCAAATTCTGTCGCTAGAATTCTGATATTTTCAGGATAAGATGTCCTTGGCAAATTGATTAAACTCATTGAGTATCAATTGTCTAGCTTTTATAGTTTCAGATTTATTGACAGTCAAAACTTCTAGTCTGTAATTCTAGGGTACTTCCCGAAGTCCTAGAAGGCTGAAATTTGGTATGTAGACTAGAAATTGCATACAAACTACAGGAAAATTAAGAAATTGGCAATGCCCCCCCTCTACGACTCTTATGAGTAAAGCAAATCTGTAAATTCTGTCGCTAGAATGCTGATATTTTCAGGATAAGATGTCCTTGGCAAATTGATTAAACTCATTGAGTATCAATTGTCTAGCTTTTATAGTTTCAGATTTATTGACAGTCAAACTTCTAGTCTGTAATTCTAGGGTACTTCCCGAAGTCCTAGAAGGCTGAAATTTGGTATGTAGACTAGAAATTGCATACAAACAACAGGAAAATTAAGAAATTGGCAATGCCCCCCTCTACGACTCTTATGGGAAAAGCAAATCTGTAAATTCTGTCGGTAGAATGCTGATATTTTCAGGATAAGATGTCCTTGGCAAATTGATTAAACGCATTGAGTATCAATTGTCTAGCTTTTATAGTTTCAGATTTATTGACAGTCAAAACTTCTACTAGTCTGTAATTCTAGGGTACTTCCCGAAGTCTTAGAAGGCTGAAATTTGGTGTGTAGACTAGAAATTGCATACAAACTACAGGAAAATTAAGAAATTGGCAATGCCCCTCCTCTACGCCTCTTATGAGTAAAGCAAATCTGTAAATTCTGTCGCTAGAATGCTGATATTTTCAGGAGAAGATGTCTTTGGCAGATTGATTAAATGCATTGAGTATCAATTGTCTAGCTTTTATAGTTTCAGATTTATTGACAGTCAAAATTTCTAGTCTGTAATTCTAGGGTAATTCCCGAAGTCCTAGAAGGCTGAAATTTGGTGTGTAGACTAGAAATTGCATACAAACTACAGAAAAATTGAGAAATTGGAATTTTCCCCCCTCTACGCCTCTTATGAGAAAAGCAAATCTGTAAATTCTGTCGCTAGAATGCTGATATTTTCAGGATAAGATGTCCTTGGCAAATTGATTAAACGCATTGAGTATCAATTGTCTAGCTTTTATAGTTTCAGATTTATTGACAGTCAAAACTTCTAGTCTGTAATTCTAGGGTACTTCCCGAAGTCCTAGAAGACTGAAATTTGGCATTAAGTACAAATTTCAAGAATTATCAACAACAGATAAATTAAGAAATCGGGTCCCCCTTCATCCCCTCGTATATGAGATGCATATCTGTAAAATTTGTTGCTCGAATACTAAAGTTTACATGATAAGATGTCCGTGGCAGATTTATCAAACGTACCAAGTATCTGTGTTTCCTGAAGTCCTAAAAGACTGAAATTTGGTATATCTGCTTCAAAATTGATTTGCAAGATTCCACCCGAACAAATATACTTACATACGAGTACATTGCAAGTTGAATAAAAGCTTTTAAAAAAAGAGGTAACGATAGAGAGTGGGCCATGAAAATGATGTACCTACAAGAAATAGATCCAAAAAAAATTTAGGGCACCTGCCAAAAAGAAATGAAATCCCACCAAAAACATTTCATGTAAAAAGTTAGCCAAGACTCACAAGTTCATAATGTTTTCACTGTTAAAAAGTTATGAGATCTCTAGTAGAGCCAAGCCCCTAGCTGATCTTAGATTTGTGCTGGCCATGGGACCTATCCCAAGTCCAAAGTAATATAGCTCTTAAATGTTCTTGACTATATCACATTTATAACAATAAATAACAAATCACTCTACTTACAAGCTCTGATTCTACAAACCCTATATCTTGGTAAAAAAAGTACGGTTTGGCCGTTTAATAACTTTTAACGTTTAATATGTTATGTCATGTAATAGTTTTACGAACATTAAACGGCCAAGCCGTACTTTTTTTACCAAGATATAGGGTTTGTAGAATCAGAGCTTGTAAGTAGAGTGATTTGTTATTTATTGTTATAAATGTGATATAGTCAAGAACATTTAAGAGCTATATTACTTTGGACTTGGGATAGGTCCCATGGCCAGCACAAATCTAAGATCAGCTAGGGGCTTGGCTCTACTAGAGATCTCATAACTTTTTAACAGTGAAAACATTATGAACTTGTGAGTCTTGGCTAACTTTTTACATGAAATGTTTTTGGTGGGATTGTAATTTTCAGTAAGTACCTACCTAATTCGATGTCCATCATTGAACTATATTACTATAGTAGTAATACCTCAATGATGTCCATATCCTCTTTAAGATTCCGTATTCAAAGGGTGCCAACCATTGAGGTATTACTACATGGTGCCAACGCTTTCCGTCCGTCCGTCTGTCTGTATGTCTGTCTGTCTATCTGTCTGTACGTCAGCGAGCTGTATCTCATGACGATATCGCACAGCGTAACTGTCTCCGCTGTTGAAACGACGAAACGTTACATAGGAAAGGGTCTCTCTACGAAGCAGAAATCTCTAAGGTTCGATACGCAATATTTTATTAATTAACAGCAAAATAAGTACCTACCTACCTACCTATACTTGTAAGTAGGTACAGCATATGTTAGTCGAATAAAATAGATTTTTATTCGGCAAATAATTTACCACTGGTTCGGAATGCCGTTCCTACCGAGAAGAACCGGCAAGAAACTCGGCGGTTGCTCTTTTCAATTGTTCAATTTACAATAATATTCCATACTATACAAGCAATTGCAGCCCCGCGCATCGCTGGAGCGAGCGTGGCTCACCTTCTCTAGAATCGGTAGTAGGTCTTTAAACCTTAACCTGCCTCCAGTCCTTACGTGTACACGTTCAACATCGCATGTTGGTATTTCAGTTGGAGTTCCTCGCGTGCGCCAAGTTCACCAGATAGAGTTTTGATACTACGCCGTATGAAGCACTGATTTTGGAGTAATTATTACATAAATCATAACGAGATTTGCAATTATTATGTGTATTTATTTTTGCGAAAGGAATAAATATAGGTACTGTACCTACCAAAGTATTATTTAGTCTTAGATAATACTCACATAGGTAATTATTACTTTTGAAAATTATTCTGGTAGACAGATACCTAGGTTATTCATCTATTTCAGCAATTTGCTTCATCCGTGTGGATTTGGCCGTGGGAACTCTTTTGATTTTTCGGTACGAAACATAACCTACGTTACTCTCCAGTTTAACTATACCTACCCATGCAAAAATCAAATCAACTCATTGCTCTGTAGCGGCGTGATTCAAAAACAAACCAACACACTTTCGCATTTATAATATGGGTAGTGATCATACTACTTACCTATTACTACTGAGCAGCTATTCTTACCTGAGAGTTTACCTAAGCTTTTCTACCTCTACGCACAAAGGACATTTAGGTATTTTAGGAAAGGACATTTCAGACAGCTATTCCATAATATCACTGTTCTGTCACCAACATCCGAAACTGAACCCACATCTCATCAACGTCAACTTCACATCCGCAAGGCTGCACCGCGACCGTATCAACAAAACTACCCTTGCAATATGTACCTACCTACCTACTTATATACGTAGCAATCAGAAATAGATGACGGACAAACTTTATACTATCTCTATGCGGACAAAGGTATATGAGTGACATATTTTATCTGTCTATCAACCTGCATACGCTACAGAGTATAATAGACCCTTTCCTGAGAGGAAAAGCCTCCTTCCGCTACCTTACAGCCCGTTTCAACGGGACTCTACTACAGCCTCCGCCCTGCACTGTGTGTGCGTCCGTCTGTCTGTCAGCGGGCTGTATCTCGTGAACCGTATTAGATAGAGTTGAAATGTCCACAGAATGTGTATTTTTATTGCCGCTATAACAACAGAAATAGTTTTATTTATAAAAAAATTCAAAATAGCCGCCATGAAAATTGAAAAAAATTAAAAAGCGTTACGATACTGCGGAACCTTTCGTGTGCGAGTTCGAATTGCACTTGATCGATTCTTAATTTAATGTTCTTTTTGGACCATATTTTATAACTACTTTATAATTATTGCAATTCGCTCCAGCAATGCGCAGGAATCTTTGAAAAGAGCAACCGCCGAGTTTCTTGCTGGTTCTTCGCGGTAGGAAAGGCATTCCGAACCAGTCGTAGATGCTTTTGACGATTCAAAAGAACTTGTAAAAGTCTAATTGAATAAAAATATTTTAAATTTGAATTTGAATTTGAATTATAATATTATGATCGGCTCTATCTAATAGAATCTTCAAACTTAGGTAACTACCTACCTAGTTACTTCCTTATATATCACAATATCTTAGATTTTGTGGAAATATCTTTCGCGTGGGAGCTAAGATCAGTTTCAGACTTCAGTGTAAACAAACCACTCTTCTGGTATTAAGTTTAATTTAGAGGCAGTAATTTCGTGCAAATAATGTATCTTCACGTTAGCAAATAATAGGATTTTTCCGGTCGTTAGCCATTAGCTAAACCTAAATAACCTACCTCGTACAGCCGTAAACGCAATAGGTAAATAACCGCAACTTTATTATCATGTGTAAGAATCATATAATACAGATTTTCACAAATGTTAAAAATACTTAAATATAAAAATTATAGAACAAAAATATCATCCAAATCACTGTAACGAGGCAGGGTAAGGCAGGGGCAGGGCAAGTCAGGTCGTGCATGGAGTACTGCAGTCACCTCTACGATGGCTCTGCTAAGTACCAACTAGCGGCTCTGGATGCCGTTGACCGTCGAGCTAGGAGACTCATTGGCGAAGACTCTCCTTTGTTGGCGAAACTTCAAAGTCTCGATCACCGCCGTAAGGTCGCCGGCTTATCGGTGTTTTATAGGATATATTTCGGAGAGTGTGCACAGGAACTTTTCGATCTTGTCCCTCCTTCACCATTCTACCACCGCACCGCAAGACGTCGGGCGAGTTTCCATCCTTATGTCGTCGACATTCCATCTACACGCACGAAACGTTTTGCGTCTTCATTCCTCATACGCATGGCTAAGGTTTGGAATACTCTCCCGCGATCTGTGTTTCCTACCAATTACAATCCGGGTATCTTTAAAACAAGAGTGAATAGGCACCTTCTAGGTAAACGCGTCCCATCTTAGACCACATCATCACTTTCCATCAGGTGTGATTGTGGTCAAGCGCTTGCCTATAGTGAAAAAAAAAAAAAAAAAAAAAAAAAAAAAAAAGGGTGCCCAGAACGCTGGCTGCGTTACCTCGTTGAATGGCCAGACTAATATGCTGACCAAGGTAACTGCCAGATTTCCGGTCACCCGTGGACTCCACAAGACGGGATGACAGGTCCTTAAAAAAGGATCTGGTATCCTCGCCCCACGAACCCATGGTCTCCACTCCAAAAGGCACAAATATGAAATTATTTTCTATATTTTCATATTTGCGCCTCTTGGCCCTTTCTGCCTTAGTGGCCTTAGTGTAAGAATCATTGATTTTGAAAGAGCCACTCTGAGACAAGAATAAAGATTGGTTTATCTAAATATGTATATAATATTATCTCATACTTCATATAGACTTCAGTAACCACAAACGCTAAAACTTAAAAAATAATTTAATTTATTACCGAATATAATAATATTACGTACTAGCTGATACCCGCAGCTTCGCCCGCGTGGATTGGTCAGATCCCCTGCAGCATCAGGATTGAGGAGTTGGACTCCAAATTTTTTGTGAAACAATGTCCCAAAGTTCCTCTATCGATTAAAAAAGAAATGACGCAAATCGGTTCAGAAATCTCGGAGATTTCGGTGTAGGTACATAGGTAGGAAAACACAACTCCCTTTCTGAAAGTCGGTTAAAAAGTAGCCTATGTTACTCCCTGGTCAATTCTCTACTTGTCTATGAAAATCCCGTCAAATTCGGTTCAGCCATTCCCAAGATTAGCCTTTTCAAACAGACAGACAGACAGACAGACAGACAGACAGACAAAAATTTTAAAAACGTGTGATTCAGTGTTGGTGTCGTTCAAATAACCATATGACCTTTATATGCGGTAGTTATTTCGAAATTACAGACAGACACTCCAATTTTATTTATTAGTATAGATACAAGAGTTACTTAGATAATGCAGTTCTAGGTATAATAGTAGAATAGAATAGAATAGATTTTTATTCAAATAAACTTTCACAAGTGCTTTAGAATCGTCAAATAACCACTGGTTCGGAATACCGTTCCTACCGAGAAGAACCAGCAAGAAACTCGGCGGTTGCTCTTTTCAATTGTTCAATTTACAATAATATTTTTTTTTGGAACCGGTGCCAATTTATAAGCTACACGAACCGTGCAGTACTATTCTTTATGTTGTTTTGGACCCCCACATTGGCACTCTGGAATAGTATGCAAATGATCACTTACAGTAAGTATGAATTGTTTCGGCTAGCAAGAAATAGGTAGGTACTCAGGTATTTGTGGGTGGGGCACTCATGAACAGATCCGTTAGAGTTCGTTGCAGAGCAAACAAGTCCTACGCATCATTAAATTGCTCCTGGAGATGATTCGTTGTAAGATGTTCTAAAAATAACTACGAGTAGGATTTCGGTACAACATGATTTTGTGAGGCGTTTTAAAAAATTTTTAACCGACTTCCGAAAAGGAGGAGATTCTGAATTCGGTGCGGTTTTTCTATGTATCTAAGTATGTACCTACCTACACCGTTGGTTAAATGTTGAGAATAATCATAATTTTTTTCAAAAACCGATCTCCAAATCCACTACAAAAAAAAGATTAAAAAAAATCTGATCATCCCAATTCCCAACCCCATGCAGTCTTATCCGTTTTATCTATCCTACCCAATGACTTTCTAAGCAAGGACATCGCACTGGCGCGCATAACAAGGGACCAAGTAAGTGTGCTTATACTCGGTGTAAGCACACTTTCTTCATTAGTCGCATGTTGACTGCAAAGATGTCAAGACGCCTAAATGCGCGATCAAGAAATGCCAAAATAATACGTTAACGACGCAGAAAAGAGATGGTGTGACTTACCACCGGTAAGTTAATTTTATTTACGTAAGATAACATGCGAAAAAGTGTAAAATATTTAGTAAAACCATTGAAAACACTAGAAATATCTAAAATTATTTACAATGTTCCCATTCCTTTCTCTCACGCACATCGGAAAGAGACAGATGGAAGGGCGCGTCACGAATGTCGGAAAAACAAAACTGTGGAGTAGCTTTTTTTTGTTCAATGTAAAATCTATTGGCCATTATTGTATCACATTTATTTTATTACTAGTTGTGCCCGCGACTTCGTTCGCGTGGAATAGCTCTCAGCGCGCTTTATATAGCCACGGACGCTCAGGCGCGAGGCGTGTATCTGTACGTTAAAAATGTTCGCCGTGATTCTTTAAATTGACATAACTTTTTTATTTATGAACCGATTGACATGAAATAAACACTAAATGTTAAGTGAAGCTTACTACAATATATTAGTGACAACCGTATCTAAATCGAATAAGCCGTTTCTGATATTAGCGTGCACAAACACACAGACAAAGAGACAAAAAAAAATTAATTACAATTTCGGGTTCGGCATCGATAAAAAAAAAGTAGCAGGGGTTGTTATTATTAACAACCCCTGCTACTTTTTTTTATATATTTCCATTGTACAGACACCACTTTTGTACAATTTTATTATATGTATAGATAGATCTTTTGACGACCTCCAGTGCGCAGTGGTAACGCGGTGGATTTGTATGACGAGGGTCCCGGGTTCGATTCCCGGCTGGGCCGATTGAGATTTTCTTAATTGGTTTAGGTTGGCTGGTGGGAGGCCTTTGGCCATCTTGATTCAAGGCCCATCTTGAATCCGCCATTTTGATTTTATTTTTCAGCTCCCTGTCAATTGGATGAAGTTCTGTGTGACATTTGTTCGAGCACCCCCCACCTATCTTCAATACCCTGGCCGTGCTCCTCACCGAAATCCTCAATCATCAGCTCTATCCATATTTTTCCTCCGAATCATTTTTTGTCCTCTATACGAAACCATCGGTAAAAAAAAAACATACAAAATTTTACAGAAGAGGTGATCAAATGAGTCAGTCAGTCAGTCAGTCAGTCAGTCAGTGAATCAGCACGAGCAGAATAGTATATAGTATAAATATAGTATAATAGTTTCATATTTACAAAAACGAAAAATCTCTCAAAGAAATAACAAAAATTAATAGTGCTACACTACTCCATTCCATTTTTTGTTCAAGTTTGCTTCTAAAATCACCTTATTCAGCTTCGAGTGCAATAATCGATTTACATTGCGGCTTAATCACTGAGGTTAGTTTACAGGACTTGAATGTTAGCGGGAATGTATAAATGGAGCAGTTGAAGCTACATAAGGTGAATTTAGAAACGTGTGCCATGTCTGGGCTCTTGTGTTGTATGCCACGATGTATCCATGCTTAGAAAGTCATTGATCCTACCCCTAGACCATTTTCGTGAAGAAGAAAGTCGGTCAGTCCGGTCCGTCGTTATATTGTGCTTTCATAAACTATGTAACTCAGTATTCTATGATATCACTAGATTTGTTTAAAGATATGGTCATATTGAGTTGTCCTTTTAACCCGTTTAGGCCATTTCGCTGCGACATATGTACACATCTATTTACGAGTATCATGCAAAGCTACAAAATACATCTATCAGAAGAGGCAATAATAAAACTGCAAAATATCAGCGGTATTGATCTTGATCATAATTCCTAGTTAATTTAGCAAACGAATGTATACGAAAATTGAAAAATCACTCTCACTGAAAAATCGCCTGTGAAATCATTGTGAAGAAAAATAGTGATTTCACCAAATGAAAATGATTTAAAATAGCAATCATGCCCATCGCTAGAAAAGGAAGGAACTCAGGCCGAACTGACTGAATAAGGTCGAACTCATTACATGATTGTCACTCGCGTCATAATGTGCACCAGATATTTTGTCGTCTACTACGACGTAGTTTTTTTTTAAAACACCGAGTAGCCTACTCGGTGTTTATCATCAAGAGTAGGTCGTCTTTTTACCCGACTACGGAAAAGCCAAAGGAAAAGTTATGATTTTAGCAGTCTATGTGTTCAACCGTACACTACACTTTAATTTTATCAAATTTTCCGAAATTTCCCTTTGGAATATTTTATTATTTGTTGTTATAGCGGCACGATTTGAAAATTTCAACTCTCTACCTATTACGGTTCACGAGATACAGTCCACTGACAGACAGACGAACGGACTGACAGCGGAGGCTTAGTAATAGGGTCCCGTTGACATCCTTCGGGACCCTGAAAAACTTATTGAAAGCACGCAATAAATATTTAGGTACCTACACCTGCGTTGCACAATAAACGTAAAGAATAGGATTTTCCAGCGAAGTAATTTTTTCCAATGAACAAAATTGTTTTGTTGTGATGATACTTAAAACTTACTTAGCTACTGTACTTATACTTTCAATTTTCATTCATTTATTCACTTATGTCGTTAGTACTTATTTTTTAAATTAAAATTAACATACTTATCTCAACTCAAGCATACCTTTTTTCCTGCCATCAGCCACGAGGGAGCAAAGTGGTTATATCGGACTCCTACCGGCTAAAAACCTCACGAAGTTCCATCCCACCGCCGCGCTGACGACGGAGCACAAGGGACCGACAAGGCGACAACTTCTCGTTACTTCGCCAGCGGATGTGCGGCGCAGCAGACCCACCACTGGGACACTATGTGCCCCCAAACACCGGTAGAGGCATGCTAGAAGAGTTTAGGAACACATTTTTGTTTCTATCTGTCTATCTGTGCTGTATGCATCAAAGATGGACAACTTATTAGCTATTAGGTACCGCAATCCGAGTAGGCATTACCTATTTAATGTATGCGAATTTATGTAAACTTATGACTGCAAGCAAAACGATAGGTTACGTCACAACTTACAATACATTACAACACCGTGTGGTGGGCGTAGAACAGGTCGAATTACGCAGCCTAGTACAGCTAGCCCGCACAGCGAATAAAAATCGCGCGATTTTTTTTTCTGTAACACTTGCAATCATGTAGGGATGCCCACACTGCGATTAAAAATCTTATCTTTGCTGTACCTTTTCTACTCCCTTTACAACCTCTCGCACTGCCAAGGGTCACTGGTAGAGATCTCTTATAGAGATAAGTGCTTCCCTGCCCACTTTTTCTTTCTTTGTATATTTATTGTTACAACTTTATGGTACAAATAAATAAAAATAAAAAAATAAATAAATAAAAATCGCGCGAAAAAATCGTGTGATTTATTTGCACATTTTTTTTTATTTAGAACAAAATACCCAAGTACGGAAGAAACCCTTGGTGCGCGAGGCTGACTCGCACTTGTTGGCCGGTTTTTTTGCGGGTCGCAGAGTTTTTAAAGCGATTTCTAAAAAAACCTCGTCAAATTTTGATCTCGATCTATAGGGAAATCCGCCCCTGAGTACACATAATTATGTAGTGTGAAGAGTGTGAAGTTCCCAGCGAGCTCGGTGCTCGTAAAGTTGATGTTCACGCGGCGTGTGGTCGCCACATCGCCGCTGTAATGTTTCCACTCGAGGGGGAAATTGCTGCTGTCTATAACTTCCTGCCTCCCCTTTGATGACTACGGCATTTGCCTGCTTATTAGAAAACGCTTACGTCTTACCGTCATATGGATACAATGTGCTAGGCCATATCCGTAACATCCAGGAAAGCTGAGGTTAGCACCGATGTGTACCTAGAAGTCCTAGATATAAGTACTACTTAATACCAACAAGATAAAGTTGAAAACTAAAACCCGACTGCGATCGTCTTAATAAACGCTAAATATTATAGTAAAATTGTTTTTATGTCGCTTGGTATATTTTACTATTGTAGTACATTTATATTTATGAATTCAAATTTTCTCCTCTTTCATTTGACACTCCACTCGATACAATTAGCAAAAAAATAATAATTTGGAGACCCCCACTATTTTCATGTAACATCCGTTAGGTATAGCCTATGTCACCCGGACCTTTAAATTCATCGAAATCGGCCCTATAGTTTAGGCGCTGCAGTGGAACACACAGAATCTGGATATAAACATACATACATACATAGACTGCTAAAATCATAACCCTTCCTTTTAGCTTTGCCGCAGTCGGGTAAAAAATAATGAGCCTCGTAGAGTGATATCCGAATGAGGACTTTGTTCAAAACTCCAATGTAACAACCCTGCAAACAGCTGATCGCGAAAATGAACTCGTAAAAAACTTGTGTGAACTCGAAGGACTGTTTGAACGTTTGTCAGGTAACAACGAAAGAATGTGTGGCACAAATTAGGTATAGCATACATCAATTTTTGTTATAAGTATTGTGATTTAGGTATCAAATACGCTGTACATTAAAATATTAAAGAAAGTAGAAACTTTTATTTTTAAAAGCTGTGCCACAAATTACTTACCAGTTATAGTTACGGGCACAGAATATATAATAGTAGGTTCTAACGGGTTATTTTATTAACCCCCGACCCAAAAAGAGCGGTGTTATAAGTTTGACGTCTGTATCTGTTTGTAGCATCGTAGCTCCTTAACTAATGAACCGATTTTAATTTATTTTTTTTGTTTGAAAGGTGGCTTGATCGAGAGTGTTATTAGCTATAATCCAAGAAAATCGGTTCAGCCGTTTGAAAGTTATCAGCTCTTTTCTAGTTAACCTTCACTTGTCGGGAGTGTTATAAATTTTTTATTTACACTTGTCTCGGCTCCTCTAATACTTAAGCATTAAAGTCAAAAGACCTTAAGCAGAAGAAGCGCCGGAATAAACTGTGTCATGTGTTGCCCTACGAGTAGATATACTAGACTGAGTTACCGTAACACAGTTTAAATAAAGCAATATCCTGGATTAAGGACAACTCAATATCAAGGATCAAGGTAAGCGGGTTAATAGCCAATGCAGCTGAGTCCCTTTGAAGTGTACATATATACTAGAAACTGTATATAATTTTAAGGACATTCAGAACTTCATTCATAATTTTTTCAGAACATATTGCCAATAACTCGTAAGTACTGCTGGGTTATCAAACATCGGCAAGTCCTATATCAATAATTTTATCAAACGATTTTCGACGATTTTTTATCATATTTATTATAACTTCACTGACCTCGGCTGTGCTCAGAATTTTTGAAAATCAGTGGGGATCTACGTTATAGGGGGAACCTACTTACACCCAGTAAGTACAAGTCATAATTAAAAAACCGGCCTAGTGCGAGTCAGACTCGCACACTGAGGGTTCCGTACTCGGGTATTTTTCCAAAATTTTGCACGATAAATCAAAAACATAAAAATAAATAAAAAACTGTTTTAGAATGTACAGGTAAAGCCCTTTCATATGATACCCCATTTGGTATAGTTATCTTACTTAGAAAATTGGAACACATTTTTTTCAATGATGTAACTACAAATTCGCGGTTTTCAGATTTATTCCTGTACTTGTGCTATAAGACCTACCTACCTACCAAATTTCATGACTCTAGGTCAACGGGAAGTACCCTATAGGTTTCTTGACAGACACGACAGACAGACAACAAAGTGATCCTATAAGGGTTCCGTTTTTCCTTTTGAGATACGGATCCCTAAAAATGCTAAGCACGAAGAGTATCATGCCAGAAACGAACTAAAAATACTTTTTCACATTTAAAAATGGCGGGAAAATATTTTTTTTTTCATGTTTATAGCTGTCACTCTATAAGTATGACGTAAAGATTCTAACGATACGATACTTCATACATCCAAATCTGTTCAGGCAAATGTTAGAAAATATGAATATCTCTACAATATCCATGATCAAGTTTTCTATAGTTCGCTAAGTAAACACAGGGACTTTACTCAAATCCTCTTAAGGCTAATGCCCACCGCCCACTGCTGTGGTGCGATAGTCTTACACAACTTGAAACTGCTTTCAGGAACTATAAGTTAGATGGATTGCTCGAATGAAACCATTAACACATTGTATCTAGATTTAACTAAGTAATTATATTTAGATTAGACCAATTTTATCTGAATTAAACAACTTTTATCTAGATTAAACAAAATGTTTGCTACACGTGATCCACCCCGGTTTGTTAGGATTTTTCTAAAAAAAACTAAAGTTAGTTTGAGCTGCTCAGTCAGTTTTTACTTTGAAATCAAGTATATACAGTTTCGTATTGATATTGATAGTCATTGATGATATTGATATTATCAAAAAATGTAGCCTATTCATAAAAAAAAGTTTGAAGATAATAATAATTATAATAAAGACTACCTACTTATACGTTCAGCCAAAAAAATCTGCATTGTACGTGTGAAAAACAGGTGTTAATTGTATGTATGTAATATGTACTTTATTGCACCACAAAACTTTGTGATTTGTGAAAAAATTGTGATTTTTACACGTTGAATCCGGCATGTTTAGTCCGGCTATTAAAGCCTCTGCACATGACACGATTTCACGCGCAGTCAACGCTCGTTTTAAACGCAGGTAGATAGCGCTGCAAACGGCATTATGAATGTTTGTGTCACCGTAAAACTGTAAATACGGTTAGATTATAATTTATCCTAATTTATTATACAGCAGCCAAAACCTAAACGCATTCACAGCGCGTTTTATGGCGTCCGCGTCTGGCGCGCTTCAACTACGCGTGAAAATGTTTCCGTGTGCAAATACACTTATATTTCAAGAGATATGTGCGAAAAATATAAAGTACATGTAAATTAGTTGTTTTTCCGGATTGTTACCGGTAAAACATGCCGATAGCGTTCCGGTATAATGTTTCGTAGAAACAGGGATAAGTATAGTACGCCACAGGTCGAGATTTCAATCGGGGTGGACCCACCCCGCACAGCCCCCGCGTTAACCCGGCAATAGAAATACACATTCCGTGAAAATTTCAAATCTCTGCCGTTCTTCGTCCGTCCGTCCGTCTGTCGGTGGACAGGACAGCGCGGAGGCTTAGTAGTAGGGTTCCGTTGGCACTCTTCGAGTACGGAACCCTAAATACAGCTTTCACTGTCTCTAAATGTATTACATGGTATTACATTATGACGAAAACTGGAAACACAACGGATTGGTTGTGTCATGTAACGAGAAAATGAGCCATAATTTGGATTCAGCACCGTGAAATAAGTATAATGTTCGAACTTTACAACACGTGTAAGAATGATTTTATGTCAATTTATTTATTTATTTTTATTTATCAGACCTGCTGACATGTGATGGTGCAGCCTGGATGGAGCGCGCTGATTTTATATTATAACCCTTATTATAAATGCGAAAGTGTGTTTGTTTGTTGGTTTATTAGCAGGTAGGTATATTGATTTGTAGTTTGCATCTATTTCAATCACGTCCCAACGGAACAATGGTTCGACATGATATTTGCATGGTTTACTTTTCCGGCGTGAAGCCAAATTACAGCTTTCTAGTACTAAGAGGCTTTGAGTTAAGTTAGTGACGAAAAAGAAACTTTAAGGGTTCCTTGTTTACTACGGAACCCTAAAATCAATAAAAACTTCGTCGAAAGAGAAAATTGGACCCTTGGATAATCTTACCGCCATCATAAGGCTTATACTTACCTACCACCATAATGTCATATTTGATTAAAAACGTCTTAAAAGAAAACGATCCAGGAAAAAATTCTACCGCAAAAACGATGAGGGAAAATCTTAATGATTTTTTTATAGCTACCCTAAACGTACCCTAATATTTCCTGTTTATGGCGACCACAACGGGGCTTACAATTTTTCCGAAAATATAAACAAAAGCTCAATGACCTCATCTGTGGCAAATTGGGAGTAAAACAAGGGTCAAATATTCAATTTCCGTCACCTTACGTTCATCCTTTATCCTTTAGAGCAAGCACGTCTTTTTGGGGAAGAATATCCATTTAGCTTCAAAAATGATATATTGCTATTGACTTGGAATGTAATTGAGGAACTGACGAACAAAAAAAAACTAATCAAAATACTTTTTTGGGTTCCGAAGTGAACACTTCAATATGTAATCGTATTACTAAGCGTCCACTGCCCATCTGTCCGTCGCGTCGATACGGCTGTACGGCTGTACGGGCGTACAGAGTCTGTACAGACGCCCGCTCGTTCGTCCGTCCGTCCATCCGACTGTCGGTGAGCGGGCTGTATCTCCTGAACCAGAATAGGTAGAGAGTTAAAATTTTTACAGAATGTGTATTTCCATTGCCGCTATAACAACAAAATAATGAAAATTTCAAAATAACCGGAAAACCAAAAAAAAAAACTTATGATTTCTTTCTTATGATTCAAATAACCCTATGTTATATTATTATTACAACTAATAAGGGTTTTCAATAAGTTTACGTTATATTATTCGTTAAAAAACATTTGCAAAGTATAAATTCCACGCGGGTAAAGCCCTGGTAACTACCAGAAAAATATAATATCGAGAAAATTAAGTTTAATACGTACAATCACTGACATGGACATATTTGTACAAGTACTCTAGAAGGCATGTGTCGTAGAACGATGAGTTACTTTTTGTAGCGATTCCAAGCGCCCCCACCGAGCGAACCGGGAATTAAAATTGACACTTTGTCAACTCAAAAAAGTAAACAATCCTACTTAATATTATAAATGCGAAAGTGTGTCTGTCTGTCTGTCTGTCTGCTACCTTTTCACGGCCTAAAAGTTTAACCGATTCTGACGAAAGGTACAGGATTAGCTTATATCCTGGGGACGGACATAGGCTACTTTTTATTCCGGAAAATCAAAGAGTTCCCACTGGTTTCCTAAAAACCCATCCGCTTAACCGATTTGTATGAAATTTGGTACCGAGGTAGCTTGCGTCCCTGTAATTGACATAAGCAATCATCCTCCTACGCGGGCATCCTCTAGTACTAGATATGATGACAGTTATTTCTACACTAACATTAAGTTCCAAGTACCTACACTCAGTATGACGCTCACGGCTAAAATGGCGAAAACTAAATTGATTCAAAACAGATCGGCAATCGCAGGTCCAGCGTACTTAACTATTCGTATTAGTAGAGGTCATAGGTACAGCTCAAATGAAATCTCGCCATGTCGTTGACGCTCAATAAAACTTGATTGAAACATCGAAAGCTTTACAACGTTGATAGAATAAACGAAATGTAAGTGAATTCAGAAAAGTTTCCAGCTAATTCCAAGAGCGTCCATTTTACGACCATTGCTTTCATTGAATTAGGTATCTACCTATGTGCTTTATGTACCGTAAAGTGGAGTTATGTGATTTATAGTGTAAACTAAGACTAGAGAAAAATTCAGATGGAACCTTCATTAAATATCATAATCAACCCATTTCTGGCCCACTACTGAGTGCATGTCTCCCGACCTCTTGACTAGGGGCCGACATCTTAACCTCTAGGCAATTACCGCTCTCGAATTCTCCATACTAATATTTTGCATTTATAAATGCGAAAGTGTGTCTGTCTGTCTGCTAGCTTTTCACGGCTCGTCCATTTAACCGCACATAACTTCGAAAAGTTAGAGGTGCATGCCCGGTATCGAATACCGACCTCCCATAGGCTAACATTGCTCTCACCTTCACCAATAAACCCATTTATATTATAATAAATAATCTTTCTTTTCAAATAACATTTATGCATGTGATATCTACCCATGCGGGTCATAAAATCTGATAATAATATTGAAATATATTTGATAGTTTCTTAGTAGTTACACATGGTTAATAGTCGATAACGATAGGCAGGATGAAAATGCAATGCAATGTGTCAAGACGTCTGATTCGGTAATCGGCTTCTTAATTCGAATTTGGCTTCTCCTCGCATGTTTCATCATTAGGTACGTATAGTTTTGTTGGTCTATCTTATTGATTTAGTCTATGATTTTAAAATAGAGAGCGAATTTCGTCCACGAATTTCATTTTTATTTTAGAGTGAATACCGTTTTACTATAATATCGTTTTTGACAAAGATATATGGTACTGGTAGGTACTGCTATCCGATCTTTATGATATTTTGACGAAGGTCAACGTTCACATACAATTTTTAATATTTATTCGAAAATAGCGCATCAGTAGACCTTTTAGAGTAGAGTCGTCAAAAGCATCTACCACTGGTTCGGAATGCCTTTCCTACAGAGAACCAGTAAGAAACTCGGCGGTTGCACTGTTCAAAGATTTGAGATACAATTATATTATTCCATGTATAAAAGTAGGTGATTGAAGTCCCGCGCATTGTTGGAGCGAGCTACAGGTCAAATCCTCGCTTTTTTATCATTTATTGTACTTAATCTTCGATTGTATAATATGCCGAAAGCAATTGTAAGTATCGCGTTATGGTAATAACAAGTACCGTTATTACCACATAAGGGCAACCCTCGTGCCCTGCCGCTGAAGCCTGAAGGCTGGGCCAGACTGTTTTAAACAAGCCCTCCACATCGGTCTCCAACGGCGGTTTACAACAGTGTGAAACCGCGTGTTGTATTGTAAACCACCGTTGGAGACCGATGTGGAGGGCTTGTTTAAAACAGTCTGGCCCAGCCTTCAAAGCTTTAGGTTTTCAGTAAGCTGTAAGCTTCAGTATGCGCGGGCCGTGGCCTGAAACAGGTCGTCTCACGGCAAAGCGCGTTCCGTTTTCGCGAACAAGTTTGTTTTATTTACCCCCTGGTGAGTGTATTGCTCCTTTCAATATTAGCCTTAGATCTTTTACTACGCGGGTATAATACTGTGTCAAGAAAAAAAGCTTCGTAGGCGGTATTGAAAATAAGCTTTTGAATTTGTAAAAGGAATTTTTTTTGGTGTTTTTATAATAATGGAAAAGCAAAAAAAAAGTATTTCAATATTCTTACGCAGCTGCGTTGGATCTAGGCTTAAAATTAAAAAAATCTAAATCATTTATGTACTTATTTCATGTACTTAGCATGCTCTGTAACTCTACCACTGCGACCGGTTCGGAATGCTTGTCTATCAGTTTTTTTTTTTAGTTGAAGTAAGGACTGGAAATAATACTAAGTATATTATCTACTTTTTAATGAAAAATACAGCTCAGTTTATAAAACCGAATAACAAAATGAAATTTTTTATGAAAAACTTACCATGTTTTAAACAAGTTTTTGTTTGAATTTTTAGGGTTTAGCTCTTTTCATAATTACGCCATTTTTAAGTGGAGAAATCAGCAATTAGTGTATTTTTTCTATAAAAAATAACACAGAATTAATTTCAGGTAAGTACCTAGTTTTTGTTGAATTTATATAATCCATCTAAGTAATTAATATTTCAATGAAGTTTTAAAATTAACTAACCCACGTTGATTACTGTTGTATTGTTTTTATTAATTTTTATTAATTTAATATCTTTACTATAGTAGAATTTATGAAGTCATTTTAATGAAATTACGGAGGAAGATTTTAATCAAATGCATTACATAACAAAATAATGCGCCATAGATAAAACTAAAAACAATAGGATCCAATAACGGTTTTAATTATAAGCGTACGGAGCAGTAGGTACGTATAATAATACCTAGTTAATTAGTATTTATATCTGTAATTTGAATTTCAAATCTAATAAAAACTTATTAGCGTCATCAATTTATCACCTTAATTTTGTGCAAGCCGAATTCCGCGATAAAATAGCTTTTTAATGTTTACAAACTGTATAGGATGAAACGTGTAGACAAGGTGTTGTCGTCTAGCAAGCTAAAGAGGTCCAAGTTATTTCCCGGTTGAGACATATTCAGTACATACATACAATATTAAAAGTGGAGGGGAAAACTGATGTGGAAAGCGCGTTCCATATCCTAGCGGTTCGAATTAGAAACGAGGAGGCAAATCGCTTCGTACGTGTCCGTGGAATTTCGACTACGTACGGTACCATAGTAGAAAGGTGAAGGAGGAACCAGGTCAAAAAGTTCTTCGGCACACTCTCCGAAATATATATCCTGTAGAAAACCGATAGATATATTTTACTAAGACAGACAACTTTGCGTCGACTTTTCCAAACTTTGAAGCTTAGAATTGATCAGCGCTTCGTCACCAATGAGTCGTCCAGCGCGACGATCCACGGAATCTAATGCATCAAGATGGTACTCGGTAGAGCCATCTCATAAATGGCTGCAGTAGGTACTCCATGCACGATCGAACTGAGTTTAACGTCGAATTAAGATTAACATTGAAATACAGTATTTCTCAAATAAATTACCACACGTAACTAAAAACGATGCTCTGTCTACGAGGAATTCTAGATGAGTCAAAACTATTTTTATTCGTTTTATCGGAAAACGAAATCAAATTCATCTCGACTTGCCAGTTGCTAAACCTCGTCTGTCTCGGGCAGTATATTTGATAAATTTTCTTCAATATTATTTTACCAATCCTGTATTTTGAGAAAAGTATATAGTATAGTATAGTAGTACCTATTGTAAATAAAAAATAATCTTTTATACATCGTAGTTCACCGTAATTCACAAAGAATCTTTGAAGCAGGATTATTTTCATCTTCTAAATAATATTATTTTGCTCTTAAAGTTTCAAATACCAGTAAGCGAGCTTTTTTCAACCATTTTATATGCGCCAAATCTTTGTTGCTGCAGTTACGACCCTGTCTTGGTCGAGGTACTATATATTACGGACGTAATACGTTTTTAACGTAAGTATTTAGGAGCAATCCATACTAATATTATTATAAATGCGAAAGTGTGTTTGTCTGTCTATCCGCTACGGCACGTGTGTTTTCACGGCCCAACCGCTGAACCGATTTTAATGAAATTTTTTGTAAACTTGGGATACCTCCCGGGGAACTACATAGGCTACTTTTTATCCCGGAAAATGAAAGAGTTCCTACGGGATTAAAAAAAACCGAAATCCACGCGGGCGAAGCCGCAGGCATTCCCTAGTACTAAATAATTACTTAATTAATATTAATCGCGTTTGTCTGTCTTTTTCTTATTACAGCGGTAAGAGAAGGATGCGAATACCTAAAATTTAGGTGCGTTCAGAATCAGTCCGGGCTATACGCCTGAAAGAACGGAGTTTTCAGTAGGCAACCCTAGGTATGTAGGTATGCGGTATGCTACAGTAAGTACAATGTCTGGTACAGTGCACGCGAATCCGCGTTGACATTGTTCTCTCTGAAGGCTGCGGTAGAGACGTGTTCACACTTTTTTCGCCAGTTAAGTATATATTTTTATGATACTTAGTTCATGCCCATACACTGATTTTCCAGCGCAAAAAGTATGTGTTCTCCCCCGGGATATAAGCTATTTTTGTTCCAAAATTTGTCAAAATCGATTTCATACCCTAAAAAACTGTAAACCCTGAAAAAGTAGCCTACAGAGAAACACTTTCGCGTTTTGACATTGACTTGTATGGATTATTATCTTCACGTCTCGCTCGGTACCTAACGCAAAAGTTTATTTACCTAATGTTAAGAGTTATAGAGCGCACTTTGACTTTGCTTAGACTTAAGACATTGTTAAAACGAGACAGCGCTATACTACTGAGTACTGACATAAAATAATTGTAAATTGTCTAGCCTCTAGTGAGTATCAAGCCTTGCAAATCACGCGGGACAAAACTTGTGTGATATGGGGATTGCGTCTTTATTTAGAGGCTTGGTTTCGTTAGAGAGTTCTCTAATAAATTCTATTAATTTTACAGTTGTTTCGTTGCTCTACACCTACGATCATTTCATACGACGTCGTCAGATTCGAACTGATCTACAGTCATTTCTTTCTACAAGTCTAACACATTTGGCCAGCGTTGGTAGACTTTAGTCTGAACCCTTCTCATTCTGACAGAAGACTCGTGCTCAGTAGTGAGCCGGTGATGGGTTCAAATGATGAAGACAGTCCAAACTACTACTACATCGCAATAAAAAGTCTTACAGTGTGAACGCGTCCTACGGGACATGAATTGAAGTTGAATTGAATTATGTTTTATTGTTATACACCACCATAAAAGAAAAATAAAAATAAAACATTGCATAGCAAAAATAGTAAGTAGTACAATTGGCGGCCTTATCGCTTGGACATGGTGCAAGTGCATCAAACAAATAGGACGCACTTGCCCCAAGGTCACTGCCAGACATTATGCGCGCCGAACACCGTGGCTAATTCATGCGGCCAACCAACAAATAACGGTATACTTAGGTAGTCACAATAGGTAAATCTATCTATTGTTTTCACCATCTTACGACATAAATTAACGTTCAGCTCAGTTAAGCTTTAATATAAATAATTTTTAACATAATATTTTGTAATCCGCTCTTGGCCAGCGTAGCGTATGACCTAAACCCGTCTCATTCTGAGAGTAAACCCGGTCTCAGTAGTGGGCCGGTAATGAGTTTAAGCGATGATGATGATGTGGACAAATATATTGCAATAAAATGTCATTTAATGTGAACGCATCTTTTGTGGACATGGTGCAAGTGCATCTGACAATAGGATGCACTTGCCCCAAGGTCAGTGCCAGGCATTATGCGCGGCAAGCACCGTGGCTAACGCATGCGGCCAACCAACTAATCACATTATACTTACAATAGCTAAATCTATTATTTTCGCCATTTTACGCCATAAATTAACGTTCTACAGTTTAGCGTAAGTAATATAAATAGCCAGCGGTTCATTTTTTTAAAGATCTTTTTACGAGTAATTTACATATAATATTAATGTATCATCATCACCCTAAGTATGAACCCGTCGCCGGTCCACTACTGAGCACATGGACTCCCCTCTCAGAATGAGAAGGGCTTAGGTCATATTGCATGGTAAAAAACTTAAGTAGGAAATAGGCGTACAGTAACAGAATACAATTTACAGGTCTTTGAAGAATAATTAGTAAACAATAATTAAATGTTACAGGCACGTACAGTAAAAAAATATTTGTTTAGTAAAAGTTATAGCGCTATTGCATATTTAGTACTTACCTACTTTTTTATTGATACCTAGTAGGTACATATTTCAGTATCATATTACGTTCACCATAGGGAAAGGTCCGTAGTAAATTAAATGCTGTTCTATATGAAACTCCAGGTCTTGAAGTAACTAATAAAGAAAGGCGAAACTCTGCCTAAAGAGGTTTCTGCAGAAATGGCGCCAAAATTCAAGATCTGTCCAGTTGCAGTAGCGTCAGTTGACGTAGAGAGGTCATTTTCAGCCAAAATAAGAATTGTTACTTCTTACATCGATATTTTCAGAATTTTAATAATAGGGAAACGTCACAAGTTTGCTCTAGAAAAATTTATTACACCCCGATAAATGTGGGTTACAGTAACTAGAACCGAGCTGATAACTTCCAAACGGCTGAACCGATTTTCTTGGATTATAGCTAAGAACACTCTCGATCAAGCCACCTTTCAAACAAAAAAAAAAACTAAATTAAAATCGGTTCATTAGTTTAGGAGCTACGATGCCATAGACAGATACACGCGTCAAACTTACAGATACACGCGTCAAACTTGTAACACCCCTTTTTTTGGGTCGGACTTCGGAGTAACCTCCGAAGTCCGACCAAAAAGATGATGATAGTTTACAAATATTACCGTTCAGAACGGTAATAATTTCAAAAAATTAATCTGTTTGGTGACAGATCTGATGAATATGTCGGTAATGAGTCAAATCGTATTTATGAAGTGTATGGTTTAATATTACCGCGTGTTTTGCACGACAACTGGCGCCATCTTGTTTTAGTAGGCGCAACTAAAACTATAGTAAAGGTACAATAATTGGATTTCCAAATAATGAATTATGATCGCTTATTATGCCACAAATTCCAATCTACCCATTTTTTTTTTTGTTTTTATCTAAGAGTCCTAACACTGTTGTTGTAATAAAAAGTCAAGATTTGTACCATGAACGTATAGGAAAAGATTTTTTTTTAGTTACGTTCATGGGTTTTTACCTGCTAACCGCGAAATTCAAATTTCATTTGGTTTTTCGCAATTTGTAAACTAATACGACAAAGTAGGCTTATGGCGTTCTCATTCCGCTAATGGCAAGTATCATCTTCACAGGATTACATAAAACTCTTTACTTGGAAGTGTTCAGTTTAAGAGTCAAAATAATGAATTTGGCTCACAAATAAGTCGATACTATAACTGATTTCTTAAACTGGAGCCTTTCAAGTACACATCTATACTAATAAATAAAATTGGAGTGTCTGTCTGTAATTTCGAAATAACTACCTCATATTAAGCTCATATGGTTATTTGAACGATACCATAACTGAATCACACGTTTTTAAAATTTTTGTCTGTCTGTCTGTCTGTCTGTCTGTCTGTCTGTCTGTCTGTTTGAAAAGGCTAATCTTTGGAACGGCTGAACCGATTTTGACGGGACTTTCACAGGCAAGTAGAGGATTGACCAGGGCGTAAAATAGGCTACTTTTTTAACCGACTTTCAAAAAGAGAGTTGTGTTTTTCTACCTATGTACACTGAAATCTCCGAGATTTCTGAACCGATTTGCGTCATTTCTTTTTTAATCGATAGAGGAACTTTGCGACATTGTTTCATAAAAAATTTGGAGTCCAACTCCTCAATCCTGATGCTGCAGGGGATCTGACCAATCCACGCGGGCGAAGCTGCGGGCATCAGCTAGTTTTTATATAAACCTGTGAGGATGATACTGCCATTGTCGCAATGAAAATTCCATAAGCTTACTTTGTCGTATTAGTTTACAAATTGCGAAAAACCAAATTAAATTAGAATTTCGCGGGCAGACCCATGTCATTCACCATTGCTCAATTAGTTAGTAGCTGTAAAACGCGACTGTGCAGGTGTGCGGAGCATCCTGTGTCCCCGCCTCATACCCCGATTGCCATCTCGACCTGTCGTGTACTATAGGTAGCCGATAGGTACGACGCGGTTACGGCCTACGCAGCAAATCTGCTCGTAACTCTACTCTCACTGGCAACGTAAGTTATGTGAGCGCCAAAGGGACTTCGCACGGTAATTCGCATCCAGACAGATTTACGCCGCGTCTGGTTACGAGCTGACGATGTATTCCACTCACCAGCCGAGCGCACGTTTACACTAGCCGATATAGGATTACGAACTATTTACGGGGTAAAACTTTACAGAAGTTAAATTAGTCTTTCAAGGCCTATAAATATAAACCAACACTGCCCAACACAGTGAAATATTTACGGCGATGACAAATGAAGTATGTACCTAGGTCCTAGTGCCAAATAGTTAGTGCCACACTTAATTACGAGTATATCAACTTAGTAATATTGTAAGAGTTAGTAGGTACAATATGATTCAATGTAGTGACAATTAGATATATTCTTTCGTTTTCTCTGTTACTTGACAAACGTTCCATTTTCAAACCATTCAAATGGGTCCTTCGAATTCACACAAGTAAGTTTTTTGTGATTAGCTGTTTGCGGGGTTGTTCCTAAAATGTAGGTTACATTGGAGTTTATATTTCTTCTGTTAGGCTCATAGGCACATTTTTTAGGGTTCCGTACCTCAAATGGAAAAAGGAACCCTTATAGGATCACGTCGTTGTCTGTCTCTGTCCGTCTGTCGTGTCTATCAAGAAACCTATAGGGTACTTTCCGTTGACCTAGAATCCTAAAATTTGGCAGGTAAGTATGTCTTTTAGCATACATAAGGGGTACATATTCGAAAATTGTTTTGTAGTTACATCGTGCACCTAAAAAAATAATTAGTATTTTCAGTTTTCAAAGACTAACTATACCAAGTGGGGTATCATATGAAAGGGCTTTACCTGTACATTCTAAAAAAGATTTTTATAAATTTTTACGCATAATAGTTTTTGATTCATCATGAAAAAAAAAATACGAATTTTGTACGGGACCCTCTGTGCGCGAGTCTGACTCACATTTGGCCGGTTTTTTATTCAGAACTGAGGAAATGATACTTTATAAACCCAGATTGTTGGTTATAATTTATAAGTAGGTATATTCTTCATTCGCCCAAGCGTATCTCCACACTTTCTGAAGATGCCCCCCGTCCTTATTCGGCGTACCGTGAACCGTGCACTGGAGGGCACCTACTTAGAATACTTTACTTAGGGAAAGTGGTTTGCGTAGGGCGTGAATCGACTGTGACGAATCGTATATTCAACTCTAGATATTGGATAATATAATGAGTTGCGTATACCTATAAGTATTCTAAGGTTGAGGTGTTTGATAAACTTACGATACCCTAGTTTTACCCACCGTTAAAAAATTTAAATTTAATCAAACGATTCTCATTATTTATCATCAAGTACTAACCCATCGCCGGCCCACTGAACACGGGTCTCTTTTCAGAATGAGAAGGGTATAGTTACGCTGGCTCAAAATACATAATACAGGCTGGCCAAGTGCTGATTGGCAGGTTTTTGAAAATATTATCATATCCCTCAGCCATGCAGTTTTCCTCACGGTGTTTTTCTTCACGGTTAAAGCAAGTGATATTTAATTACTCAAAACGTACATGACTCTGTAAAATTGAATCGACCCCTGACCCCGGAATAGGAGGCCACTTAACCACTAGGTTATCACCCCTTATCAAAGGTTACAGTCTGCAGATAAGGCAGATTCTATGTAACCTTGTTATTTCACTATCGTACCGCTTTGTACTGTGAGGTCTTGCAGGCATGTATATCGCGTGAGTGCGCAAAAGTGGACCCCACAGCATAATGCATGCATGCAGCCATGAACCAGTTACCCCGTGTACCTGTTAGATAGTTATAAGTTAACCGTTTGACCAGCGAAGCGCGGAATACTACGCTACATACACTTTTCACTGGGGTGCAGAATGTTAACGCCACAACTACCATACATTTATGTACAGTATTATAATATAATAATAGTCGTGATAGCCTACAGTTTAAAAGGTCCGCCTCCTATTTGGATGGTTTGGGGTTCGATACTGGGCATGCACTGAACCAACCTCAACTTTTTTTAAGCTATTTTAAAGTAACTTGCACATAAGGCGAAGGTAACCTCGTGAGGAAATCTGCATACCTGAAAATCTTCTGTAATGTTCTGAAAGGTACTTAATATGTATATGAAGTCTGAGAATTCGCACTTGAATAGCGTGGTGGAGTACTTATGGCCTAAGCTCTAGTCATTCTGAAAGGAGACCTGTGCTCAGTAGTGTGATGATGGGTTGTTGATGATGATGATAATAATAATACCTATGTACCTATTTGGTTTTTTTATGTATTAGTTATATTTTATGCTGTTGAACACACTTAATTGACAGTAGACTACATTCACGTGGATTTAGGATTTTTAAGAATGCCTTGGGATCTCTTTGATTTTCCGCGAAAAAAAATAGCCTATGCTAGAGGTGCAAGCAATCTCTGTACCAAACGTTAAAATAGGTTAAAATGATGGGCCGTGAAAATGCAGTACACAGACAGACAGACATACTAGCATTTACGACATTGATTTAGTAGGATGGATTGGCAAAAACTTACTAACTAATTATATTATTATACCCAACGTGAAATGGTTGTCAATAAAGACGGATGGCTAAAAGCCTTGTAATCAGTAAACAAGACAGCTCGTGAACTCAATTTGTATGACTTTCAGTCTGGATAAACTTTGCTCTAACTAAATCTCACCAAACTCGATCCTGCATTAGCGGAACTATTTTGTACGAGATAAGGACAACCGTCTACTGGTCCACAAAGCTTTAAATAGCTATCACACTAATATTATAAAGGCGAAAGTTTGTATGTGTGTGTGTGTGTGTATGTTTGTTACTCCTTCACGCATAAACTACTGGACGGATTGGGCTGAAATTTAGAATGCAGATAGATTATACCCTGGATTAGCACATAGGCTACTTTTTATCACGGAAAATCAAAGAGTTCCTACGGGATTTCGAAAAACCTAAATCCACGCGGACGAAGTCGCGGGTATCAGCTAGTAGCTTTATATGCTGCAGTGTATTTAAAAAAAACCCTTGTATAGTGGAACATTAAGAGGGGTTCATTCGTAGCGTACTCCAATCAAACTTAGCTTGGTTCCCATTTGAATATAACCAATCAAACTGATCAAAATTTTGTAGAAATATTCTAGAAAAAAATATCTAGGTATATTATATTTTTATCTCTGTGGTTTACCAGTTTTCCGTACGAGGTTCAACATCGACAATGCAATGATGTTAGGCATTACTGACAAGTGTAAGACTATTTTGCAAAAGGACATTATTTGCAACATGGGGTTGTTCAAGGACCAACAAATTCCTCAAAGGCTGGCAACGCAGTGGCGGTTCCTCTGGTACTGCAATTAATGTTCATGGGGCGGCGTTATTTTTATTTAAAAAAAAAGGAAAACGAAACTATTATCTTTTCGTGAAGTATATCTTATCATGAGTGGTGATAAAGACAAAAAAAATTAACTAGAGCATAGCTATTGCACTGGCTAACATAGTTTGTGACTGAGCCGTTTATTTATTAACTAGCTGATGCCCGCAGCTTCGCCCGCGTGGATTGGTCAGATCCCCTGCAGCATCAGGATTGAGGAGTTGGACTCCAAATTTTTTATGAAACAATGTCGCAAAGTTCCTCTATCGATTAAAAAAGAAATGACGCAAATCGGTTCAGAAATCTCGGAGATTTCGGTGTACATAGGTAGAAAAACACAACTCCCTTTTTAAAAGTCGGTTAAAAAAGTAGCCTATTTTACGCCCTGGTCAATCCTCTACTTGCCTGTGAAAGTCCCGTCAAAATCGGTTCAGCCGTTCCAAAGATTAGCCTTTTCAAACAGACAGACAGACAGACAGACAGACAGACAGACAGACAAAAATTTTAAAAACGTGTGATTCAGTTATGGTATCGTTCAAATAACCATATGAGCTTTATATGAGGTAGTTATTTCGAAATTACAGACAGACACTCCAATTTTATTTATTAGTATAGAAGAACCTGCGACCAAGTTCTAAATTCAAACAACTTTAGCCGGTTTATTGAGTTAGTCCGTTTTGTTTTGGTTTTGTGTGCAGAGAGATTATTTTAGGGTAGCGATTGGTATAGTTAGGATCACTGGAGTCAGACCCATAACTAAGGATTAGGTATGAGACTCTTAGAAAACTAAGATGCACTCAGCGAGCTAATGTTCAGCTTCTGAAAATTATTTCAATTCTAGAAAGCTACGTACATTATCTCCGAGTAAGTGGTAATACACACTATAAATGACATAAAGCGGACGAAGTTGGGAGAAAAAGCCAACTATAAAGTTGGTAAATTAATAGGTACATTAGGTACCCATCAATTAACGGATAGATACTAAATAAACCAAATTAAGGCTGCGTTCACAACCGACGCGACGACATCATATCAAATGAACGGACATGCGTTAGGTGTTAAGGCCCTTCTTCATTCATTGAAAAACGTAAAAACATCCATTAATTATTATGTTCTAAAACAATAAATAAAACAAAATTATATTTATTTAGAAAGTTATGACTTGAAACCTTGAAACATCTCTATTTTCAGCCACATTTTGAAGCAACTAAATGCGTAAATCACACTAATATTATAAAGGTGAACTTCTATGTGTATGTATGTGTGTATGTTTGTTACTCCTTCACGCAAAAACTACTAGTCGGATTTGGATGAGGAATGAATTATAGATTATACCCTGCATTAGCATTTAGCACATAGGCTACTTTTTATCCCGGAAAGTCAAAGGGTTCTCATGTAATTTTATAAACCTAGATCAACGAAGTCGCGGGTATCAACTGGTTTAATGATACAGTAATTTCAAATGTCTTTAGTTAGTTCTCACGTTTGATTTGAAGTGATCATAGCACTTTTATAGACTATACTTAGGGTGAGATCTACAAACCGCACTCAGACTTTGCTTAGACTTAAGCCAGAGTTAAAACGAGACAGATGTATATCTCTCACATAAATCTGTCTCGATTTACGTGAGAGATATACATCTGTCTCGTTTTAACTCAATCTTAAGTCTGAGCAAAGTCAAAGTGCGCTTTATAAATCTCACCCTTAGGTTGATATCTATAGCGCCCTTTAATAAAGTCAAAGGGCGCTCTGACTTAAGTTTCAGTTGAAACGAGACAGATTGATGCCAGAGGTATAACACTGTCTTGTCACAGTGTCGTAAGTCTGAGCAACTCAAAGTGCGCTTTATTATAGATCTCAGCGGTAACTGGCATAAACTGGCATTTAAAAGCGATGACCGTCAGCCGCCAGTGTGCATGTTCTCTTACAGCATGCGGTTAGGCGATCGCAGTCTGATAGTAGATTCGGTTACGGACGTGGAGTAGTAAATATAGCTCGAAGGTCTGCCGGGAAGTATAAGTTTCAATGCCAGCTTTCGCCCGAGGCTTCGTAATATCCTGTAATGGCTATTCATAGATCCATCGTTGCATAAGTAGCTAAGTACGTATAATGAATATTCCAACGATTAATTTTACGTACGCGTTAATTGACGGTGTTTTCGAGAATTTCTGCTCTACCATTTATAAGGGATAACCTTTTAGGTGTTGAATTTTCAAAAATTCTTTCTTAGCGGATCTCTACGTCATAAAATATAAATAATAGCTATCAGCATGCAATATTTCAGCCCGTAGTTTTAGCTATGCTTTGATAGATCAGTCAGTCAGTCACCTTTTCCTTTTAGGCGTATATTTAGAACAAAGGTAACGTATAAAAAAACAGGAAACAGGAAATGAACTTCCAATCTATTACGAATCTCGAATTAAAAACGTAGCACGGAACTGTCTTGGATAAAAAAAAATTAAGTATCGGGCTTTACAGAATTGCAGATGACAAAAACCATACCTATATAGGATACTTATTTATTTTCCTTAAGACTCTATCGATTTGAAGGTAAGACGAGAAAAAGCAGACTAAGGGAAAAATAGACAGATGGTATGGACGTGCTTAGAAATGCCAAGTCAGTTGTTCATAATAACTGTAACAGTTGTTGCAAAAATAAGTCATTACACAGGTGTTTCAATAAGAGCTGAGTTGATAACCTCCACAACTTATCAACTCAGCTCTTTAAAAGTCTTGTAACAAAAGTAACGTAACAATACGATAATTGGGCCACCTGTTTTTTTGTAAATCGCATTTTCCATTATCATAGTCAAGTCATTGCCGTTCTACTACTGAGACCAGGACCTGGTCTCCTCTCAGGCTGAGAAGGATTTGGACTATAGCTGGCCAAATGCCGATTGGCTGGCTTCACACATCTTTGAGAACATTATGGAGAACTCCAGGCATGCAGATTTCCTCACGATGTTTTCCTTCGCCTTTAAATTAAATGACATAGCTGAGCCTCATCACCTCATGCGTTTTCTGAAAACGTAATCGTAAGTGGAAAATCATATTAATAATAATTAATTAATATTGTGAGAGCAAATGCGATTTGCTTAAGAAATCGACTCGATGGAAAATATCATTTCATACAAATAGATTAATTCGCAAGCGGTAACTTTTGCGCAAAATTGAATGAGTCTAAATTAGAATAAAATTCCACTGAGAGGGCCTGTGTCATTGGACAGTGAACTAAATAGTAATTACCTATAGAACAGCTATTTTAAAGAAAAATTTTATTCTATGAAGCTGTCAAAATTAGTAAGACACTGGACATTACAAAGTTGTAACCCAAAACGAGTTGCACCCTGTAGTACCTACTACTTACATGGAGGTTTGTTAGTCTGTCTTCATTTTATTGACGGGACGTTTTCTGTTTTCCTTTAGTCTATGCAAGAAAAGCAAATACCATATGATTTAATTGTTATTTTTAGACGTACCAAAACAAACTCTGTATGTCGGTCACGGACTCAGAAGTATCGATAAGTGTATTTTCCTATGAAGTTTAAAGTTCTGGACAAACAAAAACCGCCTGCAGCGACGATGTATAATATCAGTGGCATTAAAAATTTTGTTTTCAGTTCCAATTAATTTAACCGTTTTAATTTCATTTAATTCAAACAATTAAATGTCACTTGCTTTAACGGTAAATGAAGAAAAACATCATGAAGAAACTGACCAGTGTGGTGGACTGTGGCCTAAACTCTTCTCACTTTGAGAGGAGACCAGTACTCAGTAGAGGGCCAGCAATGAGTCGATGAAGATGATGATGAATTTCAACTTTAAGTCAAAGTTCATAATGACTGAGTGTAATTTGTAATCAAAATGAATCGGCTCGACTACTCCGTCTGTATGCGTTGCCCTTTCGCCTTATCTCGCTTTGCGTCGAGTTAATAAATTAGTCATTGTAAATATTTTTCAGTCACGCTTTAATGATTTTATCAGAATAATAATAATATTATGGTTAAGTACCGTTAACGGTTTAAACTAAGTTCCATGGAAATGTAAACTCTAACTTCCAAGGTTATTATTGAATGGCTAAAGAGGAAGCATTATTAGCATCGATGATTATTTATTACCTAATAGCATTTATTTACTAAGAGTTACAAATAAAATGAGAAAGGTTTGGTATAAGTAAATAGTTAAATACTGAGTCTAATTGGCTAAGAGCGGCTGGGAACATTATGGAGAACTCCCAGGCATGCAGGTTTCCTCAAGATGTTTTCCTTCACCTTTAAAGGGAATTATATTTAACTAGCCGATGCCCGCGACTTCGTCCGCGTGGATTTAGGTTTTTCGAAATCCCGTGGGAACTCTTTAATTTTCCGGGATAAAAAGTAGCCTATGTGCTAATCCAGGATATTATCTATCTCCATTCCGAATTTCAGTCAAATCCGTCCAGTGGTTTTTGCGTGAAGGAGTAACAAACATACACACACACACACACACACACACACACACACACATACAAACTTTCGCCTTTATAATATTAGTGTAATTTTAGCGTTTACCTTACATTTTAAACTATCGTGAACGATATTCTGTTATAAATATTTGGCATTATAATCTGTTACAAATATTTATCATTTGAGATTAGTCAGAGTATGCCCTACTATCACTAGTTTCACTTTCGAGCCCGTCCAGGGCCCTTTTCCAAACATACATAGGTAGAAATCAAACATAGGCAGCTGAACCATAACCCTTCCTTTTGGTTTTGCCGTAGTTGGGTATAAACATGTAGGTATTTAGGTATTGGAGAACAAGCAATGTTTTTTTTTTTTTTGAAAAAGTGTTACTAACCTATTTGCCTACTTAGCAACACTTGTTTGTGTTGAAATATCACTATACTGCTAAAATTGACGTGTACCGCATGAGGTCATATTCTTATTTGTCAGCAAGAAAGGTGATATGTAAGGCGTATACATATAATTATTTATTAGATCCACGCACTTAAAATACCTAGATGCCTATTCATAGGCTTCCATACCCGAAGGGTGCCAACTGCCAACGGAACCCTATTTATTACTAAGCCTCCGCTGTCCATCCGTCCGTCCGTCCGTCCATCTGTCAGCGGGCTGTATCTCATCAACCATAATAGGTAGAGAGATGAAATTTTCACAGATAATGTATTTCTATTACCGCTATAACATCAAATAATAAAAACTGCAAAATGGCTGCTATGAAAATTAAAAAAAAATAAAGTGTTATTTCTTGTACGGAACCCTTCGTGAGCGAGTCAGACTCGCTCTTGACCGATTTTTCCCATTCCATCAGCCTGTATTGGTCCACAGCTGGGCATAGGGCTTTTCGAGAGCGAGTCACCAAACATAGTTCTTCCTCTTCCTCATCTACCTACCTGCTTCCCGCCACCTCCTTCAGGTCATCGTCCAGCTTAGCGGATCGTCCTACACGACGCTTAACGGTACGTGGTATCCACTCTAAACCAGAGACAATTTAGGAATTATAAATTCTCGACTTGCTCCTACCCAGATTCGATTCGACCGAAGACCACATAAGACCAAGCTTAAAGACCACAGCGCTCACCACAGCGCCAAGAAATTCGCCTAACTAAACTCAAAAACTTGACTATGCATTAACTAAAATTTAAGGAAAAGCCAGTTCTAACGAATATGTACATTTCAAAGCCAAACATACACGTGTACAAAACATGGGAGCGTCTGGTTCGGAATACTTATTAGGTCATGTGATAAAACAGTCATTCCAGTACAAGTCACATTGTATACCTACTCATTGTTTAAGAAGTTCTATTTCGAGCGCTACATGACGCTGCATGACGTAGCTTTGACTGGAAATCCGACAAATGCTTAAATATCCGTGAAAAAAAAACTTAGTGTTAAGTATAGTCCGTGACAGGTTGAGATGGCAGTCGGGGTATGAGGCGGGGGGATGGACGCACACCCGCACGTCACCCGCATTCGTCCAAGCAATCCAAGTGCGGATTGGCAGACTTCACACATAACTCCAAAAAGTTAGAGGTCCCGAGATTTCCGAGGTCCCGAGATCGAAAATAATAAGACAACGTTTTCGATTAAAGCCTTATGAAGCTCTCAGTCGCAGTCGGCTTGATTTCCACCGACAACTTGAACAATTATCGTCATATAATATTTTCAACAAATTAACACAAAACCATAATATTCAATTATATCTATAAACCTTCCTCATGAATCACTCTATCTATTGATGAAAACCGCATTAAAATCCGTTGTGCAGTTTTAAAGATCTAAGCGTACATAGGGACAGAATGGTGGGAAGTGACTTTTATTTATATTATGTAGAGAAAAGAGATGCAGCAGTAGGTAGTAAATAAAGAAACCAATAAAGATTTTGCATAGGAAAAAACAAGTTAATACGAGAGCCCGTATTAAGGAGCTATTAACCCGTAACAATGCTCGCTCATTTTCCTCCTGCGCCTATGAACTATAAATGCCTATAAATTCACTAGATGTGAACTGCAAGGCCGCCCACGCGAAGGCTTTTCCTGCTGCACGAATTATTTCCTATAGCTTCATTAATATTATTCGGGACAAAGAGTCAACTTTCATATATTTTTTTCAATGAATAAGTTTTTCAAGGTATATGAGCCTAGCGCTCTAGCGTTTTAGTTTATCAAACCGTTTGGAGGAACGCTTTTTTACTAGAAAGGAGTGTGTTTACGTGTTCATTCTCCTTATATTATGATATATTATTATGTTGATAGAGCCTGAATAGATTTGGATGTATGGGGTATGCTTAGAACCCTTACATTATCCCGAGTGACACAGGTTGTAAATAAAATAAAAAATTATATGACGGCAGTAGGTGTACCAATGGAGTCATTTTTACGACTTTTTGTCTTTTACTAATTGAATCAAAGCTCTAAACCACATGATTGAGTAGATTCTAAACTCGTCGAAAAGTTGAGTTTTTAGTAAAAACTTTTTGTTCATACTTACGGAATACCCAAAAAATTTGCAGTTTTAAATCATACAGAAATGAATAGTCCATTTTAATAACTTAATTTAACTATTTATTTTGAAATTGGCTGTGATAGACTGACTATGTGTGGGAACAGATGATTCTATGAACGAGTGATTCTATTAGGGGTCTGTATTTTTATTCAGATGTACGAAACCGTTGTAATTTAGGTGGTCCCAAAACAATAGTAATGGCGAATGGCGATGTAGTTGGTGTAGTCCCCCAGGGTCGGCCGCTGACGACCACTTCACGGCTGATTGGTCGACGGACGACACGACGCGGACGGCTAATTGAAACGTCGCACTTCCGCTCCGCTCCGACAAACTACACAATAACAATGGCTATTTTGCTTCCAATCTAAGCCTACTGCGTGTCTCGTGCTCATACAACTGTACAAGGAAACTACAAGCTTAATTTTCTATGCGTAGTCCGCCAAGACACATAAATCTGTAGGTATCGTAGGTAGGACGTGCAGCATGCGATATTCATTATTCTACATCCCCTGAGTATGCTCAGGTGTCGGAGTGAAAGGCACGTTGAGTTTGTTCTGGACAATGTGTGGGGTGTGTATTGCTTCCTTTCCGTGCTTTTTAGGTAGTGGAAGGGCGGGCGGGGTTAATTTAGTTTTTTTTTAGTTTGCGTGGTGTGAGGCCATTTTGAATTTTTTTAATTGTTGTTATAGCAGCCATAGAAATACACCTGAGAAGTTTTTATTCTCTACTTCATACGGTTCACGAGATGCAGCCCGCTGACAGACAGACGGAAGGACGGACGGGCGAACAGCGGAGGCTGTTTATCATTTTTTAGAGCTTTTCCATACATTTAACTTTCTGTAACAAGGTATTATTATTTTGATGATAAGCCCACCTTGATTCTTTGTCTGAGGTATGGTACGCGCAGCCTGCGATATTCATATTTTACATCTGAGTATGCTCAGGTGTCGGAGTGAAACGTACATTGAGTGTGTTCTAGAAGATTTGTGTGGTTTGTGTGTTGGTATGAGTAATGAGACCCATCAGACTGTTATGTTAGACCCATTGTTAGAAAAATTAACGCTCGTGAATCCACCACAATCCGCAGGTGAGTCCTAGCATCGAATTCGCGACGTCTGGTCTGCATCGGATATGCCAAATACGTGTGACTTCCTACCAGCGCCTTTGTTCTGCGCACGCGCACGCCTTACTTATTAGCACAGTCATTGAGCCATTGTTGTGATTTGGGGTTACAAGTTACAGCTGGCAAGTGTAGTGTGCCCGCGGGGTCAAGTATTTTTGCCTTCGAGTATCATTTGGAAGAACAACGTTTTCTAGAATGTTCTGATGTTTATCCTGATGATAGAACTGAAAAAGCCGAATATAGGTCCTTATAATATCCTTCTTACTCAAAATATTTTTATTCAATTAACCTTGTTTCAAACTACGGAATATATATTATATAAATATCGCTCAACCTACTTTTTTACTTAATGTCACTATTCACATTGTTAGATGTAATAATATTACATCTAAGTGTGAACAGTGGATTTCAAACACGCGGATGAAGTCGCGTTAAAAAGCTATTATTTTATAAAGTAGTTACATTAATTAATGTGATCTAATGTGTTTTCACGGGTGGTTAATTCATCCAAGTTTCACGGCCATACATTTGTAAACGAATAGTCAATCAATCGACGTCAGAAGTGGTACAATAGATCAATCGCCTGCATCTCGGCTGACAGTTAGCCATTGTTCCGTGGCGGCGCCTGACGCTCTCACACATTAACATTGTCTCCTAGAATTTCTAGAGAAAGCATATAATAAACATGTTCTTACGTATGTGGGACTAAAGTACTTCCACATACTTAAAGAACATAAGGAAGTAGTGAGCGGCGATGTTGATGATGATGGTCATGAGTGTCTAATGTTTATTACAATTTAATTAACTACCTAAATTCCAAGATTCAAGATTTTTTAATTTGCAAAAACATTTTTTTACAATTACAATAATTTTTACAATTTTTTTTAGGTAGATACAACAATCAATGAGTTCCCATGGGATTTAGAAAAAAATATCCACTGAAACGAAGTCGCGGGCATCAGCTATTTCTAAACTAAATTATCGTATTGCAGAGGTACCTAGGTCCCTATACCGCTCTATTATGTACCCACTGGTCGATGGATCATGTCAACACATCAATATACTCGTAACTTCATGATGGACGCAGGTGGTCTGTCACAAGCTTCGTATATTGTATGCACATACACGATGTTCGCATTTCGTCACGCTTCGTATTGTATTCAGGAGCACTGCTGTGGCGGGTGTATTGTGCAACATGTAACACAGGTTGATACTCTTGGGATTATTTGGACACATTGGGGCCCTATCTAAATTCCTTTAATATACTTAGGTAGATTTCTAATGTTTCTTCTCGTAGGTTATTGTGACCTGAAGGAACAAGGTACTCAATGAATGAACCGATATAGCTGAAGTTATATAATTATACTACTTTTTACCCTGGAAAATCAGAGTTTCAAATTCAATGTAACCAGAACGCTAGCAAAAACGACGACACGTGATAGTACCTACTAATGATTATATTATTGTGGTACTTATCACAAAAAAACCGCGAGAAAAGAATTTCAAAAAATCCTGTACTTTTCAAATGTTCACAATATCGTCGTATTCTACGAATAGCGACATTGTTACAAAAGGCCTACTTTTCAGGAGCAACATTTTGTGTTTTATTTTAATACTATTAAACATGTCTGCAATTACTTTAAAATGTTGGTAAAGGGTTTTACGGAATAGAATAAAATAGAATGGAATAGATTTTTATTCAAATAAACTTTTACAAGTGCTTTTGAATCGTCAAAATAATCTATCACAGGTTCGGAATGCCGTTCCTACCGCAAAGAACCAGCAAGAAACTCTCAGGGTTTATAAAGGGGTTTATTGGGCTTTTGGGAATTGAAACTGTATGCGACAAGGCCTTAACTGCGACCTGACCTGGTGGTAAGAAATGATGCACTGGTCGAATGGAAGCAAGACCACTTTGAAGGGGTATGGCAGTTTCATTTTCCTACACGGCATCGTAACGGACGCCGCAACCGCTAAATCGCTTGGCGGCGCGTCTTTGCCGGCAGAGTGGTAACTAGATTTGGTACTAGCCACAACCGAAACCTCCCACCAGATAATTTAAAACTTGAATTCAATTGAAAAAAATTGAATTTGACTATAAGGGCGGTTTACATCAATTAGAGTGCGAAAATTTTAACCTCTGAAACATCGCTGAAAGATTTCACTGAGTTAAAGTTCAGACGAAGGAAGCATTTCCATTTTAACTTTGTTTTAATTAGAAATGTTGTCTGCTTTAACCGAAACCTCAAGTCTGGAAGTTTCTAACTATTTATTTGTATGCGTCCTCTGGAACACATGGAGGGAATAATCTGAAGAAGGTACCAGGTACCAGCTGCTAAACTATTTTGTGCCTACCTATAGATCTTTTCTCTCTCTATACTCCAAGTGTTTCGGCATTAGTACAGAGTCGTATATTAAAACTCTTTGGACAAGTCTCCCGGCGTGAGAGTAACTCCATCGAGCGTCTTGTCGTGCAGGGCGAGGTGAAGGGCACCAGAGGGTGAGGAAGGTCGCCCATGCGATGGACCGACCAAATTAGGTCTCCTGTGGGCGGTCCCTTGCACGAGCTTACCAGACTCGGCCAGCAGGGAGAAGTGGTGAATGCTCGTGAGGCGTATAACATCTGCCCTCAAATACGTTGCTTCGTGATGACCACGACCGCTCTGTCAAGAGTGTTACGACGAAGAAGATAGAGTTTATAATATGTAACATATAACAGTTTAAGCTGTATAAATTTGTCCAAACAACTTTATGCCCAAATGCTTCAGGGTAATACAGTAACACTTGTACCTATATGCCTTATTGGTTCATGTACACATGCTATTTCAGGATATAAGGTTTGTGCCAACTTAGAACGTATTGTTTGTCAATATGGGTCATATTTGCATGGACTGTGTACCCATTGGGATAGATGTTTCTCAATAAGCTCAATGCAGGGGATTATGTGCCTAATCAGGCGAGTTGTAAAGGTCAGATTGGTATGCAGGTTGCAGGTAGTGGCTATATAACCAGTAATATCTCGTGGGTATTGCGATGGGCGATTGACGCGACGCTGCGGTGCTGCGTGGTCCACATTGTAATTAAGGTTTCCTGTGTGAAACTCTGTAGTGATGTCAATAATTGCGTAGTCATCATTATCATCATCATCAATCAGTCGCCCGCTCACTAGGTACAGGCTACTGAAAACAGGATCTCCTCTCAGAATGAGAAAGGTCTGGCCATAGTCCGCCAGGCTGGCTTAGTGCGGATTGGCAGACTTTTTTTTATTCAAGAACAAGTTAGCCCTTGACTGCAATCTCACCTGGTGGTAAATGACGATGCACGTCTAAGATGAAAGCGGGTTAACCTGGAAGAGGTGTGGCAGTTTTCATACTCCTTTCGTTTCTACACGGCATCGTACCGGAACGCTAAATCAGTGTGTGGCACGGCTTTGCCGGTAGGGTGGTAACTAGCCACGGCCGAAGCCTTCCACCAGACCAGACCAGAATCGAACCCGGAACCTCCCACTAATAAGACCACAGCGCTTTCCACTGCGCCAGTGAGGCCGCCGCCGTGGCAAACTTCACACACCTTTGAAGAACTCTTAGGCATGTAGGTTGCCTCACGATGTTTTCTTTCCCTTTAAAGCAAGTAATAGGCATATAATTATTTGAAAATTAGAGGTGCGTGCCCGGGATCGAACCCCCGACGTCCCGAATAGGAGGCGAACGTCTTAACCACCAGGCTATCACAGGAAATCGAGTAGCAATTCCGCGGAACTATTGCATCAAAAACCTGTCGCACTTATGACCTTTTTCTATAAACACGCCACACACACATAACGCATGTGCATAACCGAGCGACGCGAATATGATCATCAAGGTGCTAAACTACTTACGGCCTTAAACTGTACAGTATTGGTAAATTGTTCGTACGAGTAGGTAGGTAAGGTACCTTAGGCACATTAGGTTGGGTACATCATTCGTGCCGGTAATATTGATCAATGATCATCCACTTTGCGAATGGCAGCACGAATTATGCTAATCGGATCATTACGATAATTACAGCTTGTCATTCCAAGGACCCACATTACGTCGTATCTACACTCGCTGATGACAAAAACAGTGTTTTTGTGCCATTTTTAAAGTACGCTTTAAATTAATTCAAAATTCGCAATCGTGAATTTTGCCCACGACTCTTGGGTAAACTTTTTTTCTCTCAATTCGTCGAAATCTTTTTTTTATTAGGTTCATTTAAGGGGACGCTGCACGCTCGACCGAAATTGCCGGCGAACGTGGGTAATCTGCACCTACCCCTATATACAATGTACGCTGTGGTAATCTGTTTGCTATTTCACCTAACATTGTGTGAGAAAGAGATCCCCGGTATAAAGATGCCGACTGGTCCTTCCCTCCAGCATCCGCGGGCAGTTTAATGTTTTAGGTGAGATGCACGATGATTTTCATCGAAATCAAGCGCACCTAAAGGTTTGAATAGTCGTTTGGGAAAAGTATTTTTGAGAAAAAACTACTAAATTTATGTCTGCAATGTAGAGTTATTTCAACTAATTTGTCAATTAGGTGCGAAATGAGTTCGATTCAAAACTCCGTACTGTGCAGTAATTGTAGCTAAAGTAGCACAAGTACAATGTGTATCAGTCAGTAGTTGCGCGAAATGCCAACTCAATTAATATGCAATTATATGCAGCGACACGGTTATCGCTAATTAGCAGGGTCCATACTAAGCGCGGCAGGCGAGGCTTGGAGCGAGGCAAAAGTGTATTCCTCAGTTAGACAGCCTGCACCCGCACCTCTTTAATATCATTTGTGAGTTTGTTTGTAGGAAGTGATCTTCGAAACTAACGATCCCGAAAATTCTTTCACGAATACTATCCATACTAATAGTAATTATTATAATAAATACAAAAGTGTGTCTGTCTATCTACTAGCTTTTTACAGCCCTTCCAATCCACTAATTTTGTCAAAATTTGGCACAGACATACCTAGCTGACGTTTCGGTGGTAAGGGCATAAGCTACTGTTAGTCCCGGAAAATTAAAAAGTTCCCATGGGATTTAATAAAAGCTAATTCCATGAGAACGAAGTCACCAGGATCATCCAACCGTCCAACCGGCTGCAAATTATACCACGTGGATGAATGGGGATGATGCTTCGGTCAAAAATAAATTATTTTTTAGTAATTATAACGAGCGTTTTGATGTTTGATAAAAGGTCGCTGATTTGACTTAATAGTCATCACCCCTATGCGCGGGCAAAAGCTATTTAGTACTTAGTGATAAAGTCAACACATTTTTCATGTACGTATGCTAAACGCGCCCTTAGTATGGACTCTGCTAGTACTGTACAACGTAGTTGAATGAGCGCCTTTTCAGGCGTGTGCGTCGCTGCATTACTGAGAACTCGTCAGTGTTCAGCCTCCAGCTAATTGGCTCCCAATTAACTGCTTTGTGACGTTATGGTTCCAATTAGTTTGACTACTAAGCCCTAATATCATGGTGGTTAGAGCGCGGAGCACCAAAGGCGCGGTTGAATTTTGAGCCCTGAATCAAAATATTCCCACGGGATTTCACAGACCTAAATCAACGCGGGTGAAGTCAGCTAGTTTTCTATAGGTAGGTACTTATGTCAAAATCATAAGAAGAACGTAGGAAGAAAGATTAATATCTTCTTAATAATATGCTTACCTAAATATTGACTAAGGTAGGTAACACAGCTATGTTTTGTGCTCTAAAAAAGCACAAAAAGTACTTAAGTTAATTATTTTTAAAGGTAATTAAAGGTAATCCATACTTAGTAGTTTTTGTACATTTTTAAAATTAAATACATTGCATATTTTTTTTCTATTTTTCTTATGTTATTATTAAAATCAAGATGTTCAAAATGCATTTAAAAGATTACATTTGACTTGACCGTGGCTAATTAACTCGCTTTATGAACGTGCCGGGAAACGTGGTGTATGAGCGTGATGTTACAGGAATAACTTTGATGCAATCACTGCAGTGCCGTACGATTGGCTGACTGTCTATCTTTTTTTATTAGGGTTCCGTACCTCAACAGGAAATACGGAACCCTTATAGGATCACTTTGTTGTCTGTCTGTCTGTCTGTCTGTCGTGTCTGTCAAGAAAACCTGTAGGGTACTTCCAGTTGACCTAAAATCATGGGCATGTAAGTAGGTCTTATAGCACAAGTAATGGGAAAACACGAAAATCGTGAATTTGTGGTTAAGTACATTACAAAAAAAAATGTGTTTCAATTTTTAAAGTAAATAAAAATAATAAAAGTGAGATAGCTATACCAAGTGGGGTATCATATGAAAAGGCTTTACCTGTACATTCTAAACCAGATTTTTCTTTATTTTTATGCATAATAGTTTTTGATTTATAGTGCATAATGTCGGAAAAAATAACTTAATGCGGAACCCTCAGTGCGCGAGCCTGTCTCCCTCTTGGCCGGTTTTTTGTATCGCACTCCTTACAAACGTAGTTTAACTTTAATTTGAATACTAGTAATATGTAGTAACCAATCAAGTTCAATGGTAAATAGGTTCTAGGAACTTTTGTAACTTTGTCACTCGTGTGACTTTAAACTTAGATATATTAACGTAAATCTGGCTAACCACAGACACAGATATTAGTTTCTAGAGCATGTTTACAAACATTGAGTTTGGTTGGAAGGAAAATATATTGAGAAAATCTGTATAGCTGAGAGTTCTCCATAATAATATTCTCAGTTGTGAGGCCAGCGTGGCGGATTGCGGCCTAAGTCCTCCGCATTCTGAGAGGAGACTTGTGATCAACCCATCAACTTGACTGGTGATGGGTTGATCATGGTGATGATGATGATAATGATTATATTTATACTTAACAAGAATATAGTTAAACATATTCTCCACTGTTTACCTATATTCGCAATAAAGAAATTGGAATTGAATTGAAAATCACACTACGGTGTGTTAGTGGGCCTCAGAATAACACATGTGTTTTGTCGCGCAGGTTGCTGACAGCGGATAAGTGCCGCCACATCGCTCGGATTAAAATCAAAGTCGGGATCAACTAGCAAGTGACCGGTGCGCCCGCGCAGCGCCTCCGCCCGCGCCCGCGCCGCGCCGCTGCGCCGCGCCGCCATACCTAGTCCGCGAGCCGCGAGACACGGACGCGCGGCCCTCCAAAAGTGTTTCGATATCAAAGTGTTGTAACTTCCAAACCATCATACCATACGCAATACTCTTTCCACCCAGTGACTTCAACCGAAAAACTAATTCCTCGGTACAACAATTTCACTCACAAACCGACTATCGAGTGAGCGGTTAAGGCTACATTCCAAACCGGTGTCGTTCAAGTGTGTTACTACTGTGTGTGTGTTGTTACTTAGAAGTGACTGGTTTAGTGGTTTAATGCAGCCCCGCGCTGCGAACTAGATACGAGTAAATAAACAAATAATAAAGCTGCGCCCCACGCGAGACATAATGTAAAGTTTCCCGAACTTAAAGCTCCTAAGTTTGACTTTAAAGTTAAAATGGCTCGCGGTGCGCTTAGTGAAAATGAACGCCATTGCTTGGATGCAAACGCGAAAAGCCAAGAGCGGCTACAGGAAACGGAAACTAATAAAACTAATGGGCTTAGAGTTCGCTTTCTGGACGAAGAAGGAAAGACGGAGAGAACCGTCAGTACTGACGTAGTCGACTGTGCTGTTTCGAGAGTCAAAAAAATTCACATTCTAAAGAACAGAAGCTCTAGTGAAACTAGCATTCTTTTACGAAACCCGTCCCTCATTAAACGGCGTTTGAGTTCTGAACGCCGGTACAGCGATGGACACACCGACTCCCTAAATAACAATTCACTCAGCGAGAATCTCAATGGAAAACATAACGATTGCGGAAGTTCAAACAAGACTGAGCAAGGAACGGACCAAACCAAAGACAGCCAGAGCTTTAAGAAGAACTGTAACGTGTACAGCGTGCACCAGGCGAAGACGTTGACGCCAGAGAGGAAGAGATCACACCAGTTGACGATTCCAAGATTGATTGCGCATAAAGAACACGATCAAATCAAATCTATTCTGCCGGCAGAAGTTTGTTTGGCTGACGGTGCTTCTGGGAAGGACTTCACCGCTCGTGCGATCGGGAGGCTCTCCCGAGGCTTGGGGCGTCTACTGCGTCGCACCAACAGTGTCCGAATCAGCGAACCTGATCCAATGTACAAAGTGGCGTATCTAGGCAACGTGCTCACCGGCTGGGCCAGAGGTGAGTGCTTTGTTATTCAGAGATAGAGTGAGATTATTTAGAGATTTGTTTTAACTAGATAGATAGAGATAGAGTAACTTTATTCGACACCTGCTAAGTGGTAGAGTCCTGATATTATTTCATAAGAGGCACTATTTAGCTTAGATGGAATAAACATTTTTGAATGTGAATGTTTCTCGACAGACTAAAGTTCGACGACTTGAAGAAACGCACAACCCTAACGATTTTATAAACGGTTCGATTCTTACAATTTGAAATTATCCTAAGTTATAGTTACAGATTATTTCCTGGATTGACCTTAGACTTAGTCTACCTATAGTTTATGAAGGATTTAATAGTTCTGTGATATATCCAAACTTGTTTTTAAAGATGTATCACCCATATTAACACTAATTGTATATCAATGATTGTCAGTCTATCTGTGATCTGTCGATAAGGATAAATCGCTTAGCAATGGTTTCATTTTGTCAAAAATACCATACAATTACCAACACCAATAACAAACGTTGCCAATTAACTTATCGACATATTAATCAGCCATTAGTGGTCATTGCAGCATTTCAGATACAAATTATTTAACTATCCAAACATTAAAATACAAAAAGTAGGTTATAGAGTAGGTAGGTAATATGAGTTATTTGCATTCTGAATACTATAATATTTGATTGACTTTATAACCTTTGGAGTAACAAGTTCGCCAAGTTGTTATAAAGTTCTAATTAACTGGCATTCAAAGATTGATGATGTTGTCAAATCCAATGGAAACAAGAACGAAAACCAAAGTAAATTCGAAACATCATTGAATCGACTAAACTTAGGTCATTTCTGTGGATAGGTAATTAAAGTAAACGAAACTCACTTTATATAATATTAACAAATAACAAAGCATTTATTTACTAAACTCGAAAAACTTTGAACAATTGAAAATCAGAGAAATCTTGAAATCAGATAAGGATAACAGAGGAAGGATACTAAAATAAAGATTAACCTAAGTTGCAACCAGAATGCAACTAATAAAATTATTATAGGTACAAAAATAGAATTTAAACATGTTATTTATAACAAACTAAATAGTTTTACAAAAAAAAGTGTCAATAGTGATATTGACACATAATTATCTTTTCTATATAGTATGAATTACCTATAAAAACGTTTCAAAACGAGTGCCCTAAGCAAGGTCTAATACACGGCACCTGTTGTAAACTTTTCATTACCATTTTATCATTGAATTAATTGCATGGCGAGTCACGTTTTCATAAAAACCTATGGTATCAAAATTTTATTGCATTATAATGTTTTTATATATTCGGGTGCGACTATAACATTATTGTTTTACATATTATACGGTATTCTATCGGACATATTTTGGACAAAGTGCTTAGGAACTGAGCGTTGGCATCCTTATGTAGTCAACATACAATTTACTCCAATAAAACGGGTTTGCTCAACGTTTCTGATACTAACCGTTCGCGTTGTTTGGAACGCCCTTCCAGTATCCGTGTTTAATGCCACGATAACTTAAGTATTTTGAAGGCAAGAGTTAAAAGACATCTTCTAGCCAACTTAGGCCTCATCATTGCTTTCCTCCTGCAGTAAAAAAAATCGTAATATGATTTAACCAATCAATTTTAATAACATGGTTGAAAATGAAGTTACTGTTTTCTCTTCTGCCCTGTTGCACTGTTTTGTGACAAGATTTAGCAAGTTGATCCTTTGAAACAAAAATTCGAAATCGGTTCAGGAATATCATCAAGAATATGCCTCGTGTAGGGTTCCAACTGGACATCAGCGCTATTTATTTATCTTGTAATTTATGCGGGAACTTTTTAGCTCGAATTTTTTTCAGTGACCTTTTTTCTTTTTTTCCAAAGAAGAAGATTTGTTCTCGTTTTTCTGTTAATTTAGCATTAGGTAAAAGCATCGGAAAGACTCATCATACTTTTAGATGGATTTGATGCATGTTTTTCAAAAGATAGACTTTGGAGGACTGTGTTATTAAGTTTAATTTCTTGTTTTAAGTTAACTTTAAGTTAGTAATTTTGGAGGAGTTTAAGTAAGTAACTTTGGAGGACTGTGTTAAGTTTAATTTCTTGAAGGTTTCACTTCTATCGCGTGTGAATTTCACACATATTTTTTCTTTTTTCCAATTTTTCCGCTTTTAAAATTGGCTCTTCATTTGTAACTCGGCTTCGTTGTAACATGGATGAAACCTGGCTAGCCTGAATAACCCCATTGACTTAGTGATTCAATGCTAACTGTGCTACGGTCAAATAGTAGAGCATTAATATAGCCGTATTTAATGAAGACTTGTGCGGCAAATATGATAACTTCGGCAAATATGGGATGCAAACTGAACGAAGACCTTGATTGCAAATAGTGAAAAAACTTATGTAACTGATAATTTTTTTTATTCAATTCATAAAATTGTATGTAATATTTTTTTAATTTTCTTGATTAACAGAACAAGACAAATGATTGAACCCAAGGCCGATAAAAACTTTTATTAAGTAGGTACAACAACATACCTACTTACTTATTTTATTTTTTTTAATTGCGGCGACTTAAAAATTAAGTATAAAAGTTGTAAGGGCAAATACAAACAGGAAAGGTTTATTGTTTTAAATGTGGGACCGGGTTTTTTTTAACTTTAATTTACTTGACGAAGTTATTAAAGTTCGTTCTTTTTTTGAAAATATGAATAAACGTGTGGACAACTATAATATATATTATATTTATTAGGGACCTACTTTCTTTCTTTCTTCTCTCTGGGCTGGTTTCCACACTTAAACGTTTCCGTCTGTTGTGCGTGCGTTTCCCCTCCCCGGCAAAGTCTTCACTCCAGCCATCCAAGCTCGCTCCAGAAGCCGAGTAGACCGCCCAGGTTACCGAGGGCTTCATGAAGTGAGGATTTAGGTACCTACTATTTTTATGGATATTTTAGAAAACACGATTTAAATTTTTTATACCGCATAAACGTGTTAAGTATCGATTTCTGACTATGCAGATTTTTTGTGGTAATTAAAACTTAGTGGTGTATAGGTATGTAAATAAACAAAAGGATGTGAGCATGATTGGTTACTTTGCGGATATCAAATAATAATTAGAGATTTCTGAGAAGCACTTCAAAATGATTAACTGAATAAGCAATTGAGTTCTAATCTTAGCTGAATAATAATTATCGTAAATTTCGTGAAACGTTCGCGCGAGGAGAGGGTTCTCCACTCGCAGTGAAGGCCGCTATGCGTAAGTAGTTCAAGGCGTATTTGTTAAACCAAAACAGTTTGCTTTACATGATCTTAATGAATTTTATTCAATTCTCGATGCTAGTCGAATTAATGTATAAAATCAGGTGACACAAGAGCTGCTTCTTTAGCTTAACAGAGCTCTGCTTAGTACTAGCTGTTTAGAGAAGCAATAGCGCCCACCTATTAATTTTAGTGGAAAGAATTTTATGTACCTAAATATGAAATACATATTTTTCTTTTTTCTATGTATTGTTAAATTGCACGGGCATTCACCTCTTACTTTTCGGAGCTATGTGTGTTTTAAGCAAGAAGATATCACTTGCTTTAATAACGGTGAAGGGAAACATTGTGAGGAAACCTGCATGCCTGTGAGCTGTCCACAATGTTTTCAAAGGTCAAGAGCCAGTCCATACTTGACCAGAGTGATGGACTATGGTCAAACCCTTTTCACTCTGAGAGGAGACCCGTGGTCAGTAGTGAACGGCGATTAGTTGATCATGATGACGATGATCAACGATCTCCTTTATAAAGACTTGCAGGGTTCTCGGGAAACTATTCATAGAACAATACTACAATCCAGATATGGAAACAATAATTCAAACTTGTACTTATTAGTACTTATATAGAGTTTGATATTTCACTGCTAACAACTACGAATAACAATTAGTGCTCGGGTAACAAAGATGTTCTAATTAAATTTACTTTTTAACTTTATTTGTAACTTTCGCGTTCGAGCGACATGTTCTACATAAATGGTAAAGACAAAAAGCGATCGGCGCGTGCAATTAAATGCTGTAACTTTCATTTCGCCGCCAGACCATGTCACGGTTGCTTATTATCTCTAGCAACCTTTAGTTATCTTAACTTTTATCTTTAGATTTTATTCTTTAGATGACTATTGTTTTTTTATTCAGATACAAGTTAGCCCTTGACTGCAATCTCACTTGGTGGTAAGTGTGATGCAGTCTAAGGCTGAGATCTATAGAGCGCACTTTGACTTTGCTCAGACTTAAGACACTGTTAAAACGAGACAACGTTATACTGCTGGCATAAATCCGTCTCGTTTTAACTGAAACTTAAGTCTAAGCGGAGTCAAAGTGCGCTCTAGATTTCAACCTAAGATTTAAGCGGGCTAACCTGGAAGGGGTATGGCAGTTAGTTAGGTTATTAGATGGGATAGATAATTTCAATAAGTTATTAAATAATGTAGTTGTTGTTAGATTTTATTATTATTGGATTATTTCAAAGAGTCTTTTCCAATTCCAGATGATTAATATCAATGATCCCAGCTATACCTCACTCACGTGGTTAGTCGACGTAAGCCAGACTAGTTTCGAACCCATCCGGGGTTCTTTTTCACAGGGACGCAGCTCGCGACGCAGCTTGGCGCGGTAGAGGCTGTGTGTTGCTCTTAGATTCCAAACTTGTCGATCTTACGTCGGCTAGACCACGTAATTACAGCCGGAATTATCTATATTTATAATGGTAATCACTCAATATAGTTTAAACGCTAAAATGATTAATATCTATTCAACATTCTAGAATTTCTACATTTTGAAGACAATACAATCGTTTATATCGTCAAAACAGCTAGTTGTAGACTTCTTGCGATTAGTATAATGGATGTAGTTTTGAAACGTTTTACAATCTAATTTTAGAATGCCAGTCTGTATACATCTTGTGTATAGCTACCTATCATCACTATATCACGTCATATCGAGTCACATTAGTGGTTCTAGAATCTAGAAGAGTAAAAGAAATAAGTATTTTACCTCTAACCTTAGGTACCTACCTAATCTTAAAAGATGAATACTGCCTGTAATTTTGAAACTACATATTTTTAGAAAAATCTAAAACACCACAGGCACAGATATTAGTTTCTAGAATATGTCTGCAAAATTTCATGGACTTTGGTTGCTTAATATTCAAATCAAATTGGAACTACGATTGTATGGAGTAAGTGACGGAGCGAGCCCTGTTAAAACTGTCGAATGACCTCTACACGTTATAATCTGTGTCCCTCGCGTATGTTTTGGGAGGACATCCCAATTATTTGCTATTTCAATATTACCTGCTTTTTCTGAGTGATGCTAATACTAAGTTATTATATTTATTAACTAATCGTGGTATGAATGGGATTATTATTATTATTGAACAGAAGATAGCATCTTGGAAATCGAGTATGTTCGGTTATCGTCTGATGCAGGTCACTTCGGTGCGGGTCAAGTAGGCCGAGATAGTGAAAGTCAGCACTCATGCAATGTAATCCTGATGATTGCAAACAAACCGCGCACTCACGTTCGCGAGAGATGATCGCTGGAGATACAAATCATCGAAAGTTAAAACAACTCTGTTTACATTCTATGCTGATTTATTGACTTGTTTGTATGACAAACCGGCCAAGTGCGAGTGAGACTCGCGCACCGAGGGTTCCGTACTCGAATATTTTTCCGACATTTTGCACGATAAATCAAAAACTATTATGCTTACAAGTATTCTCATATCTCAACTATAAATAATAAATAATAATGATTCTATATTGACTTTTTAGTCCGTGGTATTTAAAAAATCTTCAATCGGCGCACAAACCAACAAACAGAGAAGACACATGAGTAAATATTGCAGTGTCATCCGGTTCCAAAGTTCATAGAGAAGTTACTCGTAGTTTAAAATCGATTGCAAACCTCTAAGGCACGCAGGTTTCCTCACGATGTTTTCCTTCACCGCTAAACCAAGTTATATTTTACTTAATGAGTAATTGTCTTTTATCTTGACGGGTGTGTGCGGAGACGAAGCCTTAGCCCTGTAATCCGAAGATCAAGGCTACTCTCCAACGTCACAGCGTTATTTACATGATAATATTCTGATAAGGATGTTTGATCAAATGATCAAAATATTTGATCAGATACTTTGCACTTTGCTTTTGATTAGCGGATCTCTGCGTAGTCGTTAAATTTGCCGTTTCTTTACTTTATATTTAGTAGTTTGTGTCAGACTAGAATAAGCTTAGGGATGGTTCTTGTATTAGAATAAGTATAATTTTATTAGCAACTAGTATTATTACTAACCACTGAGATAGATTAGTTCTAGATTAGTTAGTTATTAGTTCAATGTTACTAACTAAACTAAGCTAAACATATTCTATTATTACTTAATTTTGCATGCCTTGCCTACCTACTAAAATATTTGTCATCTCAATCATGACCCTAAAAACACCTTTCTTTTCTGAGCTAGAACATTGCAATAAACTATGAAATAAAAACCCGAAAATGATTTTTTTTTCACAGCTTACAAACTGTTTAAATCATTGTTTTCAGTATTTATTATTTAAATGCAGTATAAATATAGTGTTTAAACCTGTGACAATTATTGGATTACGGAACTCTAAAAATCCTTTTCTTTGCCGTGGTTCCTGAAACCTTTAAAACCTACGTACTTGTATAAATGTTTATTCCTAATCGTTCAACGTCATTCATGTAATTAATGTACCTACTTAATTGTAAATTGCTAACTATTGCACATTATTTTATTGGTAAGTAAACACAGTAACTTGGAAGTATTGTACCACCTATTTCTAAAGCGTGTATTTGCAATACATAAATTGTGATTATTATGATTATAAAATCAATCACATAGATTGATTAGTAAATAAAACATTATATTTTATGAGCATTATCCTTCTTTAAAATAATAATGGGTAGTTAATCATAATTCAGTGGCTATTGAGTATTAATGTCAGCTATATGAGAACAATGCGTACGTGTGCAATCTTACTAGTGGCATATTAAATATACAACATATAACAATAACAATGATATTCATATATCATTATTTTTCAATAAGTTTGCGTTTTATAAAAACTTTGAACTTGTTGAGAGACATCTCCAATATGTCTTCTGGGAGCTTATTTTAAAAACGTACACAATTGCCAATAAATTAATTGCTAAGTTTGTTTAGCGTAGATGCGGGCATTACAAGTTTATTTTTCCTTCTGTATTTAGATTGTCATATATTTTTCAATCTATGGACGTTTTTATTTTATTTTTTTATTTTTTATGGAGACACACAGTATTAACAATAAATAAACAAAAGGTAACACAAATACAAAGCACACACACCACAACAGTCTCCAACAAAAAGTTATCACAAAATTAAAACACACAATAGCCGGCTATAAGAAGTTGCATAGGAAAAGAACAGAAAATAGGTAAATTACATAAATAATAAAGCAAAAACAAAAAAAAAAAACGAAACAAAACTGACTAGTGAAGCTAGTCAGTTTTGGATATAATGCACATTTGTACTAAATTTTCCAAAACATATGGGAACATAGATGCATTTTTAATTTTATTTTAATTTTAACTTCTTTAAATTTATTTATCAGCGACTCTCTTGGCGCAAACAGCCCTATTCTGCAGCGTAAAAATAGAATTAATTTACGTAGGTAGGTACCTAATTATTATCACCATTACATCATTATCATACAAATCCGACAATAATTAATTAACAAAGTGTATAACGGTATCTACCTTATTAGAGTTAATGATTCGACTTTGACTTTGATTTAGGCTATCACTGCAATATTTAATACTAAATCTGACCTAATCAGAAATCAATCCGTGGTTTTCTTGCTTGGCAAGTAATTGAAGAGTGGCCGTGAAGAAAACAAGTTTAGCATCTTGTTGTCACTTCCGATGCTAGTTGTGTCGAATTATAAAGTTTAGGCATTCGATACAGTTTCATTGCCAGTTCAGCAGGAAGTCCGTTTTTGAGGACAATCGTGGTGTTAGTCATGAACGGAGGAGTAAATATAGCTTTGACTAGCTCATGCCCGCGAATTCGTCCGCGTGAACTATACAATCAAACTCTAGTTTCAATTTTGAAAAATCCTTTCTTAGCGGATGTCTACGTCACAATAGCTATCTGCCTGCCAAACAGCCCGATCCGTCCAGTACCTACTTTGAGCTGTGCGTTGATAGATCAGTCAGTCAGTCAGTCAGGTTTTCGTTTTATATAGATTAGGTGGTACATTATTAATTTTGTTATTACACTTATAAAACCTTTTCTGTGATATCGAATGTGAACGAGCAACATGTCATTTTTCAAGCTCAGGTGTTAGACTCCCGGGGCCGGATATAGCCTACATTTATCTCAGAAAATCAAAGAGTTTCCATGGGATTTAAAAAATCTAAATCCAAGTAGATTTAGATTTTTTCTAGATTCGATTCTGTAGAGAGTACAGAGATACTCGTAGCTTGAATCCTAAGGATTTTTGTAAATCATAAATATAGGATCCGAAGTTATCAACATTTACACCTGAGTCCCCTATTTTTAAATAGCGGAAGCAGTAAATTGTGCCTCTCGATCGCACAATTTTTAGAGTTCCGTGTCTTCAGAAATAAAAGGAACCCTTATAGGATCACTTCGTTGTCTGTGTGTCTGTCAAGACCGGTCAATCGAATCAAAACCTATAGGGTACTCCCCGTTGACCTAGAATCCATGACATCTGGCAGGTCTTATAGTCAAGTAAAGGGAAATTTCCATCGATGTAAAATTTCAGAAAACTGTTTTGTGGTTACATCACAAAACAAGTGTAAATTAAAAATTTATAACACCCCCGACAAGTGAAAATTACAGTAACTAGAAAAGAGCTAATAACTTTCAAACGGCTGAACCGATTTTCTTGGATTATAGCTAAGAACACTCTCGAGCAAGCCACCTTTCAAACAAAAAAACTAAATTAAAAGCGGTTCATTAGTTTAGGAGCTACGATGCCACAGACAGATACACAGATAGACACGTCAAATTTATAACACCCCTCTTTTTGGATCGGGGGTTAAAAAAGTGTAATTTCTCGTACGATGGTACGGAACCCTTCGTGTGCGAGTCTGACTCGCACTTGGCCGATTTTTTCGTATCACATTCCATCATTGTTCGCAGCTCCCACAGACACGCTCCGTAGCTTATACAGTGCCACCATCAAATGCAGCCAGCACCAACTCTATTCTCTAAATTATACAGTTTGTTTTGATTTGGCAGGGAACCTACTTTAAACTTGTTACTAGTCTGCTGGTTTCGCGGTATTTGACAACGTTACAATACATAATAGTATACCTATTTACCGTCTACGTGAGATAAGTATAGGAATCTACTAAAAAACGTTTATTATTTTGCCAAAATCCACTTATCCACACTCTAATAAATTATTATTACATAATATATTATATACCTACCTAAATAATACTTAGGTTTCGTATAAGTACATAATATTATGCTCTAATTTTGATGAAAATGGGTCCACTATACTAGTCTAATCAGAGACAAATAGTAGCTACTACTACTAGGTACCTATATGTTTTAAAGCTGTTCTGGCTTTTAGGATAGCAACAAGAAGTTTTTCAGTAACTCTTCGAAAAACTTTGAAACAATACATAATTTTGTTATACTATAGGTACTTATGTAATTAACTGAATAATTTGGGCACTAAAAATGCATGATGTGTTTTTGTGTTCATTATTCTAAGCTAATTTAGCATTGTACTACCTATTACGTAAAGTTTTTGTAGTCTGAAGAATTTTAATTATATGGTGTAATTAAGTTACAATCAGAAATCAGAATACATCAAATAGGTACTCTATAAATAAAACAAAGGGGAAAAAATCCCCTTCAATTGTCTTTAAAAACTAATTTTTGTAAGTAAGTCTTTGCTAAATAATTATTTTGGCAGGATTTTTTTAAGCAAACAAAAGATTTAGCTATTATTAGTAGGATAAATAATTATTATTAAGTAAATTATGATTCATTCAATGCTGTAATTTCTTATCTAGTTTATTTTTGTTCGAAGTTACTTCATGTCCTGAAATAGAGATGTTTCAAGAGTCATACTCATATCTTTCAGTACAAATACTATTTTACTATTGTTTACTTGATTATTCATCCGCGACTTCGTCCACGTGGATTTACGGTTTTATCAAGATCATATTGTTTGAATAGGTACCTACTTATCTCAAAATCCTTCCTCAGTACACCTCTACGTTAAAATCTCTAGGTTTGCAGGATTCGTATTCTGACGGATCCTATTTCGTATGGCGTGTTTTTATTATATGCCTACGTGATTTTTTCACATTGAGTCGTATTTTTACGAATCACGAAAACGAATAGAATACAAATGAGTGCACAAATGCCTTGCCTCAACTTCGGAGCTTGAGAGAAATTATTCTACTACTGTTTTCCTGTAATTTTAACTAAATATTTACGCAACGGAAGCCACAGAAGTTTTAATAGATGCGATGATGTTAAGAGAAAATTTGTTTTCACTCAAAAAATCTTGAATATGCCGAGAAAATCTTAGTTGCCCAGGTAGTACCTACTAGACATTAAATGAGCACCTATCTACTTCATTTTAATAGATAATACAGTAGAGCCTCGATAATCCGAACTACCAAAAAATAACCCCTGTTCGGACTCACGGAGCGTTCGGATTACAGTATGTTAAAAAAAATGCAAATATATTTTGACAAAAAATATTTATTCAGGTACTATAAAACACATATTTAAACCACAAAATACGTTACTTATTCATAAAGTCATCAATTTTAGTTTGGCGGGTTCTATTTATTGACCAAAAAAAGGCTTTGTCCCTCAAATTACGCAGCATCATCTTTTCGGATAAAGACAAGTCATTTTCATCAGCCCAATCTAAACAAGTGTTCAGTGCTGATATAGCTTGTGAATGAGGAATTTTCTTGACGTTTAAAGCTGAAGTATTGTCAACAAAAGACTCGTCATTCCCAGACTCGTCAGTCTCTTGCGTAACAAAATATAAGATCAGTGGTCACGGTAAGGGAGAGAGAGGGGCAGTCGGCAGTTCGGATTACAGCGGCGTTCGGATTATTCAGAGTACGGATTATCGAGGCTCTACTGTAGTTAAAATAATGGCGAAATCTATACAGCTTCTAGAAAGTTAGTTCCCACTTGCATTACAAATAGATACATTGGAATGTTGAAATGTCATATTGTTGTGAGTGACGTTTAAACGAGAAAAACTTGTAGGTATACATTAGCGTAACACAAGAATGTGTTATATACCTCCATAACATATAATTGCATTATGTCATACTTCCTCACAATCTTACAATGTAAAGAAAAGTCGTAACTAGGAAGTTACGTCATATTATATCAGCGAGATTTGAAAATAAAAGTAGGGGTATTTTGGTTACATCACTATAATCAAATAATTCTTTATCATTTTGAGATGGCTGGGACTGCCCCCCACGTCGGGGGTTGTGCGGGGCGTCCCCCCGCCTAATACCCCGATTGCCATCGCGAACTGTCGCGTACTATAGGCAGGTAGGTAAGCCTGTCTAATGTACCTACCTATACCTTAGTTACGAACTTTTTTAGTTTCATAGATTTCTTATTTTCAAGAAAATCAAGAGCAATACTTACGATTTTTCAGGCAAATATTAATTTTTGATGTAACATGTGTATACGGTGGTAAGGAATTTGTGTTGAGGTTGAATAATTATGGCGTAATAAACGCATAAACTATGAGTTAATTATTGTTAATTTATTCATGACATATGACCGGTGAAGCCGGTGGTTATTAATCACAAAAAATCATGAGATATTTGAGTTTAAACAAGACTAACTACTTTTTTGCGTTGCAAAACGCCTTACCTATAAATCATAGTCTGTCACAAACACTTTTAATTTGTCTTAATTATAAAGATCTAAAGCTTCGAAATAGTAATTAAAATCAGGTTCGAAAGGATAATAACTTAAAGTTTGCAACAGTTATTTTACTTAGGTACATACTATTAGGTATGTCTGTAACTTTACTTTTTTTTCTTGAGGAGTTCTGTGAAATATAAAATAGTAATTCAGGGTGCTTGACTCGTATTATTTACTAACTATCTTATTTTATATCTGTATAATTATAGTAAAAATACTTGTATCATATTAAAATGTTGTAATAAATAATTACGGTATTCAAGCATAATGCTAATAATAATCTAAGAAAAAGTCCAGTAATTTGTACGGAGTAATCTAGCCTACATTCATAATCCGCTGTTTGGCAACGAGTCAAAGCAGTATCTTTTTATCAAACGACAAAACACGCGCTTAGTATTCGAGCTTCTATGAAATACTGGCATGTGACGTCACAATGATTTGACGTGTTTACGTTTTTTTTTTAAAGACAGTGGTCCCTAGTACAGTCTCCCTGTATATCCTATTGTTTTGGATTTCCTCATACTGTCCCAGTTAAAGTAGAGACACTACAATATTTGTCAACAGAGAAAAGTTAACGATGTAATCAATTACCTACGTTGTTTCGATTAAAGGGCAATTAAAAAGTTTATCGTGTGTACCGTACATACTTGGTTAATTAAGTTACCAATGTGAATAAAGACGCATAAAGGCTGCTGATAGCTAAACTAATTATCTGGCTCTCGAACCTCTTGGATATAGCGTAGGAACTTACTCTATTTTTCAATTTGTTTCAATATTATGCAACATTTGCTAGATTGCTTTTAAGACAATTGCTCCTTTTACGAGGATAGTTGTAAGTTTCCAGACATTTGCCTACATTTTATTCTTGAAATATTGTTGATAATGTTTTTAATTTAGAGCCTCGATCGCTTAACGGTTGAGGAGCGGACTGAATTCCGAAAGGTCGGCGGTTCAAACCCCACCCGTTGCACTATTGTCGTACCCACTCTTGGCACAAGCTTTAAGCTTAATTGGAGGGTAAAGGGGAGTATTCGTCATGATTAGGATTGCTAATATTCTTTAAAAAAAATGATATTTAGAACCTAGTAACTTATAACTTACCTAAAATCAAAACGTACGAGCATGTTCTTTATTATATCTATCTACAACATCTCTAAAAATTATGAAAATTGAACTACATTTACGGGGAGGACAGAGACATTGTCATAGACATAGCAAAACTGTTCTATGATGGAGAGTATCAAAATTGCATATTATTTTTCACGAAGTGTAAAACGGTCAAGTGCGAGAGGGAGTCGCATACGAAGGGTCCCGTACCATCAAACCGTACAAGATATAACACCACGTACTTTATGATATATTTTTTTTTTCAATTGCATGACACGGCCATTTTGCAATTTGTTTATTATTTTTATAGCGGCGATAGAAATACACACAATTAAAATTTCAATTCTCTACCTACGAGTATTGCGGTTCGTGAAATACAGCCTGCTGACAGACAGACAGACGGACAGCGGGGGCTTAGCTTAGTAAATCGCGCTGGAACCTATGGAACCCTAAAAACCAAAACGTGTTGCATCACGTGAGTTTATAGGTACAAAGTACCAATGATTAATGATAAAAAGGTTGGACAAACTGTTGGATTTTTTATGATACTTTATCGGACATACAAGAAGACGTGCAAAAACCATAAGAACATGTCATGTTTTTTACCGATTAATGATACGATTTACGTGGAAATATCAAATAGCAGTTGAACTCTGTTTTTTTTGTAATACTAATTGATGCTTGCGAATTTGCTTGCGTAGGTTTAGATTTTTGTTATTAAGTTTATTTATAAATTAGCGATTTATACAATCAGACCTGCTGGCAAGTGATAATTGGGTTTCCATTGCATTTTGGCCGTATTGGATAAAGTGAAGGCTCAAAAGGGCTTAAATCCATTAAGCCAGTCGAAAAAAAGCATTGGATGAAATGGTTACTTATTTTTAAACTGGAATTATTACTCAACATTCGAAGATAACATTTTATAATACATTATATAGAAGAATCAGACCAAGGCATGTTAATATTACTTTGCAATTTTATTTTAATCTCAAGGCTCGTACAATATGAAATAGGAAATATAATGTAGTAGAACAATTTTAATATCTTATTTCAAAGGGCACTTTCACGTTAGAGCTTCATACGAGTATTTCATTGGTGTGTTACAAATAAAACATGGATGCTCTTGGATTTGACTTTATTTCCATTCACACGACACAGACAGACATTGTATCAAGACAGCGATAGGTGACAAGTGACAGATGACGTTAGGATATTACACAGACTAATACAATACCGTAACATCTCCCTTTTTTTTTTTTTTTTTTTTAACACTAGGTACTAACTGTTAACAATTTTATTATTATGATAACGACAGATTTTTTATATTTTATAAACACAAGTATATACTTAGTACAAGTACAACATTATTTTTTATAACACCACAAGAAAATCACTTATGACTATCCAGGCTGCATGGTTTACAACCTTTGCCTTTCTCGATACATTGACAGACTACTACTAAAATTGACATTTGTTTTTTGAACCTTTACCTTTCCTGAAAAATAATTTAAATACTAACATTTTGTTTACATCTTTAAATAATTGAAATACTAACAAACTTACTAACAAATAACAATTTCATTTTGTTTACATCTTTATAGGTATACTGACTGTGTTGTGTGCTGTGGAAAATGATATTATGTGTGTACTGACTGTTTAATGATAAACTGACGGTTTCTCCTAAACTGTCCTAGTTCACTATTTATTAGATAACTTCTAGGTTCAGGACCTATCTGGATAATAACTCCAGGAACCCATTTTTTGTGTTCAGGTTTGTGTTTAAATAAGATTTTATCACCTACATGTAATGGTTTAAGAATTTTTGTATGTTTATTATAATAAAATTTTGTGTATGACTTTTGTTTTTCATTTAATTTCTTTATTTTATTCATATCACAAAGCTTAGGTAGCAAGTTTTCTTTTCCAGTAGGAACTACTGTACGCAGTTGTCTAGACATACACAGCTCTGCTGGTGAATATTGACTTTGTTTAGGGGTATTTCTGTACAAAAGTAATGCTAAATACATATCAGATTTGTCAGTTTTACACTTAATTAACATATTTTTTATAGTTCCAATAGTCCTTTCAACTAAACCATTTGACCTACTTAAGTATGGACTAGAAGTTATGTGTTCTATGTCCCATTCTTGAATGAATAACTTAAACTCTTTGCTATTAAACGGGGGGCCATTGTCTGTTATTGCAATCCTGCAAATTCCATGACGAGCCAATATTGACTTTAAATGTGTAATTACTTGGCTAGCTGAATAGCCTGATGTTAACTTGGCAAGTTCTATATACTTTGAATAATAGTCAACTACCATTAAGTATTTAGTTCGTTCAAATTCAAAAATATCTATACCAATTTTGTACCATGGTATGTTTTCATACTCATGTTGCATAATTGGTTCTTTACTATTATTTCGACGGTAAGATAGACAAATGTTACATTGACCTATATATTTTTCTATGTCATTTTGCATATTTGGCCAAAAGACTGTAGTTTTTGCTAGACGGATTGAGCTGTTTATACCTTGATGGGCAGAATGAATTAGTTTTAATATATACTCTCTCATTGACTCTGGGATTATAATGCAGTTAGATTTGAAGACAACGTTATCAATGACATATATTTGATCTTTGAGACTATAATAAGATTTGACTGACTGACTAACTGAACGCTTATGTTCAGGCCATCCGTTGTGACAATATTGAATTATTTGACTTAATGTTTGATCTTGGACTGTAGACTCTTGAATTTCTTTTAATTTCTCTGGACTGACTGACAAATTAGACATTATTATATTAACATGTAAATCTATATCTTGATCAACTTCTGACAAACAAGTTTCACTTAATGCTGCTCTAGACAAAGTATCTGCAATATATAAGTAACGACCAGGCTTGTATACAACAGTTAGATCATACGGCTGCAATCTAAGCATGATTCTTTGCAATCTTGGGGGAATGTCATATAGAGCTTTTTTGAAAAGAGTTATGAGAGGTTTGTGGTCTGTCTCCACTGTTATGTTATGACCATATATGTATTGGTGGTACTTAGTACAACCAAAGAGGACAGCTAGTAGTTCTTTCTCTATCTGCGAGTAGGACTGTTGTATTTTACTTAGAGAAGCAGATGCATATGCAATGGGTTGCTTGTCATGGGATAACACTGCACCCATGGCATCCTTCGATGCGTCTACAGATAAAATTATTTCCTTTTTAGGGTCATAGTATGTTAAGACAGGTGTTGAACAAATAACTTTTTTAATATTATTAAATTGAGACTCATGGTGCTCTGACCAATACCATTCAGTATTTTTTGATAAAAGTGCTCGCAAATGACTTATTTGCTGTGACAAATTTTTAATAAATGGACTAAGATAATTGACCATACCTAGGAATCTTTGAAGATCTGTTATATTTTTAGGACTTGGCATGTTACAAATAGCTTTTACTCTAGACTTATCAACTTGTACACCTTCTTCACTAAATATATGGCCTAAATATTTGACTTCTTTTTGACAAAACACAGACTTTTCTTTGTTAAATTTTACATTAATTTGACGTGCTCTTTCTAAGACTTTTTGTAACCGTTGATTATGTTCTTCTACAGTTCTACCATAAATAAGAAAATCATCCATCATAATTTTAACACCTTCAATATCACCAAATCTTTTTATCATTTCTCTATGAAATATTTCTGGAGCTGCATTAATACCAAAGGGTAACCTAGTGAATCTATATCGTCCAAAAGGTGTAATAAATGTACAGAGCTTAGAAGAAGCTTCTGACAACTTGAGCATCCAATAGCCTTTATTGGCATCTAATGTTGAAAAATACTGAGCTCCAGCAAGACTAGATTTAATTTCATCTAAGGTTGGAAATTGGAAATGTGATCTTAAAATTGACTGATTTAGCTTTCTAGGATCAATGCACAGACGTAATTTACCATTCTTTTTTGAGGTTAAGACTAGAGCGCTTACCCATTCAGTAGGCTCTTCAACTCGTTGTATGACTCCACTTTTTTCCATAGATTCTAGCTCTTGTTTTAGTGGTTGATGAAGACGGAATGGAACCCTTCTGCATGCCTCTATAGATGGAGTTGCATTAGGCTTCAAGGTTAGTTCGCATTGAAATTCTGTTAGACAACCTAAACCTTCAAACAAGTCCTTATTTGTATCAACTATATCTTGACATGTTAAATTCTGGAAAGAAACACTATTAATTTTTCTTATTAAATTTAAAGTTTTACAGGTATCCCTACCTATAATATTTTGACTTTTCATGTCGACAATATGAAAGTTAACTGTATATGACTTATTTTTATGAATCACTGACAAATTGCATTGACCTACCAGAGGGATAATTTCTCCACTGTATGTAGAAAGTGTGTTCTTACTTTTGTGTATGTTGGAAAGTGGCAGATTTAATGAGTTGTATGTGTGAATGGATAGAATATTTGTGTCTGCTCCAGTGTCTAATAAAAAATTTACCTGTATTTGGTTTATACATAGATCAATATTCCAAGGTTTTGACAAATTAGACTTATCATCCTGTATACAGTAGACAGAACCAACATAAAACAAAGATTCATTATTTACAGACTGATTTTCACAATTGACTACTTTTACTTGATGTGAACGGCAAAACTGAGCGAAATGATTGGACTTATTACACTTTCTGCACTTGACACCTTGAGCTGGGCACTTGAATCTATGTACCTGACCGCACCGACCACATGATGTATTCCTCTGACTTGACGTTGATGGTGTGCGTTGACGTGTTTGCTGTGACTGGTGTCTGGACCTGTTTCTATGGGAAGAGTCTCTGCGACTTGGTGATCTTGACACGCGTCCTATGAAATGTAATGATGCGTCTTCCAATGCTTTTGCTTGTTGTTTAGTAGACTCACAGCGCTTGGCTATGTTTATTGCCTCCTCTAGGGTGTTCGGTTTTTCAATTAGAATCCTTTCTTTATAGTAAGTGTTGTTGCAGTTCCAGCTAAATATGTCTCTGAGCAAGCTTTCACGTATGTCACCAAATTCACAAGTGTGACTTAAATTTTTTAGATCCGTGACATAGGTGTCTATAGATTCATTTGGTAGTTGTTTCCTGCTAAATAATTTATGCCTTTCTATCGTGACGTTTATTTTCGGAGTGAAATACTGTGTAAATTTGTTACAGAGATCGCCAAAACTAACTTTTTCGATATCTAGGTCAAATGAGTAAAAAATTTCCAGACAATCTGATCCGATGAATTGCAAGAGAATGGCTGTTTTACGTGCATCTTCGGCTTCATCTAAATTATTTGCCTTTAAATAGACTTTCAGTCGTGTGAGCCATTTTTTCCATAGCAATGGGACGTTGTTACCTTCAACGATGAACGGCGGCAGGGTCATGCCTACTGGCAATGGCGTCATGGCGTGGCTGGTTGACGACTCGCTGTGACCTGGTGGTCTTCTAGGCTTTGTGTTCACAAAATCTTCGTCCTGCATTGTTTTTCTTTATTGTGATCCCACTTCTGACACCATATTTCATTGGTGTGTTACAAATAAAACATGGATGCTCTTGGATTTGACTTTATTTCCATTCACACGACACAGACAGACATTGTATCAAGACAGCGATAGGTGACAAGTGACAGATGACGTTAGGATATTACACAGACTAATACAATACCGTAACAACGAGTATGTAACATGAACTTGTCTATGAACTTGATACAATTAAATAAGTTAAGCAACATGCCTGATCTATACGTTCGCAACTGTTATTCCATACACGAATGATAATATATCTATTAATATAAAAATATTGTTCTGACTGACTGATTACCTGGAAAACTGACTGACTCGACTGATCTATCGCCGTATTATGGTATTTTAGGAGGGTTGGTGGTTTTAAATTTATTCCCCCCCTGGAATATCTTCTAGCAGTGTAATTTTAAGTACCTATTTAAAATTGTCTTATTTCAAGCAAAGGTCAAAGGTCTGTTCAGCAAATTAAACTCAGATACAAATCTATGAAGAAGATAATGAAAGATCAAAGCGTAGGTATCTGATAACAAAGTTCAGGCTCAGGCGGCTGGCTTTAAATACTTAATAAGAAGAATCTGAGACTTTAATACACCATTTAATTACCCGAATGCGCAACACAAAGGAGTGGTTATGTATTTATCTGTCTAAATAAATTATAATAATTTACTATCTTTTCTAAAAAATGATATGAAATGTGCACATTTCGTGCCCTGTAGATTGGTCCGAAAGTTTTCCCGAACAGTGCGTGTTACAACTGTCCAGCAAATATGACCTTTCATACCTACCTATCATAAGGTTTTTGGAATAATGTTTGTTTCTCACAACAGCTGTCCATACAAGTAACTTTGATAAGTTTGAATTCGGAATAATCTTTCTTTCTGAATTATTCATATTTTTTTGAATTCGGAATTCTACCGAATTGCACTTTCAGCGTTCACAGCACAGCACGGTTGTAATTCGTATCGCATTTCTTACAGGCGAGCGCTGTACCTACGTAAGCGTTATTCGGAGCAAAAATTTAAAAAGTTTTGCTTATTCAAATACATAGGTATGCCTTTTAATACAAAGGTGTGAATTGACTGTTCCTTTTAAACTATTATATTAAACAAGACGTTACCTACTAGATAAAAAAGATTCCGACGAATTGAGAACCTCCTCCTTTTTTCGAAGTCGCTTAAAATGAGTTCACGTGAGGATAGTATGGAATTTAATTGCACATTAAAATCTTGATGGCTTCATTAACTCCTTCCCTGGGTCCTAACGAATCAAACCTATCAAAGGAAATTTCTTGTTGACGAAACACCGTATAAAGTGTTCAGTCTAGGCTGTGCGTTGTCAGTCAGACAGTCAGTTAGTCACGGTACTGTTATAGGAGATGGAATATGATTCAAACTGCTTTTATAGATTTTTTCCTAGATATAAGTGCGATGTAGTTAGTATTTATAAAACCAGTTTATGTATTGAATGAATGGGCGCACAGTACGTGAGAAGAGTCGATACAATCAGATCAATGGCCGAGTTATCAATGCACTATAAATAGCACTTCTTTTGTTGACTTGGAAACTAGTAGCTTGCATCTAAGACATCTATTCATGTGATCTTAGCCTCTTTACATCATGTGGAGAAGTTTTCAATCCACATCCACGCAAATAAAAAAATCGGAAAGCCACTTTGAAATTTTTATTATTTGATACACGACTTTCTGTGAAAATTTCAACCCTTCAGGTATCTATTACGGTTCACGAGATACATCCCGCCGACAGACAGACGGACGGACGGACGGGCAGACGAACAGCTGAGGCTAAATCACTTGGCGGCCCGAATTTTCCCTTGCCCGGAGTCGAAGCCGTGACCCCCCACTTACAAAACCTCAGAGCTCATTACTGCACTAGAGGCGTCGTCTTTTTATAGTAATAATTTGCGTAGTGAAGTTTTAGTTCGATTCGTGTTTAGTGTGTATCCACCCTAAGGAATCGTGCAACCATGCAGCAATATAATGCCTCAGCATAATTAAGTAATTAATAACAACTAGACCTTGCTCCAATAGTGTGCCTTTGTTTATCTATTAGTCTATACTTAGTTACTTACCTATAAAAATATTTTGCTTACTTTCAAAACATAAACCCTACAAGTACAAAAACTGGTCAAGTGCGAGTCAGAACACGTAAAGGGTTCCGTAGCCCATTCATTATATATTACAATCCGTTTTTTACATGGTATTTTAATTTTGAAATGACTTAAATGACTATAGTTTAATGGAGTTTTTTAATAATTTGATACAAAGGCATACAGTCAGGCGGACTGGCCGAATCTATGAGGGTAGACTGTTTTACTGCGGAACTCTAAAATTGGTTTGCGATAAGCCTACTAATTTTTTTTTGTCATAGATTTTATCCAATATTTTTTTATCCACTTGCTAGTAATATTAGCGAATTATCTTAGCTACTATAATATTGTCACTATTAATTAATGTAATGATAAACTCATTGGATAGGCGGAATTAAATTTTATCATTGCTCTAATGAATATAGACGTGGCTGCGCACAAAAAAGTGTTTTTGCTAGTTATATAGCTTATTTGCAAAATAAAATATGTATAGTAAGTGCCTCTAAGGCTGAAATCTATAGAGCGTACTTTGACTTTGCTTAGACTTAAGTTTCAGTTAAAACGAGACAGATTTATACCAGCGGTATAACGCTGTCTCGTTCTAAGAGTGTCTTAAGTCTGAGCAAAGTCAAAGTGCGGTGTATAGATCTCAGCCTTAGTAGCTGATGCCCTTGTTTGTCCATGGGATATAGCTATTTTTAACCCCCGACCCAAAAAGATGGGTGTTATAACACCCCTTGACACACAGTTTGACGTTTGTATCTGTGTATCTGTCTGTGGCATCGTAGCTCCTAAACTAATAAACCGATTTTAATTTAGTTTTTTTTTGTTTGAAAGGTGGCTTGATCGAGAGTGTTCTTAAGCTATAATCCAAGAAAATCGGTTCAGCCGTTTGAAAGTTATCAGCTCTTTTCTAGTTACTGTAACCTTCACATGTCGGGGGTGTTATAAATTTTTAAGTTACACTTGCTTTAATTCATTAAAACTTTTCATATTGTGGTTCTACATTAAGTAAGTATTCATTACGCAAAATATCAAGTTTCTTACTTTTTTTTATTTTATTTCTTAAATGTAAATATTGTTATCTTTCCTAATGAGTGCATCCATTAGAGGTATAGGTTTTTTAATTGCAGTGCTCATTTGCAAGTGTGAGGTGCGTCACTGGTTCTCACATAACATAACTAATAGTTCCGACTATTATGTATCTTATGCCATAGACATAGACCGCCATAGATTAAAATGTCAAAGATACATATCAGATAATGTCAGATACAGTTCATTAAAAAAATACTTAGTCTCTACTTTCTTGCACGAACAATGTGCATCACAAAATGTATACTGGCTCTAACAAATTGTCAAGATAGTTAGAGCATTCTATAAATGTGAAAGTTTGAAAATTAGAAATAGGAATACGAATATAATAATCCTAATACATATTTAAATGCGAAAGTGTCTGTCTTTCTGTCACCTTTTCGCGGCTGAACCACTTTACCGATTTTGACATTTTGCGCGGAGATAGTTTGCATCCTATCAAAGAGCTTGCATGAGTTTTTTTAAACCTTTATCATGCGGATGAAGTCGCGGACATCTGTTAGTACTTAATTTAATGAATGATTTATAAAAAGACAATTTTAACGACATAATATAATATTATGCACTGATTTTTTCGGGCTTCTTTAACTAGGGAGTTAGACCAATACAAACCATATCTTTGATTTGTATATCAATGAATTATAATAATAATTAAAGGTCGCATTATATTATAAAGTGACCCGGAAATCGTGATGAATACGTAGACCATAAAGCAAACAAAAACAATAGACAAAAAGTTTGGCTCTTGCCGACAAAGACGTAACTAGGGTTAAAAGGTCACTTCTATGGAAATCTACACTAATTGTAATTTTTTATCGAAATTTTAGCTGCTTACGATCTTTAAAATATACTCTTTTCCTAGGCTGTTATTAATGATGGATATTAGGAAAAAAAAATTAAATAAGTACTAAAATTTTTTACAATCAACGAAGCAAGTGAACACTCATTAAAAAAAAATATTTACCTATTTTATACTAGCCATGTTAAACATTTAAAACATAATCAATAATATCCACTAATATTTTAAATGTGAAAGTGTGTGTGTCTGTTCGTGTTTCTATTAGTTAACTTTTGTCTTGATGATTATTCTTATTTCTTGCATCCTAGGGACGGACACAGGATACTTTTACCCCGGTAAATCAGAGTTCCTACGAGACTTAAAGAATCTCAATTCTAAATCAATATTGGGCTTTTAGTAACTAATTTAACTTTTTCCCATTAATTAAACTAGGTAATTCAGACAACAAGACGACCTACGACATTTCTGTTCAAAGGCTTAGTTTAATTATTATTTTTCTCAATGCTTAATCTTTCGAGCTGACACTTTTATCCCCGTGATTTATAAAAAAAATCATTATTTACGCTGCGCGATGCGATGCGACGCGGCAACGCGGCGGCGCGGCGCCTTGCTCCATACAAACTTATTGTAACACTATACCTACTTGCCGTGCTGCGTTGCGCCGCATTGCACCGCATGCGCTTCGCTCCATAGAAACTGGTATATAAATAAACTATATTTGTCGCGCCGCGTCACACATCACAGCTCAAGTGCGTTGGGAGTCAGATAAGTAACCAAATATCTATGTAGTTCCTTAGAAAAATGATCCGAAATCGTTGATTGATTTTTAGTTTAAAGGTTTCGACACTGGAAACCGCAGGATATAGATCAAAGGCTTCGAAAGGGTTCATTGAAACCATAAAAGCTTTACCTGCAAGAAATCGGAAACCGGTTTATATTTCGACCGTTATTTTTTTTCTAGAAAATACTGTGAGCTAAAGAGTTTTATTTTTTACATTATAATAATCTTATGTCATCTCTTTAATAGAGATGGTCCTACTCAGTAGGTGACCATAGAGATTTTATCAAAATTTGTATTGCTTGCGACATTATGGATTAAGGTTTTTCAAAATCCCGTGGGAAGTCTTTGATTTTCTGGGATTCAACGTTGCCTATGTCCGTCTCAGAGATGCCTTCGGTGGGGTGGGGTCCACTTTCCTACATTTAGACGCCACTTTGCCTGGTCTTAAGATTTTTTGAGTCAATGGGTCTTAGGTCTACGCTCACGACGCGGACGTCCAGCCAGCATTTCCTTGGGCGTCATAGACTAATTTTTGTCCCGGAAAATCACACGGGGAGCTCACACGGGGTTTTTAAAAAACGTCACCACGCGCAGGAAGTCGGGAGCATAATTTATACATATTAAATCAATACAAAGATTATAACAAGCATTCAACCAATGTGAACTCTGCCCTTCCACAAGGCCACCTCGATCCAAAACCGGTGCAAACCAGAATCTGTCGATCGTTAACAGACTTCATTGACGACCCATTTTTGGACGAAACTATAAAATTCAAGCTTCACGAGGTCGACCGCCTTAAAAGCCGTATAAGGTGCACAAGTATTGCATTTTTAGGGTTCCCTACACGTAGGGTGCTAACGGGAGCCTATTATACTAAGCCTCCGCTATTCGTCCGTCTGTCCGTTCATCCGTCTGTCGTATATCTCGTGAACCGTATTGGGTAGAAAGTTGAAATTTTTTACAGAATATATATTTCTATTGCCGCTATAAAATAAGTAAATAAGTACTTGATAAAGTCTTCGAAGAATTCGATGAAACCTTACCAAATCTAAACAAATCCGATACAATCTGATATCAAAATATGTTTTTGAAATACCTGGCGAAAATCTCCAAATTCAAATTGGACGAGGTCATCTGCCATAAAAGTTGTAATAAGCCATAATAATATTTCAATTTAAATGACCAATTTTACTCTTTCGGCTCCAAGATCGTACACTCGCGGCATGGTGACATTGACACAAAAAATAATCTTCAATTAATGTATAAGAGCGGTTACGCACTCATTCTATCTGAGTCTGTGAAAATACGGATATAAAAAACTCGGACCGAACTCGGATATTGCTTACGCAAGAAAGAAAAAATTAATGCATATTATACACATGCACCACCTACTTCTAATATTCTAAAGCGATGTCCTTTGCACCATTTAGGTCTGGAAGAGATCGCTAGGTCTAAAGCCGCCAAATTATACCTGCCTGTATGTTCGTTCATCCCCCCACTTGAGTCGCAGGGAACCGCTGGATTCAGGCGGCGTACCATGCCGTGTAGAAGTCCCAAACAAGACCTAGGAGTCCAGTTGTGGAAGTCTATCGGTGGTAAAATTTACCATGCGACTTGCATAAGAAATCGTTATTGTTATGTTTCTCAGTAAATATATTCTAATGACTAGCTGATGCCCGCAGCTTCGCCCGCGTGGATTGGTCAGATCCCCTGCAGCATCAGGATTGAGGAGTTGGACTCCAAATTTTTTATGAAACAATGTCGCAAAGTTCCTCTATCGATTAAAAAAGAAATGACGCAAATCGGTTCAGAAATCTCGGAGATTTCGGTGTACATAGGTAGAAAAACACAACTCCCTTTTTGAAAGTCGGTTAAAAAAGTAGCCTATGTTACACCCTGGTCAATCTTCTACTTGTCTGTGAAAATCCCGTCAAAATCGGTTCAGCCGTTCCAAAGATTAGCCTTTTCAAACAGACAGACAGACAGACAGACAGACAGACAGACAGACAGACAGACAGACAGACAGACAGACAAAAATTTTAAAAACGTGTGATTCAGTGTTGGTATCGTTCAAATAACCATATGAGCTTAATATGAGGTAGTTATTTCGAAATTACAGACAGACACTCCAATTTTATTTATTAGTATAGATTAGTATAGATTACGCGTTAGCAACAGTGAGTCTCAGTTTAGTTGAGAGAGGCGGTAATTCGAGTGGATATTTGATCAGCAGCGGAGCGTGCCGGCGAGATGCGAGCTGCAAGTGAAAGTAGATGCAGCTACATTCCGATCCGCCGCGCAAGGCGTCCGCGCTCTTCATTCACCGCGCCCTCTACGCTTGACAGCACTCGATCGTCGATGTCAATCTCACCAATACAGTGAGACGACGCCCTTCATGTTTACGGACGAGCCAGCTTTATGTTCCTTAGCCCTTGACTGCATTCTCACCTGGTGGTCAGTGATGATGCAGTCTAAGATGGAAGCGGGCTAACCTGGAATGGGTATGGCAGTTTTCATTAAACCCATACTCCTTTAGTTTCCTAAACGGCGTCGCATACTAGTACGCTAAATCGCTTTACGGCACAGCTTTGCCGGTAGGGCGATAACTAGCCACGGCCGAAGTCTCCCACCAGACCAGACCAGAAATTTCGAAATTACATAATTCCTAACTCCTGCCGGACCTCCAACTAATTAAACCACAGCGTTTACCACTGCCAGTGAGGCCGTAATTAAGATCCAAATTGAGTCCAAATGGATCCAATTTGAGTGATGCATTTGGAAGATAAGATGGAATATAGAAGCTCGACTGAGTACGGAACATACATGAATCCTGAAAACATAACATGCTTTTTTTGTCGTTGTAATAAAATAAAAAAAATATAGGTGTGTGTTGCGCCTTAGTTTTAAAGTTTGCTGTACCTACTGCTAAGGGCCTTAATAAACGAAGTTAATCGTCGAAACGTGGTGGAAATGTGTGTCGATGGCCGTAGCAAGGCCGCGCTGCGCTGGTGGCCCGATAGCGGTGCTACGAGTAGGTATTGCATTCAATTATTTATTACCCACTAGCTGTTGCCCGCGACTTCATCCGCGTCCCGCGGGAACTGACTTTTCCAGAGGATTTTCCAAAAAAATTCTTTCATGCAAACCTTGGCCTGACAATTATAAACATCACATTATCAAAAACAAGAATTAACCAATTTGGTGTAGTCGTTCGGAAATTATACTCGTAGGTACGTACATACATTTCGGCGATACTTTTAAAGGAGTGCCATGTTTTCAGGGTTATGTTTCTGAGATTCTTTATTTTCGGCGATTCATTTTATATAGATTCAAAATCAAAGTTTAAAAAAAATAAACCAAAAAAATTGTCTTAAACTACCTTCTAACTTAGAAGTTTCTATGGAACACAAGAATGTCTTAAATTAGTGTCGAAATTTTTCCTATGGAATTGTTATTTGAAATGAGTCATCAATAATATTATTTCAGGTGCACGATACCAATTTAACATAATAACATCAATACATTTAACTGGCCTCATATGGTATTATGTTTAATAATTTGTATAATATTTCTTTGTTTCAGGTAAGCTTCCGTTGATTTTACATACAAAGCGGAATCTGTTATCATTTTATCAATTTGTAAGTACAGTAAAGTTTATTAGCTCTATATCTATTGCTCCCACACCCTAAGGGACTATCCGTCCGTCTGTCTGTAATCATAAGTATCTCATAAACCATAATAGGTAGAGAATTGAATTTTTTCACAGAATGTGTATTTCTATTGCCGTCCCCGGGAAGTGCAAGAACTCTCGATTTGTGCGCTGACCTTTATCAAGCATATTATAATAATAGCACTAGCACTAAATAGGAATATAAATACGCGAACTATTTGCTCATGAGTTGCGTTGGATATCAAACACGGGAAGCCACGATTTCTATATTTACCAACTGCCTGCGGTTGCTAAATTAATTATTATGAGTTCGTGGCCACGTGCAATGTGGCGTAGATCTAGTTGCATGACAAGTGGTTAAGGTTATGTTACGGTTACCGCTAACTTTGACCATCAATAAAAGCAAAAGGGGTTGCCACACGTCTTGACAAGTTTGGACTAAAATTTTAGCTTTAAGGGCCCACTTCTGATGCAATTCACCATACAAACGTATTAAGGCTAGAGCACTCTTAACACAACGAGGAGCTGACGAACAAAACGGTGTAATTGCCCAAAATTAAATTTTACAGTTGGGAGTAAAAAACTGAATGAAAGCTGTAAAAACAGACTAGACCTGTCGTTCCAAATAAGTTAAAACGTTTTGCCTTGACACTTAAATGCTATTCAAAACAATGTTTATGAATGTAGATAATATACCAAGTTGTTCTGTTGACATTATGTCATTCTGATCCTTGTGTTAACGTTTTAATTTACTTAATATAATGTTTCCTTTTATTTTTTAACCCCCGACCCAAAAAGAGGGGTGTTATAAGTTTGACGTGTGTATCTGTGTATCTGTGTGTCTGTGTATCTGTGTATCTGTGTAACTGTGTATCTGTGTATCTGTGTATCTGTCTGTGGCATCGTAGCGCCTAAACGAATGAACCGATTTTAATTTACTTTTTTTTGTTTGTAAGGTGGCTTGATCGAGAGTGTTCTTAGCTATAATCAAAAAAAATTGGTTCAGCCGTTTAAGAGTTATCAGCTCTTTTCTAGTTTTCTTGTAGAAAAGAAGGTTAGATAACCGTTAGGTTCTTAATATTATGTCAATTGACAAATGTCAAGCTGTCAAGATGGACGTTGTCTAGATACATAATTATTTATTTGAAAGTGATGTTTTGGAAAACTCGGATACTTTGGATCGTAGGCGCGGAATAGTCCAAGAAAATCGGTTCAGCCGTTTGAAAGTTATCAGGTCTTTTGTAGTTACCTTCACTTGTCGGGGGTGTTATAAATTTTTAATTTACACTTGTAAATCAATGTCTTGTCATATGTCAAGTATAATCGTATGGCTTAAACAATTACTTATAATAATAAATATTATAACGAACAAGTTTTTTTTCGAATTTTTGAATTAACCTCTAGATTGTACAAGGTTACTTATACGCAGTTTTTTTTATTCAACGAAAAAGTAAGTTAAGACCATGTACCTACTTTATAATAATAATAATTACTACTTTGAATAAATGATTTGACTTTTGATTGTTACATATTATGTTATGTTACATTGTTACAGTATGATTTGAAAAGAGCAACTGCTGTGTTTCTTGCTGAATCTTAGTAGAATCTTTATTTCGAACCGGTGTTGTAGCCCTTAGAATTTTATGAGAGTTTCAGATTTGGTAAGTCTATGTAGAAAGTAATTTGAAAGACGAGTGAAATTGGTACCCTTTAAGGCCAAAAGGAGCTCTCATGTTAGTTTATGTGACCCGTATAACTTTCACCTGAACTTTGAAGCAATGTGCAACTTTCACTTGTCCCGGCTCATACTTTATTGAATTTTGTTATTGCTTACATCAATCCGCGACTTTATGGTTTATCATTGTACTGTATGCGTGATGTCTTACTCCTGTAGTCTTGTAATATCGGCTTCCATTGCTCCAGGCACTTAGGGTGCTCCATTGCTCTACGACTCTACGTATAGAGCGCACTTTGTCTTTGCTCAAACTTAAGAGGGCTCTCTCCGTCACTCGTTTCATACAATCGTAGTTCCAATTTCATTTGAATATTAAGCAACCAGAGTCCATGAAATTTTGCAGGCATATTCTAGAAACTAATATCTGTGTCTTTGGTGTCTTAGATTTTTCTAAAAATATATAGTTTTAAAATTACAGGGGCTCAAAGATTTGTATGAAATTTTTTAAGACCGCGTCACTTTGAAACCGAATATTTTAACAGAAATCTGGAAAACCACAGACATAGATATTAGTTTCTAGAATATGCCTGCAAAATTTCATGGACTTTGGTTGCTTAATATTCAAATGAAATTGGAACTACGATTGTATGAAACGAGTGACGGAGAGAGCCCTCATAAGACACTGTTAAAACGGGGCAACGTCATACCGCTGGCATAAATCTGTCTCGTTTTAACTGAAACTTAAGCCTAAGCAAAGTTAAAGGAGGCTCTATAGATTTCAACCTTAGTGTCTTGGCAATCCCCTGCCAAGATTACTTTAAAGTTTAAGGGTGCCTGACGAGGGTTGCCACGATACTGAGTTTCTGGCAATGCATAACGTGATTTCTAATACTATTCCCAAGAAAATATAAAAAAATGAAACTTTATACTTTGATGTAGGTAAGATTTTTTACACCTTTATTATCTTTTATGTTTCAAAGCGACCCTGATCCAAATTTCATGGTCGCTGATCGTTCCTCCCTGTGTTGGGGACAATACGCAGAGAAACTTTCAGCTTTTATAAAATAACGTAGGTCTGGCGCGCGCTGGCTCTCAGGTACGAGTACCTATGTCACATAGTACTGGCTTATCAAAGAACAACGCAACTAGCATACCAGTGGCATTAATGCGGAGCGAAAAACCATTACTTACCTTCCTACTTACACGTGTTTTTAAGACTTTCCAATCTTTTATTCGGAATAACTACAAAACGACGATTGTATTAGAGTACGATAAGAGTTTTAACTGCCTACTCGTTTCAGGGTTCCGTAGTCCGTACATGAAGGGCGCCAATAGTGCCAACGGACTAGTAGGTATAGCACCACTAAGTATGTACTTAACCTTATTTTCGATTATTATTTTTATTTTTCATGGCGGCCATTTTGAATTTTTTATTATTTGTTGCTATAGCGGCAATAGAAATAGAAACTGAAAATTTCAACTCTCTACCTATTACGGCTCACGAGATACAGCTAGCTGACACACAGACACACGGACGGACAGACAGTGGAAGCTTAGTAATAGGGTCCCGTTGGTCCCGCAACTCTACTGAAAGGTAGGTATACCTTTCAATAGAGTTGCTATATGCCCCGTATTTTACAGGTTACCTCGTATTTCAGGGTATGATAATACAGAAACCCGTAATTAGAAAATAAAATACGGGGTAAATAAAGCCCCTGTATTTTTTACAATTCAGCCGGAGCTGGCTGGAGAAACCAAACCGTTACTGTTGTCTCGTAATAAAGCGCGTAAGCGTAATAGAGTAAAATGACGCGAGTTTTCTTCCGTCGCCGTAATACTTACTTACACCATTCGCATTTACTTGCCAATTTTTTGTAAATAAGTATATCAAAAAATCCGATACCCGTATTTTTGATGTTGGTAACCCGTAAATGAAGAAGTCAGGTGGCAACCCTACCTTTCGGATACAGATCTTTAAAAATGGTATTTTCTTAGGATAGAATGCGGTGGGCTGAGGGCTCACAAATCTTAACACATCAAGCTCTCTTACTTTAAACGAAATAGCCCTGAATTCGTTAGTAATTCCTGAAGCAAGCAGTTTAATAAGTTGAAATAGCAAATGGTATAACATCAGTAGTTCGCCACCGGGCGCGGGCAGGAATCCGATCCCGTTGCCCTAACGGAAACCAGAACACGATGTATTAACCACTTAATCGGTAGGTTCGCTTTGTACCTAGCTTGTAGATTAGAGCTAGAACATACTAGCGACTGTTTGGTTCGTGTCTTTTAAGCTGACGAAGATGAATGAACGTGATACGAATTATAACAATCCATATATAAATTTCGAGATTTCAATCGCCATTGTACCCCCACTGTACTTTTGCCATGATGAGTCTATATAATAGAGCTACAAGTGTAAATTAAAAATTTATTACACCCCCGACAAGTAAAGGTTACAGTAACTGGAAAAGAGCTGATAACTTTCAAACGGCTGAACCGATTTTCTTGGATTATACCTAAGAACACTCTCGATCAAGCCACCTTCTAACAAAAAAAACTAAATTAAAGTTAGTTTAGGAGCTACGATGCCACAGACAGACACAGATACACACGTCAAACTTATAACGCCCCTCTTTTTTGGGTCGGGGGTTAAAAATGGCGAGTGAGATCACAAATGTACTCACTAAGTATATCACACACTACATCTGGTACTATCTATGATTGTATCATACGATCAACGATGATGTACAATTATCGATATTCTGACCAACTTTTCTTAATATGCTTGGATTATCACTGAATTTCGTCTCAAATCACTGGTGGATAGATCAATATGATTTATTTTATGAGTGTTTCAAAGTATAGCGGTGCCACTAATCTGTAAAGGTTGTGGTAAAACATACAAATCGACTAATTACCGACCAAATTTCAGCCCGATCCGTCCAGTAGTTTGAGATGTGCGTTGTTAGATCTGTCAGTCCGTCACCTTTTCTTTTTATATATTTAAATTAAGATGGATAGGTGGTAAGATGCCCAGAAAGGTGACACGACAAAAAGTTTCTAGACACAAATGCCGCCAGTGTGGCTATCTACTAATAGGACGCATTGGTTAAATCGAAGCGCACACTTTACATAGAATGGCCGACACCTTAACAGAGCTCTCTCCGTCACTTACTCCATACAATCGTAGTTCCCATTTCATTTGAATATTAAGCAACCAAAGTCCATGAAATTTTGCAGACATAGTCTAGAAACTAATATCTGTGTCTGTGGTGTTTTAGATTTTTCTAAAAATATGTAGTTTTAAAATTACAGGGGTTCAAAGATTTGTATTTTTCTTTAAAAAAAGGCCCAACTTTGTGCTCGTTTTTCTAGACAACGAAGCAATTTAATGAAATTTGGAAAACCACAGACCTAGAAAATTTAATGAATATCATGCAGTAAAAAAATTATCGTTATATATTTTATATTGTTATAATTATGTTGGAACTACGAAAACCAGAAATTACACCCAGAAATCTTGAAAATTTCGTGCTGTCTCGATTTCTGCAAGAGGGGTGGTGAGGTGCGGGGGACGACCAACCCCCGACGGTGACGGGGGGCGGAACTGACAGTCTAAACTGGTCTAAACACACGGGCCACATTTAAACTACACCCGACTCTAAACTTGTCGATAGGTCTAACTAAATACACTGGTACATTTGAACTTGCGTTAGACGTATGCGTTACCTACTCAGACGTTGCCTGTAGATAAAAATATGTCTCATGTTAGCTGGCAATAGCGCATGCATCAAACCCTGCAAGTTGCACCTATTCCTCACGCAATACGCAATTCCTCACGCAATACGCACAGCTTTAATATTATAATTTTTGACAATGTATACTATATGTAATGCCATATCACAGGTCACTCTCTGATTTATTGCTAACAATTTACTTCCAAATCAATTCCAAATGCAAAGAAATCTAAGTGTGTTCAATTCACACTGCCCAATACCAGGACCTTAAATGACATAAATTCATTGATTAATAATCATATGTTGAAAATAAAGGAGAACCCCGTGTTTCTCGGTATAACGTTAGATGCAAAGCTTCTATGGAACACCCACATATCAACACTTGATGGTAAACTCAACTCTGCTGCTTACACTGTTAGAAAAATTCGACAGGTACTGGATACTACTACTATATATAATACTAGATATTCGTGGAAACTGCAAAAATTGTATATTTTGCCTATATTCACTGTATTATGTCTTACGGACTCTTGCTATGAGATAAAGCGATAGATATTGAGAAAAAAATGTATTACAGAAAAGGACAGGACGTGCAATTTATAATTTAAAACCGCGCGCTGCCATACAATAAAAATATAAGGAAATAAGTACCTTATTTATTATCTTATAGTAGCTTTTAAATATATTTACAACTAGCTAATGCCCACAGCTTTGCTCGCGTGGATTTAGGTTTTTGAAAATCCCGATCCTTTCATTTCCCAGAACAAAAGTTGCCTCTCCGTAATAGCCCGTCCCCGGGATGCAACTTGTTTCTGTATCACGTAAGAACATTTAAACGGATGATCCTTTTCAAATCCCGAGGCATCACCAGGATTTAGGAATGCAATTTCTTACAGCATCAGGGTTGAGGTCAACGACAAAGTATTTACTTGGTATAGATACCTTCAATATCAATTAATAATCAACACTTTTTAAATCCCATTAGCTTTAGTAGTCAGGTCCCCTGCAACATCAGGATTGAGGAGTTGGAATCCAAATTTTTTATTGAACAATGTCGCAAACTTTCTTTATCGATTAAAAAAACTAGCCAAAATTACGCAGTTAGGTTACCTGCCAAATTTCATGGTTTTGAGTCAACAGCAAGTACCCTAGAGGTTTTCTTGACACACACGACAGACAGAGAGATAGACAACAAAGTGATCCTATAAGAGTTCTGTTTTTCGTTTTGAGGTACGAAACCCTAGAAACGTAGGAACGGCATTCCGAACCAGTGGTAAATTTTTCTGACCATTCAAAAACACTTTGAAGTTTACCTAAAACTTTACAGGAATAAAAATTAATCATTGTATTCCATTCCATTTCATTCTATTCCATTCTGTTCAAAGATAAATAGATTATAAAAATATTTGTCACCGAAACAATACCTAATTTACGATACATCAACCAATATCAACTTTACTGATGACAATCTGACTATTACCAAAGTGAACGACTACTATAATATCTATTATATACGACTAACATAATATGTATTATAAATTGTGTGCCGTTTGCATTCTCACTAAGTTCTCATTAAGTTTGTTTTATTTGGTTAAACTTTCTGGCATTTATATTGTTATGACGTTTAATTGGCAAACAGTCTGTTTATTGGCTGAAACTCAAAAATTCAGCCAATCACAACAAATAAAATATTTTAATAATGATTGATGCAGCTTTCTGTCATCGAAAACAAAATATTTGACATTAACTTGAATGTGACAGTGATTTCCGAGTAGGGTTGCCAGAGGCCCCGTATTTTACTGGTTACTGGTTGGTATTTCAGGATACAGAAACCCGTAATTATGAAAATAAAATATGAGGCAAATAAAACTAAATATTTTTAGGGTTCCGTACCTCAAAAGCAAAAAGGAAATAGGATCAATTCGCTGTCTCTCTGTCTGTCCGTCTGTCTGTCTTTCCGTCTGTCCGTCTGTCTGTCTGTCCATCTGTCCGTCTGTCCGTCTCTTCGTCTGTCATGTGTTCATGAACAAATATTAGTATTTTCAATTTTCAAAGTAACTAAATATTAAATCAAGTGGGTTATTATATGAAAGGACTTTACCAGTACATTCTAAGACAGATTTTTATTTATTTTTATGCATATTTTTTTTAATGCATAACAGTTTTGATTTCTTGTGTAAAATGTCGAAAAAAAATACCCGAATACGGAACCCTCGGTGCGTGAGTCTGACTCGCACTTGGCCGGTTTTTTACAAATTCAGCCGGGCTGGCTTGCAAACCAAACGCTGACGTTATGTCCAGTAGAAAGAATACATATTTTCCTTGTGCGACAATGCGTAGAATAATACCTGCGTAGCCGAAACCCACTCGATTTTGATCATGGCCGTAGCCAAAGAGGCGGAGGTTGGTTTTAGGATCTAAGCCTTTTTTTATACAAGTTAGCCCTTGACTTTAATCTCTCCTAGTGGTAATAGTGCAGTCTAATTTCTTGGCCGGTAGGGTCATACTAACCATATAACTAGCCATGACCCAAGCCTCCCACCAGACCAGAAATTTAGAAATGGCCACTGCGTCTGGGAGACCGTCAAAAACCTAAACCTAAAATAATACTTACACTATTTCTTGCATTTGCCTACCAATTTTTTTTGGAAATATATCAAACATTTCGCGCTCGCTTCACTCGCGTTTTGAATTTGTATTACTTGGTGTATGCCCCGCAATTTCGTCTGCATGAATTTAGGTTTTTAAAAATTCCGTGGGGGATTTTCCGGGATAAAAAGCTTATGTTCGTTTCTGGGGTGCAAGTTACCTCTGAATAGTAAGTATCAAAATTTTGGTAAAGAAGTATCTTGCTATGGCTAAACTCGTTTCCCTTTCACTTATTTTTTTCTGTATTGAACCAAAAACACTTACGCTCACTGCGCTGCGCTTTTTCATTGTTGTATTTTATTCCACTATCAAATTGAAAGGCGAAATTTAACTAACCAGGTAATTAGCCCATAAAGTTGAGCGAACGTATTTTTCCTCATGACAGGATTCAGTTCCGGCCCTGATAAAACCTCTCCCGAAATCAATTCCTGGCTACGGCCATGGTATTGATACTTTGAAGGTGGAATTACAAGTTAAATGTAATTTTAAGTTAACATGCATTTTGTTTTACAAAATGAAGAGTTTTTAAAAGCTATTGAAATAAATAAATAATCTTTTATTTAAAACCACATTGCAAACACAGTTCACCGATCAAGACCCGGCAACATACAGAGAAAAAATACAAAACATACAAATAAACTGAAATATCTAAATAAGCTTTCAGAGAGAACCACCGCCTATTTCTTCAAATACAATAATAAACAATACAATAATAAATAAAAAACAATGTCTCCCGTAAACAAATCTAAACCCCGTATTTTTGATGGTGGTAGCCTGTAAATCTAAAAGAGGCAGGTGGCAACCCTACACCTACCCTACACCTAGACAGAATGAAAAATTTGTTTTCATTACTCGGCAGGCCTACTGCCAAAGTTTGACAGAAAGTGTGGCGGTAGTTGTGACCTCTGATTGGCCGACTCTCTTTCACTATTTGCTAAAATTGATGATTGCAACAACAATTTTTGCTTTTTTGTAATCGAAAACAGAACACGGACGTCAAACAGGTTGACTAATTGCAATCATTTCTGACCGGCTAACATTGTTCCGCTAGTGGCTCAAACTCACTGTCGCAGCAAGAACATGGTAAATTCAGCCAATCACAGCAATTTGAATTGGATATCACAAATGTACCGATCTAGGAACCGAGAATGCACGAACCAGGGCAAATAGAGATAAGAACAATAATATCATACGTAGGAAATCAACGGGGGCTTGTTGACAAGTATCCTCTTAACATTTATGTGCAAATAGTTAAACTCTAACCTCCTTAGATTCCTTGCGAGGCATTGAACTCGGTGAGCGTAATAATTTCCCATTTGTGATACGTAGACTACCAAGTTACTAGCAATAGAACAGAATTCATGAAGATTATGTTTTTTACCAATTTTTATTATCTTACTCGTACTAGTTGATGCCCGCGACTTCGTCCGCGTGGATTTAGGTTTTAAAAAACCCGTGGGAAATCATTGATTTTCCGGGATAGTTATACTACATAGGTGGTCCCATATTTTGGTGAAGATCTGATGAATATCTTCGAAGGCAGAGAACGGCGGAACTCTTCAACGGATAAGAGTAAATTGCTCGCGATCAGTGTAATAGTAAAGTACCTAAACAGTGGATTTTTAACCCAGGCATACTAGCATAATTTTAGTTTCAAGCATCTATGTAGCTTTAAAAATGGCGTAAGAAGTAGGAAGTGATATGTATGTAATTGCGAATTTCTTAGAAGTATAATGGCATCAATTCTGATGGTTTTCTCTGAACTACGTTATTAGGTATTTATTACAGTAATATCTGCATCTTTTTCTTTTTAATATTGCTAAAGAAGGGCGGAAAATGAATTTTAAATTAACAAAACATTATACGAGTATGTATAGTGCTCTAATTTAACCACTATACTTGCAACTGTAAGTTTTACTCACGTAAGAGTGTTTACGTTAGTAAATTCGTAAGTCAATCATGTAAGCTACGTATGTAGCATACGTGAATAAAACAGGTATATCAGTATCTACAATCACGAGGGTACACAGTTTTAGACAAGTTTGTTTGTCGTTTTCTAGTGATAAGAAAAAGATTCAAATACCTACTCTAAAATTTAGTTACGATTAGAATCAGTACCATTGTTTAGAAATTTTATCATGGTTTAACGAAAGTTCTTATAAAGTCAAAGCTCCATTACTCATAAGTCATTAACATGTGAATGCATTGGTGTTAGCATTGCAAAGCTGTTTCACTTGATTCGCCATCGCGAACAAGTTACTTTGAACCTGTTCTACACGTTCTTTTGGAGTCACATACCTACTTAAAGAAAAACTTATAAGAACCTTACATACTCTTCCAACCCTATGTTGAAAATTACGTGGGTTTGGGAGGACAGTTTGAAATTTTCAGTTTTTGTTTTTTAAACCGGCCATGTGCGTGTCAGACTCGCGCACCGAGGGTTCCCTACTCGAGTATTTTTTCCGACATTTTGCACGATAAATCAAAAACTATTGTACATAGAAATAAATAAAGCTCTGTTGTAGAATGTACAGGTAAAGCCCTTTCATATGATACCACACTTGGCATATTTATATTGCTTTTAAAAGTCTTACTACAGACAGATAGACAGACAGTCAACAAAGTGATCCTATAAGGGTTCCATTTTTCCTTTTGAGGTACGGAACTCTGAAAATTCCTTCGCCAAGTCGAAAAGGCACTTGATAGAAAATTTTAGAGTCTGGAAACTCACTGTTTATTTATCTCTTACAAAATAAATGTACTGTTTATTGAACCTTCAATACAGGAAGACGTGATCTGTTTCATAAGGTTTGGTCAACTCACAATGGTTCAACCGTACTTCGCAAACATTTTCTTTACTTTAGTCTTTAGTACACGGTAAGACTCATTCACCATCATTTTGATGAACCCATCGCTGGCCCACTACTGAGCACCCGTTTCCTCTCAGCTGCTACGCCACGCTGGCCCAGTGCGGATTGGCAGACTTGACACATTTTTGAGAACATTATGGAGAACATTTATGTGTATTTACTTTATTTAATTTTTATTATATCTTCTAACCTGTTGTTGTTGCCTGGAAGAGATCGCTTGTTTAACGATAAGGCTGCCTATTGTACAAAAATCTATTTTTGTTATACATTTCTATGTTTTGGTGTACATTAAAGAATATTTTTTTTTGCTTTTACATTATTCTCAGGCATGCAGGTTTCCACACGATATTTCCCTTCAACAATAAATTAATAATAATTTAACCGATTAACTGTTAATAGGTATTTAATTGTTTAAAACGCACCAGTTGGTTCACAATGATCAATATTATCCTCAATTTAACATCCATTCGGTTTCCTCGTTTGATCTGTTTCCTCATTCGCCAACACTCCAATCATTTCGATCGAGGTGATAGATGATCATCTAACCGGTTGCACAGAACAAAAACATGATTTATGTATGGTTTTAGTCGATTTATAGCCATTACAGCAAGGAATTAATTTTGCAAATGTTGCATTGGGTCATTTATAACTTCTACTGTTATGATCACTAGAAGTTTATGTATAGGTAACTTATACCTAAATACTACCTGACATAATCTTCTAGAAATGTCCGAAATACCTACCCGCCTACTTGCTGACCTACCGGAAATTAGTATTCATATCCATTATTCATATAACAATATTAATAGCTGGAATATCTGTCTGTTTGTGTTCTGAATGTTTCGATGTTGCTCTTACAGATTTATGTAAATAGGTACATAATATTTGAAAAGGGATCACCATGAAATTCATAAAGCCCAAAAAGTACTATTATGTTTTGTTTTGTCTTTTCATTCCAAACAATGCAGAATTATGTCTAATGAATGTTCAATTGTCATTTTAGCCATGTCTAATTGTACACTTGTGGCCATGAGAGCATATTGTTGAGTTATTCCAAATACATGAAACGTTTTGTCGTCTAAACCGAGATCATCTGCATTCTCAGGCAATTAAGGTGATTAATGTCCAGTGTTTTTAAAATATCTTAACGATGATTGAGCGGCAATTAATCGTTTTTAATTACCGACTTTATCAAATTAGGTTATAACGTAGATACAGGTATCTAATCTAACGAAAAACCTAAGTGAGGTTTGTTTTTCTTAGATCTAGTTTAGCCACAAATTTTTCCTTTAGCAATCACTCTATACATTCTAGTTACAAATAATTATATTGGATACTAGCGACCCGCCCCGGCTTCGCAGGGATCTCTAATTAAAAAAAAAATAGCCTTACGTCACTCAAGAATAATGTAGCTGTCTACTGGTGAAAGAATTTTCATTTGATTCTACATTGCTGCTTCACTGAGTGATATTAAAATGATTTTCGTAGAAAACCTTAAATGGATTAGCCAGTGGCTACCATTCATCATTGAACACTGAGTTAGCGAATCTCCCCGCTGGAGTTGGATCACCAACTGGCAACTGTTACTTATAATATGAGTAGATACATACTTATCGAAAATTTCGTCGTCGGCATTGAAGGAACCGTGGTAAACGGACTAAAGGCACTCCGCGATAGCTAAGGGATGCAGGTTCAATCCCTGCCTTTGATGTTGTCATCATCATCATTATCATCGTTACTGACCGATAGACGTCCAATGCTGGACATAGCTCCTTCCCTGCTTGTTGGGGCCACACGCCGGTCTTGCGCCTGAATCCAGCGGCTCCCTGCGATTCGTTTGATGTCGTCTGTCTTTGGGGGGGGGGGGGGGGGGGGGGGGTTCCAACGAGGTTTTCCTCAAAGCCTACCTTTTTTTTAAGGTGCCATGCTTATCATGACTAATACTCCCCTTTCCCCTGCAAATTAAACGTAAAGCTTGTGCCAGGAGTGGGTACGACAAAAGTGCAACGGGTGGGGTTGAACCGCCGACCTTTCGGAATTCAGTCCGCTCCTCAACCGTTGAGCTATCGAGGCTCTTTATACCTTACGTGATAATATTGTAGGTATATAAAAAAAGGTAGATAATACCTTGCATCATTCTCGACTGTGAGAAGCACATTAATATAACAATTTGTTCAAATCTGCTTTTTTGCGAACAATAATTTTGCTGAAATTTATGTTTAGTCGCTGGTCGAGATTTATAATGTTTTCCTGTGGTTTTGTTGCTATGCAATTATTTTAATAAGTATGGCTTTTGTATGAAGTACCTATACAACAACTAGATACAATATAAGGGCATTACTTACTTGTAAATTTTGTAATCAAATGCTTCATTCATTCATTTATTCATTGCTTGGAACATGGTACAATACATAATAATAGGATATTACATAATATTTAGCATAGATCAGCACGTTCCACCGTAATCGGTGTACAATGATATTCCAACTTGTATTCCAGTTAATATTAATTATTTTATCGAGACATTCATGAACAGATACAATATGGGCACTTATTTAATACAAGACAAATACTTACCTACTTGCACTACATATTCCATCATCGACGAGGCTTCGACCAATGCAAGCAGATCTTAGAAGGATTAAAAAAAACCGGCATCCACGCGGGCGAAGTCGCAGGCATCCTCTAGTTTTAAATAAATTATATTTAATGTAGGTACTTTTATAATATGGTAGATGCTTTTGACGATTCAAAAGAACTTGTAAAAATCTAATTGAATAAAAATATTTTGAATTTTTATCTTCGGCTGTAATCTCTATGACTCTACATACCTTATCGTGCCCACTTATATTGTTAGTAATTAATAATTATAATTATCAAAGTAGATATGGAGGTTACTAACCAACTTTTCAGACTTGTTTACTCAATCTTAAAGTTAATTAATCTTATCAAAGTATCAATATTATGAAAGCAATATAAAAAGCTAAGTAATAAATCTCTGCCGTAAAATGAAGTTGCGAATTGACCGGAGATAGTTTATAGACTAGTTTGAGACGACTTTTAAATTACCTTGTCATTTGATGTAGAGGTGACAGCAAGGGTTGCCAACCGCACTATAATTTGAATCTGAATTCATTTATTAAAATCAATTTTTAATAAATAAAATTGAGCCGGTTGAATGCTTCATAAAGAGTGGTACACAGAGACGGATACTATAATAAACTTTTAACGTTAAAATTACCAAAATGTCATAAGTAGGTATGGCTAATTGTGAACCACTTCTACTTGAATTCTCAAGATAGTTTAAACATTAAAATTCTGAAAAAGTCGTGATTAAAATTCCGCTCTACCAAAATACGAAATTCATTCAAATATGTTCAGGCATTTAGAAGTTATGGTGGAAGAAAGAAACTCACAATACATACACACATACATACATAGGCACTCGTAGATACATGAACTCTGAAACATTACACTGCTTTTTTGAGCAGTCGTGTAAAAATACTATATGTATAAAATTAGACGAAAAATGTTGACAACCCTAGTGATGGCGCTTGGATTAACATAACCAGATTAAAACAAGCTTGAGTAGGTACTTTTATACTAGAAAACCATTTCATAGAACTTAGCTGTAACTACTATAGCTGTAAACTATTTTTAGCATCACTAAACCTAAAAATTGACATATTTAATATCACTCTAAATCGAGTCGTATGCGGAAGAATCTAGGCATTCCGAAACTCCTAAAGCCGTGCCGCCGAGCGATTTATCGTTCCGGTACGATGCTGTGTAGAAACCAAAGGGTATGGGTTCAGTAAAATAAGGAATGTGACAAAAAAAAGCCGGCCAAGTGCGAGTCAGACTCGCGCACTGAGGATTCCGTACTCAGGTACATTTTCCAACACTTTGCACGATAACTCAAAAACTATTATGCATAAAAACTTGGTATAGTTATCTTTATTTGAAAATTGAAACACATTTTAATTTTTTTTGATGATGTAACCACAAATTCGCGGTTTTCAAATTTATTCCTGTACTTGTGCTATAAGACCTACCTACCTGCCTTTCATGATTCTAGGTCAACGGGAAGTACCCTATAGGTTTCTTGACAGACACGACGGACAGACAGACAGACAGACAGACAACAAAGTGATCTTATAAGGGTTCCGTTTTTGAGGTACGGAACCCTAAAAAGTGACCTAATGTACTACGTTTCCAATAATAAGACATTAAAAACTAAACCAACTTTTCGTCCTACCACCCGTTTTATACTTTGACTACCATAAGCCCGAGACTACAAATTTCAAACCCCTATTTTACGTCTTTAGGGGTAAAATTTTCAAAAATTCTTTTTAGTGGACATCTACGTAATAATATTATGAAGACAAGTCACAAGTCTCTTATCTTGTTTACATCGGAAAAAATACGTAAAATTTTCGCTAAGACCGATTTAACTTCAAAGGTCCTATTTGTATAAAGTTTTGAGCTTTTAACATACTTTCCAAAGGTTATATAATGGAAAATCCCTTTTAAGCTTATTTCCAAACTTCCAACTGAAATTAAAACTTTCTGTGAAAAACAAATGGGTACCTACCTCGTACTAACCTACTTACCTATTAATCATTATTTGAGTAAATTTTTCTTTGAAGGGATAATGGGTAAAACCCACCCCTTTATAAAAATAACATAGTCACGAATTATTGGATATTTTAACAGAGGTCTCTCCGTCACATATTCCATACAATCGTAGTTTGATTCTCATTTGAATATTAAGCAACCAAAGTCAATAAAATGCAACACATTCTTAAAACTAATATCGTGTGGTTTTCTAGATTTCTCTAAAAATATGTAAACAGATTTTTCTTTGTAGTCGCGCGTTATAATTCACGTCAAAATATGCCTGTTTGTTTGGAGCTATACCACAGGTTATCTATACATATAATAAAATTGTAGAAAAGTGGTGTCTGTACAATGGAAATATATAAAAAAAAAGTAGCAGGGGTTGTTATTATATCGATGCCGAACCCGAAATTGTAATTAATTTTTTTTTGTCTGTTTGTCTGTTTGTCTGTGTGTTTGTGCACGCTAATCTCAGAAACGGCTTATTCGATTTAGATACGGTTTTCACTAATATATTGTAGTAAGCTTCACTTAGGATTTAGTGTTTATTTCATGTCAATCGGTTCATAAATAAGAAAGTTATGTCAATTTAAAGAATCACGGCGCCTCGCGCCTGAGCGTCCGTGGCTATATAAAGCGCGAAGTCACTATTCCACGCGAACGAAGTCGCGGGCACAGCTAGTATTAGCATAAAAGTGGTCAGCGTACGATGCCGTGTAGAATCCAAAGGGGTGTGGGCCTAATAAAAACTGCCACACCCCTTCCAGGTTAACCCACTACCATCTTAGACTGCATCATCACTTACCACCAGGTGGGCTTGCAGTCAAGGGCTAAGTTGTATATTATGAAAAAAAAAAGATTTATACTAGATACAGTTTATTTTAATAAACAAAAATAGCTGTATAAGCTTCTTGCCAAATGAGGCATTTAATCCCAAATTTTGAGCAATTGTTTATTTTTTTGAGTTGAAAATCAAAATCTCCAACGCACAGAGAGTTCTAAAATCCGTAATAAACATTTCGTATGTACAAACAAGATCACAAGAAAGTTTACGTTTATAAATATCTCAGCGAGTGTATTCATATCACGTAGAGTTTTCCTTTAGAGCGTTTCATATTAGCGTTTTTTTGCGCTTATAAGCTCGTTTTATAAACGCCTTTTGTCAAGCTTTCATCTTGTATGAGCGTGGACATGCTTATATACAAGGTGCTAGATATTTCCGTAACATCCCAACAAGCTGAGGTTAGACTGATGTGCCTATAGACGTACTAAATAATGATACCTCGTAGCGTGATATCAGTTGGAGATATGAGTTCCAATGTGAGAACAGCTGATCGCGGAAGTGAACTCGCAAAAATCTTCTGTAAACTCCAAGAACCATTTGAACGTCTGTCAACTAGCAAGACAATGAAATTATGAAAACTGTAACTGTGAATGACACTGTAATAAAATATGCTATGCCTAGTTAAAAAACCTACTGTTTACTAAGCTATTGCTTTGATCGCAAGCAATTTGCTCCTATTAATTGAGGAGTTCTGTTCTTTATTTCCGAAGATATTCATCAGATTTCACGAAAATATGGGACCACCTGCAAAGTATACTCTTTCAAACAAAAAAAAAAAATCCAAATCGGTCCAGGCATATTCGAGTAATCGGGGAACATACATAAAAAAAAAGATTCCGACGAATTGAGAAACTCCTCCTTTTTGAAGTCGGTTAAAAAGTGTACTTGTAATAAAGGGTAATTGTCAAGAAAGGTCGAAGTGAGTAGTCGGCCGTGACCGCGTCGCTTGCTCGTCCTTTGCCGGCCGCGTATGGCGACCTGCCGCTACCTGTTCCTGCTCGAACACCTTGCGAGCAATGTAAAGCCAATAATGTCACGCTCGCATCGAAGCACAATCGACATACCAGCCAGCGTCATAAGCTAGGTAACGTCGTATCGTCGAGTAAAGCTTTCATAACATAACATATATAACCTTATTCGATTTTCCGGGATAGCCTATGTGTCATTCTCCTATCTTTAACTATATCCTTTAAAAAATCAGGTTAATCCGTTGCTCCGTTGCGGCTTGATTGAAGTGCAAAGCAACAAACAATGGGTAGTTTTCCGAAAGAATTGCCAAGATTTGCCTTACGCTGAACTATCAACTTTTTCTTCACATATTTACGGACACGATCTTCAGTCATGTTTTGAGACTACAAGTAAGAAAAATGCCTGACAAAGCATTGACACAAAGTGATATAAACTATATAATAAGCGTACAAGCAAGCGTAGTGTGGGACGCCCTCCAGCACGATGGACCAACCGACCGACGATGGATATACGAGACTGGCGGGAAGTGGCTGGATGGTTCCCGGGTGTGGTGACGCTCTTTAAGGAAGGCCTATGTCCAACAGTAGAAGTCCATAGGATGATGCTGATGATGATGATATAAATTACACTGCTACGAAGAAGGTTCTGCTACTAAAACACTTACAGAATCTTTACCACTCTCACTTGGTTCCTTGTCAACATTTGACCACCTGGCGCGGTAGTTCCAATCTTTTCCATTTTCCATTCATAAACTGAGAAAATAACTAACGCTTCGCCTGCGCCGCTAAAATAACAAACAGACCGACAGATTTACGTGTAACATTCAAGCCGTAGATCGCGGGGAATTGATGCTATTATTTCTCAGAAAATCATATTTGGTTTGTGACGGGTTTAGGGCGGTTTCTGAGATTTTACTATATTAAATCCATGGATATACAGATTGCGGCTGGGGCAGAGGTATTCTGGAGTGGAGATCGCGTATCAGCAAGCGCAGTGTGGGATGACCTCCGAGCCGCTGGACTGACGACCTTAAGATAGCGGGAAGTGGGTGGATGAGGCAGGCGGAGGATTGTGCGTGGTGGCGCGCAGTTGGGAAAGCCTATGTCCAGCTGTGGACGCAAACAGGCTGATTGATTGATTGATATACAGATTGGATTTATCGTACAAAATAGTTTGGCTATTTGTTTCATAAAAAGGTTAGTTGATGCCCGCGACTTCGTCCGCGTGGATGCAAGGCTGCATGCTCCTAGACTTCTCGTCATGCTTGAGGACCGACTTGTCACACGAGAGGTGTAACATCGGGCATTAACCTGAGGCACTTATGCGGGTATCCGGTTTCCGGATTTAAACGCTCATTACGAATACTAACTAAAGTCTCGTACAAAATTCACCGGTGCGGGAAAACCTGCATGTATTTGAACCTGCGACCTTTGGCAAGGATCCATACGATGTTAACACATGTCACTACGTTTTCTTGAATGCATAATCACAAAATATCTCGACGCTATGTTAACTTTAAAAAAACATTCTAAATGAATAAACCCACAAAGGAGACACAGGATATACATTATTTGCATTCCAACAGAACTAAACAATGTAATAAACATGGATCAAAAAGAGGTATATAACGTAAACGTGAGATGATGATGATGAGAACAAATTATACATATCCGTAATTAGGTAAGTTTGTCTGTTTTAGGAGCTACAACATGCTACGATGCGGCATTCTAAAAACCGAAATATCAATATTTTTACGGTATTCGCCGTATATCTATTTTTCACCGAGAAAAGTCATGATGTAGAGGCCTCTAGAATATTAAAGTATGACCACGTTTAAGTGAATCTGCCAATGATTCGGTGTATTATTCAAGCAATCTGCGGCCCTGTGGCATGCTTCAATATCGCACCGTTTGCTATGGCCTGTTCCTATTAATTCTATGGCTCTAATTATAATTGATATTTTCACTTTACATGACTCCTAATTTTCTCTACTTTCTCCTACTTTATTGACTAAATCACACCACACGATGTTTATAGATATCAAAATTTGACTTTGATATCTTCGAAAGCGATCTCAAATTGCCATTACGAATTATAAATGCTAATTAGATTCAGTGCAAATATTTAGTTGGTAGGTACGTTGCTATATTTACTGCAGGATAAACAATCGCGCGTAATTGCTTAAACGAGGAGAAATCTAAGCACTATTTGTTCAAGATCTTACTATGTATTACGTAGATACTCAAAGTTAAAATTTTATGTTAACAAGATAAAGTTGAAAACTAAAACCCGACTGCGATCGTCTTAATAAACGCTGAAATATTAGAGTAAAATTGTTAGTAGTAGGTTATTATATAGTATATATAGTAGGTTATTATTTTACCAATGTAGTCTGAAAACAAGTACCTTTTCTCCTGGGCCCTTGTTAGGTAGATACGTCATGAAACTTGTCTAATTTTTAACCCCCGACCCAAAAAGAGGGGTGTTATAAGTTTGACGTGTGTATCTGTGTATCTGTGTGTCTGTGTATCTGTCTGTGGCATCGTAGCGCCTAAACGAATGAACCGATTTTAATTTACTTTTTTTTTGTTTGAAAGGTGGCTTGATCGAGAGTGTTCTTAGCTATAATCCAAAAAAATTGGTTCAGCCGTTTAAAAGTTATCAGCTATTTTCAAGTTTTCTTGTAGAAAAGAAGGTTAGATAACCCTTAGGTTCATAATATTCAAGTGGCAATTGACAAATGTCAAGCTGTCAAGATGGACGTTGCCTAGATATACATAATTATTTATTTGAAAATGATTTGTCGGGGGTGTTGAAAATTTTTAATTTACACTTGTTCAAGTAAAAACCTGCCATGGCGTTCTGAAATCACGACATTTTATGCATCTCTTTGTCAACATAATTTGGATTGCAACCCTATCCACTAACTATAATATAATGATTAAGGTTTTTCTAGGGATGAAAATGTCAATAAAGTCTCCCAAATTAATCAGAACTATTAACGAAAAGGCTACAAATTAAAAAGGTATAAGTCAAAAATCTTGTCACCAAACCACAAACTCCACTTAGGTAAATTAATTTCCAGTAAAACTTTATTATTTTGTGATCTTGACGAATTTAGCTGTAATAAAGACCTGTTTTTATTTATAACACACAGATACTAATAAAGTTGAATGCCTTAAAAATAAAATACAACAGCAAAAATATTATAAAGTGAAACCACAGTGAAACTACCCAAACACGTTTTAGATTCTAAAAGGATTTAGAATACCTACATATTTTAGCAAGAATACAAATTAGCGCTTGGCTTTTTGCAATGTTGCATTTGAAAAAATAATTATGCACGTTTTTAATGACTGTATCTAATGTTCTATTTTCCTCTTCCGATGGATATAATAATGTTAGACCAATTAAGCGTTTTTATTTATTTATAATATTAAGCTATTTCACTCTATTACCTGCCCGGTAGGTACCTACGTTGTACGTGTTGTGTTGCGTGGTGGTACTTAGGCCTTGCTTGGTTGGCTTTTCCTACATGCTTAGCAGTGGGAGGGCGGGTGGTGCATGTTGCATGACTGACTATCGATTTAGCTTATGATTCTTTGTGGATAGTGATGATAATATGAGGAATGCAGAACAAAGAAAGCAAAGGATATGTCAATTGCAGCTGATTACAGATGCGACGCGATGCGCATGAGTCACATCACAAGAGCTGTATTGTGCTGGCTTTAATTAGTAATTGCTCACAATCTGCGCTCAGGGTCGCGGGGGCAGGTGGGTCGCGGGATCATTGGGAATCAGACCAGAAAACCCACTGCGATTATCTCGTAGCTTGATGTGGATATATTATGCTGATTAACAGACAACGCAACGCAACGCAAAAAGTGATAATGGATGGGAAACCTCGCTTTTAGTGCTAGTACACACCGGTGGTAGTGCTGGCAAGCGGTGATAGCCTAGTGGTTAAAACGACGGTCCCAACCTCTAAGCAACCGCCGAGTTTCTTGCTGGTTCTTCTCGGTAGGAAAGGAATTCCGAACCAGCGGTAGATGCTCTTGACGATTCAAAAGTACTTGTAAAAGTCTAATTGAATAAAAATATTTTGAATTTTGAATAATTTTTTGATACTATGCGCGTTTTAAGCAATTAAATATCACTTGGTTTAATGGTGAAGCAAAACATCGTTCAAATTCTAATTTAAACAAATTTTTCTGTACTAATTTTGTGGTGTGCAATAAAAGTATATTCATTCATTCATCGTGATTAAACCTGCACGCCTGAGAGTTTCCTGCAATGTTCTCAAAGGCGTAAAGAAGTCTGGCAATCCGCACTTGACCAGCGTGGTAGACTATTAGCCAATCCCTTCGAATTCTGAGAAGAGACCCATGCTATAAAGAGAGCCGGCGATGGGTTGGTGATGATGGTACAAGTTGACCTGCATGGGATAGTTAGAATGTGAATTTTTTAACATTATATGAACAAATTCCGGCAAGCACTCAGTTTAGTATTGCAGTCACGCGGCCGGGATCTTGCTGGCATCTGCAAACCAAATCGAGTTTCGCGCGAAAACGAGAATGGCGGATGAAAGTTCCCTAAGTAGCTACGTGTGCCGGAACTTGGATGATGGCATTAGCGAGCTGATGGGGTGTTGAGCGAAATTGAAATCTGCCAAAGTTGGAAAAAACTTGTAAAGTCCGGGTTTAGAACATGCATAAAGGAGGTTTTAACCATGCTAGTTGCTAATTTTGGCGGTCATTATTAGGGACCTCGACTTACTAGAAACCTAACTTAAAACCGCCATAAAGAATATTTTGTTTTTCATAATATTATTATGGTTCCGAAAGAATTTTAGATTTGCATTGAAGTGTAGGTAGAAAAACTATCATAAAAATTATTATGAATACACACTTATGAAGTCGAGGGTATCTTTAGTGACAAAGTTTCGTGGGAGCTCAGGTTGTCCAAAAGATGATTTAGTGATAGACGACTATCTTCAGAAATTCAAAAGAGCTTGAAAATAACTCTTAAATTACAAAGTATAATAGTGTAATGTAAACTTGGACGACACAATACCCTTGTCTTTATGCTAAGTTTCAAGACTTTCCGGAAGTTACAGTTCTAGTACGTAATAGTCTAGACTTGATAGACTGAATTATTCATGATACTTTATTTTAAAATACATAGTTTGACGGCCTCAGGCGCAGCGGTTGCGCTGTGGACTTTTACACGCGGGGGATCTAGGTTCTATTTTTACGGATCACTTTCAGAGATTACTTATTAATGGTCTGTTAAGAGTCTATTGAGTATTGACTATCCTATTTTGATATTATATCGTGTCAGAATAATTGTTTAGGTATGCTAATGGTATGCTAAGAACTTTAAATACGGTGTAAGACTTAGGGGTGGAATTTCCAAAATAACCTTTCTTAGTGAGTCTCTATGTCATAATTGTGTTTGAGAACTGTGTGAAGTAAAGTAATTTAAGTACACACTTGCTTGTGAATACTGTCAATTTGTGAAAAACGAGAAAAAAAGAAAAAAAAAACGAAAAAGAAAAAAGGAAGAAAGAGGAGAGGAAGACCAAGGAAAAGCGAATGGATTGCATGAAAGAGGATATCTGTGTGAAAGGGGTGGAAAATGTGTTGACGTATGACCGAATTGAGTGGAAGAAAAGTGTAAGTAAAAAATTTATAACACCCCCGGCAAATGAAGGTTACAGTAACTAGAAAAGAGCTGATAGCTTTCAAACGGCTGAACCGATTTTCTTGGATTATAGCAAAACACTCTCGATCAAGCCACTTTTCCAACAAAAAAAAAACTAAATTAAAATCGGTTCATTTTAGGAGCTACGATGCCACAGACAGATACACAGATACACACGTCAAACTTATAACACCCCTCTTTTTGGGTCGGGGGTTAAAAAAGACATGTTGTGCCGACCCTACATAGCTTGAGATAAAGGGCAAGATGTGCTTGTAAATACATAATATTATATGGTAGCTACTACTGCATCACAAATTCCGCGCTAAGGTTAGCTCGTCTAGTAATAATTGAGCGGCCTGCAACATGCTCGTATTTCCACGAGGAGTTGTCAGTTTCCCAACGCCTGGCGCAGCGGGCCACGTCCGTTTGCAAAACACAGGTATTTGGTGCGGTCTACCTGTACCTACACACATACACACATACATACATACGTCTCGCATGAATACGTACTGCGGCACAGTTTCAATTATTATTACAGGTGTCTACGGAAACATTCCAAGTTGTTTTAGTAGGTACTGTTATATACCTACTATCATCATCATCATCATCATCATCATCAACCTGTGGACGTCCACTGCTGAACATAGGCCTTCCCTAAAGAGCGCCACCACACCCGGTCCTCAGCTTTCCTCATCCAGCCACTTCCCGCCAGCCGCTTAATATCATCGGTCCATCTTATTATTGTAAGATCATTGGGTCCATCGTGCTGGACGGCGTCCCACACTACGTTTGCTTAAACGCGGTCCCCACTCAAGGACTTTCCGGCTCCAACGGCCATCGCCTCTACGACAGGCATGGCCTGCCCACTGCCACTTCAGCTTGCTAATAGTTTGGGCTATGTCAGTGACCTTGGTTCTCCTACTACCTACCTACCTACCTACCTACTATAACAATTTTTAATTTATTTTATAATCAGATGTAAAAGTTAGCTCTTGATTGCAATCACACCTGGTGGTAAGTGATGATGTAGTGTAACATGGAAGCGGGCTAACCTTGAACGGGTTTGGCCATTTTTATTAAACCCATACATACCCCATTGTGTTTCTACACGCTAAATCGCTTGGCGGCTTTGCTTTTGCCGGTAGGGTGGTAACTAGCCACGGCCGAAGCCTCCTACCAGACAAACTTCGACTTCGTCCGCGTGGATTAAGGTTCGTAAACATCCCGTGGAAACTCTTTGATTTCCGAGTTAAAGTAGTCCATAATATTATGTCCTCTCTCAAGATCTTTGTTCTATATTCCTGCAAAAAAAACCACGTCAATCCGTTGCTCTCGATGTCCACATTCTATGTCTTTTTATCATCAGCTAATAACTATATTGGAAAGCAAGACCCATGTGATGTATGGTAAAAATACATCTACAACCCACGTCATCAAAGTTATGAGAATTTTATTATTATATATTCGTAAACTACGTTGTTTTGAATGCCATAAATAAATATTTTCGGCGAATTTATACAAACCAATATGTTCCAAAAAAATGATGATTGATTTGTGTGGAAAGCGAACCGTGTCAGTGGACTGCGCGCTGGCCTTATTGGCGTCTAGTGGTTGCCTAACAGTTGCGCAACCGCTCGCAGATTGAATAACGATGTGCACGCGACACCAGCGAGATAAGTTTGAGATCGATGCTTAATTTAAGCTACGGTCACACCTGCGCGTCATGAAAGCGGGATGTGGGAGCGAATCTATACATGCACCCCTACGCGACTGTTGTAGTCGACCGCCTTGAAAAATGATAAATGAAACTTGAGCCAAAAAAAATGAACTTCTTTTTCCTTGTGTTAATTTAGCCAATTGTTTGAATGAGTCAAATGAGGCATGCGGCCTTTGCCCCGGAGTGTCGCAGATGTAATCAGCTGGTTCCGTATACCTACCCGAGTCACCTGACTGACGAGTGATGACTCACAACACTTATACTCCAGGAAATTAATGATTCAACTTGTAAGTAACCAATACTGAAACCCCAAGCTTTATGCATGAAATCAATATTTCGACAAGTGTAAATTAAAAAATTTCAACACCCCCGACAAATCATTTTCAAATAAATAATTATGTATATCTAGGCAACGTCCATCTTGACAGCTTGACATTTGTCAATTGACACTTGAATATTATGAACCTAAGGGTTATCTAACCTTCTTTTCTACAAGAAAACTAGAAAATAGCTGATAACTTTTAAACGGCTGAACCAATTTTTTTGGATTATAGCTAAGAACACTCTCGATCAAGCCACCTTTCAAACAAAAAAAAGTAAATTAAAATCGGTTCATTCGTTTAGGCGCTACGATGCCACAGACAGATACATAGATACACAGACACACAGATACACAGATACACACGTCAAACTTATAACATCCCTCTTTTTGGGTCGGGGGTTAAAAATGAATATGTATTCGCGAATATTATAAACTAGTGGCCCGCTCCGGCTTCACGCAGGTGCAATGTACTAATGTAGTTATTTTGTTATACTTACTTATTTTTTAACCCCCGACCCAAAAAGAGGTGTGTTATAAGTTTGACGTGTATATCTATGTATCTGTCTGTGGCATCGTAGCTCCCAAACTAAAGAACAGATTTTAATTTAGTTTTTTTTTGTTTGAAAGGTGGCTTGGCTTGATCGAGAGTGTTCTTAGCTATAATCCAAGAAAATTGGTTCAGCCGTTTGAAAGTTATCAGCTCTTTTCTAGTTACTGTAACCTTCACATGTCGGGGGTGTTATAAATTTTTAATTTACACTTGTTTTTCAAATTTCAAACGGTATGCATATTTTCAAATGTACCGATTTATTGACGAAAGATTCGATTATGAAAGATTAATGTAAACTAACAATTATTGAGATAGTTAATAATAATTTAATAGTGATACAAAGTTTCTAAATCTTAGTGCCACTAAAAATAAATAGATTTCAAAAGTCCATTAAACGAAAAGCGGATGAATAAGTTACTAAATATTTTGTTACAGATGGTTTTGAAGAAAAACTAGAAATAACAATGCAGACTGAAATTGTTAATTATAAAGCGTTTGTTGTTGCAAATCTTTTATCATCATCATCAGCCTAGCGTGCAGTTCATAGAGGCATAAAAGTACTGCTTACCCAAGTTAAAAAAGCTTCGTGCTTTTTTTCATGATTTTTCATCAAGATATTAAAAAAATAGGTAATCTAACTAAGCAATGCCTACCCTGCGTAGTACGTACGCCACTGGCTGGCTCACTACTAAGAACAGGACTTGTTTTAGATCCTTGTAAAAAATATGTATTCGAGAATATTGTAGGTAGCTGTTGAAGGAATTATTAGAAACGGATAATTAGTTCCGGTGATTACCCCCTACACACAAACTTACTGACTTTATCTCTTTATAATGTTATAGGGTGATTGAGCTCACACAAACGAGCAAGTATTTACATAATAGCCGCGATTGCCAGTCTGCATGGAATTGCTAAACGACGTATCGCTTACGTGTTGAAAGGCAAGCGGCGAGCTTACTCGTGCAAGTAGAGGTCAACGACCCCCAGTGCGGGAGTACCTATTGTCTCTGGTTTGTTTAGTTTAATCGTCTTAATTTCCATTAATTACCTTTTTAGGTAAGTTTAGGATTGTTCATGATTTCCAGAGCGGTCCGTGAACTGTAATCTAAAACTACATACGTAAAAATTAAAGAAAATTGCTAAAATGCGGATTTTTCCGCCTAAATTGGCTTTTTGTTGATATAACGCTTGAAAAGTAGGTACTTACTCTACTTACATTTAAATTTTTCTAATAAAAATGTTTGTGATAAATGCTTTTCGTAGTAAATACGAGCATAAAATCAAAAATCAAATCAAAATATTTCCCTTTTTTCAGTTCTGTACTTTACAGACGCATATGGTGAAAATCTCAGGTTTGTTTTAAAAGCAACACAATAACTATAATTAGTAATTACTCAAAGTAACCAATCATTTTTCTTCCTTCAGGGCAGGCGAATGCTAAGCTGATTGCTTTTGTGCTACTTTGTCAACAAGAAAACAATTTATTAAAGTACTATTGAAATATGCATGAAGTTGTCATCATGGGCGGAACTTTATAAGGCCTTTTAGGTCTACAACCCAGAGCCCCGTGGCTATGTAAGGCCCCCAGCCCCCGTTAGACAAAACGGACAATATTGTGAATAAAAAATTGGTTGTATGTAAAGTCGGTTTACTGACGATAGTTGAACGTGACAACAAAGGCCGATTGTGCTTCTTTGTCGCTCGTTCCGCGCTCTCGCTTGCACTTCAAGCCTTACATGGAACGCCTCAGAGCGAGGTAACGCCGCATGAGTCATGTTTTTTCGTGCGTGCAGCCGGCTCTATCGAATTATAAGACGTTGTCACGTTCAGTCGCAGACGCAGTCTCATTCACAATCGAATGTAGTGTATAACTATATAGGTATATAATGTCACAGTGTACTGTCATCACTATCGAAAAGTTTTTGACAAAATAGCGATTAGTGGTAATTAGGCAGGTTCCCAAGTAGGTAGTATTATCACAAAATATTTAATAGTACTAACGTAATTAGGCCAGGGCCCCACAATCTCACGGTCCGCCCCTGGTTGTCATTTAGGAGCGGAAACTTTTCTGAGCGAAATTACAAATCTGCATTATTTATAACGTGATGACTTAGTCAGGTCAGTAACTCAGTGTTGTGTCGAGTCCGTCTCGAGAGAAAAGACCTTGGAGTGAAGTTTGCAACGATTGGGAAACTGGCAAAATGTTTGAATACGACGCTCGTTGCCAACTTCCAGATGGTCACGTTCTTCTTGTTGAAGTTTTTTTGAGAAATTTCTTAATGCCCCTTGTTACGGCCATTGTTATGAACCTCCTCGTCAGGGGCCATAGCCAGGGGTAGGAGGGGGGATCCCAAACGTGGACGAAACTTCCGCGCATCATCTAGGATGTAATCTAGGTACTTGGTACAAAGATAGCTTGCATCCTGGAGACAGACATAGGTACTTCTTATACCAGAAATTCTTCGAAGAGTTCCCAGGTCCAAAGGGGGTTTAAAAAACCTAATTCGCGCGTATAATAAATAAATTCATTTCATTACCTACATAATATCTAGTCCTTAAATATTTGTGTTTATTATGTGTACCTACATTTATTTGCAAAAACGTAAATATAGACAACTACTTACGATCCTTAGTCATACTCATAGTCATAGAAAGCGTTATTCAATACTTTTACCATTGAAAAATATAAAATTCTGACGTTACGGCGGAAAATACGGAAATGTTCTCGGATTACCTTACAATTTACAATTAGTATGAAAATTAGGATTCAAATAGAACTTTTACAATCCTCATGTCTGATTTTTATAGTGTTTACTTAGTTGTGATCACAGAATTCAAAAAAATTATGGAACTGGTATAGGCGGCCGTCTCCGGTTATGATTAGTGTAACATCAGTTTGCATTGTACCTTGTAACTAAGGTATTTTTTGATAACAACGTCGTCGCTAGGTACTGATTACGGACAGATTTATTATTCGGCTGACCCGAAGGAATAAACACACTGTTGCGTGATCAAAGAACAGAATACCATTTCTATTGCCTAATTTCGAATTCATTGGTCGCGACATATTTTATACGGTTGTTTTGCGTTATTCGTCGTAAATACTGTAATCTTCGTTAAACCAATCCGTGCGTTACACATTATTGGATTGTAACCCTTTTATTGTGCCGATAAAAACGTATGTCTAACAGTCGTAGCTTACTTCCATTCCATACGGGTTAGCTTTTATGGTAATGGGTTTGTGCTAGATTCTGTTCTCTAGATTGACAACTTAATCCTTTATCTCCCTGAATCTCAATCCTAGGGTCATCGCCCCGTTAATATCAATATTGTGGGATTTTCTTGGGATGATAGGTAATAATAGGTGTGCGGTTGGCTAACAGTCCTTTCTTTTTTGATATTTAACCCTTAAGAGGCTACAAGGGGGTAGAAATGACAGCAAGTTTTATATATTAGGAATCAGATATATTTATTAAAATCTTTGGGTCTTATTATAATTAATTAATGTATTTTTGTTTGTTCACAGGTAAATATCTACCACTTATTGCTGTTAGTAAGTATAAAACGAATTCCAAAGGTAAAAGGTGGAAAAAACAATTAAATGTCCTTTTTAAATTGTAAGTAGGTACACAAAAATCAACAAAATATTCGCTAAGAAACAATCTCTCCCAGGCAAACTAGAAAAGTATAATATAAACACGGAAACATCGGGTCAGGGTGTACACTAACCAAATAATAGAATAGTAGGTAGGTACAACGAGTAAATACAACGTAGTGCTGTACAATTTTTTTAAAGTCAAAGCTACTTTAATTTGGTTAAAAGCACTGAAACTAACTTAATAATGAAAAAAAAAATATAATCTCAAAAAAAATATTAGGTAACTTAAGTAAATATATAAAAGAAAAAGCTGATTGATTGATTGACTGATCTATCAACGTACAGTTCAAACTACTAGACGGATCTTGCTGGGCATACAGATAGCTGTTATGACGTAGACATTCAATAAGAAAGAATTTTGGAAAATTCAACCACTAAGAGGGTAAAATAGGGGCTTTAATTTGTATAGCCCACGCGGATGAAGTCGCGGGCATGAGCTAGTAAATAATAAGCTACTTGGCCGTTAAATCTATTAGCTGCATTACCACACAATGAGGCTTCAATCAAATACTAACACAATCAATTATGAAATAATACCTCAATTAATTAGCACGCTAACCACTTTGTTATGTTTGAATAGACAAGAAATTGGTTCAATACCGCGAGGCAATTAAATTTGAACCGTAGTTATATTGAATTGAAAACTATTTTCAAAGTTTAATAATGAGTGGTCGATATGATCGCAGTTGCGTAGGAGTAAGGTTATGCTTCGTACACACTTGCGAAAAATATAGCTTCTGCAGAAGCATAGCGTCGCGTCACTGCACATTTCAATTATTCTAAACTAAAAATGCGCTAACAATTTATGAAATATATGTATCTAACTAATACTCCTTTATGTTATTTTACTGGTATTGCCCAAAATTAGTAGCGTAAATGAGATAGGTATCAAACTTTATGTTTCAAAGTAGGTATATATACCTATACTTAATTAAATACTATAAAGTCAATCAGTTTCGTCTGTCTATTTAAAAGTAATGATCATAAAAATCACTAAACTGATTTTATTCAAGTTTTTAGCATGAATAGAGAATTTGTCGGAAAAGGTCTTACTTACATAGGTTTTAAAATACAGCGAACTTAGCTTAACTAATCGGGCCGAAGCCGTGATTTTACCTACTCGTTGTCTAAATATAGCTTGAAAACAAATCACACCATTTCCGCCACCGCGCCGCTTTTCATATATAGCCGAACAATCCGGAACGCGTCAAGGGCGAACCAGTAACATTATCGCATACCGCAGGTGTGGGCGAGGTTTTACCGTGGTACGGTATTGGGAGCCGTGCTGGTATGCGGCGTGTTTGGTATGGTAGCACAGGTGACCTCCTGCGTACATACTCGTAGTACATTCCGATAGTAAAGTAGTGATAGATTAGAGGTTAATATCCATAACGCACGCTCGACTAGTCGCCCGGCGACTCAGTCGACGTCGACCTTTATAATCTGTAATCTACAATAATCGCCCAAACTTATCAACAAGCCACATAGGTAGTGGTACCTACTGTACTTTGACGAGACATAAAATTTGTTGTCGTAATAATTGTTTATGCATAATAATTAATTAATAAATAAAGTAAAAAAAAAAAACGTTTTATATACTTTATTTTAAAATGACTGTGATAGACGGATAAAACTATAAGGGATGCCTTCTTTTACTACGGAACCATAAAAACGTATTACGATAATAGCGTAAAGTTCAATACGTTCTAAACGGTGAAAATTGACGAGCAGTGAGTATTAAAGTAGGTACCGTAATAAAGCTAAAGCACGGTAATGTGGCTAAAGGGCCGTAACACACGTTACTCTGATAAAGTAAACTAAAACCAGCCAAGTGCGGGTCGGACTCGCACACGAATGGTTCCGTACCAACATTCCGTTGTAAGTACAAGAAATAACACTTTTTAATTTATTTAATTTGCATTGGTGGTCTTTTGAAACTTTGTATGATTTGTTGTTATAGCAGCAATAGAAATGCATATTCTGTGAAAAATTCAACTCTCTAGCCTCTACTTATTATATTTCATGAGATACAGACCGCTGACAGACAGACGGACGGACAGTGAAGGCAGAATAGGGTCCCGTTGGAACTCTTCGGATACGAAATCCTAAAGACGTATAACGATACTAGCGTAAAGTTCAATAAGTTTTAAACTGTAAAAATTGACGAGAAGTGAGTGTAATAACGCCGTAATTAAGATAAAGGGCCATAACACACGTTACTCTGACGAGTTCAACATCTGAACGTGTCACTGACACCTCCACCCACCGCACATAGTAAGTAAACAACCCCTTTGCATTAACGCGTCTTTAGTTTACTTAATTACTTACTAAGATTACTTACTTGTTTACTTCAAAACCCGATATCTGCCGGTTGTTTACTTACTTGGTAAATGTCAACCAACTAAGCATTAAGCTAAGGGATTTAGGAGTGAGGAAATGGATAGATTTTTATCTGCATTAATTGCGCAAACACTTATGCACTACTACCGACCGTCCAAGGCTTCGCTTTAGAAAAATCCGACCTTGTTATGTTTACACTATACTTAAAGGGAACTTCTGGGCAGACTTTTCAAAAAAGATTATCTTTAATTTTACGAAAAATCGGCAAATCGTCAACCCGAAAACTGGCGAGGGACACAGGTTCAACGTGTAGAGGTTATCTGAGAGTTTTAATCTAAAATCTAAAAATCCAGTTCACGATCTAACGCCAAAAAATGCAATACCTAGTCGTTCCGAATCGACGTGATGTGAAATCAAAAAAAAATAATTGAAAAATCTACCTAAGCGTCAATTGTAGGACTATTTGACGCCTGCCAGTGACGCCGGAGCCTCAACGTTTTGTTACAAAGTTACCTAACTGTCGTGGAAGCCATGAAAGGCATTTCATATTGTACCTACCAGTGCGTATTTTGAATGATGATGATGGGAATTTGAAAACCTAAAAGATTGCTGCTGGATAATGTTATTAATGAATTTGATTGGCCTAGAAGTGAATTTACCAAGTCTAAATAACTTTTCGGAATAATTATCCCAAAAAACATTAGTTAACCTTCTGAAACTGACGGGTTAATTATAACGTACGAATAAATATTACATAATTTTTGATTTGATAAATTATTGTACGCTGGTTAGGTCTTATTATATTGTTGTTGTAGCAAAATCTAATTAAAACACAAACAATTTTGATAATAATAATTACTTAGCATGATTTTGTTTTAAATGCTATAATAATTTCTGGAAATATAGGCATGGAAACTTTTATAACGGTAAACAACCTTATTTTACATATTTTAAACTAAAGGTAAACAACCTTAATTTACATATTATTATATAATATACCTACATAATATAATAATGTTACGGTTAAAAGCTGAAGTACGGTTACCGTTACGAGTTAGTTAAACTTTGGCGTACTTATCCAATTTTTTTATCAGTTCGCTTGTCAGTTAGTTGATTATTCAAAACATAAAGTCAAAGTTAAAGACAAATGATTTATCAATAGGTAATAGGTAACATTGTAAGTACACTTTTTGATTGTCATTTGTTGGATTTGTAAGATAATAATATTGTGATGGTGATGATTTATTAGGTAAGCTTAAAATTACTAAAGCTTCAAAGGTGCCAAAGGTGCCCGTGCCCGCGCCAAAAACCACCATAAGTTCTCTATTTTATTCACATCCACCTACACACCTTACATATTTATTTACTTAATTCGAACATAGATTACATAACAAAATGCCATAACCGGACACTCCTTGTTGGTCAAATCACCATCTACGAGTAATATGTCATACAGGGTGCTTAGGAATGCGTAACACTCGTAACTCGTATCGAAAATGGGGCCGATGACCTTATGTCACCTACCTACACATAACTATAACAATGCACCGATTTGACTCTATTAACTTAAGGTGGCCCTTCTCACGCGCTTCTCCATACAAACGTATTACACCTATTATTCTATTATTTGCTGTTCTAGATCTATAACTAAGCGATATATCGATTTATCTCTCCATAATCTATGCTCTTAAACAATTTATGTAGTAAAATTATGGTTATATTTAAAGTTATAGCCCTTGAAAAATGCGTAATTATATAGTAACGACCATGAAAAATAAACAACTTCTTTACTTTATGAGAATTTCAAATGTCTTAGTTTGTGTAAAAAAATAGGCGTAATTCCAAACGTCGATATACAATTTTCACTTTGCCGTTTTTGACTAAAAAAATCTTGAATCTCAAGCAAAATTCATTCACCTTGCCTCTCTCGGGGTGAGGTGCAGTTAGAGGGAAAGGGTGACACGCACAGATAACGTTGTATCCGTCAGATGACGTAAATCGTAATCAATGTTATTTGTTCAAATCGTTATCTTTTTAACCCCAGACCCAAAAAGAGGGGTGTTATAAGTTTGACATGTGTATCTGTGTATCTGTCTGTGGCATCGTTGCTCCTAAACTAATGAACCGATTTTAATTAAGTTATTTTTGTTTGTTTTGTTGTTTGAAAGGTGGCTTGATCGAGAGTGTTCTTAGCTATAATCCAAGAAAATCGGTTCCACCCACCAATGATTACCTTAGCTTCGATGAAGCGAGCTCTTAAGGCTACATAAGATAAGAGGTAAAGGATTTTAAACCTTACTTAAATGAATGGAATGATATGGGCCGCGTATAGTGAGCCTTCTTCAGCGAAAAGTAGTTGTTTACCTCTCAAGTCAGTTAAGGAAAAATAGATTATAGCTGGATTGATTTTAAACAAAGTAGGAGCAGCTGTTCTTTATGTGATTCTCACACAAACAAATAAAGCGAAAAGATATTAACGTTTTATATAAGCAGAGATAATTTCCATCTGGAACAACACTAGGTTTGATATTGAAAGACTTTTTGGAATCGGTCCAATTCTTTCCGAGTTTACTTAAAACAGCAACGCCACATGTACCTACATGATAATTGATAGATATAGGCATGCATTATACATAGGTTAAATTATAATACGTGTACATTATTATGATAATATAGTGTATTATAGTCATCATGATCAACCCATGGCCGGTCCACTACTGAACACGGGTTTCCTCTCAGAATGAGAAGGTTTTAGGCACTGTCTGCCACATTTGCTCCATTGTGGATTGACAGACTTCACACACCTTTGAGAACATTATGGAGAACTCTCAGATATAAAGGTTTCTTCACGATATTTTCCCTCACCGTTAAAGCAAGAGATATTAAATTACTTAAAACGTACATAACTCCAAAAAGTTAGAGGTGCGTGCCCGGGATCGAACCCCCGAGCTCCGATCAGGAGGCGGACTTCCTAACCACTGGGTTACAGCTAGGTAGGATGTTTATAGGTAAGTACATACTTTATAATATAATGTGTAAGTACATATACAATATTATAGAGAAGTCCAACGACCTTGTACACGTGTTTTCTTCATAATACTTTTTATTGCGAATCTATCACTTTGTACGACAATAATGTAATATTATGTACATAAGTTGTAAGGGCCATAACACACACGATAGAATCGGTCGGCAAATAAACAGCTTTTCGTAAGCGGGAAGTATATCGTTATACGAACTTAAATTGCACTGATTTAATGGTAAACAAAACAGTCAGTAAGCTTTTACTACCTATAGATTCATTTCATAGCCTACATTTGACGCTTGCCAGTGTAAGTGAAGCCTCGAGGTTTTCTCTCAAGTTTCATAACTATCGTGAACTGTGACACCAGCAATCAGGATTTACTAGAAGTGTCGTGTGCGTTGGCCCTAACACACGAATCCGTTCCATCACCGGCGTGTCAATCTCTATAATATATTAGCGCGGTGAAGGTAAACATGCGCTATTGTTTACGTGCATGTTGTTTACTTCACGCTTATACGGATAGGTATACTTCATCTTGCCGTAAACAATTAGGCGGGTACTGTTCTGAAAGTTGTTCAACGCTTCACACTTCCTGGCATGGAATACTGTTGCCACCTCGGGAATATCTATAGAATAGAATAGAATAGATTTTTATTCAAATAAACTTTTACAAGTGCTTTTGAATCGTCAAATAACCACTGGTTCGAAATGCCGTTCCTACCGAGAAGAACCAGCAAGAAACTCGGCGGTTGCTCTTTTCAATTGTTCAATTTACAATAATATGCCAAGTACCAACTCGAAGCAAACGATGGATTGTTGCGCCCGAAAAATTATTGGGATCACTTACTAACTTAGAGGAAATTGCTCAGTCTACAACACCAACGAAATCAAAGTCAAAGTCAAATCATTTATTCAAAGTAGGTACTATTGTTCTCCTTTTGATGGTCAGAATTGTTAGATTTGTAAGATGATAACATACCTATCTCTATCTACCTAGTGGTGATAATTAATTACTTGACCGGTTTTACCATTTCCCTGCGATATTTATACCAAATAGCAGACCTATTTAGATCATACAAACTAGGTTTCATTCTGGTACGAATATGAACTATACAAAATATGAAGGACCTGCTCTAGCTTGATTGTGATGAAGTTTTTCACCTACATTATTATCTTTTCCGATCTTTTTGATCTAATTTGGTGCTAATTAGGAAGTGTATCTTATCACTTCCATCCAGAACTTGAGAATGGCGCATTCCTCGACCGGCCGTTGACAGTTGACACTCCAAGCTATTTTGCAAAGGATTTTGTCTTGTATTGAAGTTGGTACATGGATTATGTAAGTAGATATGTTTGTTACCAACCAAATATTTATCAGGTTCACAGTTTTGGGTACTAATTTCATAATAATTTATATTGTATGAAACTTTTTAGTGTGTGAAAGAGTCTTTATACTGGTAAAACTTGAAATCGGTTCAGCACTTTGTATGATTAGAGCACTCAAACATACTCGTAATATAAACAGACGCGTAGACCGATTGTCTTTGGACTACAAGTGATTTTGTACGTTTTTTCTGTAAGCTTGCCTTAATAATACTTATAACTTTCTCAGCCCATTAAACAAAATGCGTAAAAATTATTATTATAAGAGCATATTATTGTGGTTACGCAAAACAACAATAGGTGGAAACTGCAACAAAATTGCGCAATAAGAAATGGCCGGTCTTGAATAAGATCAAAGTGACAGATATCTTTACAATAATATTAGATTGCAACATCTAAAAGTGTCTAGAAAAGTGTCTTGTCGGTCAAGCGCGAGTTGTACTCGCACACGGAGGGTTCCGTACCATTGTACGTAAAAAGATTTAAACTTTAATGGCGCCAATTTTGTCATTTTTATCATTTGTTGTTTAAAGCGGCAATACACACTCTGTGAACATTTCAACTCTCCTACAACAACCTTTTATAGTTCATGAGATACGGGCCCGCTGACAGACAGACAAGCGTTGGGTTGATCATAATGGTGATAATGACCGCCAAGTTTTTAGCAACTACCTACCTACCTCATGCATTTTCGACACGCACTTGACTAGTCGTTTTTAGGGTTTCCTACTTCAAAGGAAAAAAGGAACCCTTGTAGGATCACTTTGCTGCTGTCTGTCTGTCTGTCTGTCTGTACATCTGTCGTGTCTGTCAAGAAACCAAAAAGTTTAGATTCTTGCATTTACCAACTAGAAACTGGTAGAAACAACGAAGGATTTTTAGGGTATTGTATCTCTCGAGACAAAAAGGAGCCCTTATAAGTTCACTTAATTGTCCGTCTGTCTGTCGTAATCCATCAAGGTTATCAAAACCTATAGGATACCTAGGTACTTCCCGTTCACATAGAATAGGTCTTTATAGAACAAGGAAAGGGAAAAGTCCGAAGACCGTAAATTTGTGGTTTTTTACCATGTTACGGAACCCTTCCTCTGCGAGTATGTCTCGCACTGGACTAGTTGTTTTAAAGATGCAACATAACTAGACGTAGCACTATTGTGTTCGGCCCGATGCCGCCGACTCCCGTTACGTGGCCATTGTTCAGAGTTCGCACGACCTGTTTATTGACGCGTCGCCGCGTCGAGGTGAAAATTAAACGCTGCCACACACTGAAACCCGTTACTTTGATAAGTGTTACAACTTACAGCTTTCTTTGGGATCTTCATAAAAAATATAAACAGCAAGACAGCAGCAAGGCAATTACTTTGTCCATCCATACTGATGCATATTTCCATCATTACTATTTCATCACCGGCTCACTACCGAGCACGGGTCTCCTCTCAGAATGAGAAAGTTAAAAAAGTTATTTTTACACCATGGTAGGGAACCGTTCGTGTGCAAATTCGACTCACTGTTGACCGGTTTTTGTTTTTTGGTCCGAATTCTTACTCGACGAATTATACTGAATAATAGTAATTATTTTAAACCCATATTATGTTACACTTCCTCATAATAACTTTCACATTTATTTCTAGTGCCTACAAATATTCCACTACGTATGTGTTAGGTAGGTAGGTATATAATGCGGTATGCTAGCTGAAAGTTAAGTATTTAAATTGTAATTAAAATCTTAGAATAAAAACCCAGATTAAAATATTCTATTTCCTATATTTATACTATATATAGCTCGTTTGATATATTTTAGGTTGCCTGGAAGAGATCGCTATTTTAGCGATAAGGCCGCCTTTTGTACATAAATCTATAATGTTATTTATATATTACTGTCTTGTTGGTGTACAATAAAGAATATTTTACTTTACTTTACTTTTGTTTCATGTACTTGAATGGAAAAAACAATGACTTCTATAGTAATAATAATCTAGCAGAATCTGCATTTGAAACTGGTGGTAGAGTCGGTTCTTGCCTACTTCGCGTCCGAGCACAGGCTCCATCATCAAGTATCATCATGAATAAAACACAGATATACTGAAAATCATGATGATAATCCATATCACCATTATAATTCTCATTTTAGCTATGTTTTATTTTTTATTATTCTATGGCATACCTACCTACTTGACTACCTACAATGACTTCTGTGTAGGTATATTGGCAAACCTACTGTTACACTTTATTCATTTCCTAGGAGCATTTTGGAATTGTATAGTGTGCCTAGGACTAGAAGTGAAGAATACTACTACCTATGCTATTTAATAATAGAGCAATATTACTTTTCTAAATATTTGTTAGTCGTGTGCAATGGCAGACGTGTGTATTATTGTACTGTAAATAGTGATTATTTATCATCTATTTAGAGCTTACATCTACCAATGGTTTTCCTACATTACCTATTATTTTCTCGCGACTTCGTCTGCGTAGGCTTCGACAATCGACGTCCTTTATATTCTCGATCGATGTGCGAGTCCGTACCATCATACAAGACATAACACTTTTTAATATTTTTTTTATAATTTCACGGTTTTCGGATTTCCCTCTGTACTTGTGCTATATAGGACATTGCTCCCTGCCAAACACAATTCTAGGTCAACGGGAAGTACCTAGGTACCCTTTAGGTTTTGATTACCTTGATGGATTATGACAGTCAGATAACTAAGTGATCCTATAAGGGTTCGTAGTAAACGCAAGAAATTATACTTTTTGTACAGAAAAATTACGGCAACTAACACCCCCCTAAGGAGTTTATATCCGAGAAACGAGTGATTATTTATCCGTGTTTGTCACGTTTTATTTAGTTTATTATAATACCTGTGTCTAATTTCATAGAAAAACATCACGATATTACGTTACGTAGGAAAGCGTGCTATGTACTTATACAAATTGCCCTAATTAATATGACATCTTTTTCTATGTAAATGTATATTTTAAAAATTCTCGTCGGTTAGGATGATTTAATTTAATAAGTATAACATTGCGGCTAGGGCTTAAAAATCGGAGTATTTTTGAGCTCCGGAGTCGGGTTTTGATGCTGAGCGTACCAAGTCCAGAGTTCCGGAGTTTCAAAGCTTCCTTAAAAAAATTGAATTTCATTAAATAATGTCTTTGATTTAAGTATTTCTTGCACTTCTAGTCTATTAACCATGAAATAAAACAAACAGTTAGAAAATGAAAATGAAACTTTATAAAAAGTACCTACTTAGTAAGATTTTTCTTTTAGATTTTTTTTTTATTAGGATTACCATCGATAAAATTGGATGAGTTTTACCTTATTTCATATGTCGAAAAAGTAGGATTGTATTAAGGAACCCTCGGTGCGCCAGTCTGACTCGCACTTGGCCGGTTTTTCTTACCCAACCGGGGGGCAGTTGATATTCCAGCCGGAACATCGGTCCTCTTCGGCAAAAACTGAACAAAAACCAAGCCTTGGCAACGCTTGTGCACATTAGGTAATTTCTTCAGAGTAGGTACATACAACAATTGGTCAGACTGACGGACTTTCACTTTCATTCCTCGGTGTATCGTGGTCGATTCAATGACCTCTGAGATTACTCTGCCTCCTACCTCTGGAGTGTGTCAGATCTTGAGTTTTTACCCGACTACACCAAGTGAAGCGGTGATGGCCTAGTGGTTAGGATGTCGGCCTTCTAGTCCAGGGTTCGATCCCCTATAATCCTGATAATATTATAAATGTGAAAGTGAGGGTGTTTGGATGTTTGTTATTCGATCACGCAAAAACTACTGGACGAATTTGGCTGAAATTTCAAATGGAGATAGATTATACCCTGGATTAACACATAGGCGGGAATTTGTAAAAACGTAAATCCACGCGGACGAAGTCGTAGGCATCAGCTAGTCTATAATAATCTATTATTAACTGCAGTAATAGCTTCATAACTTTCGCGTTAAGGGAGGAAGCTTCATGTCTATCGCCTTTATAATGGGGAATGCTCTGAAGAGCTGTTTGACCTCATTCCATCCTCATTTTTCTACAACCGCGCCGAACGCCATTTCACGCTCATATTTCAACAAATTAATTCAAAACAATATTAAACTATACACCTCCTATAAGGTATAAACCTTCCTTTTGAATCACTCTATCTATTGATGAAAACCGCATTAAAATCCATTGCGTAGTTAACAAGTGTAAATTAAAAATTTATATAACACCCCTGAAAAGTGAAGGTTACAGTAACTAGAAAAGAGCTGATGACTTTCAAACGGCTGAACCGATTTTCTTGAATTATAGCTAAGAACACTCTCGATCAAGCCCTTTCAAACAAAAAAACTAAATCAAAATCAGTTCATTAGTTTAGGAGCTACGATGCCACAGACAGATACACAGATACGCACGTCAAACTTATAACATCCCTCTTTTTGGGTCTGGGATTAAAAAGATCGGAAGCGGTTTTGTTTTAAATACGTAATATAGAGATATTGTTTCTTTGGTACGAATCAATGTTAAAAACCCGCATTTGTTTTCATCATAAGTCGCAAAAGGCTGTATAAAAGCAATGAATGGTCCGAAATCATTGCGAAAGCGGTCACCGGCTGATGTAACATCGCTTGCTTAACGCGCACCTATATAAACATGCTAGGGTGACCATCTATCCAGCTACTTAGGTTTATCTGCTGGGAGGCTACGGCTGCGGCTAGTTACCACCCTACCGCCAAAGCCGTGCCGCCAAGCGATTTAGCGTGCCGGTACGATGCCGTATTAAAATCACGATTTAGGGTAAGGTGGTTAGGGATAAATAAAATAGCAGTAGCCTTTCTATAATAAATAATAGCGCGAACAATCAAATGAATATGTGATATGAATAAACCAATAGGTATAAAATTAGTCATATAGAAGATGATAAAATTTCAATTTATTTAATTCCTGTATGAATAAAATTATTGAGTCTAACAAAAACCATTGGTTTTTCATTAGCATTATAAAACTTTACCCCTGAAGTGATTTTCCAATAAATATTTATGAGTTCATCTTTGTGTAGGTTAACCAAAGCTGTCTCTATGCAAAACACATCCATACTTACACACTATAATTATTATTATAAACGAAAAAATGTGTCCGTCTGTCTGTCTGCTAGCACTACCCATAAGTTTAGCCGATGTTGTCGTTTGGTGCAGAGTACTAGAGTCAGAATTTCCACGAGATTTTAAAATCCGAAACTTACGCGGACGAAATTGTAGACCGTATCTTTAGATTCTGGTAATAAAAAATATCATACAAAAAGATAAAATGTAAAGTTAATTATTTTCTAGAATGTTAGTTTTATGGCATTTTTACACAATAGCCAATTTATAATTTTACATAACCTCGATGATGTTATATAAAAAATTGAAATTTATTACACAATAAATACTCCTTTAGCGTTTAAAGTATCGTGAGCTAGGACCATATATCTCTATGATCGTGAGTGATATCCATTACAAATACTACTCTTTAAAAATATCAATGCGTATAAAAATATTGCAAACATGATAAAAGAGGTTGAAAAGCTACATTATCAATTGGTTCTTTATTAGAAATTAATACTTGAACTCCTCATTTGCAATGGTTTTGATATTTGAACTTAAACACTGTACATGATTATGACAATTTTTTTTTTATATGCAATATTGTAATAGTAATTAACTATTTTGTGCTCGACCTTATTTAGTAAACAAGGTCAATACCAATTGTTGGCAAAAAGGTGTCTACAGAATATCAATTCAACAAGCGGTCAAGGATGGTTAATGTAATTCAGATGCCATTTTGTAAACTGTTAACGGACTAAAGTAATAATTTTTGTTTATTTATTCCAAAAATAAAAGATGAAGTACCTATGTTAAAAATCGATTTAAAGTTTTAGATCAGTAGGTAGTGTCTTAAAATTGCAGGAAAAAGTCAAGAATAATATCTGGTCTTACATAATGACATATCATAATAAAACTTTGACCCAAGGGACCCAAGATTGATTTATCAGACCGCGATCAGAGTCGCGGATAAAATACCTATAGTCAGATATTATAATACATAGATATTAGGTATGTTACTTTTATCAAAACAAAAGAAGTATTTACTGCTATCGGCCAAGGTTAACTAAATAATAAACAAAAGTTTTATATTTGTTAAAATATATCAGCGGAATTTAGCGAGATAAATTATGTATTATTAATTTTTAATTAGGTTTCTCGATTTATCTACTATTGTGTGGTTTCCAAGCTTATATAAGACTAAAACATTAAGAAAAATAATATTATGTCATATTTTGTGATATTCTCTAGTATAAAGGACATCAGTTATACAACTGGTCATTGCGTATGACACTTGTCTATGACATAATATGCCAATCATTGCGCATATTATGACAAAGTAGATATAAGATACTGAAGATAATCCGATGACTTCATAGTAACTAATTTACATAATGTCAATTGTTTTAATGCAGGCTGCTTTTTGGAGTTGATATGATCTATTTCATATTGTTCTTTATATTTTGATGCATGTTCTTTCTATAGTAAATTTTATTTCTGATAAGACCAACTAGCGATATCGTCTTATTCTAGATTATTATTTATTACAGTCATTTTGATAAAATTGTATTTTTAAGCTAAAATGTTCTATTTTTAATTAGTTAATTAGAATCAGGAACTAGGTAATTATAAACAAAAATGAACAAAACGCAGCTGCCTGTGATAAAAATAATTGCTTATTGTGCAAAATTATTTATGGTATACGAACAAAGAAGATTATATAGTTCTGTAAAAAAAAAAAAACCCTCCTTTGTATTAGACGCTTGAACATTTTCACACTTTTATTTCCTACATAACACCATCGCAGATTGTAAAAAAAAGTCGTATTAAAGAAGGTGGTAAATTGTACTAGGTAAATACATTTATTAAAGACCTCCATCAAAATTCAATTCAATATCCATCACCTATCAGCAGCTAATCATAATATCTAGCAGGAAACTTCTTTCAATTGGATGAAATTATTCAACAATTGATTAAAATACATATTTTTAACTAATACTCACAACAATTACGACTGTATTAAAAAGTTTATCAAAGATTTGGAGCGAACGGGCTGGAAAATATAATGAATTTGATAGAATATTGTTTTTTTGCCACATTCTCTTAATTATAGGAGAAAATTGTATCGATATCAATAATAAGAAAATTGCCACAATAAGTAAACGTACGTTAGCTATACGTTACGTTAACGTTACGTTACGTTTACGTTACGTTAACGTTAGTATGTAAAGGTTCACACTTAAAATTATGACCCAAATAGTAAATTCACTAACACATGGACACCCTAATACGTATGATTGCAATTTCTTTATGCAATAGCAGAAATAAGGACACATGTTTACATTTACACTGACTGTGTGAGTGATGACAGATATATTTGCGATATAATGCTTGCTTATAATAATATAACTACAAAAAAAATTGTAGATGTCATAGAGCCACAATCAATCAATCGCTTAATCAGTCTGTTTGCGCCCACTGCTGGACATAGGCCTTCCCAAGAGCGCGCCACCACACACGGTCCTCCGTTTTTCTCCACTTCCCACTACCTTCTTAAGGCCGTCGGTCCAGCGGGTTAGAAGGTCGTCCCCACACTGCCTTTACTGATACGCGGTCGTCGCTCCAGAATACGTATGTCCCAGCAGCCATCGGTTCTGCGACAGATATATCCTGCCCACTGCCACTTCAGCTGACTAATTCGTTGAACTATGTCGGTCTTTGGTTCTTCTACGAATTTCCTCGTTACTCGTATAGCAACATTTCTCTTAAAATGCGTTTTTTATCCAAAAAGAAACAATAAAATAGAGATTATATTGCTTAAAATTTATTTATGCTTAAAATATTTAAAGTTTTGTAGCGACCTTATTCTTAACGAGCATAATATAAGCACAACATATTCTACGTTTGCCTAAATCATCTACAAAACATATGTAAATGCAAAATCAAAACGGGCAAAGTCACCGCACCATAACCTGATAACAATCGATTAAAGCCGCCACTTGTTTGCCTCGACATTATACAAACACAATCGCATACAACACTCAAGATCGCTCCGATGGGGATCGATGATATACCACGCGTGGGCGTGGCCGCACCCCACGCCGATACTTGGCCTAAATGCTTCACAAACTAATTCAAATAAGCACCATAATTATTACAAAACGATTTGCCCATAACAGATTGTATAGATATGCCTTTTCTCGATTTCAGGTGAGAGCTGCATAGAGAAACCGCTCGCGACCCTGTGGAGGAACTACCAGCAGTCCACGAAACCTGACGTGGTGATGAAGCTGTCCGTCACCAACTCCGGCCTCAAGGGTTTCACCAAAGAACACGGTCTCACCGAGTACTGGTCCCATCGCATCACGTACTGCGCGTCCCCGCCCCACTACCCCAAGCTGTTCTGCTGGGTGTACCGCCACGAGGGCAAGAAGCTCAAACACGAACTGCGCTGCCACGCCGTTCTCTGCACCAAAGAATCCATATCAAAGAAAATCACCGAGGAACTACAGTTCAAGCTCAAACAGGCACTAGTCGAATTCAAAAAGGATAGAATCTCCAAACAGAACGCGAGGCTCAGCCTCGCCAACAGCGTCTACGACAACCCCAGCATGCCGCGCAGGAAAATACTTCTGAGCGTCGGAGCGACGAACTACCGACCGCCGCTAGAAAGATCAAAGTCAGCTCCTAAACTCGGTGCCATCGAAGAACTCTGCTCAGAAGAAGACGAAGAGGAAGCGGAAATGAACGCGAAAAAGGAGCGATGCCAATTCACAGCGGAACTTTCCACGTCACAAACTCTAGACAGGCGGCGATTCGAAACGATGTCACCCCGCAAGCTATCATGCCCCGAAGGAGTGATGGACAGGATGCTGCTAGAGTCCGAGAAAAACAAGGCAGAAGCGACCGAGAAGTTAATCAACCTACTCGTCCAAGAGAGCAAACTAAAGGCGGAAATCGAACGCCAAAATGAAACTAGTCAAGAAGGTATCGAGAAACTGGAATCGAGATTAAAAACGCTCGAGTCGATCGAGGAGGCCGTCGAATTGAACGACAGTTTGAGCGCGATCTGCGATAGGAAATTGTTATCTCAAAGTAACTACCTCGTCACGGACAGTGATGATGGGTCTGTTTCTTCCGGCTGCGAGACGGCGAGCACGGTCACCTCGAGCGACGCCGAGCCGTCGTCGCTTCCTTCGCAGTTCTGCCACGAGGAGCATAAGGAGTTGGACAGCGACGAAGAGCGGGTGCCAATGTTCGGGAGGATGCGCAATTTCGAGAGCGCGTCACTGAGGAATGGGAGTAGATGTTATACGAATTCCATTCGTACCCTCAGCAGTGATTCAAATAGCACGGTAACTTCCGACGAAGTCATCCATGTTCCGATCGGGGAGAAGAACACTTTCCGTCGGCGCTCAACATACCCTCCCCTAACAACTGACTCCAGTATACTGGAATCTAAATTTGAGAATCTCATTGACAATCTGACAGATGTCGATAGTTTAAACTCTAGCACGGAGACTGAAGTTTTTAAAAACTCTGGCGATAACGACAGCGCCTGCAGCGATGAATCTGGTTATTCTGAACTTTTAGATGGCAAAGAAAGTATTATTGGCAACACTATTATGGTCTAATCTAATAATTAAGAGGAGTTTATTACGTTATGCGATTTGCACAAACGTAGTTTGGCTTTCATTTGGATAAAAAATATTCAGTTTCAAAGTTACCGTCTCAAGAATTTATACAAATGTTTAGTGCCCGTGTAACTTTACAACTAGTTTTTACGGAAATCTTGTAAACCACAGACATAGATTGCTAAATGAGAAACAAACTATATTTGTGTGGAGAGAGTCACGGAGAGACTTTCGTTAATTGAGAAAGAATATGTCTGAAAATGCCACAGCAATGCACGGTACCGCTAACTTTTAGGGTGGGTTCAGACGTTCAATAAATATCACAATAAGTATATTGATAGGATCACGAATAGGTTATAGTTCTTGCATTTAATGAGTGCGCGTGGCTCATGCTTATGTTTAAGTTGTATCGGTATATGTAAAGTAAATGTGTGCATTTACGAGCGATTGCTCGCGACTGATTGGCCCGAAAGACACACACACAAGCACACACTGCAAGGCATCGTCAAGGCCTGCATCCGTACGTTATTGAAATTCCTCGGACACGTACGAAGCGATTTGCTTTCTCGTTTCTAATCCGAACCGATAGGATATGGAACGCCCTTCCGGCAACAGTTTTTCCTTCCACTTTTAATATGGGCACCTTCAAGTCAAGGGTGAATAGGCAACTTCTAGGCAAGTGCGCTCCATCTTAGGCTGCATCATCACTTGCTAGCGAGTCTGATTGCAGCTTAACTCTAGTCTGTAAATTAAAAAAAACACACACACGCAATGTGCTTGCGTACGACGTAACCACAAGTAAAGTTCACGCGCGCTCGTGAATTGCAAGAACTGGGTATTCCATACTTTTATTGAACGTTTGAGCATTGCCTTATATTAGGATTTAGCCTATACCTACTTCTTTATTATTAGATGTAAATAACAGGGTACATAATGTACTTTATATCCAGTTGATATACTGTTGTTTTAGATACCTGTATGTATATATTGTAATATAGTTTGTAAAATTTGATTTTACGAATAGTAGAAAAAGATTTTAGAGATTTTTATTATTTTTATTATTCTTTATCTCGGATGACCGTTTTGTTTGTTAAATAATTAATTATTTATCGCTCGTGTATATAAGTTAGTTGATGTAAGGTTAAGATTCAAGTCTCGATGTAATTTAATGAATCTGTTGTATGTATAATTGTATATTATACAGAAGGTCGATAGGTACTTACACATTCCACTTATGTATACATTATACACCGTTTATTGTTTCGGGTCAACCATGTCTGTAGTGAGGATTTAAAATATAATAAAATATAAGAAAAATATTCTAAATCTGTATTTTATTTTCCCTTTTCATAATACCCACTGAGATTATAATACCACAAAGCTTATCAAAGGGAAAAAGATAAGATCCGATCATGCTTTCAAATTCATACATATTTCAGAATATATTATTTAGCTGTATTTTTTGGAAACGATATATATTCATATCCATTTGGTAGAATGGAACTCACCGAGAATCTCTTGCTACGTCTGTATGTTTGATGACCTCGGTGGATGGGTGTAGCGTAACTCATTTGATGTCGTCTATCCACCCAATAGGGGGAGGGGTATTTTTTAATGTTCTAACCACAAATTCACGGTTTTCGGATTTATTCCTTTACTAGTGCTATAAGACCTACCTACCTGCCAAATTTCATGATTCTAGGTCAACGGGAAGTACCCTATAGGTTTTCTTCACAGACACGACGGACGGACGGACAGACAGACAACAAAGTGATCCTATAAGGATTCCGTTTTTCCTTTTGAGGTACGGAACCCTTAAAAGCGCGATTGAGCGTGATTCGTTGGGAACCGCAGTGGAACCCACCTTCCAACGGGTTGTATAACTATGTGTTCTGGGTGCTCTGTCCATTAGCACTTCAGTTTCGCAACCCGTTGAGCTAAGTCAGTAACTCTGGTTCTCTGGATCTCGTCTTATCTGAAAATACAACCGTTATAAGTCATAACAGAACTAAAGGAAATAATGGTGCGTTAATGCGTATCCGCAACCGAAACACCATCTGTCGCAACTTGCTATGCGGTTCGTATAACGCTTGTATACAGCCACTAATTGTTACGCAAACACCTGCTACGAACAGTATAATATAATTATACAGATAGGTTTCTTGTGAAGACTTCTACACGCGACGGTTTTGCCCGTCTGGATACCACCCAGTGGGAGGTCGGCATGTGGATGTCCACTGCTGGACATAGACCTTCCCTAAAGAGCGCCGCCGGTCCTCAGCCTTCCTCATCCAGCTGCTTTATATCGTCGCTCCATCGTGCTAGAGGGCGTCCCACACTACGCTTGCACGCTAGCTTTCTGGGATAGCTTTAAGGAAATATTCAAAACTAGCCGATGCCCGCGACTTCGCCCGCGTGGATTTAGATTTTTTGAAATCCCGTAGGAACTCTTTGATTTTCCGGGATAAAAAGTAGCCTATGTGCTAATCCAGGATATTATCTATCTCCATTCTACAGCCAAATCCGTCCAGTAGTTTTTGCGTGAAGGAGTAACAAACATACACACACACACACATACAAACTTTCGCCTTTATAATATTAGTGTGTGATCACATATGTAAGTAATCGTAAGTATAACCTCTCAAATAATAAGTAGCTACCTAACAGCTCCCAGCTGAGTTGATTTCAGACAAGATTCAGCTCCGCAATCACACTAATATAAAGACATAATATGTGTGTATGTTTGTTACTGTTTTGCGCAAAAACAACTGAACGGATTTAACTGAAATTCGGAATAGAGATAGATTATACCCTGGATTAACACATAGGCTACTTTTTATTCCGGAAAATCAAAGAGTTCCTACGGGATTTTGAAAAACCACGCGGACCAAGACGTGGGCGTCAGCTAGTTAGATTAAAAATTAAAGTAGGTAGATACAAACTGCTAAAAATAACGCGCCGTAAGGTTATATTACGATGCAGCCGTCCTTTTGCTAAAAAGTGGCTAACCCCAATAAGTGATTTTTGAGTAATCGCCTAGCATAGGAATTCAGAAAAACTGATGTTTTCTAAGAGTATGAAGCGTAGCATGATAGTACCAAGGTTTTCAATTGGTTGTTAGTTTGGTCCTACGCAGCATACTTTTTTACCCGACTACGGCAAAGCCGAAAGGAAGGGTTATGATTTTAGCAGTCTATGTATTTAGTAGTAGTAATATAAGTATCAGTTTTTAACTTCCTTTGGCGATAACCCCAAACTACTTTCTTTTAAACTACAATGATCGTAATATCTCGGCAAGCTTTCAACTACCTTCACATGTAGACTTTGCCTTATGATGGTAGTAAGGTGAGGGAGGAACCAGGTTAAATAGCTCTTGTGCACACTCTCCGAAATATATTCGGTAGAATACCGATAGACAGGCAACTTTGAGGATGCAGCCTACGATGGGGCGCGCTTGCCTTATTCTCTCTTCTTCTGAAGGCACCAATATTGTGTTGACCGCTCCTCTGGCGCAGTGGTAAGCGCTGTGGTCTTATTAGTGAGAGGTCCCGGATTCGATTCCCGGCATGGGTTTGGAATTTCTCTGGTCTAGTCTGGTGAGAAGCTTCAGCCGTGGCTAGTTACCACTCTACCGGCAAAGTAGTAACCAAAGGGGTACGGGTTTAATAAAAACTGCCATACTTCCAGGTTAGCCCGCTTCCATCTTAGACTGCATCATCACTTGCCACCAGGTGAGATTGCAGCCAAGGGCTAACTTGCTTGATAATAAATAAAAAATAAACTATAAGGATAAGCAAAGTCCAAGGGTCCAATGATTGATAGTCGTTTTCTCGAAAATATCAGCAATTGTTCGCATTTATCCTCACAAACGACAGGTAACAATTTGACTGACCGATTGTCCTCGTCGGTCGATGACCCGAGGGTCTTTCCGTGAACTCCGGACGAGAAAGGTCATAAGTACCTACCAGGTAGACGGAAAAACTGTATGGGGTATAATTATTTTGTCCAACAATAAATTTCAAGCCTGATTAATTGTTTAAAAGGTCGTATTGTATCCATTCTGCCTTTCTTTTTTTAAGTTAAGTATTTTTTTTAAATTCAAATACAAGTTGGCCATTGACTGCAATCTCACCTAGTGGTAAGTGATGATGCAGTTTAAGATGGAAGCGGGCTAACCTGGAAGGGGTATGGCAGTTTTCATTAAACCCATACCGCTAAATCGCTTGGCGGTACGGCTTTGCCAGTACGGTGGTAACTAGCCACGGCCGAAGCCTCACACCAGGCCAGACCAGTGATTGCTAAAAAGCATGATATAGAATATCCTCCCGGCTTTCGCTTTCTATACTAACATAATATTGGTACCTTCAAAAGAAGAGTGAATAAGGCAGGCGCGCCCCGCCCCATCTTAGGCTGAGATCTATAAACCGCACTTTGACTTTGCTCAGACTTAAGACACTGTTAAAACGAGACAGCGCTATACCGCTGGCATAAATCTGTCTCGTTTTAACTGAAACTTAAGTCTAAGCAGAGTCAAAGCGCGCTCTATAGATTTCAACCTTAAACATTATGGAATTCAAAACTTCCCCTGCCGGGAATCCCACAAGCTACTTATTTAGTCTTGTAATCAAATAATGTCATTTTTTAACCCCCGACCCAAAAAGAGGGGTGTTATAAGTTTGACGTGTGTATCTGTGTATCTATCTGTGGCATCGTAGTCCCTAAACTAATGAACCGCTTTTAAATTAGTTTTTTTCGTTTGAATGATGGCTTGATCTTAGCCATAATCCAAACAAATCGGTTCAGCCGTTTGAAAGTTATCAGCTCTTTTCTAGTTACTGTAACCTTCACTTGTCGGGGATGTTCTAAATTTTTAATTTACACTTGTAGCTAAAGCTTTGAACTATTTTGAACAGGCTTCTATCCTACCGCAATACATCGTCAAGGTCTGCACCTGGTTGCCTTTGCCAGATTATCATTTAAGCATCAGTTTCCTGCTCCACTTTTAAGATTTTCAAGGCAAGAGTGAATAGGCAGGTATGTTTTAGGCAAGGACGCTCCACCTTAAGCAGTATCATCACTTGCCAGCAGGTCTGATTGCAGACAAGCGCCAGTCGAAAGCAAATGCCCTTTTTTCAAGTAGTTACGTACGAGTACGTAAGTATTGGAACTTGAAAGTTTTTCTGTTTCATCAGAAGTTATGTAAGTGGAAAACTTTGGTACTAACTCAGAAACTCACACAAACTTCTGAACAGAATGAAAGTAGGACGTGATTCCTTTTATAACAGAAAAAGTTTCATTCCTTATTTGGTTGGAAACACACTTTATACTTGCATAGTAGTCTAGTGAAGTAAAGTTCGTCTCAAAAAAATATTGGGCTTCTTCTCAGACCAGAACGCATTTGGAACCCTGGCAGCTTTAGGTTTTTTTTTTAAATTACAAAGAGTAAGAAGTTGTGGTGATACAAAGAAACTCACGTATTATGTAAAACATACCTATTATGTACCTAGCTACTCGAACATGAACCTTGTAAACATTGCACTCCTTTTTTTGGGAAGTCGTATAAAAATATGAAAGTACCTAAGTCAAGGAGGTATTAAGGGAAGACAGCTGCTATATTAATTCAGCAAATCATTGGAAAGTCAATACCCTGCATGATTCAGCGAGTGTTGTGGTCCCTGTCTCCATGGAGATGGCCTGGTTCGGCTCCCGGCCAAGGAAATCCTGAATATTTGACTGTTACACCAATTTTTCCTACCTCTCTTTATACCTACCTAATAGCTGTTATATTATATTTTTCTTTATTTCAAACTATATAATACTAGGAACTAGAAGCTTAATTCGCTACAATCTGCCAAATCTGTGTGGTACATCGTGCAGTGATTTGCACCGCCCTGGCACTACTAAGGAAGCAAGAAAAGCAAACAAGACAACACCACACAAATCTTCCAGAACACACACGTACGTTTCATGCAACACCGGAGTATCTGATTCTATCCAACAAATTCGATAATTCCCGCGACTTCATCCGCGTGGATTTAGTTTTTTTTTATCCCGTGGAAACTGTTCGCTTTTCTGGGATAAAAGTAGGCTATATCTTTCCAAGATGCAAGATATCTTAGTAGACTATACCAAATGCATGATGCCCACGACTTCGTCGGCGTGGATTTAGGTCTCTTAAAAATACTAAAGTGCAAAGTGCAAATGCATTGATTTTCTGGGACAAAAACTAGCCTATATCCTGCCCCGATCACCAAAAAGTTGAATAACCTGGGTCCTAGGTAGTTAATCAAAGCTAAAAACAAGCACAGCTAGGTACAAAAATATACCTACATTAGGCAAGCGGATTTACGCTATGGTTGTATTGTATTATTAAAATAACATGAATTATTGTTTTATTGTTTTATCTCATAGATCTTTATTTTGAATTAATTTCAAACTAAAGATCTATGAGATTAATGGGAACGAATACTAATTACAAGTAGGTACATGGCTTAACGGATTAACGTTGCATGTCGTTATTATATTATACATATATTAGGTACATTATATAATATTAGGTACGTACCTATATATAGGTTACATATATTAGGTACCTATATATTAAGTTATATATTAGGTGCGTAAGTATGTGGCGTCAGAGCAAGTAATTGTAGATGTAACTAGTCTGTATGTCTGATTGTAAACTTTGCAGGCCAAACCACTGGAAAATAGAATGGAATAGGCACTAGAGTTGGTAGAGTAGGCAATACACCTAGATAGATAGATAGATAGATGAAATTTTATTGCACACAATAAGATGAAAAGGAACACAACACAAAAGGAAGAAAACAGAAAAAACAATTGTGTGCAAAGGCGGCCTTATTGCTTAGAGCAATCTCTACCAGGCAAATCTCTCCTTTGCTGAAAGGAGAAGCTAGTTTTGGATAGTACATACTAAGTCACAGAGAATTATTACTTACTAGGGGAAATCCAAAAAAAAAATTGGTCAAGTGCGTTTCAGAAAATTCAGAACACCCATAAGGTAGGGCAGGGATCCGTAACCATGCTAACTTTGATTTTGCGGTGCAATATAGATAGGTATTATAATAATAATTATTATCTCTGGATCTTATCCAAGAACCGTTTAGAAGAAACCTCATGATAGTTTTACTATCTAGTTAGGTAGCAGGTAGGTAGGTACCTATTTAACTTATATAATTATTATCATTCCTCGAATTTTTTTCGGTTCACGCTTTTCATGTCCGGAGGTAAATATACCCTGAAAACAAATTATGGGTTTTTATATTTTCATACAATTTACGAAAAGTATGAACCTGTGTCCATAAAACGCCATCTAATGTAAATTTGTGGAACTAGCTTAGGCAGCGCCATCTTGTGAAACATGCTACAACTTTTATGAAGATCGATTTACTACGAGTCTTTTTCTACGTTTACGTCACATCGTAGTACATAGTATGTCCGACAGATGTCGCTAATAGTTAACATTTCAATAATAATAATTTGTTTTTTATTTAAAAACAAACTATTATTGAAATAATATTTTGTTTATTTAAAATTAAATGCGTTCATTTTAAATGCAAAAGTAACTGTTTCACGGCCATCCGCTTATTTAACTTCATATATGAATACGAAAGTGTCTGTCTGTCTTAATTCCACGCAGATAGAAATACACAATCTGTGAAAATTTCAACTCTGCCTATTCATGAGATACAGCCCGCTGACAGACAGACGGACCAACGGACAGTGGAGGCTTAGTAGATAATAGGGTCCGGTTGGCATCATTCTGGTACAGAGGAACCGCTAAACTAGACAAAAGTTGTATGGTGCAACATGCAGCATGCGATGTGCACCGCCCACCCTCCCACTGTCAAACATGCAGGAAAAGCCAGCCACCAAGCAAGTAATACGCACCACAACCACGCAGCACCACACAAATCCCAAAACCACTCGAAGCACGTTTCGCCCTAACACCGGAGCATCCTCAGGAGATGTAGATTGTAGACCTTACAATGCCAATCATGGACTTCCGCAAAATAACGCATGCTTCTATACAACTTTTTATCTTTGCAAAGCTGCAAAGGTAAATGTACATCTACGTAAAGGAAGGTAAAGGCACAAATAAATCTTTAAATCGGACAAGTGCAAGGATGACAGGTATGACAATAGAGTGACAATAAGACAAACGATTTCGGAAAAATAAGACGGTAGCATTTATGGAGGTAAATATTTTGGTTTGTCCATTGTTTGGACCCCCGACAGGTGCTTTTGGATCTAATGCTATTATATTGGGTGACGAATTCTTGTGCAATTCAATAGTTTAATTGTTTGGTAGTCAAAATACTGAACAAAATGGAGATTAAACTGTGACAAGAAGTGAAATACTCAAGTAGGCAAGCACTGGTCCTATCAAACAGGTAGACGTGAAAAAGATTACTTATGTACGAAAAAGTGTGGTGCTATGTATAAAGGTTGAGTTATAGGTTATAGGTTAAATTATAGGGTAATTTTTTTTTAATTGAAGACTTGATCTTCGGGCACTGAGTAATTTTGGACGAGAAGACATCTCCAAGCTTCCCGAACACTGCCCAGCCAAGTTGGATCTCTGTTATATTATTGTCAACTAGATGACGCCCGCGTGGATTTAGGTGTTAGCTTTTTCAAAAAAACTATTTGAAATTTAAAATAATAAAACAGATATTTGACTCATTCGACGTCACACGATCTCTTCCGAGCAGCCATCTTGAATCGATTTGTATAAATACGGCTGCTTGACGGTTTTTAAGCCAGTCTCGCTCCGACTCGAGACTCAACGACTATTAATACTTTTGTGTTTGGGTCGCTATTTTGATTGAGTGGTTGCAATAGCAATTGCGCCCCAATCAAATTAATATTGCAGTTGGGTTATTTAAAGATCAAAATAGACGAGCCCGTCTGCCGTCGAGTGCGCTCGAATCGTTTGCGCACCGGCGTTCGGAGCCCGCTTACAGTCTTTCGGACCATTTTCGCGACTTGCCTGTCCGAAACTCACTGCGTCCAGCGGGGGTGGTTCGGAATCACGCGTTCGTGCTTCCCGGTCTAGTCTCCCGGTCTGCCACAAGCGGCAAGCCCCGGGAGCTGGGCCGGTGGGGTCGACGTGCCGACACCCTTGTCTCGGGCTCACGCCAGGCAAGGACCGCCACCGTTTCGTCCGCCAGCGCTCCGATAGCGCTCTCGCGTCCGCGACTCGCGCTGTGCGCATGCGTTCAAGAAGCCGGTGGTAACGCGCGGAAAGTGCTTCATGCCGCCACCGCCGCTTCCGCAGCGCCGCGCGACGCGCCCGCGCCCCATCCGCCGCAGGGTGTTCGTCCGATCATCGGACACCCTAGAGGCTATTATCGCGTCGGGCCAGGCGACTCTCGCCGCCCGCGCCGCAGCAGCCCTGCACAGCCCGGCAGTGGGCGCCGGCGAAGAGTCCTTCGCCGCGAGCCCACTCGCACTTTCGCCGGCTCCTTCCTCCCCGGCCTCATCGCTGCCGGCCATCTCCTGGCCGGCTAGCTCAGCCGACCCGCGCGCCGCCGATCCGCGCGCCGCCGACCCGCGCGCTTCCGCGCCCCGCGCCGATCTCCGCGCCGTGGCGCCTTGCCCCGACCCGCACGCAGCCGCGCCGTCTGCCGAGTCCCGCACTGCGCCGTCCCGCGCCGACCCGGGAGCGGCCGCGTCCCGCGCTGACGCGAGCGCCGCCCCGCGCGCCGCACCCGCGCCCGCGCCCGCGACCACACCGACCGCCGCGCCGCGCGCATCGCTCCAACCCGCCGCGCCGGCGACTCTCTCTCCGTCGCCGCGCGCGCCGCGCTTCCCGGCCCCACAGCACAACATCGCTGTGGGCCGTTTTCCCTCTCCGCCGCAAAGGAGAGGAGAGAAAACACCGGCCTTCACTCCACCAAATATGCCGGCCCTGTCTCCGGAACCCATGGAGACCGCGCCGGCGAGTGAGCCCGGCCCCTCCTACGCAGCTGCTGCGGCCGCTGCAAAGAGGCCCAAGACAACCCCGTCGGGCGCCGCTCCAGTGCGCGCTGCGCCAGCGCCCGCCGCCGCCGCCACCGTCGACCCCAGCAAGGCGCCGAAGTCGAAGGCCGCCCGCTACCCTCCGCTGATCGTGGAGGTGCTGCCGGACTGGCCCACCCACTTCCGCGAGCTGAAGAGGCTCCTCGGCCACGCTCCCAACGGACGCCCATTTGGCAAGGGCGTCCGCTTCATACCTAAGTCGGACCAGGAGTTCCGCGCCATCCAGCGCTACCTTACGCAGCTGGAGAGCGCCAGCGGAATCTCCTGGTTCTGCTACTCGCTGCCGGCTGAAAGGAGCCTCAAAGTCGCGATCCGCGGTCTGCCGGCGAACACAGAGCCGGAGCTCGTCGAGGCAGAGCTGCGCGAACTTGGATACGTCCCCGAGCACGTGAGGACGATCCCCGCGCGTCCAGGCAGGCCTGGATGCCTCATGTTCGCGCAGCTGCAGCGAACTCCAGACATCACACCGGGCATATACGAGGTGCATGAGCTCCTCTGTATGCCCGGCATCATCATCGAGGCCTGGCGTGGCAGGAAGGGGCCCGCCCAATGCCACAGGTGCCAGCAGTGGCGGCACAGTTCGGTGAACTGTCACCGACCCCTAGTCTGCGTGGCCTGTGCGGGAAACCACGCAGCCAGGGACTGTCCGCGCCCCAAAGAGGAGCCGCCGACGTGCGCCAACTGTGGCGACGCGCACACGGCGAACAACGCCAACTGCCCCGTGTTCCGCAAGGAGCTGCGAAACCGTAGGGCGGGCACTGTCGCGCGCACCGCACCGGCGCGCGCCGCCGCCGCCGCCTCGACAACCGAGGCCGACGCACCCGGCTCGCTCATGGCTGCCGCCAACCAGCCACAGCAGCAACCGGGCCGCAAGCGCCGCCGCAGACGTGGCAAGCGCGCGCAGCCGCGCCAAGACACGGCGCCGGCCGCGCCACAGCCCTCTGCCAAGCGCCCGACGGCGGCCGCATCCGCGGCTCCCGCCGCGCCACAGCCTCCCACCAAGCGCCCGACGGCGGCTGCACCCGCGCCGCCCGCCGCCCAGTCCAAGCCCACCGTGGTCGCCGCTCCCGCGAGGGAGACGAAGGCGAAGCGGAAGGGCGCGCCGCGCCCGGCACCTCAGCCGGCCCCCGGCCACTTGGACTCCAGACTTACCAAAGTCATCGGCACCCTACACCAGGTTCTGTTGGCAATCCAGGAGCAGCGGGATCCAGCCCCGCTGATCCTCGCTTGCATCATGGAGCTCTGCAGCTCTGAGTGAGCTCCGTGTGGCATTCTGGAATGCCGACGGGCTTTCGTCACAAAAAGCCCGTCTTTTCAAGAACCTGATGTCTCAGCGTCGAGTGGACATCGGCCTGATCAACGAGACTCACCTCAGACCAGTAGACCGGTTGAACTTTTCGGGATACCACGTCTACCGGGAGGACCACGCCTCGCCGATCGGGACTGCTTACCGGGGATTAGCAGTTTTGGTCCGTCGGAATGTCATCCACCAAGTGCTGCCAGTACCTCAGCTGCAGACGACCTACGCACTGGGCGTGGAGGTCTGCATTGACCGCCAACCCACCCGTGTGTTCGCCTTTTACAAGCCGCCGACGAATCGCCTCGCAGTGACTGATGTCCACACCTTGCTGGACTCGCCACTGCCCACGATTATCGCCGGGGACTTCAACGCGAAACACACGGCGTGGAACTCCAACCACGTGTGTCCGGACGGCAGACGCCTCCTGGACGATGCAGACCGCCACGGGTACGTGGTGCTGGGGCCAGAGGTCCCGACGCACTACCCGTACGCCGCAGCATACACGCCTGACGTCATCGACATAGCCGTCACCTGTGGCTTGTCCGCCACGCCGACGTTAGACGTACTGGATGACCACCTCATTTCCGACCACCAACCAGTCCTCTTGACGCTGAAGACAACGCCGATGACTTCTCTTCTCCCTCCGCCAAAGCATCGCCAGGACTGGCGAATCTTCGCCGAACACATGGCCAAGCATTCGCCGTCCTTCAGAGTGGAGAGCCCTGCAGACGTCGACCGACTCGCCGAGGACCTCAGCGCGACTATGTCCACCGCGCTTCGAGAGTCCAGACTCGACGCTGCAGCCATGCGAAAACCACGCCAGCTCCCATCCTACATCCAAGCGATGCTGGAGGAGAAGAGGAAACTGCGCCGGACATGGCAAAACCAGCGGTGCCCGACCATGAAGACGCGGCTCAACGCTCTGGCCGCCAAGATCTCGGAAGCGTTACAAACTATCGCTGACGAGTCTTGGCATATGACCATCGAGCGAGCCGGCGATGACTGGTCCGGCATCCACCGCCTTTGCCGCCGACTCTCCGGGAAACCGCCTCCGATTAGGCCCCTCCTGGCCGGTGACGGAACCCCACGTTACCGTGCCGAGGACCGAGCGGAGATCTTTGCGGACCACCTGGAGACGCAGTTCACACCGAACCCGACCACAGATGTGCAGCACGAAGAAGCCATCGAGCGACACTTGGAGGCATACTTCGAGTCGCCGATAGCGCCGACGGAAGACCCCGTCGTATTTTCCCCTGGACAAGTCCTTCGGATGATTCGACGAACTAAACTGCGCAAAGCGCCCGGCCCCGATCGAGTCACCAATGAAGCCCTGCGTCACCTACCCCCGCGAGCAATCGCGACGTTGACGCGGCTATTCAACGGGATACTCCGCACCGGGCACTTCCCATCGTCGTGGAAGCTCGGCCGAGTCATCATGATTCCGAAGCAGGGGAAAAACATCATGCAGCCTGGGAGCTACCGTCCCATCACGCTGCTGTCGACGATCTCGAAAGTCTTCGAGAAGTTGCTGTTGCTGCACATCACGCCTCACATTCAGCCACGCGACGAACAGTTCGGTTTCCGTGCCGAACACTCCACCACGCTCCAAGTCTCGAGGGTACTGCACCATCTCGCTGCCGCCATGAACAAGCGAGAGCGGTGCATTGCAGTATTCCTCGACATGGAGAAGGCGTTCGATCGCGTCTGGCACACCGGGCTCATTTACAAGCTGTCCACGTCTACTATTCCTCGTCGAGTAGTCAAGACTGTGGCCACCTTTCTGCAAGACAGGCGATTTCAAGTGGCGGTTGAAGACGCCCTGTCCACGGAGCGCCCCATCCGAGCCGGTGTGCCTCAGGGAAGCTGCCTGTCGCCCGTCTGCTATGGCAGATACACGGACGACATCCCAGTGGTCGGCGACGCCATGCTGGCGTTGTACGCCGACGACGCTGCATTCATAACAAAGTCGATCAAAGGACCGCACGCGGCGATCAAAATGCAGCGTGCACTGGATGCACTTCCCGCTTGGCTGAATGACTGGAGGCTGAAGGTCAACGTGGCGAAGACTCAGGCGGTATCCTTCGGGCGGACTGCCCCGCCGCCACGGGTATCGCTCTTAGGAGAGACCATCGAGTGGACGCCCTCGGCTAAATACCTGGGGGTGACCATCGATAGGGGACTCAAGATGCGATCCCACGTGAAGAACGTGGTCGCGCAGACGCGCGCCGCACGGGCTCTCTTGCGCCCAGTGCTGGCGTCCCACCTGCATCTCCGTACGAGGCTGTGCGTCTACAAGACGTACGTCCGCACGCGACTCACTTACGCGGCCCCAGCTTGGTACGCGTTACTAAGCGAAACGGACCGCAAGTCGCTGCGGGCGCAGCAGTCGCTAGCGCTCCGCACCATCGCCGGAGCTCCACGCTTCGTACGGAACGCGGTCATCTCCAGGGACCTGCGCATGGAGAGCATCGACGACCACGTTCGCCGCCTGAGCACCTCGATGTTCGCGCGCGCCGATGGAGCGCAAGCCCAGCACCTGCGGGGCATCGCGCCATACCATCGGCGTCCGCCGGACAAGTTAGGTCTGCCACGTGACCTGACTACCTGAAAAGATACCACTGCTTCCCCGCCGCTGGCTGACGGGCGCTCGCCGGAACATCGCCGGCGGGCTCGACCTCGCCGAGCCGCGGGCGTTAGCCTCACGGACATCCCACGCCGCCGCAGTAGCCGATCGCTCGCGAACATCCGCGGGCTCGATCGCACTGCCGTGCGGCCACTACCGGACATGACAATCCGGAATTGACACCCAGACCAGTGGTCCAACCCCGTGCCCCGCCCGCAGTCGCAGGCGGCGTAGCCACCACTGAAGAGGGCCATCGCCCTGACCAGTCACCCCGGGACCCGAAAGGGTCCGCGTGGACGACCTCGAGATAAAGATCAAAACTCTTGATAAGCCTCTGAGCGTTGTGGCTTATGTCCTCGCGAAGGCTTAGTATGAAAGAACATTTTAATAACTTATAAAAATAGTTAAATTATAACGGCCCTTTTGGTCTAAGCTTACATAGGTTTTTAAAAATCTCCCACGATCAAGTTCCCACGAACTCTTTGATTTTCCAGGACGCAAGCTACCCCTGAACCATATTTCATATAGATTGATTAAACGGATGGACCGTTAATAAACCCATGGGAAGTATTTGATTTTCCGGGATAAAAAGTAGCCTATGTCTTAGCCCGGGATGTAAGCGAACTCTGTACCAAATTTCATTAAAATTGGTCAAACTGTTGGATCGTGAAAAGCAAGCAGACAGACACACTTTCGCATTTATAATATAAGGTAAATGGATTACATAATTTCACGTCACGTATCACGTAGGGACGTCATTCCTTAGTGGAATAGTCCCCTTTTCGTCACAATGTTTGTCCCGATTGTCCTTCAGGTGTGACGAATGCCCGCCCACGTCTACATTGTAGCTTTTTTATTATAAAGGTAGGTTGCGCAAAGATGTAGGTCGATTGTTCCACTTAATTCGTAAAATTGTTAGAAGCACATTTTCTTTGTCAACTTCTGCTACCGAAACCTAAACAAGAACAAAAAGTGCTTTTCTGTAACTAGGTAGGTACATTCCGATACAATCTATAGAATATTATGTCGGGTATTATTTACAATTATCCATACTTAATAATATTTTTTTTAATTCTTTTTAACTGACTTCAACGAAAGAGATTTCCTTCTTTATTAAAATCGATCTAGAAATAAGATCCTGCGTATTGCGTGTGAGTACCAAGGTACTATCCAGGTGGAGATTGCTCCGAGCAATATGGCCGCCTTTGCATACAATTGTTTTTAGTTTGCCTTGGTTATTTCATATTTTGTGTGCAATATTTTTTTGTCTATCCATCTATCTATTCACTAACTCACACTTGACCGGGTTTTTTAATACATAGGGCATTGGTAGGTAATTTAAGGGACATTGCCTCCATGCTATGCTCCCTCTGGCTACGCGTGAGCTACGACCGTGCGAATATTATAATATTAAACCATGTAGATTAACTTTTTGCGCTAAGTATAGCTACTAGGTACTTGTACACCACTGCAGCAAGATCGAGGTCAGTGTGCCACCGCGCGCATCACTGAGGCCACTTAGGGTTGCCACTCACGACGCAATGAAACAAATTCTACGACTTAAATTTAAGTCCTAAAATAAATTCATATTTTAAGGCCGATGATTTTTGTTAGCCCTAGCATTAACTACGGTCTATTTGGGCTGCAAATTTCAAAGACCAGTCTCAGTTTTTATCTAGTGTTTTGGTCTACAAATTTTGGTGTAAAATATTTACTTTTCATTAAGTCTGTAATTAAATTAAAAAAAAAAAATGAGATGGGCGGGTCATATCTAAAGATACAAAGACGAGAGATGGACCAAAACATTAAGAAACTGGTATCCTTTAAATTATAAGCTAAGACCCGGAAGATCATTAAAAAGATGGGAAGACGACCTCGCGAAAGTTGCGGGTAAGACGGAGTATGCTGGCCAGAGATAGGTGTACATGGAATATAATGGAGGAGGCTTTTACCACCACTGTTACATGGAAGTTAAATTGGTTAGTTGCAATGTAATATTTTTACTGTAGAGATTGGTTATTTAAAAAAGATTAAACACTAGAGAATAAAATTAAGAAATTATCTAGTTAACAAATAAAGCTTTCACTTCTTTTATTTATCTGTCCAGCCGGGCGATTCAGATCACTTGATTCGGAAAGTTAAGGAATTCAAGCTCGTTATTCTACTAAATTTTACATAAATGACAACCCTAGCTTCTCTCGACTGTTACTTCGAAGTTAACTTTTTACTCAAAAATGAATGCACGCGACAATTTGTGATATACATGAGACCGTGACGTGGCAAAATATTCAGCTTCGTAATTTAAGCTGAATGACTAATAAATAATGTTCAACTTTCTCCTCCTACTGAAAGTAGGTAAAACTTGCGCTATTAACTACATATAAATAAATAACCTTTATTCAGCCAAAAACTACTATTTATTCGTCTATTGGTTGATGATGATGATGATATCCAGGCCACAATCATTTCTCGCTCTTTTCTGCCTTGCTCAGTTACCCAGGCGTTTGTTTGCATTTGTTTGTTGCACTTCTTGCCATTCGAATAAAAGCTCCGCTTCAAAAAGGACGAGCAAATGACAGTTATTGCTATTTATTACTCAAAAGTTTCTTGAAAACAATAAACCTCCACCTTGCTCTTCGTTAAATGTAAATCTTTGCCCTTTAGCGTGTCCGTGCCGCGCGGATGATCTAGGACGCTCGATGGTAACCTAGTGGAGCGAGGGGGTCTTGAAGAATTCTTATGATCACTTCTCGGCTCATGAGATCCTGGATGTCATCCAGTACTTGTCAATATAAATCTATTAAGCTAAAACACGACGGAGTTATATTGAGAAGTTTATGAGAGGCTACTTCCAGGGTTAGTACCATACCATCGAAGTTACATAACTGTTCCCAACTCAAAGCTCCATCGGTTAGCGGGAAGTCTAAAATTCAGGTGCAAGATTTGACCGCATACTAATACGGTAAGTTGTTTAAAAGCTTGTGTAAAAAAATACCGCCTAAGTGATGCGAGTCAGACTCGCGCACCGAGGGTTCCGTACTCAGGTATTTTTTGCGATATTTTACACGATAAATCAAAAACTATTATGCATAAAAATAAATAAAAATCTGTCTTAGAATGTACAGGCAAGCCCTTTCGTAACAACAAAGTGATCCTATACGGGTACGTGCCTACCGTTTTTCCCTTTGAGGTACGGAACCTTAAAAACATTCACTTGACGGCAACCGCTACCAGCTTATTAAAATAATAAACCTCCACCTTGCTCCTCGCTAAACGTAACCCTTTGCCCTTTAGCGCGTCGCTGCCGCGCGCCAGTGATCGAGGGCGCGCGCCGGTAAGTGGTAACCTAAAATGCAAGTGGAGCGAGCGGCCTCCATTCCGGCTTTTCGGAGCCGAGATCCGCGCGGCCTGTGCAAAACCGTTTTATTGGCTTTTGGGTTACTTTATCACTACCCATATTATAAATGCGAAAGTGTGTTTGTTTGTTGGTTCGTCCTTCAATCACGTCGCAACGGAGCAATCTATCGACTTGATTTTTTTTTTTATATTTATAGACCTGGAGAGAGGCTAGTTTGTATCCCGGAGTTTCCACGGGGTTTTTAAAGGTCTAAATCCATGCGGATGAAAGTCGCGGACATCAGCTAGTAGTTTACAACATTAAAAGTAAAAGCTCACAGTATTTATAAAACGTATTGAAAAATCCTTGTCTGATATATTTTTTTAATATCATCACGATTAATCCATCGCCGACCCACTACTGCACGGGTCTTCTTTCAGAATGAGAAAGGTTTAGAAACCGTAATCCACCACGCTAGCCCAGTGCGGATTGACAGACTTCAAAGACCTTTGTAGAGAACGTTATGAAGAACTCTCAGGGAAGCAGGTTTCCTCACGATGTTTTCCTTCAGCGTTAAAGCAAGTGATATTTTAATTGTTAAAAGTACACATACCTACTTAATTGTGAAAAGTCAGAGTTCCGTTAACCATAAGACTATTACCGCGTTAAATATGACTAAAAATATTTTATAAGAATGCTTTTGATTGAAGATTGAAAATATTTAAAACTGGTAAGTAGGGTACATCTATCCATTAGCAAGATTATACCTACTTACTGAATAATATAAGAAAAAGATCATGGCCATTGTTTCCAAAACAAATAAACTTCCCGCAAAAGTGACAATGTTTTAAACTTTTAATGCTTTTTACTAATAGATGCACATGTTGTCACCAAAACAACAAAACAATGATAACTTGTTGAACAAAATAAACCCATAATCATGCTTTCTTTACGCTAAAGATGGTAATTACAGCGAAACACAGTTAAATAATCACTAACAACCCATGGTGAATCGATGCTTTGAAGTTCGACCAAATGTTTTGGCCCAAATTGTTCACACCATGATCAAAAACACATGCGATTTTTTTTAAGTTGTTCGAAATTGTAATGAACAATTTTTTACTAATTTACTGTACGTTTTGGGACAGTGCGGGCTAGCAGACTTCACACACCTTTGAGGACATTACGGACAATTCTCAGGCATGCAGGTTTCCTCACGATGTTTTCCTTTACTGTTAACAGGGCTCTCTCCGTCACTCGTTTCCACTCGTTTCATACAATCGTAGTTCCAATTTCATTTGAATACTAAGCAAGCAAAGTCCATGAAATTTTGCAGCCATATTCTAAAAACTAATATCTGTGTCTGTGGTGTTTTAGATTTTTCTAAAAATATGTAGTTTTAAAATTACAGGGGCTCCAAGATTTGTATGAAAATTTTAAAACCGCGTAACTTTGAAACCGAATATTTTAACAGAAATCTGGAAAACCACAGACATAGATATTAGTTTCTAGAATATGTCTGCAAAATTTCATGGACTTAGGTTGCTTAATATTCAAATGAAATTGGAACTACGATTGTATGAAACGAGTGGAAACGAGTGACGGAGAGAGCCCTCTTAAAGTGATAAACGCGCATAAATAAATAATTTGTAAATACTTATCAAAAATTATGGAACCAGCACGATTCAATCCTGGGTCTTCTGGGTCAACGATCTGACCTCTAAGCTACGGCTTCGCTTGCTGCCAGTGACAAAATTTGTGATTTGTGAATCCATACCTTGTGTATATCCTTGAAGTGTAGGTAAAGACACTAATTATCGTAAAAATTATAAAAACGCGCATAACTTTTCGAGGTGCTTGCCCGGGATTGCAACACCCACCTTCCGATAAAAAAAAAACAATTCAAAATTCAAAATATTTTTATTCAATTAAACTTTTACAAGTGCTTTTAAATCGTCAAAATAACCTATCACTGGTTCGGAATGCCGTTCCTACCGAGAAGAACCAGCAGGATGGCGTTACCACTATAGGCTATCACGGCTTGAAAAAAATAGTGAGTGGTATCGAAATACCTAGGTGTATATTTTTAATTCCTGCACATCATTAAAAACTGCAGTTTCTTTTTTATTACGGTACATCCGTATCCATATTACTATAAATCCGTATAATAAATGCGAAAGTGTGCCTGTCTGTCTGTCAGCTTTTCACGGCCTAACAGTTTAACCGATTTTGATTAAGTTTGATACAGAGTTAGTTTACATCCTGAGGAAGAACATAGGCTACTTATTATTCCGGAAAATCAAAGAGTTCCCACGGGATTTAAAAAAAAACCTAAATCCACGCGGACGAAGTCGCGGGCATCATCTAGTATTTCATTAATGAAAGTTCAATTTTATAGAAGTTAATAATAATTGAAGTACCTACACGGCAGTCAAAATAACTTGAAATTAAAATATGAGATTATTAGGTATTTTAAGATTTGAAGAGGATGAAACGCAAAATCAAACATCTCAAAATTCATGGTCTAGGTTTTCTATAGAAAGTGTAGTCTCTTAATACGAAGAGCATATAGGTATTTCTTCTTAACCTCGAAACAAGTCCTTAAGTAAAGTCTAATCTTACAGAAATATACAATTACATACATTTTATGATTAGAAATTGATGTTGCAAAGTTAGATAACTATACTAAATGGGGTATCATATGAAAGGCCTTTACCTGTAAATTCTAAAACAGATTTTTATTTATTTTTATGTATAATAGTTTTTGATTAATTATTACATTTTAATTTACGTAATTTAATTTGTACAAAATTATGAACACAGTTTATTATTGTCTGAAATAAAATATTTTTATTTATTTTAATTTTATTTTTATTACGTAAAATGCTGGAAAAAAATACCCGAGTACGGAACCCTCTTTGTGCGAAGCTGACTCGCGTTTGAGCTGTTTTTTTTTTTAAATACTCGGACATTTCTAACCAATCAGTGTACATGAATCTAAATGAGAGCAAGTACATAAAAGCAGATGAGTATGATGATATTCGGTGTGAGTAATAAAGACTTATCCAAGTGTGTCAATAGTCATACACGAGTGCTAACTAGTGCTGCAGCGCTTTAACTAAACTGTCGTCTAATGGTTGTAAGTTGTACAGCGCTGTAAAGCTGCTGTGGGGTGTACAGACACACAATACCGCGCGGTCTACGGAGCGCGACGTATGATTCGCGCTGTATATGCAAAACTAGACTTTGGAATCCATTGTTAGATGGAATGGTTTTATAAAAAGGTATTAATATTAAACGGTACTATTTTAGTACCAAAATACAATCTTTTTAATAAGTAGACTTTTTTCTAAAGGTAAAGAGGTAGAGACCTAATTAAAAAAGATTATATTCTGATACTTAAATAGGGTCTCGGACTGTAGTAATAAAATGATGTGATGTTGTGTATAGCGGCAGGTTATGGGGTTAATTGATTTTATTAAAGAGAATTACATAAATATCATGACTTTTTTCCCTTCGGGTACGGATTCCATATCAATGAACAGTTCAAAGCACTGCCTTGCGCTGGGTCAAAAACGAGAGAAAAATTATCCTGTACTCCTGTACACACCTACAGTATACTAAGGTAGTTTCTTATACAAACCTGCTATTTAAAATTACGTGGTAAAACCAACCAACTACCTATCTGACATTTGTATCAGACAAAAGAAAAAAGGTGCTTCCCAAATTCTAAACCAGTCAATAAAATTATACAATAAACACAAACTTTGGCCAATAGACAATATAGAATGCCTCTGTTTGTGTAGTGTTTACATTTTATAGCACCTGCAATTTGGGCCCGTGACGACCGTCCAATTGGCTTAAACCGTTAATAACATATTTAACAAACACTATCATACTACCGAGACACGGAATTCTCAACCTTAGAACTATTATAATAGGTTTAGTAACGCTAGCAAAATATTTGTGTAACGCATCGTCAAAGGAGTACAATATTAGACAATATTCCAAAGTAGTCAACTTTACAATTTTGAATCGTATACAATAAAGAATAAAGAGATGGTTAGTGCATGGAGAAATTGGTAATTTCTACCGCCAAAGAGGATTTTTTGTCGTCAACATTATATTTGACCGTAACATTATTTATTTTTCGCTCTTGTGTTGCGCTTGCGCATCTGTAAAAGAGGTAGATCTTATTGTAATATTCTATCTATTGAGTTGTTATTCACAAACAATATGGAAAGAATATAGTACCTACTTAACTTATTTAAATAACTGAAAAAAATTAAACTCAGTAAGTATATTAACTTGTCTCTAACTGAATTTAAATATTCTAACTCTAGAATCTAATTACTCTAATTAAATCCTTTTTATTTAATTAAAAAACGAAACAAAGCAAATGCAGTCATTATATTTTCATATCATAAAAGTAATGCAAACATTAAAACTGGTAAACGCGTTGAAATCTTTGGAAGGCGCTACGGCGTAGCACTGTAAGATAGCAATAAATAGATAATAATCATTACCATTAATTTACTTTCTATTATTAGATAAATGTAATACCTATTGGATATATTATATACTATTGGATACTATTCTATTCTACTATCGCATTCTAGTATCGCATTAGGTCTGAGAGCCCAACGAAAAATACCGAGCTCTTTTGGCGTTTATTTTTCATCCATCGAAGTGTAGTGATGATAAATATATCCATCCAAGTTGATTAATGATACTTATAACCTAAAGCGCAACCTAGGAGCTCAGATTAGACCGACTAGACTAGGTAGGTGGTATACTAAGAATTTTGGTCTTGGTACACATAGGTATATACTGTGGCACCTACTGAGTCGGTTAACGGTCGAAATTCCTAATGATAATAATAATAATTAATCAAATAATTATTCAATATATAGATTACCCCATGATAACCCTCTAAAAAAAACTTACAAACGTTACCTCTTTATCTCTGTAACTACTGAACTGATTTTGAAAATTTTTTCACCAGTAAAAAGCTACATTACTCCCGAGTGACATAGACTATATTTTATTTAAAAAAAATAGAGACCCCTACGAACATTATGATATAAGCTACCCGTTTGAAGCCAAGGCGGGTTGCTAGTCTATCGATAAGTTACTTAGCAAAGTAGACGTTACTCTTTTTAACCCCCGACCCAAAAAGAGGGGTGTTATAAATTTGATGTGTGTATCTGTGTATCTGTCTGTGGCATCGTAGCTCCTAAACGAATGGACCGATTTTAATTTAGTTTTTTTTTATTTGAAAGGTGGCTTAATCGAGAGTGTTCTTAGCTATAATCGAAGAAAATCGGTTCAGCCGTTTGAAAGTTATCAGCTCTTTTCTAGTTTTCTTATAGAGGTTTTTGTGTCAGGGGTTTTTTAAATTTTAAGTTATGGACAAAAAATTTGATAAATAACTGTAACCCTGTCCTCGTACAGCTTAAGCTTGCGAAGTTACAGCAGAAGCAGAATGTTTACCGAGATATTTATAGCAACTTCTGAACAAAGACCTCATTGAAAAGAGAAAAAGGGAGCCGAAAGATATCCTTAACAAAAGGAGAAATGTTTTTTTAATAATACAGATTATTAATGATAGGTAATCGATATAGCCCGCAAGCCGCGCCGTCTGGCAGGCTGTAGTGCGTCTGTCGTGGCCCCCTTTTAGTAACGGTGGTCACCTGGAAGTGGGACAGCCAAGGCGGGTTTTTGCGAGCCGAAATGCTATGGAATGTAGATCTTGGAACCAAATCACTTCTGGTTTATTATACTAATGGGTTTTATATGAAACGTGATAACTTTAAATATTACTGTTGCTATGGATTTTATGATATCGGTTAATTAAAACTTGTTGCTTGCTTGTTAGCTGATTTTTAGGACACGTCTTGTGGATCGAATAATTTAGATTTCGTAGGTTGTATTTTACGCTTGTTCCCAATAGTTCAATTGATTAGTTCAACTGTTGCACTAGTAAGATTTTTTCCCACTAGTTTAACTCTTGAAAGGATTTAGATGCAGTTGAACTACTGGAAATAATAGTTGAACTAAGGTCTTGGTAGTCTAGTGAATTCACGGAAACTGATTTTTAGTCCTTAATCTTAGGGTAAACCGTACTTTTGATATGACTAATTTTTAATATAATATTTTTTCAAAATTTACATATTTAACGTTATTCTCCCTTTAGCCTTTTGAGCGATTAAGTGGCACTTGGAAGTTTTATTGGAATTATTCAGTGCTGAATACTGAGTTAGTGAAGCGAATCGAAGCGCGTTTTGAAAACCTCATAGTTTTAAATTGATGTTGAATGTAAAAATTATCACCATTACTTAAACTACCTAGTTTTCAATTTTAAAAGCTTTTCACCTCTTATTATATTAATTAATTATCACCACTATATTATGTTACAAAATCTAAGAATTCTGACCATAAAAGTACTACAATTGAGTACAATTGTAGTACATAGTACATATTTTGAATAAATAATTTGAGTGAAGCTCGTGCCCACGAGAGAATAAAGATCTATAATATTGTGGGTCAGTTTGAAAAACGATTTAGTTAATCTTTGTAAAGCTAACTTTCATTTTTATGTTCACAAAGTATTATATTATGCACATTAAAATATGTTTTTGGAAATACATGTATTTATTGAATACTTAAAATATTATGGTGATGATAAAATAACTTTCTCCTTTGGTTTTTTTTTCAGATTTTATGCATTCGTCATGCAAATTAAAAAGGAAAAATACCTACAAACCTACATACATAGACTACCAAAATCATAACCCTCCGTTTTGGCTTTGCCGCAGTCGGCTAAAAAGAAAATTAAGGACAGCTCTCAGGCATGCAGGTTTCTTCACGATGCTCTCCTTCACCGTTTAAGCGAGTGATATTTAATTGCTTAAAACCAAACCTACTCGTAACTCCGAAAAGTTAGAGTTGCCTAGGATTGAACCCCCGACTCCCCGACTAGGAGGCCGACATCTTAACCACTAGGACATTACCGCTGAATATCGCCACTTCCCAACTCCTTACTCCAGGCTGCTATCGAGAATTTCTTGAGAGAAAACCTCTTTCTTTACCTGACCTACGAACTTAGTACCTTGATCTAAGTACCTGGCCACCGAGCTCTTATAGCAATGATAGCAACTTGACATTGGTTGGTTCTACATTGCTGCTTCATAGAGTGATATCAAACTATTTTTTCATAGAAAACCTTCAATGGATAAAAAAGTAAACGTCAAATGATCTCGGCGGCTATCATTGCGCGGATCGGTTGGCAGGCAGGTCCTACTATATAGTTAACATGTAAGACTGATTATCAAGTAATTACATATTGTAAGCACCGTTGTACTAGTCCTATATATCATGGCCAGTAGCCCGTCATTACCAAGATGGATGGACTGCGAATCGGTTTCTTATGATATAGACTAGCGGTTGGGCCAAGGAGTAGAACATAGCGGCAATAAGTTTTTTAAGGAACAAATTATACCAAAAATCTATTTCTATATCCATAGACAGAAAAATTGCGTTTAAAATCTCCATAGGTATTCCCAACTAAGCAATATTTTTTTTTGTAGTGTAACCATTTTAGCCGTGTTTGGTGGCGTGCTCTTAGAAAGGCCCATGTCCAGCTGTGGACATAGGGCGTACAGGCTGATGGAATGGAATGGAATGGAACCATAAATTCACTGTTTTTGGATTTTCCCCTTTACTTGTGCTATGCTAGGTACCTAACTTTCATGATTGTAGGTCAACGGGAAGTACCCTATAGGTTTTGATTCTCTTAAATTCACGACAGACAGATAACGAAGAGATCCGATAAGCGTTCTTTTTTCTCTGGAGATACGAAAACCTAAAACTACGCAAGTATACCATTCCCGCTTGCTCTTATAACTCGTTCCACGCGGCATGTCTCATCGAATTCGGCGTCTAATGATCCAGTGTGACCCACTGGCACGGTTGAGAGAGCCGTCGCCATTTTCGCCTTTGTTCTGTCTACGAGCGTCTTAGTTACCTATCTAATTCCTATCTATTACATCCATACTGTTCTACCCTAAGATTAGAGCGTCTGTTTTACACTAGATGATTCATGTTTTTTAATCCCGTGGGAACTCTTTGATTTTCCGGGATAAAAAGGTGCCTATGTCAATTTCCGGGATGCAAGCTATTTCATATAAATTGGTTAAACATTAAGAGGGGTCTCTCCGTCACTCGCTTCATACAAACGTAGTTCCAAGTTCATTTGAATATTAAGCAACCAAAGTCCATGAAATTTTGCAGACATATTCTAGAAACTAATATCTATGTCTGTGGTTTTCCAGATTTCTGTTAAAATATTCGGTTTCAAAGTTACGCGGTCTTAAAAATTTACATACAAATCTTTGAACCCCTGTAATTTTAAAACTACATATTTTTAGGAAAATCTAAAATACCACACACACAGATATTAGTTTCTAGAATATGTCTGCAAAATTTCATGGACTTTGGTTGCTTAATATTCAAATGAAATTGGAACTACGATTGTATGAAGCGAGTGACGGAGAGAGCCCTGTTAACAGGTGAAGGAGACAGATAAGTACATGGGGATTGTTAAAAAAAGACTATCCATATCCATACTAATATTATAAAGCGAAAGTGTCTCTGTCTGTCTGCTAGCTTTTCACGGCCCAACATTTTAATCGATTTTGATGGGCACACAGTTAGCTTACGTACCGGGGACAGACATAGGCTACTTTTATCCCGGAAAACCAGTGTTCCCACGAGATTCTTAAAGGCCCATCTGATGAAACGATTTATATTTTTGGTACAGAGGTAGCTTACGGCCCGGAAATCGACTTCGGCAACATTTTATCCCGGAAAAGCAAAGTGTTCCCACGGGATATTTAAGTACCTAAATCCACGCGGACGAAGTCGCGGGCATCATCTAGTAAAGTATAAAAGTGTATCAAAGGTAGAAAACAAAAGTATGATATACGCCATATTGCGCAACCTCCATGCGTCATATTATAATAACGGTACTGTATTTTAAGATGGTTCTTTTTAAGAGGTATTGGGTACAAAGTAGCTGTTCTTCTATACCTACTTATAATAAAACTGTAACTGGACGATTTCTGTAATGATAATTTGTAAAATTTCAGTCGGAGGAAAGATTATTATCAATAAAGACCCCAAACCTTTTTTTTTTTTAATATTTGTCTGCAAGGGTGTCTGGCAGGAGGTTGCCACGACAGGCACGACAGTGAATGTCTGGCAATGCATGACGTGATTTCTAATACTATTCCGAAGAAGATATAAAAAAATTACACTTTATACTGTGATGTAAGATTTTTTGCACGTTTGTTACCTGTTATCTGCTAAAGCTACCATGATCCAAATTCCAAACTTCATAGTCGCGGATTGTTCCTCCCTGTGTCGGGGACTATACACAGATCAACTTTCGCTTTTTACCCCTTAGGGTTGAATTTTCAAAGGTACTTTCTAAGCGGATGTTAACGTCATACGAATATTGTTTATTTATTTATTTATATGGTAGCTGATAGCAAATATTATGCAGGTAAGTATGTGGAGAAAATGTCTAGGTGGAAGGTGTGAATTTCTTCTTAATTAATCTATGCAAAACCGTCAAAAGTGCCTTATAATGAAACTTAATAAGATCATAACTGTTTTGAGTAACACCTCGATAGCTGGATACGGCGGAAATCTGCGGAATTCGCGCCGTCATCACAAACTAATAGCATCAAGTATCAAGTCAAAGATGGCCGCCACCTTATTTGCATCTGTGTCTTTCCAGTCGTTCCTTGTTCTGACTAGCGACCCGCCCCGGCTTTGAATGGGTCTATGTAGATCGCCGAAAGTCGGCTTGATTTCTTCCGACATCGACATCTTGAATTATTATTATTATCGTCATAATAATAATAATTCAACAAATTAACGCAAAACAATATTAAACCATGCGTATATAAACCTTCCTCATGAACCACTCTATCTAATGATGAAAACCGCATTAAAATCCGTTGCGTAGTTTAAAAGATCTAAGCTTATTAATAGAGGGGCAGACGGCGGGAAATGAATTTGTTTTTAACCGACTCCAAAAAGAAGGAGGTTCTTAATTCGTCGGAATGATCACTCGAGAACCTTAGTAAACAGTAGATTTTTAACTAGGCATAGCATATTTTTAACCCCCGACCCAAAAAGAGGGGTGTTATAAGTTTGACGTGTGTATCTGTGTATCTGTGTATCTGTGTATCTGTCTGTGGCATCGTAGCGCCTAAACGAATGAACCGATTTTAATTTAGTTTTTTTTGTTTGAAAGGTGGCTTGATCGAGAGTGTTCTTAGCTATAATCTAAAAAAATTGGTTCAGCCGTTTAAGAGTTATCAGCTCTTTTCTAGTTTTCTTGTAGAAAAGAAGGTTAGATAACCGTTAGATTCTTAATATTATGTCAATAGACAAATGTCAAGCTGTCAAGATGGACGTAGCCTAAATACATAATTATTTATTTGAAAATGAAGTTTTGGAAAACTCAGATACTTTGGATCGTCGGGGGTGTTATAAATTTTTAATTTACACTTGTGTCACAGTGAGACCACTAAAAATTGAGAAAAAAAAATTACTTCAACAACCACAAACACTAAAACACACTAGGGTAGATAGTTTTTATCCCATCTATACTAATAAATAAAATTGGAGTGTCAGTCTGTAATTTCGAAATAACTACCTCATATTAAGCTCATATGGTTATTTGAACGATACTATAACTGAATCACACGTTCTTAAAATTTTTGTCTGTCTGTCTGTCTGTCTGTCTGTTTGAAAAGGCTAATCTTGGGAACGGCTGAACCGATTTGACGGGATTTTCACAGACAAGTAGAGAATTGACCAGGGAGTAACATAGGCTACTTTTTTAACCGACTTTCAAAAAGGGAGTTGTGTTTTTCTACCTATGTACACCGAAATCTCCGAAATTTCTGAACCGATTTGTGTCATTTCTTTTTTAATCGATAGAGGAACTTCGCGACATTGTTTCATAAAAAATTTGGAGTCCAACTCCTCAATCCTGATGCTGCAGGGGATCTGACCAATCCAAGCGGGCGAAGCTGCGGGCATCATAAAAAATAAATATTCTCCAGGATAAGGGATGAAAGCTTTTGTTGATTTTGCTTCATCATTCATTCAAATCTAAACTGATTTTGACAATTCTTTCTTTATTAGAAAGTGTGCACCAGATAGTTTGGACCAATCTTGGTGAAGATTTAATAATAGCTTAGGCACTTGGCCGGATTTTAAGTAGATTTTGGCACTCTGACCACTGTAAAGTAGAGCAACTGTAGTACTACAATGTTTTTTGTTCTATCAGAGCCTCTTTATTCAAGACTACAAGCCGAGTACAATTGGCGCGTAATTAGGGCCGCTATCAGCATAACATGAATGCGAGTGAGCGGTTTGAATAAACCTATGTTAAGAGGAAGCTACTACTTATTCATCATAAATAAAAATAAATAAAACCACAATAATCACAGACACTAAAAAATTAAAATTTTTTTATAGGAAATAATAACATGAGTATGAGTATGAGAGTTAATGTGGTCCTATAATCATATTCTTAAAGCTAATTAGCCGCAAGAACAATTTACTCTTCATAATTTTTGTATGCTCGTATGCTCCATGACATTCTCAAAGATATGTGACATCTGACAAATGTCTTCCATGTTCTTAACAGGGCTCTCTCCGTCACTTACTCCATACAATCGTAGCCCCAATTTCATTTGAATATTAAGCAAACAAAGTCCATGAAATTATGCAGACATATTCTAGAAACTATCTCTGCCTGTGGTGGTTTAGATTTTTCTAAAAATATGTAGTTTTAAAATTACAGGGGCTCAAAGATTTGTACTTATGTGAATTTTTAAGACTGCGTAACTTTAAAACCGAATATTTTAACGGAAATCTGGAAAACCACAGGCATCGATATTAGTTCCCGGAACGTTTCTACAAAATTCCGTTGAGTATGATTGGTTAGTATTCTACTACGTTTGTATGGAGCGAGTGACGGAGAGACCCCTCTTAAAGGTGTGTAAAGTCTACCAATTCGCACTTGACCAGTGGGGTGACTACGGCTTTACTCCTTTTCATTCTGAGAGGAGACCCGTGCTCAGTAGTGGGTTGATCATGATGATGAATGTACGGCGGATGAAAGCAGGGATAAAAGCTAGTCTTATATCAGTAAAGGTAGTTTCAGCTTGGCCTTAACCTCACGAATACCGTCCGCAACGGTACAGCGCGGCGACATCGAATCTATGCGCGATTCAGCCTACAACTGATTGTACCGACTGCCACGCCCACGCCACGTCTCCAACCTTACCTACCTCTACCTCTACTCTACTTCTACGTATGTACTTCACCGGTACCTCCTCACAGGTGTGTCATTCCTTTAAGAGGGCTCTCTCCGTCACTCGTTTCATACAAACGTAGTTCCAATTTCATTTGAATATTAAGCAACCAAAGTCCATGAAATGCAGACATATTCTAGAAACTAATATCTATGTCTGTGGTTTTCCAGATTTCTGTTAAAATATTCGGTTTCAAAGTTACGCGGTCTTAAAAATTTACATACAAATCTTTGAACCCCTGTAATTTTAAAATTACATATTTTTAGAAAAATCTGAAACACCACAGACACAGATATTAGTTTTTAGAATATGTCTGCATTTCATGGACTTTGGTTGCTTAATATTCAAATGAAATTGGAACTACGGTTGTATGAAACGAGTGACGGAGAGAGCCCTGTTAATCATAATAGACTAATTGCCTCATTTGTCAAGTGTTTCGCTTAATGCCTAACAATTATGAGGTTCCAATAATCAACAAAACAAAATGGTGTATTTTAATTTGGGTGGCTAGTTATATCATTTTGGTGGTTAGTTATATCATTTCGGTGGCATCAAAATTTTAAACACGTATTCTCATGAGTTTATTTGACATATTTTGATGGCGTTAAGTAAGAGCTTATACAATAACTAAAAGAACAATAAATCCTACAGAATAAATAATACAGAAGAAACTAATAAAAAGTCCACGGAAATTCAAGAAAAACAGCATTGTCGAAAGTGACCCATTAAAACACAACCGGGAATCCAAACTTCCACCCTAACCCACTTTTCTCTAGCTTTTTATGAAAAACATCGCGTAAGGAACTCTATGTTACGTAGAGTTCTTCATAATGTAGTTTTAGTTTCATGTATGTAATAGTCTATCTAAAATCTTAAGATTGATTCTTTTGCTAAATCCCCTCACTTTTAAAAGTTGGTAAAATTTTTAAGCGAAGTTGTTTTAAAATTAGTAGAGTGGTGCTACTATGGAGCGCGCTTGCCTAGAAGATGCCTATTCACAATTGAATTGAAGGTACCCATATTAAAAGTGGAGGGGAAAACTACTGCTGGTTTTCCATATCCGAGCGGTTTGAATTAGTTTTTATTTGAATTATTATAATAGTGAATTAGTTAGTAGTACTTAGTTATAGCTTTTGAATACGGAAACCTTATGTTAGAAGGTATATCTTATTAGACAATGCAAAAAGCATGAGGAAAAGTCATGAAAATGAATTCCATTCCACGTTATTTGTACTAATCTATTCATCAGTCAGCGCAAGCATTTCTCCAGCGGACAAATAAGCTCTGTATCATAAAGCGGGGACCTTGCCAGGGCCTCATGAGGATCCATAAAGAAAACCATTGGTGTCCCACTTACCAACTCACTTACAAACGTCATATACAGCTAGCTCAAACAAATATCGACTTTATTTTTATAGAGATAGATGTGTGGTACGGTGAAAGTAGTTTTTGTAGGTCTGTAGGCCTGTCGTTTTGTGCTTGTGTGCGTGAGACGTGTTTTTTATAGTTGTGTGCGTGTACGCATTGGAGATAGTATGCCGCAGAGGAGCTCAACTCGAAGAGAAATGCGCCGCTTTTAAATTTATTTTATTTAGTTTCACAATAGGTAAAAATTTAAAAAAAAAAATTTGTTAAATAGTTTGGAAATGGAAGACAAAAATGTTGAAACATTCTAATGGTCTGGATGAAAATTCATCAATTGAAAATTCTTTATTTGATCTAAATGTATTGGTCAAAAAAATATTTTTAAGAAAGCTGCAAAGAAATAATATATCTATTTTTAATGTAATCACATTGTGACGTATAAAATTCTTGGCAATTTAAATAATAATTTTGAATTGTAAAAACTAAATACCTATAATAGGCGGGTACAAATGGTACAATGTTACTAGTAATTTGAGTTATTACATTTTAGTATCAAAGCCCATTTAGCTTTATCTATTATTCATAATGCAATTACATATATCCGACTTATGCTATAATTACCTGTTGTTATAGAATTTTGATTAAAAATAATTAATAACAGTGTTTAATATAATTACTGCTTAATTTGATTAATGCACTTCGACGAACGATTAATTTTTATCTATTTAACCTTTATTATTTTAGTATAATTAGTTAGTAATTTACTATTTATCGACAACGTGGATTGTGATAGTCAATTATTGTAATAATTAGTTTAAGCAAATGTCACACGTTAACTGTACCCTCTACAATTTATAATTTGATGATAATTAATTTACAAGTTTAATAAAAAATGTTCCTCAAAAGAATAATATAACATTACATACTAGACTAGATGATGCCTGTGACTTAGACCGCTTGGATTTCAGTTCCCTAAAAATCCCATGAGAACTTTTTGATTTCCGGGATAAAAAGTAGCCTACCTATTCCCTTCCCCAGGATGCAAGCTATCTCTATACCATTGAATTCAACCAATACCTAACCAATACCAATGACCTAATATTAGTCTTCGAATAACATTTAAATGAAAAACATAAGTTGTGAATAAGTTGCACAAAATTTTTATCATTTTCTAAATCAGGGTACAGACAGTAGAGTTATGATAAAATTTCGCCAAAACATCACGAGATGCATAGCTTTCAGAGCGCAATACAAGTTTAGCGAACTGTAAAGAAAGAAAATTCTTGCTACGCGCGAAAAGCGGGCCGTAGCTTGCGCGTCCCGTAGCCAGTGGTGGTAAAATTTTGGTGGGAGTGAGTGGGGTGCGCCCGCGCCGCCAGTCGTCCTAAGCACGCGGCGCTCGCGCCCGCCATCCGGAGTGAAGTGAAGTGACGGACACAACCATACGCAAGGAACGAGAATTTAAAAAAAACAGAAAAAAAAAAACAGTGTACGTTCATCCCATTTCCACAAAAAATTCGGAGCAGAGAAAATGTTATTGGCATAAATAAAGTGACGTGAATGTGTGATGGAGTAAACAGTGAAACTGGACGACACGTTTTTTTTAATCTATCCGTTTTATATTTTAACTTCTCTTCTACCCACCCCCTCTTTTTTGTAAATATTCAAGAGAATATTTATTTTATATTTGTTGTTACTTATTTCGCATTTATGATCTTTTATTTTTGCCAATCACGTCCTTTTCTCTCTATTTTCTTACTAACATTTGTTTTTGTTTATAATTCAAAATACTAACCGCATGTTCTATAACTAATCTTGCTCAAAGATTAACTACTCTATGGTTTTATTAGTAGAATTGTATTAAAAAAACTATTGAGAATTCATTAGGTTTCTTTAGTCCGTGTAATAGAGTTCAAATATTTCATCAATGCAACGTTGACCTGAATTTCAGCAATAAATTGACCTGAAAAGGTTTGTGGACTGTAAAAAGTGACAGACGGACGAAAGACGAATATTTGTAAGCTTATTTATATAAGGGTTTTCTATTTACTTTGAACCTAGAAAAATAATTAGTGAAATTCTGTTTATATCCAAGTTCACGTATAGGTATTGCAAGTGAATAAGAATATAGTTACAAAACTGAAAGAGTAGAGTAGTCAATAAATAAAAAATATTTAAAGAAAAGAATAAAGAGTAGGTACATAAATCCAATGCAGTAAAGTTAGTAACAACAATGAGTAGTCGGTAGTAAATACGGGATTGTCTTTTCCCGTAAATCGTGAAGCTTGTTGGTTTTCGGTTGATAGCGCGAAGGTCGGCCGACAGGTTTTTTTACAGTTTTAACGGGCGTCCGCGCACTGGTGACACGAATTAAACTCTTTTGTTTTTATTACGTACAAATTTTCAAAATTAACAATGACTGGCCGTATAGAACTTAGATATAGCATTGTTTGATGACAGATTTTTTTGAGCTCTTTTGCTAATTTGAGCAGAACATTGGATTTTTTTGGAGATTATAGTTTTTTTAAATCATAAACGATTTTTTTAATTACCGGAAATAAAACTCTATAAGACATGTTAAACTAATAATGTTAATTGATTTATTGCATATTTAGGTCACATTGCGTAAATTAAATTCATGTTGCGTAAATTAAATAAATTAAATTATTGCTAATTTTTTTACACTTTGGCAAAAATCTTAATATCTTTTAAATAATTAACTAATTAAACTAACACTTTTATCTGGTAATTACTTTGACCTACTTTTAAATATTCTCTTAAAAAAATTAACAATTTTTTGTATATTAAAACGTCTCTACTAATTTTTATTTTCTAAATTAATAATTAACACTCATGAATTGACGTATTAATAAATTATTTATTATTATTTATCACCTATCGGGATAAAAAATCCATTGAGTCAGACTTATTGAATATTTAAAATTTCTCCAAAAAAATTGTTTTCTAGGTAAGTTTGATAGAAAATCTAGAAGTTTTGAAAATGTAGTAACCTAACCTGTTTTCTAACTCTAACTTGGAGCTACAAAATCCAAGATCTTGAACTAAAAAAAACTTAAAAATAACAAAGTGTACAGTAAAATCTCTTGTTCTAGTCTTTCTTCTTCTAACGGGCGACACGTGCCTCAATCGGGACTCGAAGCGACTGACTCTGAACGTTCAGAAGTGGACACAGTGTATAATGTTGTTTTGGATTTGACACGCTCGCGACCGCTACCTACCATCTTGTACAAAAATTTCAGGTAAGTTCAACTATTATATTATGTAAAACTATTACCTAAGAAAAGTGAACTGTAATATTATCTACATTTATTAGGGTCCTTTAACTTATGATATAGGTTCTTTACACTCATAATAAGTTACAATCCTTTTTAATATATGAAACATAAAAAATGTTTCTTCATATGACCGTTTTAGACATTGAATCTATCCAACCAATGTGCCCCAAACCAGTTTCATTAGAAAGGTAATAATGCGAAGATTGTTTTAGACCAATAAAAATGCATTCGACAATTTTTTTAGCGTTGTGACACACGTTGGGTATATGCTAGTGGCCTATAATGTAGTACATACTATGCATAAGCGGGTTTATGCCAAACAAAAAATTTGTGGGCGAAAATTGGCATTGCAACGCTCGACTTGAAGTGGCCATGGAGAGCACTCTTAAAACATTACAGTAATAAACCGCTCAACTCGTACCTATATAGACAAACCTGGAATACCATTGCGCGAGTGACTATGAAGAGCACTCTTAACACTCTACACCACTCCTCTCATTCATTAGTTATAACTTATAGTATATACGTATACAGTGAATGAATGAATGAATGAATAATCATATTTATAGACATATCAAGGTAAACCGTTGCCCGAGTGACCCTTAGCGCGATAATTTTCGGATATTTCGCACAAACGGTAGTAAAATTATATTCATTGTGAATGTTATGGAACCATCTCTATTTCAAACCAAATTTTGCAGAAAATTCGTGCAAAAATAAACTATGAAATAAAATACAAAATTGCGTACATCTGCTTTTTAAGGAAAACTTTATTTTGTAAAAAATATCAATTAATCTGCCTAAAAATTAACGTAAGTAATAACCATTTTTGTTTTGTGTTAGTCACCCATCATGCGTTTCGCTCTTGAATATTATGTCCCACCTGTAAAATGTTGATTGCAGCTTGATCTTTCGCTTGACTTGAAGCGACCATGTAGAGCACTCTTAACATACTACAGTAATGAACAATAATACATTTATTAGTTATACTTAGTTACATATATATGTAAAATGTTAATTGCAGCTTGATCTTTCGCTTGACTTGAAGCGACCATGTAGAGCACTCTTAACATACTACAGTAATGTATAGTAATACATTTATTACTTACACGTATAAGTATATCATTCTAAGTTATTATCATATTTATAATCATATATAGCTTTATCTTTCGCTTGACTTGCATGCATTTTGCATGCCACTCCGTGGCAGATTGTAGTCACTACCCATAAGCATAACATCTATTGCACTCTTAATCTATGCAAATAAATGAAATGACATTGGAGAGCACTCTTAACACACTGCAGTATTGAACCGCTCTTCTCGTTTATTAGTTATACGTAGCTATATCATTCTAAGTTATTATCGTATTTATGGTCATATTTATAGTCATATCTAGGTAATACCGTTGCTCGAGTGACCCTGAGCGCTTTAATTTTCGGATATTTCGCGCAAACGGTTGTTGACCGAACTAGCGAACGCGGGTTGTGGGTGAGTGACCTAAGGTGGAATAAATTTTTTGCGTACCTATTACAAAACCAGTCAGGATTAGTTGAATTAATTAGATAACAGACACTTGTTATACTTACTTGCGCGAATAAATAGCTGATAATAGTTCTAGTTTATTCAGGGCGTTCGTTTCGTTGAGTCCATTTCTTGACTACGTTGTAATATAAACATCGAGTATATATTGTATACTAGTTGACCCGCCCCGGCTTCGCACGGGGAGCCTAACTATTCCATAGATAAAATATGGGTATGAAAGTGTACCTAATAGAATCTACCTACTTATATACAGTCCTCGTGAAATGTTCTGAATACAATGAAACCCGTATTGAATTGCACAGAAATTTAGACGCATACCAATTTCTTTTACTGGAATCAAACCTGTCGCTAATAAGAAAGAAATGAAAATGATTGTATGTTATATTGTGCTATGTATTATGGGTGACTAGTTATAACAAGCGCGCGCTCCGGGCGCCTGTTATATTATTTCCCAAGAATTATTCTGTGCCCAAGGGTTTAGTTATAACAGGCGCCCCAATACATATATTTTTGGTAACGTAACGCGTATCAGCAAAGGTCGCAGATGACACACGGACCTTCAAGCCCCTCCCGATCTCCCATTATAAGGCTGACTCAGACGAACGGCCCGCGATGAAGCAACGCAGTAGGCGGCACACGGAAGGCTTGCGTCTGATGTGACATAATTCATTAGCGATGGGATTTGGTGAAATCAATGATGTCGAAACCACCCCTTAATTTGTTCTGTGAGTGAAATTGTTACTTTTCTTCACAGTGATTTCATAGGTGATTTTTCACGGAAAGTGATATTACAATTTTCGCACTTACAATCATTTGCTACTTTGACTACAATCATATTATGATCAAAACCAATTTAATAGATTTTTAAACTTGTGAAGGCAAGTCCAAAATTGATTGCGGAATTTTGTTATAAAAGATCATACCAATTCCCACAAATTAGTTCCGAAATATTTAGTTTCGAAGTTCTAAATAATATTACTCATACTATATTTATATTAGTACTTGAAGGACTAATACATACCAGTAGGTATCAGTGCCAGTAGGTATTTGTTTTACTTTTTACAGGGGTTTTTGTGTCGGTCATTTATTTAAATTTGATAATATTTCGCACATTTCGCATATTGCTTGCGGTACCTACCATATCATACCATATACAGAACATCTTTACCTACTTTATTATGTAGGTACGTTCTTAATAAAATATAATAATAAATTACTGTTTCTCTTTCCTAGCCCGGGCAGACAACCTGTAATGCCTCTCCGGGCATATTATGTTATAAATAAATAAAATAAAAATAAATAAAACAAAAATAAATTATGAACAGTGATCCCGTAGTCACGAGGTGACCGATATTTTATGCAAGTGAGATATGCGCTCCGAAATGTATTCTGACGGATTCTGGGTCGGTTCAACGGATTATGATAATTTGATGAAACGGCACCGGCCGCCGCCGCTCGCGCACTAATAACACGGGAAATTATAGGCTTCAAGGTGTTTATTTTGTGCTTGATATTACCTACTTGGTATAAAAATGCCAATTAGTGCACGTCTTGAAATATGGAGTAGGTATTGAACAGTTGTTCCTTTCAAAAATTGGTATTTATAAATAAAATATAAGTTTATTTCAAGTTAAAAAAAACTCTAACGGAATTATGTTAATAATAAATATATGAAAATGTGACTGACTGACTGACTGATCTATCCACGCTCAGCTCAAACTACTGGACGGATCGGGCTTAATAGGGCTGAATGGATGCTTCTTTAGCGGATCTACATCATAATAGCTAAGTATAATATGCATGTCAAATTTCAGCCTGATCCGTCCAATAGTTTGAGCTGTGCGTTGATAGAACAGTCAATCAGTCAGTCACCGTTTCCTATTATATTATAATACTAACTTATTCCTGTGATTTCGTCCACATGGACCACACAAATTTTAAACCGCCATTTTACCCTCTTGGGAGTTAAATTTTCAAAAATCTTTTCTTAGTGAATGTTTACGTCATAATAGCTATCTGCATGCCCAACCTGATCCATACAGCATTTTTTTTTATTTTATTTACACCAGCGACTTCCATACAAATATTATTACAAAATGTACAAATTCATTGCAGTATATAGTTTGAGCTGTGCATTGACAGATCACTCAGTCAGTCAGCCAGTCAGTTTTTCCTTTCTTATAGATTTACATCAAAACTGCGCATCTCGCTTTCAAGATACAAAATTATGGAATATATAGAACTAGGGCACAACTTAAATATGGAAAATCTCAACTTCATTTACACGCTAAATCGCTATAAACTGATTCAAAACTCATTTAAATAAACTCACTAACTACACGTCTAATTAAAATAAACGGGCTGATGAATGTAATTATTTAATTTGCTGCCTCTCCTATAACTATCATTTTAATCATTTGCATTTTGTATTTGAATTATTCATTAGTTAAACCTTATATTTCAGAAACGTTTAAGGCATGGTTGCCTATATACAGAGTATACCATTCAAAAAATAAACACAGTGCTAAATTACAATTTTACAAATTAAAAACACTCCCGACAAGTGATGCTTACAGTAACTAGAAAAGAGCTGATAACTTTCAAACGGCTGAACCGATTTTCTTGGATTATAGCTAAGACCACTCTCGATCAAGCCACCTTTCAAACAAAAAAAAAAAAACTAAATTAAAATCGGTTCATTAGTTTAGGAGCTACGATGCCACAGACAGATACACAGATACACACGTCAAACTTATAACATCCCTCTTTTTGGGTCGGGGGTTGAAAATACAAAAGAACTGAATTGACACGATTGTAATAAGCTAATCGCTGAGAGTTCTTCATAATGCATAATGTTCTCAAATAATATGTATGGAGTCTGTCAAGTTGATCATGATGAATTCAACACCTATCTTATTTGATTGTTGATTTAGTTATAACTTCTTGAACAACCAAGATAGCAATAGGTACGTACCTATCAAAATAAATCAATAGAAAAGGTGACTGACTGACTGACTGGTCTATCAACGCAGAGCTTAAACTACTGGACGGGTCGAGCTAAAATTTGGCTTGCAGATAATTATTATGACGTAGACTAAGAAAGGATTTTTAAAAATTCAACTCCTAAGGGGGTAAATAGGGGCTTAAAATTTTTGCAGTCCACGCGGATGAAGGCGCGTGTATATAAATAGAAGGAAAAGCTGACTGACTAACTGATCTATCAATCAATGTACAGCTCAAACTACTGGACGAATCGGGCTGTTTAGCATGCAGATAGCTATTATGACATACTCGTCGATTTTTAAAATTTTACTCCCTAGGGGGATAAATAGGGGTTTGTATTGTGTGTTCCTCGCTCCCCCGGCGATGCTCGCCAGTGAAACCGCACTTGACATTAGTCGCGACTCGCATGGTCATTGCCGCCGGAGTGAAAGTCGCGTATGTGTGTCACTGTGGTCTAGGCTTGCATTTACCACCACACCACCACACTATAGATGGCGCACTAGGTTGACAACGCGTTTTTTTTTTTAAATCTTTAATTTAAGGGGTCCTTTCGGAACATGCCACTCCGTAAGGCATCTACATTTACTTAATTACCTACTTTCGTAAGGCCTTCTTGTATAACCGTAACAGAGTCTTAGCCTCATCCGACAGAGATTGGGTTAGGGTGCCGTTACAGCCGCCAATCTGGCGAAGCATGGGGCATAGTGTAAATACCTCCCCATCCCTCTACCTCGTTACAAACCACAGATACAAACACATTCCACTAATAAATGGTGTACGTACGTCAGGTACTTGTTATTATAAGAAGAAGGTATTCCTTCTGTCTCCTTCACTGTTTTACTACGCGACTGCCCAAAAAAGGGGGTATACGTTGTCGGGGTTCATGTATGTATGTGAGTTTCTTTATTTGTATATATAAAACGAAAAGCTGACGGAACGGAGTCGTATGTAAGGTAGTTGTAATATGATGAATCAAAGAGACGCGTCACAACATGAAAGCGTATAGTCAACACAAGAGCTAGTCGCCTAGGTCTAGCAGTGACATACTAGCGCAGTACTGCGCAACTTTCACTTGCGAGCCGGAGCCCCGAGCCATGCGCCGGCGCACGGCAATGACCATGCATGCGTGCCATACATTCAAATGTAGTACGCGAAATATATTCCAAGTCTGCTTGTCTCATTTTACACTACCTACCTCTACCTTTTTCGACTATCTCCCTGGCGCAGTGGTGAGCGATGTGTTTCTTATTAGTGGGAGCTCGCGGATTCGATTCGCAGCAGATGAGATTAGGAATTTTTCCCTCCGTCTAGTAGTTCGAGCTGTGCGTTAATATTACAGTCAGTTAGTCAGTCACCTTTTATATATTTAGACTAGCTTATGCCCAATAGTCAGTCAACAATACAACAGTCAGTCAGTCAGTCAGTCAGTCACCTTTTATATATTTAGACTAGCTTATGCCCAATAGTCAGTCAACAATACAACAGTCAGTCAGTCAGTCAGTCACCTTTTATATATTTAGACTAGCTTATGCCCAATAGTCAGTCAACAATACAACAGTCAGTCAGTCAGTCAGTCACCTTTTATATATTTAGACTAGCTTATGCCCAATAGTCAGTCAACAATACAACAGTCAGTCAGTCAGTCAGTCACCTTTTATATATTTAGACTAGCTTATGCCCGCGACTTCATCTGCGTGGACTACACAAGACAAGACTTTAGGTAGGTAATTAGGTATACTATCCCACACCGGGCTAGCGCGGGAGTCCGCTGATAGACAGATGAACGGACAGCAGAGGCTTAGTAATAAGGTCCACGGGTCCTTCCGGTATCTACGGAACCCTAAAAATCGTGAAAAACCAAACTTTAAGATGTAGCGCCCGGCCAAGCTCCACCTAAAATAAAATATATAATATGAATATTAGGCTATTATGACGTAGGCGCCTAGATCTTAGCTTCACAACTAGAAAAACAATTGAATTCTAAGTACTAGTTTCATAAGAGTAACTAAAATTGGAATTCCCGATAACCCATTAGCATTGGCGCATTAGCCAAGGCGTTGGTCAATCTGAGATGAATCATTTGCTTGTCGCAACCGACCAGACATCTCAATTCTCAGCCACGACAAGGCTGCTGGAAGGCTGTTCAATAATACGCCTAATTTATGTAAATATACTAATGAGTGACTAAGTCTATGCTACTTGACATTTTTTTAATTTATTTTTGTTTGGGAGGGTCTGTTCACGGATTCAACATGGGAGCAAAACCATTCGCTATAACCTACGATTCTGTGGCTATTAGCTCGTACTGTGGTCTGGGCTCCTTTTTTAACAAGCAACTTTTTTTTAATTTTGGTTTTTAAAACCTGTGGAAACTTTTAGATTTTCCATGATGAATAGTAGCCTATGTCCATCTCCGGAAGGGGAAATATTTTTTACATCTTAATTTTTTTAATGTGATGTAACCACAAATTCACAATTTTCAGATTTTTTCCTATACTTGTGCTAAAAGACCTACCGCTACTGCTTTTCATGATTCTATGTCAACGGGAAGTACCCTGTAGGTTTTCCTGACTGACACGGCAGACAGACCGACAGACGCACAGACAGACAGACAACGAAGTGGTCCTAAAAGGGTTCCGTTTTTCCTTTTGAGGTACGGAACCCTAAAAAAACCGCTTGCTCAGTATTTAGTTGGAAATGAATGCTCAAGTTTATCAGGTAGTCGATCAGGGATTTGGCGTGCGGTGTGGTGCGGTGTAGTTATTCAGTCGCGCTCGTACGTAGGTATGTGTAGGTATTCGGTCGTCACAGCGCATCAATGCGCCGCACGCAACGCGTTCAGTGGCCAGGCGGTGAAAGCGATCAGCTGACACTAACCTTTCGCCTCGGAGCTGTCCGTCTGTACGCCACACTGTATAGTACACGGGTCCTACCGCGGTAATTTGACAGCTACAGTGTGACAATCGCAAGCAACCTGATTGGTTGACGTTAGCTCCCAATTGGCATTGTTGCACCAAGAATCTATACTAATAAATAAAATTGGAGTGTCTGTCTGTAATTTCGAAATAACTACCGCATATTAAGGTCATATGGTTATTTGAACGATACTATAACCGAATCACACTTTTTAAAATTTTTGTCTGTCTGTCTGTCTGTCTGTCTGTCTGTTTGAAAAGGCTAATCTTGGGAACGGCTGAACCGATTTTGACGGGATTTTCACAGACAAGTAGAGAATTGACGAGGGAGTAACATAGGCTACTTTTTTAACCGACTTTCAAAAAGGGAGTTGTGTTTTTCTACCTATGTACACCGAAATCTCCGAGATTTCTGAACCGATTTGCGTCATTTCTTTTTTAATCGATAGAGGAACTTTGCGACATTGTTTCATAAAAAATTTGGAGTCTAACTCCTCAATCCTGATTCCTGGCGAAGCTGCGGGCATCAGCTAGTATACCATAAATTCAGCCAATCCAGCTAAAAGACTTTTCATTAGTATCATGATTTAATACGGTATTTGCCTATGTCAAAAATATTTCTCTGTGATTATTAAATAGAGGGTTTCCAAAATACGTAAAATCTACGTCCTTTGTTAGTTTTAAGTGTAATATGATGTCACATGCCACTCATGCCAGTATTTCATAGAAGCTCACATACTAAGCGCGTGTTTTGACGTTTGATAAAAAGATGCTGATTTGACTAGTTGTCAAATACCTACTGGATTGTCAGTTCGCGATAACGTATAGGCCACATAGGTCGCATATAGTGGTATCTCACGCATTTCAGCGTTTCAAGCTACCTACTTGTTTACTTTTTAAGAAAACTAAGGAAAACTAAACTCACGGTGCAAGAATATTGATGTGTGATATCAAATCGATATTGTGCGGTTAAAGATCTCTTTCAAGTTATCAAATATTTACTTTCTAAATATATATTGTGTAGTGACACCATTTTGTGGTCCTTTTTAGTATCTGAATTCGAGATGCTAATACCTTCACAATACCAAATATAATTAAAATATCTACAAATAAGTACTTTGACCCAGTTCCTGCTTAAAATATACCATATAAACATACAGCTTATAATAGATTTAGAGATCAATGTCAATACCACTAAATGGTAGCGCAGTATCAAGTTCTATAATCGCAAATTAATCCCAATCAAAATCATACTTTAAACACTTTGACATAGCGTTCAAATTTGATTGAGTCAATTTCTCGCAATCTTTCACGGTGCACTGTCAAGTTTTCCGACCGTCAAAATCCGTCAGTGAAAATTGCACTCTATGCACTTGACACAAATCTTAAATTGCATGGACAACCGCGTTAATTCTAAGCATTATTCTCAAGTTTTCCGTGGACTAAAACTTCAAACTAAATTGCACTTTACGTCTTTGATATAGAACTTAAATTAGACGTAGTGGTATTTGAGTAATTTTATAGTGGTGTCAAGCAGTGACGAGGCAAGAGAAAGCCGTCTCAGATCCGTTTGAGCGGTCTACAGACCTACAGAGACTAGTATTGTATATATGCATATTATAAACTCACTTGTAGAGGAAAACTGGTGCAAAAAATATGTTGTTTGGAAGTTTTTAAGGAAAACTTACGCATGGAGAAAGTTTTCGGATTACGTTCCAGTAGTGATATAAATCTGATATCATTTTATTTATCCTAAGTGAAACTAGTTTGCGTGATAGCACAAAATTATTTGTTTAATATAAGTTAATAGACGATAACTATAACTTTATCTATAAATAAATAGATGAGGCCCGCAACATCGGCCAGGTGGAATTAAGTTTTGAAATCCCGTGGAAACCCTTGCACTTTCCTAGAGAAAAAGTAGCCTGTGTCCACCCCATTCAACCCCTAAGGGGTAACTCCTTAGGGGATGAATTTTAAAAAAAATTATCAATAGCTATCTGCATACCAAACAGCCCGATCCGTCCAGTAGTTTGAGCAGTGCATTGATAGATCAGTCAGTCAGATTTTCCGTTTTAATCTCCGGCCCAAAAAGAGGGATGTTATAAGTTTGACGTGCATATCTGTGTACCTATCTATCTGTGGCATCGTAGCTCCTAAACTAATGAACCGATTTTAATGTAGTTTTTTTTTGTTTGAAAGGTGGCTTGATCGAGAGTGTTTTTAGCTATAATCCAAGAAAATTGGTTCAGCCGTTTGAAAGTTATCAGCTCTTTTCTAGTTACTGTAACCTTCACTTTTCGGGGGTGTTATAATTTACACTTTCTATTCAACAATACTAAATTATAGAATGAAATTAGGGAAGCAATAATATTACAGTGCAATGAATCCCACTATGAAATTTTGTTATTGAAGTCGAGAAAAAAATACTAATATTGATAAATACGCTATATATACAAAGTTGGAGCGCGTTGAATTCTAATGTATGGATGTCGCGTCATCTTATACTTTGACCGATATTTGATATAACTACAGAGATTATTTAGTAATTAATTCTTAGTTATTCTTTATACATAGTAATAAATATAAATGATTGACTTATTTTCATATTATTGATCTCAATTCACATTTTTTCACCATACATGATCGATAAACCTATATATACCTCCATGACTTCAAAAAAAACAATAATGTGCGAGTCGGATCACTAACGAAGTGTTCCGTACCATCCCAGAAGAAACAACACTTTTTAATTATCTTTGTGATGTAACCACAAATTCATGGTTTTCGAATTTTTTCCTTTACTTGGGAAATTGCTATCTGCCAAATGATGCTAGGTCAACGGGACCTTGACGGGTAACGACTGATAGATAAACAGACAACGAAGTACTCCTATAAGGAATCCTTTTTCTTTTGAGGTACGGGTCCCTAAAAAGAAAGAGGAGCACATGTCAATAGCAAACAATAAGGTTCTTTGCAACACATGTTACCAAAAATACACTCTTTCCCATCGCGTGAGACTTTCTCTCTTACAAGGAGCCGACAGATGTCCCCCAACCCTTCAATCAGTCAATATTTGAATTCAATTTTGGAAAAAAGAACATGTGTGCATTGTGGGAATGTTGGTACCGAGGTTGTACTATATTTTACTACCTGCGGAATTATTTTGGCGCCTTAAAGAAAGGGACACCTACATAATATGTAACTTGTTTTACTATTGAATAATGATCCATATCCATCCATCCATACTTAATATACTTAATATTATTATAAATGGGAAAGTGTTTGTCTATCTGTCTGTCTGCTAGCTTTTTGCAACTCAATAGTATAACCAATTTTGATGAAAATTAGGTACAGAGTTAGCTTACATCCCAGGCTACTTTTTATCCCGGAAAATCAAAATTCCCATGAGATTTTTAAAAATCTAAATTCATGCAGACGAAGTTGCGGACATCAGCTAGTAAGTGATAAATAATTTATTACCGCATCTTAGATCTTACCGTATCACCGCATCAGTCAAAATATTTTCATTGTGAATAGACCTCACATCTGGAAGACGACCCTAAGATTAATAGCTTCAACAATACCATAATAGTTAATGGTTCGCCATATTTATTACAGCAGATTATCAATTTCCTTCCCAAAGGTTTTTAGACAGTTTTTATATAGTTTTATAGAAGTTACTAAAAATTCTTCTTTGTTTTAGAAAGTAATTTAATACTATAAATATTTTTTGAAAAATTTAAAAAACCTGACACCTATTTTTACGAAGATAGTAATTTATGGGAAGTAAGGATGACAACAATTCAAATCAAATGTCAATAATCCAAATCAAATAAATCAACAAACTAACACTTTCGCATTTATAATATGAGTAATTCAATTCAATTCGATATCACTCGGGGATAATTGACAAAAAAACTCTATGACAGAATATTTTACCGTCATCGCGCACCGGCGCACTATAGAGCACGAGTCTCCTCTCAGAATGAGATTCACCCACCTTTGAGAACAATATGAAGAACTCTCAGGCATGCAGGTTTCCTCACGATGTTTTCCTTCACCGTTAAAGCAACTGATACTTACCTAATTGCTTATAACTTAAAATTTAAAAAACCCCCGACACAAAAATCGCTATAAGAAAACTAGAAAAGAGCTGATAACTTTCAAACGGCTGAACCGATTTTCTTCGAGTATAGGTAGCTAAGAACACTCGCGATCAAGCCTCCTTTCAAACAAAAAAACTAAATTAAAATCAGTTCATCCGTTTAGGAGCTACGATGCCACAGACAGATACACAGATACACACGTCAAACTTATAACACCCCTCTTTTTGGGTCGGGGGTTAAAAATGTACATAACTCCGAAAGTTAGAGGTGCGTGCCTGGGATCGAACCTCCGAAGTCTTTATTTTCAAGTAACAGACTATAAAAGTTTATTTACATTCTTCAAATCATTCGAATAAATTGTTCACTTACTCAAAGCTACTATAACCTATTTTTACCCTATCACAATGCCCCATTAACCCATACAGAGGCGTAAGGTTACACCTGAACACGTGGTCCATTCTCCTCGTCTCCCCGCTTATTAGAACGATTTCCTGTCAATCCGGATGTGTGCATACCTACCTACTCGGATGCAGCGTGCCTTGGGAACTAGGTAATGACGGGGTTGGAAAGGGTTGGAACTTTTTCTGATGTTAGTGACCGATTTAAACGTCCTTAGGGTTACGAATCTCCAGAAAAAAAGGAACATTTAGGGCGATTACGCACTGCGTAAAAAAATCTTTCCTTAGAATTCTAATTATAATAACTATCTGCATCCCAAATTTCAGTCCAATCCGTCCAGAAGTTTGAGCTGTGCGTTGATATATAGTAGTAGTAAATTAGTCAGTCAGTCAGCTTTTCCATTTATATATTCAACTAGCTGTTGCTCGCGACTTTGCCCGCTTCCCGCGGGAACTGTACTTTCCCGCTAGTTTTTCAATAAAATTCTTTCATATACTTAAACCTCGTCCTAACAATTACAAACACAATAAAAAAAGAATCATCCAATTTGGTCCAGTCGTTCTGAAGTTATGGCACATTATGGCGTGACCAAGGGAAATAGGGGTTTATTTTTAACCGACTTCCAAAAACGAGATGGTTCTTATATATAATATAATCACTATAAATAAATCATTATAGTGCTGGTTGCGAATGTCAATGACTCCACGCAAAAGGAAATATACAAACCTTGACTTTGAGTTACGTAACTCATTCATACGACCGCGAGCGCCGCTACCAAGGCCTTTATGAGACGAGCATTCACACCGAGATATACATACATACTACTTCTGTTATATATGCAGTGCGAATCCATACATTCATACTAATCCATACTCCAAATCTAAAATCTAAATGCATAAAATGAAAAAGTGACTGACTGAAAGATTTCATGATCTTGAGACATCTTATAACTACGAACTTGGATGGATCAGGCTGTTTGGAATGCAGATAGAATTATTATGATGTAGACATCAGCTAAGAAAGGATTTTTGAAAATTCAGCCCTTAAAGGGGTAAAAGGGGGGGTCAAAAATCACTCAAAAATCTTAGCGGGCGTCAACGTCATAATAACTATCTCTATGCCAAATTTCAGCCCGATCCGTCCAGTTAGATGAGTCAGTCAGTTTTCCCTTTTATTTATATTTAAAACTTATACCTAGGTCTGTTTGTTTCTGTTATAAATTGATCCTGAAGGCATGGTAGGTCCCGCATGGAGGCTCGCCGGTAGAAAGGGACAGCGCTAGGCGCGCGAGCGGGACGGCTGCGGGCAACGTCCTGATTTGTCAATAAACTTGACCTACATCCCATTGAGGGCCAGCCGAGCAGGAATCTCGAGTAAAGCCGCGTCTACACTTAGCTAGAGAAATTTTTACATAAATTACTAGGAAAAAGGAGTGTAGGTATTTGTTTTCATATTGAGTTTCTTTATTCCAACGTAACTCCTAAATGCCTGAATATATGTATAAGTATCATTAGAAGAATCCTTTAAGCTTCCATAATTCAGAGTGCCACTGGCTATAATTTTTTTTTTATATTTTTACTGTGGTTTTTAATTTTCGTTTTTTTTTTTGTAAAATAGAATATAAAGTGAATTTTGTGTAGGTATTGGGGTATATTTAGTAAATTTTAGGACTATTTAAAAAAATTATAATCCTACATCTCATAGACTAATAATATCGATATATATATCGTATATATAAATATAAGAGCTCTACATCGACCGGTCAGTATTAGAATTTTTTTATTACCTACTCGTAATTTAAGTTGGGTTCTTATGTTGAAACTTGAAATCTACAGCACTTTGACTTTGCTTAGACTTAAGTTTCAGCTAAAATGAGACATATTTATGCCAGCGGTATAACGCTGTCTCGTATCTTAACAGTATCTTAAGTATGAGCAAGGTCAAAATCCGCTTTATAGATCTCAGCCTTAGTTCCTGACATAGTCTTCCATATTTACTAAAATGAGCTTTGTCGAAAAAAAATCACGTAGGAAAAATTAGGAAAAACTACCGTACAAATTACTCACAATCTAATTTGCAGTGTAAACACGTCTGAGCATGTGTCGGTGTGACCCTGACTTTACCCGAGGTCCTTGTCCGGTTATAATGGAGCAACTAAACCAAAGAAATTGTGGACTTTTTATTCTTTTTAGGGTTCCGTACCTCAAAAGGAAAAACGGAACCCTTATAGGATCACTTTGTTGTCTGTCTGTCTGTCAAGAAACCTAGTACTTTGCCGTTGTCCTAGAATCATGTTTTTTTTTCTATTTTTCATCATTTTCGGAGAGTTCCTTTGCCTTTTTATCATTATGGGAACTAATGTTATACTTAACAGTTTATTTGTGAATCTTTTTTACGCATTTCTTACCTAGCAAACGATTGTTATGACCTTTTTTGGAAATAAACATGTAGGTATGGCAATTACTCGTTGGTGTAACCATGACTTTACCCGAGGTCCTTGTCCGGTTATAACGGAGCATGACGCGCTTCCCTGGCCACGCGGGAATCGTGGACTTTTTTCTCCTTTTTCTATCTTTTTATCTTTTTTCGGAGAGTTCCTTCGCCTTTTTATTATTATGAGAACTTGTGTTAAGTATAATTGTTGCTAAGAAGTTGCTGTTAAATAAATTGGAATATCTAGGCATCCACGGAGATCTTCTGAGGTGGGTAAAATCGTATCTGACTAATCGTTCTCAAGCTGTAGTGGTTGGTGGCTGTAGATCAGATTTCTGTGAGATCCCCTCTGGAGTCCCACAAGGCTCGCATTTGGGTCCGTTATTCTATAACATATATTTGTATGACATTGATAAATGTTTTTTTTATTCGAGGTTTTTAATGTATGCTGACGATACCAAAATATACTTAGGAATTAACAGTGAAGATGATTGTGAGAAGTTACAGAGTGACCTTAATAGACTTTCTCGCTATTACAAAGAAAATAGAATACAAGTTAATATAAGTAAATGTCAGCACATCAGTTTTACAAGAAACAAAAATCCTATACAATTTAATTATACTATTGACGGCCAAACTATCCCCAAAATTGATAAGGTCCGCGATTTGGGAGTTATACTCGACAATAAAATGTCATTCAATCCTCATATTGAAACAATCACTAACAAAGCTTTTTCTATGCTTGGCTTTGTTTTAAGAACTTGTAAACCCTTCAAGAAAATTAGGACACTTAAGATTATTTATTCTGCATACGTGCGGAGCAACTTAGAATATTGTAGTAGCATTTGGTCACCTATCTACATAAAGCCTATAGAAGCAATAGAGAGGATACAGCGCAAGTTTATTAAACATTTAAACTTTCGTACTTACTTTGAACCTTCCGACTATAAAGAAAACTGTAAACACTATAATATACAAACTTGTGGGCAAAGGAGGCAAATAGCTGACATGTTAATGCTGTATAATATTATAAACGGTAAGATTGACAGTCCTCATCTTTTATCCAAAATACAATTAGTTGCACCCCCAAAACGCACTCGGCATACATCACTGCTTCACGTTGATTTTAAAAGAAAAAAATACTCACAAAATTCACCCATTGCTAGAATAACTCGCACCCATAATAAACATTACTCGGAAATTGACCTTTTTCGCCATTCTAAAAAGACATTTAAGCGACACATTTCACTACTCCACAAATAATTTTTTTTTTTTTTTTTTTCTCTTACACGCAAGTGCAACATACTTAACATCATCTCACACACACACGCACACACTCACATGCACACACACACTCACACACATAAACACCTTGTTTGTACCTTAAACATTAATTCGTTAAATGCTTCATAATTATATTCAATATTATTATTATGTTATGTTATTTTTTATTTAGGCTACCTGAGATACTGTTTTTTTTATACGTATAAAATTATTTATTTATTTTCTTAACCCACTTTTGATGTATTTACTTAATTAATTCTGGTTTTTTTTTTAGTATCTAACTATGTATCACTCACTCAGACAAATTATTATAATTATTATTTTCGAGAAAATCTGTAATTAGCCATATTTATCGATGTAATTAGTATTAAGACTCTTATTAGTATTACTTCGCTGTAGATTTTCCTTCTATAAATAAAATAAAAATAAAAATAAAGATGCGTTTGTGTGAATCTTTTTTGAGCCATTGATTTATGTTAGGTACCTATGTACTCAGTACATGAATGATAAGAGTTATTATGAATATAGGCTAGGTTTTTTTGTAGCTCGTATTAATAGGTTGTATTACTTACTATTTTTGTTGTGTGTTATATTTTTGACCCCCGACCCAAAAAAAGAGGTGTTATAAGTTTGACGTGTGTATCTGTGTATCTGTCTGTGGCATCGTAGCGCCTAAACGAATGAACCGATTTTAATTTAGTTTTTTTTTGTTTGAAAGGTAGCTTGATCGAGAGTGTTCTTAGCTATAATCCAAAAAAATTGGTTCAGCCGTTTAAGAGTTATCAGCTCTTTTCTAGTTTTCTTGTAGAAAAGAAGGTTAGATAACCGTTAGGTTCATAATATTATGTCAATTGACAAATGTCAAGCTGTCAAGATGGACGTTGCCTTGATACATAATTATTTATTTGAAAATGATGTTTTGGAAAACTCAGATACTTTGGATCGTAGGCGCGGAATAGTCCAAGAAAATCGGTTCAGCCGTTTGAAAGTTATCAGGTCTTTTCTAGTTACTGTAACCTTCACTTGTCGGGGGTGTTATAAATTTTTAATTTACACTTGTTATGTTTCTCTTATGATGGTGTACAATAGAGCATCAATCAATCAATCAGCCTGTTTGCGTCCACTTCTCGCTATCCTCTTGAGGTCGTCAGTCCAGCGGGTCGGAGGTCGTCCCACACTGCGCTTGCTGATACGCGGTCAATACACGGTACAATAAAGCATATTATGTAAATTCAATATTTCAAAAAATCACTCCACACTGACCCGTGCGAAGGTTGGGCGGGTCGCTAGTAATAGTAACATGATAATATTATCTTGGTAGGTAGTCATTGGATATTTACTGAGCGGCTGCTACGTCAGAGAGCAGACAAAGGCCCTTGTCCAGTATAACGGTGTGGGGGCGTAGGGATATCTACTCATGTGCTACGCGCTGTGACGCGACGCGGCGCCTGCGCTCCTCTATCATATCATTATAACTAGCTGATGCCCGCAGCTTAGCCCGCGTGCATTGGTCAGATCCCCTGCAGCATCAGGATTGAGGAGTTGGAATCCAAATTTTTTATGAAACAATGTCGCAAAGTTCCTCTATCGATAAAAAAAAATTACGCAAATCGGTTCAGAAATCTCAGGGATTTCGGTGTACATAGGTAGAAAAACACAACTCCCTTTTTGAAAGTCGGTTAAAAAAGTAGCCTATGTTACACCCTGGTCAATCCTCTACTTGTCTGTGAAAATCCCGTCAAAATCGGTTCAGCCGTTCCAAAGATTAGCCTTTTCAAACAGACAGACAGACAGACAGACAGACAGACAAAAATTTTAAAAACGTGTGATTCAGTTAAGGTATCGTTCAAATAACCCTATGAGCTTAATATGAGGTAGTTATTTCGAAATTACAGACAGACACTCCAATTTTATTTATTAGTAAGTATAGATTGACAAGCCTACCTCTTATTCTCATGACAATTTCTATTCAAAAGTGATGACAAAAATATCTTTTTAATAAAATGCCTGAGTAACAAGATTACATTTTACATTCGATAGAACGTGGTCCAACATGAAACGAAAATATAATACTTTTTAGGGTTTGTAAATCGTTTACGAAGGTTGCCACGGGATTCTATTACTAAGCCTCCGCTGTCCGCCTGTTTGTCTGTCAGCGGGCTGCATAATGGCTGCATCTCATAAGCCGTACCTACCTAATTTTCACAGAGTGCGTATCAACACATACGTGACAGGTTTTTTTAGGGTTCCGAACCTCAAAAGGAAAAACGGAACCCTAATAGGATCACTTTGTTGTCTGTCTGTCTATCCGCCCGTCCGTTCGTCTTGTCTGTCAAGAAAACCTATAGGGTACTTCCCGTTGACCTAGAATCATGAAATTTAGCAGGTAGGTAGGTCTAATAGCACAAATAAAGGAATCAATCCGAAAACCGTGAATTTGTGGTTATGTGATTAAAAAAAATTTAAAATACTTACTTACGTTTCAATTTTCAATGTAAGATAACTATACCAAGTGGGGTATCATATGAAAGGGCTTTACCTGTATATTTTAAAACAGATTTTTATTTATTTTTAAGTGTAATAGTTGTTGATTTATCTTGCAAAATGTCGGGAAAAATACCTGAGTAGGTACGGCCTTGGTGCACGAGTCTGACTCGCACTTTTTTTAAGCAGGCGCATATCAAAGCCACAAAATTGAATAGCTATGTTAGCAATAGCAAGCCCCTGTCCAGCCTAACCTAAAGATGGAGAAAGGTCACCGCGCACGTGGCGTCCGGCGCGCGGGCAAGGAACGGCCTTGCGCGCGGCGGAGCGTGCGCGTGCGCGTGCGCGCAGTTAGCGCGCGTCACCGCTAACTGTACCTGTGCCATTGTGCGATGCACGATCGTGGACACTGACCAAACGATAATAACCTATCTGTAAAGATATACCTGGACTAGGTATATCTTTACGTTTTTAGGGTTCCGTACCTGAATGGTGCCAACGGGCCCCTTTTACTAAGGCTGACATCTATAGAGCGCACTTTGCCTTTGCTCAGACTTAATATTGAGTTAAACTAGACAGATTTATGTGAGAGAATAAAGATTTAGACTTAGACTCCATTGTTCGTCCGTTCGTCTGTCTGTCAGCCAGCTGTATATGTGAACCGCAATAGGAATAGAGTTGAAATCACAGAATGTGTAGGTATTTCCATAAACCAGCCAAGAGACAAGAAAAAGTGTTACTTCTTGTACAATGGTACGGAATCCTTCGTGTGCGAAGCCAACTCGCGCTTCACCGTCATTTCCTTATCATTTCTATCAGTATTCCTTCTATAAGATAGGTATAATAATATGCATTTCGGAGAGTGTGCCCAAGAACTTTTTGACCCGGTTCGTCTTTTCACCTATGTAGGTACTGTCGTACTGCATCCCAAAGTCACCCTTACATAGTAGAAATTCCACGGACACGTACGAAGTGCTTTGCCTCCTCGTTTTTAATTCGAACCGCTAGCCGCTAGGATATGAAACGCCGGCATCAGTTTTCCCAATTTTAATATGGGTATATATTATTTCAGAGTCGCTAGGCATTTTCTAGGCAAGCACGCTCCATCTCTCTTCATCAAATTACGTCTCAAAGATGAAAAATATTATAAATGTTCATAGCAAATTCAAAGTAGATAAACTAACACAATAAGCTCAACATAATCTGCTAGTCGCGGGTGAATTAAACCATGTAATCATATGATGGTCGAAATAACTGTGCAGCTACTGAACGTTATGATATGACGTAGGAGTAACTGGGGACACGCCTGGCCGCCTCGAGCCATACCTACCTACTTAGTTGCTCATAGCGAGCTATGAAATGTAGCTTTTTATACATCAAATCAAACTATGCGCTCTGCTGTTAGTTCGATTTGATGTATAATGGAGTGGCCCCACTGCCTGAATGTTTCGAGTTTGGGCGAGTGTGTAGCGTAGCCATCACATTCGGGATTCGGCAAATGACTCAAAGATCCGGCCGTTTGAATCGGCAAGTATGCAAGTACAATAATACCTATCAATTTTTTAACCCCCGACCCAAAAAGAGGGGTGTTATAAGTTTGACATGTGTATCTGTGTATCTGTCTGTGGCTTCGTAGCTCCTAAACTAATGAACCGATTTTAATTTAGTTTTTTTTTGTTTGAAAGGTGGCTTGATCGAGAGTGTTCTTAGCTATAATCCAAGAAAATCGGTTCAGCCGTTATCAGCTCTTTGTTAGTTACTGTAACCTTCACTTGTCGGGGGTGTTATTTTTAATTTACACTTGTTATAGAACTTAATTCTCAATACCTAAAAGTAGAATAGATTAGATCCCAGCTTAGGCAATTTAGCAATTTGTTGTTGCTAAATTGTCTCTGATCTGGTGTGGTTGGAGGTTTCGGCCGTGGCTAATTACCACCCTAGCGATATTTTTATATTTTAAATTTTTAATGGAAATTATTGGAGGTAGCATGGACTATGAAAAAATGAATTTAAATTGTAGTTGTGTAACTGTTATGAATATTAAATGACTATGAATAGAATAGAATAGATTTTTATTCAAATAAACTTTTACAAGTGCTTTTGATGCGTCAAAATACTACTGGTTCGGAATGCCGTTCCTACCGAGAAGAACCAGCAAGAAACTCGGCGGTTGCTCTTTTCAATTGTGTGATTGTTGTATGACTATGATTATGGGCTGAATCGCGAGCTGCTGGATTCAGGCGGTGCAAGACCGTGGAAGTCTCAACAAGAGAGCTATGTCCAGTCGGCTCTGGCTTTCCTACAAATCTCCTCATGTCTGACTTGATAAACAATACACCACGATCAAAAGCCTTGCTACAAAGTAAATTAAGCATTTTGTACGCTTTTGATTGTCTCACCTTCTTCTCGGAACAGTCATGCGAACTCAAATTAAACGCTTCTACGTGAATCGGTGGCAGTTCTGAGAGACGTTTCACTTTTTACCCCCCCTTGCGTGATGCCCCCTTTCACCCGCCCCTCCGCCCCGCCCGTGGCCGCGAAACCTCCTTTCAAAGTCAAGTACGAAATAAAGCATCTACAGACATACCGACTTCGAATGATCACTTAAATCAAAGTCAAAGTCATTTTTGATTGTCAGTTGTTGAAGCCTACTAATAGGTATTATAAATCCAATGGTATTTGAATTGAAGGTGCATGAAGTCTGCCAATCCACACTTGGTCTGCGTGGTAGACTATGGCCTAAACCGTTTCATTCTGAAAGGAGAGCTAAGCTCAGTATTGCGCCGGCGATGGGTTGATGATGTTGATGATGATCTGAAGACGCTCTTATAAGAACGTGAGCTAAAGCCATTAAAAATTCTACATTGTTTGTGACCTATTCAATTCCGCACACATCAAGAAGTGGCAAATTAGTGGCGTTAATTTCTTCGACATAATTAAAACTTCCAATTAAAAATGTTGTAGAAAGTTTAAGGCCATATTGTGGGCCGTCTATTGTTTATTAAACGTAATTTTAAACTGCAATTAACCCATACAATTATTGTACTAAGCACGTTCTTTGAGTACTTGCACTTTTGAAAAGATTTCTCACGAAAAAAAGAAAAACTTTTCCCAAAAATAATTAATTCAAACAGAAAGAAACATGGACTCTTAATTCTTATGAGAAATTTCACCGCGGGTAATTGCCTTATCTGGTGGCAGAAGAGCTGACAATTTTTTTGCGCACAGGATCAGCCTGGCTGTTCGGCTACGGAAATGTAGCCAGCATTCTTGGCAACATTCCGCATGGACATAATTTGTGCAGTAATTAATGAACACTAGCTTTAAGTTTTATTACAACATTTTGAAAAAAAAAATAACGAGAAAACCTTTTTTATATTTTTAAAATCAAGCAATAAGTACGTGAACTGCTGGACATAGATCTCTTGTAGGAACTTCCACAGTCTTGCGACGCCTGAATTCAGCGGCTTTTCCTATCCTCCCGTTTGATATCGTCTGTTCACCCAGTGGAAGGGGTCTTTCAACGCTGCTGCTCTTTCAGGTGCGAGGTCGCCATTCCAGTATCTTGGGACCTTGGGACCCCAATGTCTATCGATTTTTCGAACCCTGCCCATTTCCACTTCAACTTCGCAACCCGCTGTTCTATGTCGGTTACATTTTCTTCAGAGTACAAGATTTGATTACAAGAGTACCTACAAGATAAAAGGTAACAGAAAGTCAGACAGTTCCTCTATAACTTGCCAGCAAGTCTGAATGCAGCTAAGCGATAGTCTATAATTTGAAACAAAACAGACGGACAAACTGCCGCATTTATAATATTGATGCTACTATAAAATGGCTAAAAGACTTTCCCCTTATTAATGGAATAACAGACAGATCCGTATTTAACAGGATGCGCACAAATTGTGACCTAAATACCATGCTGATGAAATTCCAAAGAAGCCTATTAAGTGGCGATGCGGCTACCTTTTTGCAGATGGTGGGCTAAAAATATCTCTTATAATCTCTTCAGTGTGCCAGATTCAAAATAATCGACGAATTAACCACTTTGGTGATTTATTAAATAAATGGTGATTAATTTTTTATGGTTTTTATGATTTATTGTCTTTGGTGATTTTATTAAATAAATTACCAAAGTTTATATTATCTTTGATACTTTATTTCAGCTTAAAGTATTGATATCCTAATTATTAATACTAGCTGTTGCTTGCAACTTCATCCAAGTGTAATTTATGTATTAAAAAAAAATAACCCATGAAGTATTTCCATCGCGGGCCTCATCTAGTAGTAATAATTAAATCCAAATATAATGTAAATTCCACGAATATATTATAAGAATGTTGAGTCAAATAAATAACTCAAAGCAAGAAACAATAAATCCCAAACGGGATGGTGAAAAGAGTCGATTGTAAAGATAGGCCTCTCATCTGGTTCGGAAAAACGTATTGAGGTCAGAGCCCCGTTAGCTTGGGAGCATAACCTGTTCCTTTTCGGCAGGACCCGACCGGCCGTAGATCTGTACTCACGTGAGCGCTGACACGGACCTCGACGAGATATACGATACCTATACGATACCTATAGCTGATGCTCGTGACTTCGTTCGCGTTGTTATAGGCTTATTTATAAATCCCATTGGAACTCTTTGCTTTTCCGGGTTAAAAAGTTGCCTATGTCAATTTCCGGCACGCAAACTACCTCTGTACCAAATTTCATATGGATCGGTTAAACGATGGGCCTTTAATGATCCCGTGGGAACTCTTTGATTTTCCGGGATAAGAAGTAGCCTATAAATTAAATATCACTTGCTTTAACATGCATTGCATTGGGCATAAACTTAAATATGGCTATGGCTTAAACCCTTCTCACTCGAGAAGAAACCCGTACTCAGTAGTGGGCTGGCAACGGTTCATCATCCCTTACTTAGCGAGCGTTTTGACGTTTGATAAAAAGTCGCTGATTTGACTAGTTGTCATCGTCCCTATAATAATCGACATCATCGAAAACATGACGAGGATGAAGACTTTTCAACTAAGCCATCACGTGTTGGTATGATTCGTTCCATTAGTCTATACTTATAGAGATACATTGACTTTGTTCTGACTTAAGACACTGTCAAAACGAGACAGCGTTATCTGTCTCGTTTTAACTGAAACTTAAGACAAAGTCAAAGTGCGGTCTATAGATTTCAACCTCAGTGATCTGTGTAGGTCGTCAGTTGGTCGCGACAGGTGGCGCATAGCGGCCGAGCCTCGTAAACCTACATCGTGAGGCCGCATTTTTATGTGACCCACCCACCAGGGCTTGCTTTGACACTTGCTTTGAGCTTTAAATTATCTCCCACGAATTTCACGGTCTTCAAAATGTCCGTCCGTGGAACTCATTATCATCATCTCAACCGGTCCCCTTCTTCTTCTGCTTTGGGGCTATGCAGGTTCTTGTATACCCTGTATTTTTTAGGGTCCCGTACCTCAAAAGGAATAACGGAACCCCTATAGGATCACTTTGTTGTGTGTCTGTCTGTTTGTCTATCTGTCTATCCATCCGTTCGTCCGTCCGTCCGTACGTCGTGTCTGTCAAGAAAACCTATAGGGTACTTCCCGTTGATCTAGAATCATGAAATTTGGCAGGTAGGTAGCTCTTATAACACAAGTAAAGAAATAAATCCGAAAACCGTGAATTTTAGTTACATAATTTAAAAAACTAACTTAGATAACTATACCAAGTGGGTTATCATATGGAAAGGCTTTACCTGTACATTCTAAAACAGATTTTTATTTATAATATATATGCATAATAGTTTTTGATTTATCGTGCAAAATGTCAAAAAAAAATACCCGAGTACGGAACCCTCGGTGCGCGAGTCTGACTCGCACTTGGCCGGTTTTTTTTATTCAGTTACAAGTTAGCCCTTGACTGCAATCTTACCTGGTGGACTGGTAAGTGATGATACAGTCTAAGATGGAATCGGGCTAACCTGAAACGGGTATGGCAGTTTTTATTAAACCCATAGCCCTTTTGGTTTCTACGTCATACCGGAAAGTTAAATCGCATGGCGGCACGGCTTTACCGGTAGGGTGGTAAACAGCCACGGCCGAAGCCTCCCACCATACAACAGGTCGGAGGTTTGATCCGTTTGAAAAAATCTTCGGATTCAAAACCGGAGCACCCAAGCTCTCAACAAAAAGCACTAAAAATTAAAACTTTCTACGTCTAATTTGAACTTGTCACTCTTGGTTTATAAACACATATTTTAACCACTAGGTCGCAACGGCTTAATGCTCTTAAAACGGATCCGGCAGCGAGTAGCATCAAAACGTTTTAAAACAAGCGTATATCTTCCACTTGTTAACTGTAACATAAACCGACTTCTGACCATCACAGTGATTGTAATCATAACTATCATAAATAAATATTTATACCATGTGTATGGTCTAAATCAAAGGCTTCTCTAAAATCTGTATTAAACTATTGACCCCCGTCCGCTACTAGTTTTAAGTTTGTAACCATTTTAAATTATCGATTTTACTAAAAAAATACGTCAAAACTGTGTATGACATTAGATCTCCGTATTTCATACAAGCTACCTTACTAAGCGAGCATTTTGACTTTTGATAAAAAGTCGCTGATTTGACTAATAGTTATCAACCCTTTTTGTTTTTTTAATTTGCATATTAAAAAAAACGTACACTAAAAATAAGGAGTTTTAATTACAATTTTAAGGGACTATTTATAGCTCGTTCACACAGGCTGCGTAAGCGTAGTGGACGTAGCGCGTACCATTGCGTTTGTAATGTATGGATCTGTATGAAACATGGCACACCGCTTGCGTAAAGCGTAATGTGGGACTACCTCCAGCATGATGGACCGACGATATAAAGAGGGTGGACCGTGGAGCTCTTTAGAGAAGACCTATGATGTCCAACAATGGATGTCCACAGGCTGATGATGATGATGATGATGGTGATTTAAGGTTTTTTCTTTCTTTCTTCTCTCTGGGCTGGTTTTATAGTATAATTAATAGATCCCGCTCTAAGTTCATAACATGGGTCCACATTACAATGCGAAGTTGCAACTACATCAGATTCGGTCGCGGAGTGAGACGGGCCGTTAGACGGCTATTCAATTAAAGTAATTTCAATTAAACTACTCACTGACCAATGTAAGTGTAATCCATATCCATACTGTAATCCATACTAATGTTATAAATGCGAAACTGTGTCTGTCTGTCTGTTAGCTTTTCGACTGTTAGCGTTTTACTAATTTTGTCGAAATTTTACGTGCCGGCGAAGGACATTATGCTTCTTTTTGTTCCGAAAAATCAAAGAGTTCCCACAGGATTTGTAAAAACCTCAATCCATACCAATCAAATCTCGAGATGAAGAAGAACGAAGAACGCATGTTTTCGAATTGAATTTCGAATTTTTTTTTTTGAAAACATAGGTTCGTTTGTGATTGGTTGGTCACTCAAAATTTTTTCAAAAGAGCAACCGCCGAGTTTCTTGCTGCTTCTTCACGGTAGTGAAGGCATTCCGAACCAGTGGTAAATGCACTTGATGATCCAAAAACACTTGTAAAAGTTTAATTGAATAAAATTATTTTGAATTTTGAATGGAACTTTTTGTATTTTGTCATTTGTATTACATAACAGAGAGAACCCTATATTAACTTCTCTCCGTGGATAGAGTATATATACTGAAATTTCTGGATAGGAAAAGAAAGTTTGTATGAAAGGTTGTCAATTTTCCAGTTATATGCATGAAACTTGGTATTTACCTAAGCTTTCAGTTAACTAAAATCATAACCCTTCTTTTCGGCTTTGCCGTAGTCGGGTAAAAAAAGACGTGTTTCGAGGTTTATGAAATTTTTATTAATAACTTCTCTCCACAAGAGAGTCATAGCCCGTAGTTGGGAAGTTTCACCCTTCGGAGAGCACATAAAGCCATCAATAGGTAGTCCTATTCCACGCCCTATGCCATACTATCATTATTCAATTAATAATTGAATTACTTACTTTACTACTGCTGAATACATAATTATAGTATAACATCGGTTATATTTTGTTAAATAAACTTCGGTGGTTGTTCTTGACATTTCAAATTGCACCTGTTCGGGGTTACAAGCTGATTTTGATTATTATTTAAATATTTTTTTTATTTGTTACAACACCTTTCATTCATTAAAATAACAGCTCTAAATAACTTTCAAAAATTCTATACATTTGCACCAACAACATCACATTATTGTACCTATGCCTTTTGTAGTATGACAAAATAAAATTAAGAATTTTTTAGAATTATCATACTCCTAATCTAACTAACCTAACATAACTTTAAAATCCATATTTTCTCAGTAAGTATTTTATATATCAATAAACATAGATAATGACGATTGACGGGATAAATCGATATAATACTTAGTTTTGAGCGTATAATATCAAATAATGTAATAATCACCGTCCTACGTTTGTATGAAGAAGCACCGACATGCGTATTTTAAAAGTTTAACAATTTATTAATTAAGTTAAATTCGTCCAATTAAATAAAACTTGACGATCGATCGATTCATGTGTTAAATCAAAAACATTGAGAACACGCGTAAGCAACACCTTTGCCTGAACCTTGACCAACAGGTGCTGTGCCTAGTGCGGCAAATAGCAAACAGCGATATACTACCGAGACCTCTATCCATTTAACATCGTGATAGTTCAGGTTATCACGTTAAAGACTAACGACTTTAATTTTAGGGTTCCGTACCTCAAAAGGAAATACTTATACTTATAGGATCACTTTGTTGTCTGTCGTGTCTATCAAGAAAACCTATAGCGTACTTCCCGTTGACCTAAAATCATGAAAGGTAGGTAGGGTAGGTCTTATAGCACAAGTATAGGAAAAAATCCGAAAACTGTGAATTTGTGGTTACATCACCAATAAAAAAATTAAAAAGTGTTTCAATTTTCAAAGTAAGATAGCTATACCGAGCGGGATGTCATATTAAAGGGCTTAGTACCCGTACATTCTAAAACAGATTTTTATTTATTTTCATGCATAAATAGTTTTTGATTTATCGTACAAAATGTCGGAAAAAATACCCGGGTACAGAACCCTCGGTGCGCGAGCCTGACGCGCACTTGGCCAGTTTTTTTGTATAGTTTGTGAAATTTTGAAAATCCTAGAGTTTATATACTTAGCTTGGTAGGTATAGAACTAAGACATCTTAAGTCTCTGGTCAGTTATCAATTCTAACGGTGCCTCGTATAATGAATCGGGCATTTCGCGAACACACCGTTATGAGATAGCTCGGTACTGCCCAGTTAATTATTGTGTGCCCGGATTTGGCATTGTTTTGAGGTCTGCCTCGGGGCTTACTTTTTGCATGACTTGTACCACTAGGTGAGAAATGTCAACACACCTACTTTGGATGGGAACTCGGTCGATTTTGTTTCCTATTTTGTTAATGACCCGTTTTTGTTTGCTAAATAAACCTCCATATATTTAACCATATAATATAACCATTAAACCCAAAAACACATTTTCACAGCTTTTAAATTACATATTACAGGCGAAAAAAGAATACTTATTGGCCACATGCGTGGTTCAATAAAAGCTCATATCATACCTACATATAATTTTTGCTGTTTTATTAAATTTATAAATAAATATAAATTAAAATTAAAATAAAAACTAGCTTATTCTCGCAACTTCATCCGCGTGAACTTCAAACTTCTATTGTGTCCTCTAGGGGTTGAATTTTGAAAAACCTTTCTTAGCGGATGGTCCACATTATAATAGCTATCTGCATGCTAAATTTCAGCCTGATCTGTCCATCCGTTTGAGCTGTGTGTTGATAGATCAGTTTATATTTTTATGTATATAGATTAAGTCCTAACCCTAGCACAAACTCCTCAACTTTTAAATTACCTATTACAGGCAAAAAAGAATACTTATTGGATACATACAGATTCCAATCTTTCATATTACATCTACACATAGTTTTGCCGTTTTATTTTTACTTAACTTTTAGATCGTAGAGCATATGTATCTGTTTCTAGATTAACTTGCGTGCTTTAGTTGCAACTGCTGTGCATGTATGTGATGTTTCCTCACAATGTTTTCCTTCACTGTTAAATCAAGTGATATTTTAATCCTGAAAACTTAGTGGTGGTCCCCGATTTATTAAATGCCTGTATGGAGGAATATTAACAGCATTTTCTACCCTTAATATAATTTATTTATGAAGTGCTGAGCCGACTGTACCCACTATCAGCCTTTCTCCCGTTCTATAGCGCGTAATGTACTTCATAAAGTGCGGAGCTCTTAGCCGGACTGCTGTGTTAAGACAAAGCTGGCCTACTATACAGCTTGACAGCCCACTTAACATAGAATACCGGAAGGCTTGCATTACTAAGTTTTGGGGCATTGTTCGTAGAAATATACGAAAACTACAAGAATATACCTTCTACTAGAAAAATATACGGTAAAATTTCATCACTTCATGTGTAAATTTTTCATATTTATCTAATACTAGGTGATGCCCGCGACTTCGTTCGCGTGGATTTAGGTTTTTCAAAAACTCTTTGATTTTCTGGAATAAAAAGTTGACTATATCAATTTCCGGGACGCAAGCTACCTCTGAACCAAATTTCATATAAATCGATTAAACGAATGGACCTTTAAGACACCCATGGGAACTCTTTGATTTTCCGGGATAAAAAGAAGCCTATGTCCGTCCCCAAGATGTAAGCTAACTCTGTTATCAGAATCGGTAAAACTGTTGGGACATGAAAAGCTAGCAGATAGACAAATAGACAGACACACTATCGCATTTATAATATTAGTATGGACTAGCTAGCGGATTCTACGTCATATTATTGTCTAATAGCTATCTGCATGCCAAACAGCTCAATCCGTCCAGTTACCAATAGGTAGTTTGAATGTGGGTTGATAGATCAGTCAGTCAATCAGAGTCACCTTTTTCTTTAAACTCCTCAGGTTTAAGAGGGCTCTCTCCGTCACTCGTTTCATACAATCGTAGTTCCAATTTCATTTGAATATTAAGCAACCAAAGTCCATGAAATTTTGCAGACATATTCTAGAAACTAATATCTATGTCTGTGGTTTTCCAGATTTCTGTTAAAATATTCGGTTTCAGAGTTACGCGGTCTTAAAAAATTTCATACAAATCTTTGAGCCCCTGTAATTTTAAAACTACATATTTTTAGAAAAATTTAAAACACCACAGACACAGATATTAGTTTCTAGAATATGTCTGCCTTTGGTTGCTTAATATTCAAATGAAATTGGAATTACGATTGTATGAAACGAGTGACAGAGAGAGCCCTGTTAAGTTCATTCCATTCCATCAGCCTGTATGCGTCCACTGCTGGACACAGGCAAGCGCGCCACCAAACACGGTCCTCCGCCTTCCTCATCCACCCACTCCCCGTCACCTTCTTCAGGTCATCGGTCCAGCGGGCTGGAGGTCGTCCCACACTGCGCTTACCGTCTTGCATGTTTAAGTCAGGTTAAGTAATTTAAATATTAATTGACGGCACATTTCCTTTGTTAACTTTTAACTGATAGGCAATTAGCAGCTTCGCGTCGAGTCGTAACAAATCTGACGCCTCACAACAAAACTACAACTTACTTCACTGACCCCGATCGATGATGAACTTGTTTGTTTTTTGCTCTTCTATTTTGATGGCGATAGTTATCGAAATAAATAGGTAGGTCAATTACATCGCGTTATTTTTAACCGCCAGCTTTAATAGCTTTTTAACTACACCGCAATAGCTCAATGGTAAAATGAGGGGACAGAAATTTCGATGGTAAGTTTATGTTTGGAAAACTTTATTGCACACACAAACATACATTATACAGAACACATTAGAAGAAACTATACTAGACACACGAGGTAGGTCTTAGGTTCACCTCATTTCACCTAATACTAGATGATGCCCGCGACTTCGTCCGAATGGATTACACAAATTTGTAACCCCTATTTTACCCCCTAAGGAGTAAAATTTTCAAAAATTCTTTCTTAGCGGATGCATAGATACTACATAATAGCTTATCGGCATACCGAATTTCGAGCCGATCCGTCTTATAGTTTGAGCTGTGCGTTGATAGATCAGTTAGTCAGTCAATCAGTCAGCTTTTCTTTTTATATATTTAGAAAATCTCCTATTATGGCCAAATTTTTTGATTGCGTTAATCAAATCAGAAGAACCTGAACCTTGATTTGAAAAAGGAACCTTTTTCGTTTTTCGTTTGAGGTACAGAACCCTAAATATCAAAAAGATCAACAATTACAGTATGTTGCCATTCAAAAGAACTCAATGTTAAAGCAATGGTTGTTATCATTTAATTGACCTATTTTATTCAACTGTATTTCAATATCTAACACAAAAAACGCCCTTGAATTGTAATGATAAACAACCGATTCGATTGTAAGATAAATTGCAACAAGCTTAGCGGGTCTTTAGCTCGATCGTTGATCGGTGTGGCTAGCAGTTAGTATAAGATTTATCATCTCACTAATGGACTAAGAGCCAGCACGCGCCAGACCTTCGTTATTTTATAAAAGCTGAAAGTTTCCCTCTCCTATTTCGGGCACATCATGCGAAAAGCTAGTGATAGTTTGGAAAAACTTATTGTGACGGGTAACACAGAGCGCAAAAGATTGAGAGGCCGCTCACCAACGAGATAGGTATCGCAAGACTAGCCTCCGATAGGAGCCGATGGAAGCAATTAATTTGCACGAGGTTGTAAGAACACCAGGACCACGATCTTCAGAAATGAAGACACGACTAGAGAGAGAGAAAGTTTCTCTGCCTGTCCCCAACACAGAGAAGAAACCCCTTAACAAAGAAAAGAAAAACTTTAAGGGCGTCTGGGGCGGGGAAACCTTGTGACTAAATATCTGATTTTATGCATTTGCATGTTTGTATCATATAAAAATGCATTATCAGATCTATTTTACACTTTAACGCTGTGGTGTGTCAATGCTCGAATTCTATCAACGTTGGTGAGATGTAAAATCTCATACTAAGTACGTACACGGGTCATATATTTGTCTGACGGGAGGTTACGGCCGTGGCTAGTTACCATCGTACCGGCAACGCCGTACCGCCAAGAGATTTAGCGTTCTAGTACGATGCCGTGTAGAAACCAAATGGGTATGGGTTTAATAAAAACTGCCTTACGCCTTCCATGTTATTCCGCTACCATCTTTGACTGTATCATCACTTACCACTAGATAAGATTGCAGTCAAGGGTTAACTTGAAGTTGAATAAAAAAACCAATCGGGTCATATCAGGTAGCAATCGGGTCACATCGGGGCCGATCGGGTCATATCGGCTCATCTTAATGCCTACAGTTGCCGATAGAGTGGCGCTGATAAATTCGACACGGTTTTCTGATTGGTTCGGAATTGAGAACAGTTTTAGATAATGGGCACAAGTTATTTCATACTGCTTCTTTTTTATTTTATGATTCATGATTATTATTTATTGAAGTGTTTTTTAATGAAGTTACAAGTTAGTCACTACTACAGTCACAAAATATTCTAGTGCTGTGAAAAAATAATTCAGCAAAGTACAAAGTAATAATAAATTAAGTTACATTTGATTTAATTTTGTCTTTTAAAAACATTAAATTATTAAGAGGTGCACAATGATTTCTAGTTATAACAAATATTGTATTTGTGTTTATTAAGTTTGTTATACATATTATAGTGCGTAGATATCTGAAATAAATTTCATTTTCAATACTTGTATAAATAGGTAGTACATAATATATCTAAATAAAATATTATCTAAACATAATATCATTCAATACTATGTTTAAAACTACAAGAATAACGTATCGCGTTGATGTCTTTTGTATGACTCCGACTTTAACCGATACCTACTTACTACCTAGTTTATTTTTAGTGCGTTCTTTACAGTCGAATATTAATAATTTTAAGTTTTTTGAAGTCTATCTTATCCTTAATAGTTTTAAGGTTTATTTTACAAACGCTTTATCTGCTGAGCAAATCATAAGAATATTTTGAAAAAATACTTACAAAAACTCTCAAAAAAGTATTACTTTGACGTTATGGCATGTTCACTCACCTTATAAATAAGTACTTGGTGAGGCTTTATTAGTGCCTACTTGGTATGTACATTAGCAAAAGCGTACCTATTTTCTCAAAACACGCGTAGAAAAACGAGCAAACGAAAAGTGTATTAGCGCCCTAGTGCGAAATGTAAAAGTTGACAATTAGATGACATTACCTTCACGTACCTTACATTCAAGTTTAGACCTTATTGCCTTGACATAAGGGTGGTGGGTTAGCTAAAATTTTCTATTTACCAAGTAAAAGTTCTGCCATTTTTCCAATGTCATGTAGGTATATGTAATATTGTGATGGTGTTCGGTTCGATTTTTGCCTAGTGAAAGTGAAATGTATATTCAAAATATTATGATGTCACATAATTTATGTATTATGTACCTACCTATATGAATAAGGTAGGTATGTAAGTACGATTCATCGTTAGACCAAACACGACTTAAAAATTTATAACACCCCCGACAAGTGAAGGTTACAGTAACTAAAAAAGAGCTGATAACTTTTTCAAACGGCTGAACTGATTTTCTTCGATTACAGCTAAGAACACTCTCGATCAAGCCACCTTTCAAACAAAAAAAAACTAAATTAAAATCGGTCCATTCGTTTAGGAGCTACGATGCCACACACAGATACACAGATACACAGATACACACGTCAAACTTATAACACCCCTCTTTTTGGGTTGGGGGTTAAAAAGAATCCGACAAAATATTTGATTTAGGCTTTTGAAATCCTGTGGGAACTCTTTGATTTCCCGGAATTTCTCCAGGATGCAAACCATGTCTTTTTAGGGTTCAAAAGGAAAAACGGAATCCTATAAAGGTTCCGTTTTACCTTTTGCGGTACGGAACCCTAAAAACGCAAGTTTGTCGCAAACATCATCACCCGTGCAAAGTCAGGACGATTTAAGTAGTTTGAATAACGCAAATTAAAGTTACATTGTTCGTAAAAAAACAATATTAGATTCAAATAACACATAACATAACTCAACCATTATGTAAATGTACAAATTAGCCCGTCACACTCATTCAATTTACGATCGGAATAAATTCATTATCAATGCAAATGCATCTGTATGAAACAATAAGTGACTTTTAAAGGAAAGCTGAAAGTTCTGTTCGCCCTTTAGCGATGCGCAAGTAATTATTATCGGATGTTTAAGTGCGGATCACATCGCGAGCTAAGCTATGAACTAAACTTTGTTTAGCTTAGTTCACGTAACTTAACTTACATCCAACAGCCTACAATAGTGTAATAGTTACATTACATATTGTGTTTTGAAAAAGATCAACCGCTGACTTATTTGCTGGCTTTTCTCAGTACAATCTTCTTTCCGACCCGGTGGTAGAGTCTTTTGTAGCTAGTAGGTACCTACATTGTATCCCTTACATGAAATAACTAAATTCATTTCATTTCAATTCATTTCATTAATGATGGTTTACGGAAATATTCAGGTATACCAGTTTAGCTGATATCGGTGGGTTAGTAGTTTAATAAATTCGCTTAGCGTACCTTTGAATTTTTTTACCGACTGCGGCAAAGCCAAAAGGAAGGTTTATGATTTTAGCAGTCTGTGTATGTATGTGTGTATGTAGGTATGTGTGTATGTTTGTATCCAGAATCTGTGTGTTCCACCGTAGCGCCTAAATACTGGGCCGATTTTGATGAATGAGGTGTCAATCGAAAATTTTTTTGCTATTGTATCGAGTGGGATGTCAATTAAAAGAGGAGGAAATTCTGAGTTCATAAATATAAATGCACTACAACATTAAAATATACCAAGCGACAGAAAAACAATTTTAGTATAATATTTCAGCGTTTATTAAGTTTTCAACTTTATCTTGTTAAGTACCTATTTTGTAGTTGAATGTGAACCGAAGTATGTAAAGACGGCGTGAACTAGCTGAACGAACGGTGGAATTAGCTTAGCTTAGCTCGTGGTATGGCCTGCGCTTACACCAAATGGTTGTATAAAATACCTGCGCTCTTTCACATTTGCTTACGAAGTTTATTTTGACTGTAAATGTTGCATGTCGTGCGTATTTCTTGTAAGATTGTCTGATATCAACTTTATAATTTAAAGACGTGTGCGTACGAATAAATTATAACTTACAAGTATTGGGGCACAGAAAACTATCCTTTGGTAGGTAGGTTAAACAGCCTTCGGACATACTTAACTTTTAATAAAATTAAATATTTATAAATTTAATTTTAATTAAAATTAAATATTTTTTAAGGGTTTAATAAAATAAGGGTTTTAATAAAATTAAATTGTCTTAAATAGTTGGTATTTAATGCCTCCTTAAACTACTGGGTACTATGTACCCAGTTTTCAGGCCCACCTTCAAGTTTGCTATATCAAAAAAATTATCATTGAATACTTACCTACTTCAAAGGTCATAGTGTGGTCAATGACCCATGCAAGTACTTAGGCAAGGTGAATAAGAAACGAGAGTTCATAATTATTTATTTATTTATTTATTTATTTATTTAAAGGTACACAAAACAGGTTGTAACTAAAAATGGTCCAAACACAAAAACAAAAGATCCTAATCTAAGTGACAACCCCTAATAGGTGTACACAGCAATACTATACCTAAATAAAATATACATTACACAAGATATACACAGAATTTTTAACATGAAGGCTTAATAAAAATTTATAATAATATTTACAATATAAAATGGTTTACTACATGAGTTTAAGTATTTAAATGACAAATATGCATAGAAGTTAAATCTTATATATATACGAACAGTAATTTAACGATTTAATTAGTACATGATATTTTATTAGTACTTACATCATTTAGGTAAATCATCGATGGGTAAATCCTGTAAACATCTTTCACTGTATTTCACAATACAATGAATGTATGATTAGAATTAGGAAGTCTTTAGTCTTCACTACAGCTTGCTAAAAAGTCTTGTACTAATAAAACTTCAATTCAAATGCTATATTTGTTAGTAAATTGCATAAAATAATTCAGATTATGCATTTCAAAACGATCGTAAGAATCCCATACCTAAACGCGTACAGATTTTTCAAGACAAATTCAATTCGATATTTTTTTTAAAGAATATTAGCCATGCTAATCATGACTAATACTCCCCTTTCAATAGCAAAAAAAAATTTTTAGAGACCCCCACTTTTTTTCATGTTGCATCCGTTAGGTCAATTTTTTTCGTATAAAGTGTAGCCTATGTCACCCGGACTTTTACGACGAATCGATTGACGCCTCATTCATCAAAATCGGCCCAGTAGTTTAGGCGCTACGGTGGAACACACAGAATCTGGATACAAACATACATCCATACAAAGACTGCTAAAGTCATAACCCTTCCTTTTGCCTTTGCCGCAGTCAGGTAAAAAAAAAAAGTAAGTAAGTACGACAAATAGTGCAACGGGTGGGGTTTGAACCGCCGATCTTTCGGAATTTAGTCCACTCCTCAACCGTTGAACCATCGAGGCTCCAAATTTAGGAAACAATCCAGATAATTGCATTTAAAATAAGATATAACAAACAAGATAAAGGTCAAAAAACCGACGCACATACTCATTCCCGATTTGTCGGAGGATTCCCAAGGTCGCCGCGGGTCAACACCCCGTCCCGTTACATCCCGGGCTATCCCGAGAAAGGACAACGACCGCACCTTTTTGTGTGTTGTGCATTTCGGAGTTGTTAGGGTTCCGTATTTCAAAAGGAACAAGTGTAAATTTAAAATTTATAACACCCCCGACAAGTGAAGGTTACAGTAACTAGAAAAGAGCTGATAACTTTCAAAAGGCTGAACCGATTTTCTTAGATTATAGCTAAGAACACTCTCGATCAAACCTCCTTTCAAACAAAAATAAATAAATTAAAATCAGTTCATTCGTTTAGGAGCTACGATGCCACAGAGAGATACACAGATACATACGTCAAACTTATAACACCCCTCTTTTTGGGTCGGGGGTTAAAAAGAAACTGTCTGTCTGTCCTCTGTCCGTTTGTCGTGTTTGTCAAGAAAACCTATAGGGTACTTCCCATTGACCCAAAATGATTAAAGGCAGATAAGGTAGATATGTGTTATAGCACAAATATAGTAAAAAATCCGAAAAGCCTGAATTTGTGGTTACATCACAAAAAAAAATTTAAAATGTGTTCCAATTTTCGAAGTAAGATAACTATACCAAGTGGGGTATCATATGAAAGGGCTTTACCTGTACATTCTAATACCTACAGATTTTTATTTATTTTTTATAGTAAGTATTAGTATAGTTTTGGATTTATAGTGCAAAATGTCGGAAAAAATACCCGAATACGGAACTCTCGATGCCTGAGTCTGACTCATACTTGACTGGTTTTTGTATCTCATTCGGTAGCTTTGGGTCCCTTTTTTGGTCGAATGGTAGGATGAGTTGTGGTATTTATTACTCATTTGATCATAATTGACACGATCGGACTGGGAGATAACTAGGAGTTATTTATTTAATTGTAAGGTTAAATAAAGTGTAAACCTTTTTAATTACGTTTTAATTGGTTTCGGTCGCGGCAGTCGCAGCTTATTATGACTACCGGTGACAAACCAGCAATTTTTTTTGGGTTCCGTACCTCAAAAGGAAAAACGGAACCCTTATAGGATCACTTAGTTGTCTCTCTGTCTGTCCGTCCGAAAATTTATAGGGTACTTCCCGTTGACCCAGAATCATGAAATTTGGCAGGTAGGAAGGCTTATAGCACAAGCACAGGAATAAATCTGAAAACCGCTAATTTGTGGTCACATCATTTAAAAAAATATATAATGTGTTTCAATTTTCAAAGTATACCAAGTGGGGTATCATATTATGAAAGGGCTTTACCTGTACATTATAAAACAGATTTTTGTTTATTTTTATGTATAACTAGCTGATGCCCGCAGCTTCGCCCGCGTGGATTGGTCAGATCCCCTGCAGCATCAGGATTGAGGAGTTGGACTCCAAATTTTTTATGAAACAATGTCGCAAAGTTCCTCTATCGATTAAAAAAAAAATGACGCAAATCGGTTCAGAAATCTCGGAGATTTCGGTGTACATAGGTAGAAAAACACAACTCCCTTTTTGAAAGTCGTTTAAAAAAGTAGCCTATTTTACGCCCTGGTCAATCCTCTACTTGCCTGTGAAAGTCCCGTCAAAATCGGTTCAGCCGTTCCAAAGATTAGCCTTTTCAAACAGACAGACAGACAGACAGACAGACAGACAGACAGACAGACAGACAGACAGACAGACAGACAAAAATTTTAAAAACGTGTGATTCAGTTATGGTATCGTTCAAATAACCATATGAGCTTAATATGAGGTAGTTATTTCGAAATTACAGACAGACACTCCAATTTTATTTATTAGTATAGATATGTAGTACATATTTATCATGCAAAATGTTGGAAAAAATACCCGAGTACGGAACCCTCAGTGCGCGAGTCTGACTCGCACTTGGCCGGTTTTTTTTTAATTTACACACTAGCGCTTTATCAGACCTGCAGCCAAGCGCTAGAGCTAGGGGTAGGTGCGTCTTTACTAAAATTAATAGAGAACTCCTGGTTTATACCTTCCTTACATTATACTCCTTTACAGTTCTAATCGTTTATATATATATGGTTGTGATATACAGATGGACAAACGGACAGACGGGCAGAAAAGACGAAACTATGAAGGTTCCTTGTTTTACTGCGGAACTCCAAAAAAAGCATGCTGTTCGTTCCGCGTGAGTAGATTTTGTCTTTATGGTAATGTACAGTACTAATATAAATCCGAAAGCGTGATCTCTCTATCTGTCTGTGTGTCTACTAGCTTTTTTACGGCCCATCCGCTTAGCTGAATTTGACAAAATTTCAAATTTAATTTGGTACAGGATAGCTTATGCCCTTGATGTTTGTCCTGGGATGGACACAGGTCCCTTTTTGTCCCGGAAAATCTAAAAGTTCCCACGGGGTTTAAAAAAAAAACATTAATCCACGTGGACGAGATAACAGGACCATGTCTATTTGGTACAGTGACAGCTTGCAACTCGGGCACAGATATAGGCTACATTTTATCTCGGTAAATTGAAGTGTTTTCACAGGATTTTTAAAAACCTAAATCGACGCGATGAAGTCGTAGACCTCAACTAAACTTTAATAAAAACAACTAGTCCTCTTTCCAAACAACTGTAATATCATTAACCCCCGACCCAAAAAGAGGGGTGTTATAAGTTTGACGTGTGTATCTGTGTATCTGTCTGTGGCATCGTAGCTCCTAAACCAATGAATCGATTTTAATTTAGTTTTTTTTGTTTGAAAGGTGGCTTGATTGAGCGTGTTCTTAGCTATAATCCAAGAAAATCGGTTCAGCCGTTTGAAAGTTATCGGCTCTTTTCTAGTTACAGTAACCTTGACTTGTCGGGGGTGTTATAAATTTTTAAATTACACTTGTTTTAATTATACTGTCGGGATTGTCTTCTCAGTAGGTATAACAATGCGGACGCATATGCAATGCAAATGCAAGCCTTTACCACGGCCTTTACCGAGGCGGCCTTGAAAGGATTCGATTTGCATAAAATATATTTATTGTAGGCGGAATGTTTGTTTGGGACAATTTGAGTAGAAAAATAGTCGTACAAAAGTAGGAAGGATTTATGATAGGTAATCAGGTAAGAGTCTTTGTAAATGCATTGTTTAATATCGCCTGACCTGAACGTCTAGCTTTTCTACCATCCAAAAAAACCGGCCAAGTGCGAGTCAGACTCGCGCACCGAGGGTTCCGTACTCGGGTATTTCCGACATTTTGCACGATAAATCAAAAACTTTTATGCATAAAAATGAATGAAAATCTGTTTTAGAATGTACAGGTAAAGCTCATTCATATGATACTCTATTTGGTATAGTTATCTTACTTTTTGTTCATGAAAACATTTTAGTTTTTTTTTGTGATGTAACTACAAAACAGTTTCGGATTTTTGCCTTTACTTGTGGTATAAGACCTACCTACCTGCCAAATTTCATGATTCTAAGTCAACGAGAAGTACCCTATAGGTTTCTTGACAGACACGACAGACGGACAGACGGACAGACAGACAGACAGACATTATTACACATTATACACTTTCGCATTTATAATATTAGCGTGGATTTATGGATAATTTTGGCACAAAAGCATCAATATACCACTACCTCATAAATGCTACCTACCATACTACCCTTTTACCCTTACGGCATATTTTGCGTAGAGGAGATATATCTAAACAAAGACTCGGCTCCTGTGATCCTAATTGTCCAAAACAAAGTCGCGATACCGTTATGGACGCAACGGTTTTTGGGAGTTGTGCGTGATCGTACGTAAGCGACTTTGCCGCATATTTTTGACTAAATGATGCCCGCAGCTTCGCCCGCGTGGATTACTCAGATCTCCATCAGGATTGGGGAGCTGGATTCCAATTTTTTTTATGGAACAATGTCACAAAGTTCCTCTATCAAAAAAATCTAGAAATCTAAATCTATCTCTATATTAAAAAAAAATACGCAAATCGGTTCGGAATTCTCGGAGATATCAGTGTACATAAGTAGAAAAACACAACTCCTCCATTTTTTAAAGTCGGTTAAAAATAGCCTATGTTATTCCTTGGTTAATCCTCTACTTGTCTGTGAAAGTCCCGTCAAAATAGGTTCAGCCATTCCGAAGATTAGCCCGTTGATACAGATAGACACTTCAATTTTATTTATTAGTATAGATTACATTCTATGAGAACAAATTTTTGGCGACTTAGAAGATTAAATACCAGATTAAATAGCAAGTATTGGAATATTATTTTTTAGTTATAGTTTTCAAATGAAATGCTTCCAAAAGTCACAAATTGCATATGGACCGTTGTAAGAGACCTTGGATTTTTGTTGCTCTTAGACTGAGGTTTACATTTAGCACGTTTGTCTTTGCTTAGACTTAGGACACTGTTAAAACGAGACACTGCAATATCGCTGGCATAGATCCGTCAGCTTTTCCTTTTATATATTTAGATTATATACTACTTACAGTAGATGTAGTATGGATACGAATCATTAAGTCGACAAAAATACCGTACAACATAAAATACCTGCCTACCTAAACAGTAAAATAAGGTTGTCATAATATTCAAATATTTTAGGCCCATAACGGTACACGCAGTTAGGAAAAGAATCGCCTGTTTATATTATGCTATTAGGATCATAGATACCGCCATATACCACTAAGCCGCACCTTTTATACATTTTTAACACTATGTAAATGAAAATAGAGTTAGAAATATTTTGAGAATAGTTTTATAGGTTAAATGACCTACTGTCGTATTGTTTTTGGGATTAGTTTTGAGTTTTGGGACAACGCAAATTGCCGAAAAAAGAGGTTTTCTCGTCTCCCATTTTGTGACAAATAGTAGTGTGGATAAGTCGTCTTAGTGAAGTGATGTGGGATAAGTCGGATTTTGATGTAACTCTGTAGGATTAAGTTTAAGGATTGCATCAATGTGGGGGTGCTGTAGATTTTCATTCAGGTATTGTGTAACTCTTTTATACCCTTCATCACCCACTACTGAGCACGGGTCTCTTCTCAGACTAAATAGGTAGGTAATTTTTATCCATTTGAAAAAAAAAATATTATTTCCAATCAAAATGTGGATAATATTTTTAGCTTAAAAATTTTCTACCGCATACAGAATGTAGATAGGTTGTACCTAACTACCTACCTATTAACTTAGCAAAAACTTATTACCTTAATAATTATAGCATAATAACATACTTATATTTTTTTAATCTCATATTATATATCTCATATTATAGATACCTCTAGGTACCTACTTACCTAACTGCCATTTAGAAAGCTGCAACGTGGCTTCATTACTATTCATGGACTTTATAGATTAACAATTGAAAAGAAGGCAGACTTACAAGATGAAGAATTTTAGAATTAAGTAAGTAATTGATAATTAAAAATATATACCTACCTACTTACTTTCAAATTTGAAATTCAAAAAAAGTAAGAAATTGCCATAAAATTATTTTAAACGACAAGTTTTGCATTGAACCGTTATCAAAACTTTTATTTTATTAAATTACCAAAGATCAAACCAATTAGCAGAAAAGAAAAGACCAGTTTTAAATATTACCTAGTGTCTAAAAACGAAAAAAAAAATTGTTGCCTTAATTTTTTTTCTCTTTTCATTTCAGTTAATTAGAAGTTTAGTACGGTTATAAGTTATTCGGAATGATTATTTATTATTCAATTAACTTTCTTCAATATAAATATTTGTATAAGTAAATAGGTAAGTACTTCGACAATTTTTTATTTATATTTGATGTTTCTTTTACTTAAATGGATAGGGGTTATACTAATATTATAAATGCGAAACTTGAAAATAGGCTACGAGATAAATTCATATTATTTTAAATTATTTACATACTTATTTAGTAGAAAAATTCTTAAAATTATACTAATTTAATACAAAATTATTAAAAAAATATTAATTAAATTTTTTTTCATCATCATCGCAATAAAATATAACTGAAAAGGAAATTAACTCAATTTGAACACGATTTTTACTCTACTTCCATACGTTAACGTTAAAATATTCACGTGTGGTCCAACGCATGCCAATGTGACCCAATGACCAATATGCCAACAACCAAGGCGGATTCAAAAAAGTCCTACTCGTATCACGAATTTAATTTTTGGGCCAACCCACACTGCGCCCGCATCGAAAATTTGTCGCCTAAAGAGCGAGACGACAAACAAAACGAGCGTGTCACAAACGAGAGTGAATGAGATGGAAACAGGGCCGCCTAACGGTATTCTACAAGGAAGTGTGTCAGTGGCGTAAAGCGATACCCGAAGACGGCGCGTCGTAAGCACCGTGTGGTCCGCATCGGAATTTCAACCTTGACCTACAGAGATAGGGTCGACTGTTGGTCGTGAATAGGAAAGTTTTCGATTTTCACGGTGCTGAATCACTATAATGGTGGATGGCTTGATCTAACTTCAACCTACCTCAAGGCTAGGGAGATGTGAAGAATTAACGTAGGTCTTTAACGTAGTATTGAAAAATTTACGAGACATTTCACTGCGATTAATAGCCTCATCTGGTGACAGAAGGGATGGTTCATTGTTTACGCAACTGCAAAAATGCAGCCAGTATTCTTGGCACCATTCCACTCGCTCGTTACTTGTAAAGTACTTAGATACTTCTAACTTTAAATTTTATTGTAATAGGTATGTTCAATAAAATAATATTGTTTTTAAAAAGAAACTTAGTGTGAAAAAGTTTTATATCTATTTCTATTAGTCCGATGGGTTTAATGAAACTGCGATATCTTTTCCAAGTTAGCCCGCTATCATCTTAGACTGGATTATCACTTGCTACCAGGTGAGATCGCCGTAGAGCGCTAACTTGTATCGGAATTTGAAAAAAACATTCGTTCTGCTTTCTACCTAGTTCACCCGTAGTCTAAACGTCCACTGCTGGAATAGCCGATCTCTTGTGGGGACATCCACATACCACGGCCTTACGCTGTGCCGCCTGGGTCTCCAGCACCCTGCGACTCGTTTCGGGTCCATTTAGTGAGAGTCTAATTTATGGGTCCAATTTGAGGGTCTAACTTTTCACGAATTTCCTATCATTCAATACAAAACTTGCAATCAAAACGGCAAATTTATTCTTCAATAAAATCGGCTCTGAATAATAGAACTGTCGCAAGTAACAAAAATGTTAAAAATATTATTAAAATTTATAATTTAATTAATTAATTATTATCAGTCAGTTTTTAAACTCTTGTATAATTTTACAAAGAGAACTCTACATAAAGTTTGTTATATAATAATTTATTGATGCGATTGAATTAAAAATGTCCGAAAGAACTTGCACAGTCGTCGTAGCGTCTGATCAAAGAAGAAAAGACTTTAACGCGCTCAAGGCTTGACATTGTAATACGTATATTATAGACTTGCAACGAATATTCGGTTACTATTCGGTATTCGGCCTATTCGGCTGCTTTTATTGTATTCGGCCGAATACCGAATACTTAAATAATATATTTTGTCATAGAGAAATAATTGGTAAAATGAAAAATTTAAATCGATTGATTACGTATATATTCATGTTTTCATTTCTGTTATAATCATTTAAGTAGTCATTGGTGCATAACACAGGTACATAATCATCTTCTGGATTGGAAAAATGGAGGATTCTACTATGTATTTGAATTATTGTGGTAATAGAGCAACAGCGGGCGCGCGAGCGATGAGTAGGTACATTAGAACAAAACAAAGGAGCGCGAAACAATCACGTCTGTACCTACAAGTTTTTGGCGCTAAAATCCAGCCGAATACTTTTGCCGAATATTCGGCTATTCGGTCGGGGGCCTCGCCGAATATTCGGTATTCGGTATACTGCCGAATATACTATTCGTTGCAAGTCTAGTATATTATGTTTGAGAGAGTCTCGTGTGATTGATTACAAGTTTAATTAGTTAATAACATAGATGATGCCCATGATTTCGTCCGCCTGAATTTATATTTTTATAACCAATTGCGAGTCGGACTCGCACGCGAAGGGTTCCGTACCATCGCACAAGATATAAAATTATGCAAGTACTTTTGTTATTTTTAATTTACATGGCGATTTTGAGTTTTGTTATTTACTGTCATGGCGGCAATAGAAATAAGTGAAAAGTCAACTCTCTACCTATTTTCATGACAGCCATGTTTATAAGGGTCACTGACCATAAAATGATTTTATTTATTTATTTATTATTGATTTATTTATGTGTCACTCATCTGTACGATTGCTAAACTGTATTATATGTATCCGGTAGTTATATGTATCACGGTGCTGCGGCGTGATTTTATACCTTTCCGAAAAACGTGCACGTCACAAAGGGGTTTGGGTAAAATTGGTGCCTTTTTTTAGGATTGCGGCCACCGATAAAACTGGTACTTTATGACAGAGCAGCAAAAAACAAACAAAAAATGTTATATAATACATATGGCTAAATCAAATCGGGGCAGAGATATTCCATCTTCAATATGTTAAATTCCATTGATTACACCCAATGTCTTTTTGTAATTGTTCGCATTAAAAGTAGTAAAAAATACTTTTTTTTTAACTAACAAGCAATGCCCACACCAAAATGCATCATCATCATCATCATTATCAACCGATAGACGCCCACTGCTGGACATTGGTCTCTTGTTAGGACTTCCACGCGCCACGGTTATTGCGCCACCCGGAATCCAGAGGCTCCCTATGACTTGTTTGATGTCGTCTGTCCACTTAGTGGCGGGGTTGGGGGGGGGGGGGGGGGGGGGTCTTCCGACGCTGGAGGTCGCATCTTGGGAAGTTGGGACCCCCACTTCAGCTTCACAACATGTTTAGCAAACTCTTTCTCCAGCCTCTTAACAATTACTGGACGAGACATGAGCATTGGACATGATTTTCATCCTCACGTTTATTTTTAGACCCAAATGTTGAGAAATTCTGCTGAGGTCATTAATGTCATTTTGTCAATGTCAAGCCTGTTCCAACCCAGAAGCTTAAAGACTTCTTCCAAAGAAGCGGAAAAGAGCTTCGGGAAGATTACTTCTCCCTGTTGCAATTGGATAAGCCTCGTAGTCTGGTATACGAACTGATATAATGGTGGCCTATTCGTGCAAGCACTTCAGCACTTGGATATATTAGTAGCCGATCGGACATCTCTGTGGCAACCTCAATACAGCCTTAGTTTCCACTGAATCGAAGGCTTTCTCATAGTCCGCAAACGGTAAGCAAAGTGGTCGATTATGATCTTCAGTCTTCTGTATAACCTTTTCTTACATAGGAAAATCCTCATGGATAATACTGCGCTCGGAGAGGTAAGAGTGGTTATTTCGGACGCTTATCGACTAAAACCCCACGGTTTTCCATCTCGTCCGTTGTTGCTGGGCATAGGGACACAAATGTATTCAACTGCAACTTAGCTAACGGCACCCGCCAAAGCAGGCCTCGCTGTGGGACTAAAAGGGATCCCTAACGCACAGTTTAAGGCTCGCCGGGAACAAAGGCTTGCCTTCCAACTCAAGGACATACTCTTCCACGAGTAACACTCTCCGTGCCTATTACCTAGAGATCTTATTCAAGGGTACAAGCGACGGTCATGCGCAGCTTGCCTGCGCCCGATTCGCCTGCGGTGCATGGGATGAGAGTTTTTGGCTTCCACTCTCAACCTCTCTACTGCCTCCTTCTGCGTCATTACTTCCTCGCTGTAGGAGACCATCGGTTTTCAAGCCCTCTCACTGTCCACCATGGATTTGGCCACGACGTCTTGCCCCATAATTTCCACCAGCGATTGGCGCGGCTCCGCTTATGCCGGGCACTCAGACAGCGTATACTGTGCCGTGTCTGAAGCACTACCACGATGGTGACAATCCTCTCTGGGCTTTCTTCACACCACCTTGCCCAGGTATTTCCCAAAGCACCCGAACCTCGTAAGAACCTGTACAAGGTGAAACGTGAGTAGTCCGTGCTTCCTCTTCATCCACTCCGCGAGGGTAGAACGGATAGCCTCAATCGTCTTGTGACCGGCTGTGGGTGACTCGAGCCACCTCTGCCAATGGAAAAGGAACTCGATCTGCGCTAATAGCTGCCACCCATCTACTTCCGTCGCACGGGTGTTCCGCCAGTCAACGGGCATCCACCCTACTCTGGTACACACAAGCCAGTGTCATAGCGTCCAGTTCCCATGGTGGGGTCAGAGCCAAAACACAGGATGCCTCTAGGTTATGGTTCGATATCCTCTTCCGGTATTCTGTATAACCTGCCGTAACGGTGTGGGTGTGATCTATGGTACTGAAGCCTATTCGGAATACGGCTTGTTCGGGAGGCTGGAAACCTACGAGCGAGACGATTCGTGATGACTTTCGAAAACAACTTGTAGACATGGCTCAGCAGGGATTCTTTAACAAGGTAGTATCTCCCTTTTTAAAGAACAGAACCACTAACGCTTCTGTGCCATGCCTCTGGCGTTATGCCCTCGTGGATGGCAGGACTATACAAGCGCTGGAAGACCTATGTAATGGTTTTCCATCTGTTTTCAGGTGCCTTGTTGTTCTTGAGTTGCTTGAGAGCCATACTAATCTCATATAGGCTGACGTCCGGGACATCTTCGGTGTAGCGTCGAGTCAATTTGGCTCTGGGATCTCTAGCCAAATCTTCAACCGGCTTTTGTGTAGTGGTTTAGGACTGTCCATAGAACTTCTCTCAAAATACAAATGGAGGCGTATCGCGTTTCACAGCCAATCACAGCGCAGGGTTCGTCTACCTACGGTCGTGCAGAGAAGAATTTACTTTGTTTAGGTATATAACCTGGAGATCATAGGGACTACATACTCTCATCATCATCATCATTATCAACCAATAAAGGTCACTGCTTCATATAAGTTTCTTGTAGGGACTTCCACACGTTACGGGCTTGCGCCAACCGAATCCAGTGGCTCCCTGTGGCTCGTTTGTCCATCAAGTGGGGGTTTTTTAGCTCAAAATAAGGTCATTTTATCTTTATACATCCTATGCATTGTCATATCTACATATTTAAAGATATTATTCAGTTAGAAAGTGCTTTTGAAATCGGGTTTGATCCTTCAAGTTTAATTTTTCAAATTCAAATATCTCAGCCCCGATGTCACTTAGAGCAACATTATTTACTATCATTACAATGTTTAAAGTAGCACTATAAAATAACACAAATACCATCAGTGGCCGCAACAAAAAAAAAAGGCACCACTGCTCCATACAAAGTTACCCAAACCCCTTTAACAGGGCTCTCTCCGTCACTCGTTTCCACTCGTTTCATACAATCGTAGTTCCAATTTCATTTGAATATTAAACAACCAATGAAGTCCATGAAATTTTGCAGACATATTCTAGAAACTAATATCTATGTCTGTGGTTTTCCAGATTTCTGTTAAAATATTCGGTTTCATAGTTATGCGGTCTTAAAATTTTCATACAAATCTTTGAGCCCCTGTAATTTGTTAACAAGCGTCCAGACGAGCTCATGTGCTACTCAACTGTACGATTGCTACACTGTGGTGTTATCAGTGCCCCAGACACAGCGCCGCGTGATACAGCTGATACAGCTACGTCGTTATCACCAGAGCGCACTTTCACTACAGCCGCGACCGCCGCGACTCATCGGAGCAGATAATGTCAGCCTCCCTGAGACTTTCTCATCAATTCGATACCTATCAGCCGCTGATTCAGTTGAGGAAAACTTTATTTATAGTTAGCCCTTGACTGCTATCTCACCTGGTGGTAAGTGATGATGCAGTCTAAGATGGAAGCGGGCTAACCTGGAAGATCGGGATTATAACCGGGATTGGTAACTGGCCAGGTACATAACATCTGATATAACAAAGCAATTATTATTCTGCACCGTTTTGTTTTGCTACCAAAACTTCTACAACTATATTTTTAACAAACAAACCAATGTACCTATATCAATTTACTTATTTATTATTGTCACAAGACATTGTGTTGTTGATCAAAGTCACGTTTGGAACGCAATCTTAAAAAAATGTAAACTTTTTAGGATTTCGTACCTCAAAAGGAAATAAAGAAAAATCGGCTAAGCAAGAGTCAGACTCGCATACGATGGGTTCCGTTCCATCGCACAAGAAATGTAAATGTTGTTTTATTTTAATTTTCACGGCGAGTATTTTGAATTTTATACTATGTTTTGTTCGATACTAGTCGGGCTTACATCGACTAAATATGTGAGTATAGCCGTAACAATCTATACTTACTTACTTATTAAAAGAAGGAGCCCGCTGACAGACAGACGGACACTCAGCGGAGGCTTTGTAACAGGCTCCCGTTGGCACCCTTCGGGAAATCCTGCAAAAGGAACCCTTATAGGAAGGAAGGAACGAAGTGGTCGTTGTCTGTCTGTCATGTCAAGAGCCGTCAACAGAATCTGAACTCTTTACTTCGGGTACTTCCAATTGACCTAGAATCTAATCTATGACCTACAAATGAAATTTGGCAGTTAGTTGTCATAAAGCACAAGTTAAGAAAAAATCCGGGAACATCACAAAATTAAAAAGTGTTTTTCTTGTTCGATGGTGTAGCAGCCATGCAGCGTATGATAGATAACTGATAAATAAAAATACCGCTACATATTATCACTTGTATGACTTGGGCTGTATTTACAACATGTGCCTTGGTTACAATTAAAACTGTGGTAGAAAAACAAGGGCCGGAGCTTGATGCTAGACCGAGGTGTTTCGGTCTTGATGATCTGAAGTGAATTCGTTGAATGCGCTGCCCGCGGTTCGTCCAGGCCAGCAAGATATTTTGAATCGTTCCGAATTCAAATTGTGTTCTCTAAGTGACAGCTGCAAAGTGTGTTGCTTTCTTCGCAGCTGCCGGTCTTAAAAGAGGCTGCATGCCTCTACAATGGTACGGAACCCGTCGTGTGCGCGTCGGACTCGCACTTGCCCGGTTTTGTTTCTAACAATTTCGCCATTGCTACGGGCCGTTGACCCGCGCAATAGACTTTGCGAAAAACGCCCCAAGGCCATATAGCAGCGCGACAAATCTTTATTATAATCGAGTTGATTTTTTACTCCGCCATTGCAAATTATTGCGTGCCTGTACTGCAGTTTGGCAACTGAGTGCGTGCTGGCACTTCGACATGTACAGCACAATACAATCATGGCCTGAGCAATAACTATTAACTTCCACAAAGAAAGGTACGAAATTCCATTTAAAAGCAGTATAAGCATTTGATTACAAGTATAACCATTGGTAAATTGAAACTATTTGTAATTTCATACTTGTTATCTAAATATATAAAAAGAAACGCTGACTGACTGTATATTTATAAAAGTCTTAACAGGGCTCTCTCCGTCACCTACTCCATACAATCGTAGTTCGAATTTCACTTGAATATTAAGCGATCAAAGTCCACAGACATAATATTCTAGAAACTAATATCTTATGAATTATATGAAATTGGAACTACATTTGTATGGAGCGAATGACGGAGAGACCCCTCTTAAAAATCTAAATGGCGGATTTTAGATGCATTTCGAACCAAACCGGGTTTTTTGGTTATTTTTTAATTACTTGTTTATCCGACTACAGCAAAACCAACATTGAATATTTCATATTACGCATACTTACCAAGATTACTTTAGTGTTTTAATATAAAATATCACTAAACCACGAAATGAGCTTATAATAAATAGAAATAATTGAAATCAACTTATTTCTCTAACTTAGCTTCATTTAATTAGATGAATTTTCTATAAAAAGTAGTGCATACCCATTTAATAGTAATATCTAGATCTGCTAGGGGTAATTAAATTTAATATTAGCATGGTTAATGATCTCATTAAGTAGGAAGTTAGCGATGAGCGCTAGATACGGCGGCGCGGCTCGGCGGTCCACTTACTTGGCTCTAGCTTAAGCTGCGTTCACACTGTACGAGGATGCTCGCGACCGCGTTGGTTTCTTCGGATAGGCAATTTTTTTAATTTTGGCTCAACAAAACACACTAATATTATAAAGGATATGCAATGGAGATAGATTATACCCTGGATTAGCAGATAGGCTACTTTTATCTCGGAAAATTAAAGAGTTCCTACGGGAATTTTATATAATCTATGTAGATTATATAACATTCCCATAGGAACTCTAGATGTCCAAGCGAACAAAATCGCGAGCATCAGCTAGTACAACATAAACATAGAATAGAATAGAAAAGGATATAAATTCTCTATTCCTAACATAGACATATTGACTTAAATAGTTATAATAACAAAATAGTACCTACTGTGCACCTATTTTATTTTCTATTGCGATCTTTAGATCTCAAAAATGAACAGCATCCAAATAAGCTCAGATATGGTGTAGAGTGTACACCGCTCCGTGTAAGCTCCTGTGAAGTTAATTCGTATGTAACTGCCTCGTTGGTCTAGACTCTAGTGGTTAGCATGTTTGACTGCGGATAACGATGAGGTTTGATTCCCAAGTCGGGAAGTTTGGGATTTGGGGTATGTCACCCCGTACCTTGGAAAGTTAACACAGTTTTAATTTTTGTACATCTCTTTGTTTTTATTGTTTTTCTTTATATTATTGTATACTCTGTTAAAATACTTGTCAATTAATTTTAAGAAGGTAATCTCATGTGGCCTTAAGTTTAACTTAGATTTATTATAATAATTATGTTGTATAACGCTGTTGATTACAATTGAATAATAAAATAAAATAAAATAAAATAAAGCACGTTAAGTCGTCAGTCCTACTCCTGATCTGTCTCCGGTCGTCTCGGATTTCCGTCCCCTCGGGCTATGAGAGTGTGGGAGTAGAGTGCACCTGTGTTTGCGCACACACATGTGCACTTTAATATCTCCTGCGCAGTAATTAACTATTCTATATGGAGATTGGCCGCCGTTATCCGCACGAGTGCGCTCAGTCCGAGTATCCTCGTACCGTGTCAACGCAGCTTTAGTACGCTCGCGAACAATTAACCGAGTTATTCGACTTGGCTGACCGTGTTCTTTGCAAACACCTACTAACTATGAAATGGATTATGGATTAACTATACAATATATTGTATGAAGTGGTGATCGCCTAGCGGTTAAGACGACGTTTTGGGTACCTTCGTACCCAGGGTTGACCCCGGGTATGGTACCTCCATAGATATAAGTTTGTCGTGTGTATCTGTGTATCTATGTTTTGTCCGATTTTAATTTAGTTTTTTTTTTGTTTGAAAGGTGGCTTGATCGAGAGTGTTCTTAGCTATAATCGAAGAAAATCGGTTCAGCCGTTCGTTCAAAGTTATCAGCTCTTTTCTAGTTTTCTTATAGACGTTTTTGTGTCGGGGGTTTTTTAAATTTTAAGTTATGTTCAAAGATGTTTCACTCGTCTTTGGGAATATTATGGAGTAGTGTGTAACTCAGTAGTGATGAGTGGTGATGGGTTGATGATGATGCTGTATAGAAAGTATTGATGATTCCACTTCTACTCTTTTACGCTTATAGCAGTAAAACGATCTTGGTAGGAAGTTTGAATTTATCATCTTTTCATCGCGGGTTTTATCAAGCAAAAAAATCGGTCAATTGCCAGTCGGACTCACACACGTACCATCGTACAAGATTATTCTAAATTAATTATTATTATTAAAAATGGACCCCGTTCGCACATTTCGTATACGGACTCTTAAAAATTGATTTGCGTTGAAAAATACTTGAATTACATGCAGACATACTCACGGGTAATCCAAACAAACTTATCTAATATCGCTTAGATAAATAGGTTTTTTAGATTTTTTTGCTCTTTTGAAAAACAATAATTTAGCAACTGTATGGCCTTTCAATTCCCCAGCGGGTGTTAAATTAGTATCTGTGACAAAACATGAATTGTAAAGTTGTTCCATTTTGTAAGGAAATAACGCAAAGTGGTCTCCTTGTATGCCAATATGAAATAAAAATAGCAAGGTAGATAAAGGTTGAGACAAACAGTACGCGTGACGGCGCAAAGTTACAACGAATGTCCGAACGCAAGTACAATTTGTTTAAGGTCGACCGATTTCTACCTAAACGGAGAGGAGATGTGTTCAGTCAAAATCAAAATTAATCATTCGCGTTATTTTATGTCCAAAATCTGATTTATAATGCGTAAAAAATGACATCTCACGTGCCATTTTAACTTTATATGTCAATTAATGTCATCTCAAAAGTACGATTATGGTCCTTTTTATAAAGGTAAACCGTACTTTTGACCCATAGAATTAAAATGGCGCGTGAGAAATAAGTTTATGCGGACTATACCTACTCTCAAGTCTCAAGTCGTACCTAAAGAAGAAGATAACTTTTTAGTTATAATAATACAATTTCTAGACCCCGCGTTGTGCACACTGAAGTTACGTATCTAGTGTGACTCAGGCTTTAGTGTCGAGCTCCGAAAGCTAGTGAAGCGGATCAGCGCGTGCGCAAAATGTGCGCGTATTGTACACTAATATCTTTACACTGTATTGTTACAACTTCGACACCGCATTGTGCACGCTGAAGTTACGCGTCTCGTGTGACTCAAGCTTTAGTATCGAGCAAGCGGCAGCACCGATAGCTAGTGAAGCGGAGCGGCGCGCGCGCAAAATGGAAACGTTTATTGTACACCAATATCTTGATTTCGTATTCGACTAACCTACATTAAATTACAACACCTAGACATAACATTCTTTTTTTTGTATTCGATGACAATTGACGCTAGAGTCTAGACAGACAACTTGAACGCTTGAAACAAACAAAAACCACAAATCGTAAAGTTTCAGAATTCTAGACGGTTAAAAAATTTAATGATAAATGGTGATTATTGTTTGCATTGAGTAAATAAGATTGGTATCTTGCTATTGGGTATTCTGTTGCGATATTTGTTGACTATGTATTTGTCTATTATGACCATTGCTTGCCACGAATAAAGTTGGAACTTTTAAAATCTAAACATGCAAATGTTATATTAATTAAAACATGTTTTATAGTTAGGTACTTATAATTTGTTTTTCTTTTTTGTAATGGTGTACAATGTAAATCTTTAGGAAAGGCCTATGTCCAACAGTGGATGTCCACAGGCTGATGATCATGATGATGAATGGTGTACAATAAAAATAATTCATTCATTCATTCTATAAATATGTAGTTGTGACCACGTGTCATCTCGTGATGGCTATTTTTGGCCTACTTCTTCCTTTCGAAGCTTTACATATTCATAAATAATGAACATTGAACCGATATTTTTTGTAATATTGATCTTTTCTACAGTAGTGACGAATGTACAAAACCCAATGAATATTAACATCGGCGCTTTTGTCCGCAGAGATCGCAGCAGGGTGGCGGCGTCCAAGTATGGTGGCGGCGGGGTCTCTGTCGGGTCCGGCGTGGCGGTGAGGCGCGGCATGAAGTGCGCGGGGGACGAGCTGCTGCTGGGCACGTGCTGGCTCGACCCCAAGGACGCGCCCTCCCCGCCCTGCCACGAGCTGCTCGACTCGCTGCTGTCGCCCCCGCCGCTCGCCGAGCTCAAGCCGCTCCCGCCCTTCACCGGCTACACGGGCCACCTCTCCATCAACGGCATCTCCGGCCACCACTTCCACGCCATCGCGCAGCGCCTTCCCGAAGAGAACAACAACTACCCGACGCAGAGCGGCTACGGCACCGACCACGACGTCGTCTCCTCCTCGACCTGCGCCGCCGACTCCGAGCCGCCCGACCTGGAGGACGTCAAACCCTTCCCTTTAGATTCTGACACGAAACCCTTCCCCGAATCCTCCGTGCCGGCCGACTCCTGCGCTAAATCATGCTCACCGCCCACTAAACTATTCGACGACAACAACAAACAAGACATGTACCCATGCGATATAAGTTCTATAGAAGATATAGCTGCGATAATCGGTTCGGCGATAGCTGATACGACTGTCCCATCGCAACCTGAAGACCCAGAAAAGAATGATTCAAGAGATAGCTGGATGGATATAGACGCTTGGATAGCAGGCGCTTACAGTCAGCATGGGGACAAAATAGTGCCGCAGGACTTATCCGAATTCGGTCTACCAGGCTCACCGCCTCCATCGCAATCCAGTCATCAATCCAGTATAGACTTTCCTTGCAAACCGAGCCAAGAGTTCATCAAAAGTCAGGAGTTCCTTCAAAAAAATTTAGGGCAAGCCGGGTCGACGCTGCAGTCTTTACTAACGCAGAGTTACATGCCCTTGCTTCAGAATAGATTACAGAATGGACCCCCGGTTAAACAAGAAGCCCCGAGTTCGACTAGTTACGGTATGGACGTGATCTCGACATCCTCTCCTCCCGGTAATGCGGTGTCTACAACGGACGGCGTAGGTAGTTTACTCAACGGACGGTATGCGTCACATTACGCGCTTGGCTTAAAACCTGACGGGCTATGTAGTCCAGACAGATTACTCGGTTATCCACACGCTCATACAACGACAATCACTCCCTCCAACAAGAGTAAACGAAGTAGAACGAAGGCGAAACAACAAAGTAACGGACTTCATGGAAGCTCTTTAGCGTTTGCGTCGGCGACGTCAGCGGAATTGAGCGGATTACTCGGGAAGGAGAAGCCTGTTCATCGGTGTGGGATCTGCAATAGAGGGTTCCTGAATAAGTCTAATATAAAGGTGCATCTTCGCACGCACACAGGAGAGAAACCTTTCAGATGCGACGTGTGCGCGAAGGCCTTCAGACAGAAGGCGCATCTCATTAAGCATCAGCAAATCCACAAACGGATCGGGCGGGACTAGGGAGCTAACACCCCTACATCGCTAGCTCAAATGAAGCATTTCTATAGTTCGTAGTTGTGTGCGTGACTGGTGTGTGAACGGTGTAGTATGTGTAGGTGCCTTGTAGAATCTCGTGGTATATATGACTCTTCTATATAACATCGGTGTTTTTAAAGCGATGTTCACTTACGTTGTAATTGTAACCCTGTAGAATAACTCTCCTCCTAAGGACAAGTGCAATGTTAACTAGTTTTAAGCCTTCCAGATTTATTTTGATGTAGATAATATTGTTTATAATTTTGTTATGTAGCGAAGGTGTTATTTTAACTTGACTTTTCCCATTCCATGGTAGTGTAAACTTCGTTAACAGGACGTAGGTTATATATGGCGATACTTTTGAAGGCTCATGATGCCTTATATATTATTTTGTAAGTACTCAAACTAACAAAAATAACTAACTAGAGTCTTCAATAATTCCAAAAACATTTTTATGATATTTTTTTTAACTATATTTTTGTAAAGACGACTATTTTCAGGAATTGTACACATAAAATTAGATACGTAATCAGTTAGTGTACCTGTTAAAATGTGTCTCAACTTTTCATTACTTGTATTATAGATACAGATTTAAAACTAGAATATTTTGCCACCAGAAATAAATATTAGGTTTAAACATCATTAAAAAAATCATCATTAATAACCTACAGCTATGCAATAAAATGGGCTTAAATTATAATATTTGAATGGGTATTTTATAACTTTGATAAACTTAGGTGTTAAAATCCAAATTTTAACTCCAACTTAAATATGTAACAGTATTGCTGTCATTTAATTAGTCACTAGTTATTTCTAAAACTGATTTTGCCAAAAAAATAACTAAAAACTTAAACTTTCAATTTAAAAAATTATTATGATTTTTGTATAGTAAATTATATATTGATGGTGGCAAATTTTTTCGTCGACTGTGCTTTTTGTTGTGTTTAATGCTTACTCCGAATTACCTAGGAATAGTCAAACTAATGAAAATAACTAAACTAGCTTTGTAAATTATTGTGTAATAATAAGTATTTTTTGTATAATTTTGAAGACAAAGCATCAGAGGCTAAATGCAGAAAATATTAGTTGTGTTATTTTTTTCTTGTTAAGTTTTTATTGCATTATCTTATAATATTACCGTCTTCTTATTAAAACTTCAGGTCACAAATTAAACTTTTAGATTTCTTTACTAAAATATAAATTTCAACTTTTTATATACTCAAAATCATATAAAATTATTTTAACTTTTTCTTCCCTCATCACTAAAAATATTCTTTTCATACCTGATTAAAATTTTATGTGGTAATGTTATGTTGAGATTAAACTCCAGTGTACAGCTGGTACGGACAAAATACTGGTTAATTGTTAATAGTGTAACTTATAGCTATTCAAAAGCAAAAATTTTCGTTGCCCGTTAAGGTGCCCACGCACTCGAACTGAACTGCAGCTGAACTGCGCGTCGCGGCAGCGTCCCGCACGATATTCTCTCAGCCAAGACGCGCGTACCGCGTAGCGCGTCACTGCCGCGCGTCGCGGCTGAAGAGAATATCGTGCGCGGCGCGGCCGCGACGTGTAGTTCAGCTGCAGTTCAGTTCAAGTGCGTGGGCACCTTTAGTCAAGCGCTCGAAAAAGAAACGTCTCATTTTAGTTATTTTTACGCGACTGCCCAAAAAAAAGAAATAACTGCCTAAACAGATATGGAGTATCCTTAGAGTCCTCATCATCTCAGGGCATTGTTTATAAAGAAAAAAAAACAATATGGCTGGGTAGTGGTGTTTTCCAATTTTTTTAATTAAACACTTATTTATATCTTATTCATATAATATTTGCCGTGATAGAGACGCATTTATAGCAAAAATATTATAAAAAAAGCGAACGCTAATAAGCGAATACTAATAAGTAATAATACGTATTGTGAGCCGACGCTATAATATAAAAATATATAAGCATTGATAAATAAACAATTGATAATTAATATCAAGAATTTATTAAAACACGACTTACTGAATTTAAACCCTAAAATATATAAAAAAGTAGGTAAGGAATCCTTCAGAGCGCTTGTGCACGCGAACGGATTCGCGTCCGGGAAACGGATGCAGAAAAACCAGCGCAGTGTTCTAATAGCAGCGATCCGCTCTTACGCAACCAACTTACTATTTAGGGCACATGTAACGTGGATTATAACATGACGAAGATGCCTACACTGAAAAACATAAACAAGATAAAGTTAAACAGCACTAAAACCCCGACTACTACCGGCGAACCGGCGATAGATAGCGATAGATATAGTAAATTTTTTTTCTGTCCGTCTGTATTTTAACATTGTACTATATTTATATTCATAAACTCAGAATTTTTTCCTCTTTCGTTTGACATCCCACTCGATACAATAGCAAAAAAAAAAAAATTTTGGAGACCTTCACTTTTTTTTGATGTAATATATAAAATTGAAAAGTAAATGAAATTTTTAACACAATTTCAAATTTTAAAAATAGGTATCTTTAAAAAGGACTTATTTATATTTTACTGATATAAAACACAATATCATAGTGAATGGGTAATTAATTGAATAGGAGTGTTAAAAAAAATCAGGTCGAATCTCAAACTGACTGTATATTACAGTGTATATAATACCATAGACATGCTGTATATTTTCAAATTTCTACAAAATGAAATCCATGACAATAACAACAAACTAAAACTTAAATAACTTATCTAATCTTGTTAACCTAGCCTATTATATATTTCTAAAATTGATATTATTATATAAATTATTTTAATAAGTTGGAAGCGAATGCGATGCAAAAGAGCGTCGATAAATGGGCGTTTGAGACTTAAGGGCCTTGATGAATGGGCGGCTAAAGCCTTAAGGGCCTTGATAGATGAGTGGTTTAAGCCTTAAGCGGTCTTTCCGTCACACACTCCATACCAACGTATATTGCTTCTCATTTGAATACTAACCAATCAAACTCGATGTAATTTTTAGACACATTCAAAACTAATATCTGTGGCTGTGGTTTGCAAGATTTTCGTCAAAGTAACTAATTTAAAAGTTACACGCGTTTAAAGATTTGTACCGAAATTCTTGAGACCGTGTAGCTTTGAAACTGAATAATTTTTTGGAAACATGGAAATATAGTATATTATGTAATAGTACAAGATATTAGTTCCTAGAACATATCATTGAGTTTGATTGGTTGGCATTCGAATGGGAGGTAACCTACGTTTGTTTGGAGCTACGAATAGACCCCTCTTAAGGTCTTATAATTGAGCGGTTTGAAGCCTTAAGGCTTTGGTAAAGGGGCGGTTGAAGCCGATCTACTCGCTGTGGGATAAACGCGCGTTTGCGAAACGCTTTTTAAAAACAAACATATGTACACGTAAAATAAGTAAGGTAGATTCATATTATCCGGACTACATTCCGACAATCTCAAATTTTTCATAAGTTAATTAAGTATACTACAGTAAAATGTGACAAGTATATGAAATGCTGAAATCACTGAAATAATAGGTACATTTTTACTTAATTCGCTGTTTTTTTTTTATCTTTGGTGGTTCAAGATGGTAATTAATTTTAATTAAATACCGATTAGCGATAAAAAAAATTGTGTTTCGCACGCAGCGTTTCCTACAGATTTTGTAGACCTAAATAAAGTACCTTTTTAGTATTAAGTCACATTAGTGTCTAAGTATTTATTGATAAATGTAATTTTGTAATTTTATTGTAAATCCTTCTGTCCAATTTAGCATAATGTTATCTACAAAAAACCGGGTCACTATCTATTGAATGTAACTGGGCTCTCACCCAGCAGTTATATAATGTTATTTTATGTTATATAAAATGATAATATTTTCTAACACTTGTTACATTTCTTGTAATCTCCTCCTTATCATACTAGTATGACACTTTTTGATAATATTATTTTTTAATGATCTAGGGAATAATTTATACATAGAAATGTGATATTTTGTTATAAGATGTTATTTAACATTATATAACTACTAGGTTGGGAGCACCATTATATAACACTGCCTGTAGCATAATGATTAATATTAATTCAATTGCATTTTTTTCAAATTTTACTCAAATTCATAATGATAGTGCAACTCGATTAAACTTTTTTATAATAATGAAGTGTTGAAGGAGAAATGTTATATTTTCGAGAGGTTTTTCTTTATAAGTAACTTGTAAATTAATGTAAAATAAATGGAGATTTTTTTGTTAATGATAAACTGCAGTTCAACATTATTTGGAACCACCTTCCTTATTAAATTAAACCTTTTAGTAACTTCATAAAAAAAATTAAATAGTTTGATTATTATTATTTCATTCATTACATTTTTTAATTAGTTACTGTTTTGCTCTAAAATTAGCTTAATTAACTTTAATGCGTATTTGAAAAGGAAAAAATTGAAAATTTCGATTAATAGTAATCCTAAACAGTTCAAATTTCCTATCGTTTAAAGTAGGTATAATATAAACTTTAGATTTTTTAAATTACATTTTTTTTTTCATCATTATACAGTAAACGAATTAATGTTCATACCTACTTCATAAGTCTAATTCACAAATAACTACCTACATAAATATTTACCTAAATATAGTAAGTACAATTTGAATTATTGTGCTGCTCTGCAAACATCAAAAAAACACCATTTAATTTTAAGGTGCGAAACAAATTAATTAGCGTTCCAATATTCTATAGTCAGCCTACACAACAAAGTATAAATGAGATTTTTTGTCTTTCTAACAAAAAAAAGGTTGCTTTACGAAAAGTGGGTCAAATTAGACATCGGCGCAAACAAAGGTGCGAACTTGAAAGAGAAAGATGGCGGTTCACAAGCGGTTCGTTCCCGCGGAAGAAAGTCGGATGTGAAATGGCCATAGTGTACCAACATGTGTACATTACACACTAGGTGTACAGTGTGCACACGACAAATTGGCTTTTCGCGACAGGTGGGTACAAGGAGCAGTGAGAGAAAACGCACGCGCACATGGCAACCGTAAGTACTAACACGCGAACCGATGTACGGTTGGAAAAAATGTTCGAAAAAAATATTTTCTTTATTAAATTGTGTGATAGGCGATAATCATGCTAATAAAAAGCAAATATTGGGGTCTAAAGTTGAAATCTATGGAGATCACTTAGACTTAAGATTCAGTTAAAATGATACAGATATATTATGCCAGTATAACGCTGTCTCGTCTTAAGAGGGCTCTCTCCGTCACTCGCTTCTACTCGCTTCATACAATCGTAGTTCCAATTTCATTTAAATATTAAGCAACCAAAGTCAATGAAATTTTGCAGACATATTCTAGAAACTAATATCTATGTCTGTGGTTTTCCAGATTTCTGTTAAAATATTCGGTTTCAAAGTTACGCGGTCTTAAAAATTTACATACAAATCTTGGAGCCCCTGTAATTTTAAAACTACATATTTTTAGAAAAATCTAAAACACCACAGACACAGATATTAGTTTCTAGAATATGTCTGCAAAATTTCATGGACTTTGGTTGCTTAATATTCAAATGAAATTGGAACTACGATTGTATAAAGCGAGTGGAAGCAAGTGACGGAGAGAGCCCTGTTAACTCTGAGCAAAGTCAAAGTACGTTCTATAGATCTTAGTGTAAATCAGGAAAATAATTATGAACTAAATACCCGTCCGTAAACCGATTTGGATGTTTGGAACTGAGGTAGCTTGCGTTCCTGCAATTGACATAGACAACTTTTTATTTCGGAAAATTAAATATTTCCCATGGGACCTTTAAAAACCAAAATCCACGCAGACGAAGTCGCGGGCATCCTCTAGTCGGTTATCTTTACGGTTGAAAAATCAGCCCTAAAACGAAAAATTAGTATTTGTTACGCCCAGGCGTTATGAAATCTATTGCCTAATTCTAGATAATTAGTTTCCAGCGTAATTACATACTATTAGACGCGGTGTTAATTGCAGCATCTAACCGATTTATAAGGTATTTGCGATTGTTTTATAAAAATAATAAAATCAATTATGGAGATAACTGTAGTTAGGTAATGTAGGTAACAAAGCTTAAGTAACTTAGTCCTAGTTAGATTAAATTAATATACTAATAAAGTAATACATGAAAAATACTTTAGATAAAAATAATTTTAAAATAAATTTTACTTATCTGGTTCTTTGTTACGAAAATTTTAAAATTTTTGCACATTTCTCTCATTAAAAAAAATGGGTATCACTTACAATAGTTTTAATGTTACAATAATTTATATAATAATAAACAACACAGCAGACATCATAGTTTTTTCTGCGGACGCTCCGAGCTGCGGTGAGATTCTTTCTCCAACCCACTTACAGGCGGTTTGATTTCTCCGACGACGCGGCAGCCTGCACGTAGGTATATACCGACACCTGATAAAAACTGTATTATTACATATTTAAGTAAGTATAATAATCTGATAAGCTATGTACTCATAGTTTATTAACCCATCTACGTAATTATTGCCTCAGAGAAATAATTTTGATAAAAGAACCAATAAATAATACTTAATAGGTTTGTTGAAAAAACTATTGATGCTCGATAATACAAGACTGATGTTGATATTAAAATCTGGTCAAGTGCGACGCTGATTTGCACACGAAGGGTTCCATACAAGATTATGCACTTATTTTCATCATATTATACTATATTTTTTTCAATTTATATGGTGGCCATTTTAATTTTTATTATTTGTTGTTTTAGCGGCAGTAGAAAATACACATTCTGTGAAAATTTCAAGTCTTCTATCACGGTTCTTGAGATATAGCCCGCTGACAGACAGACGGACGGTCAGCGGAGACTTAGTAATAGGGTTCCGTTAGTATCTACCCTTTGGGTACGGAACCGTGAAAATAGTTATCAAGTTAATTTTGGGGCGAGAAGGCGAGTGTCATGGCCCAAAAAGGAAAAGTACATGTCATGTCGTTTGCACCAAAAAATACAGTCAACTTGTGTATTTACTATTTAGCTAATCCATACTAATATTATTATAAATGCGAATGTGTGTCAATCTATCTGCTAGCTTTTCACGGCCCAACTGATTTTGATGAAATTTGGTGATAGAGTTCCCACGGGAACACTCCACCACAAGGCACTCCATTTCACCGATTTATATATGTTTGGCATAGGCAACTTTTTATCCCGAAAAATCAGAGTTCCCACGGGATTTTTAAAAAACCTAAATCCATGCGAATGAAGCCACAGGCATCCTCTAGTTAAGAATATTAATATTGTAAGATAAAATCTTAAGGCGCTTTTTAATTTTATGTCGCAGCGAGGCACCATAAATCGACTTGTTAAATTTTTTAGATACGAGTAACTATTAGACCTTGTACCGTTTGTTTTAAAGAACGACGAATTGTTAAAATTACATCAAAATTTGTTAAGCCTTGTAAGTTACGCCCTCCCATCACGCGACGTTACCAGCTGAAGTCAACTTATATGGACCTTTACTCATCTAAAATATAAGTGACATATTGGGCATATTTGGAGCTAAACAAAAACCGAACGGAACTTTATCATTTAATCGTTGTGAACAAATTAAAACGCAAAAAAAATTTGTTTACAGTTGTATTCTTTTATCTTTGACAAGTTGGTGCTAATAAGGTTTATGACTTATCCAATTTCATCCGTTATCGTTCTTTCTTTTGTAATGGTCATTGCTGTGGGTCGTGACTCTATAAACAGTAATATTAGTTATATTACTATTTTTTTTTCTCTCTTCTGGATTTACAAAGATTAGCCAATGTCAAGTTTGTAGTTATTTGTAACAATAGTTAGTTAAAATATACAAGTATGGACCCCGTCTGTGCCGGCACTCGCCGACATACGCACGGCACCCTTTAGAGCGCTTTCCAGTCAGTTTTAAGTCAGTGCTGCCGTACAAGAAATAACACTTTTATTTTATTTTTATGATGTAACTACAAATTCACAGTTTTTGGATTTTTCCTTTTACTTGTGCTCCATGAAATTGCTACCTGCCAAACTTCATGATTCTAGGTCAAAGGAACCCTATAGGTTTTCTTGACAGACACGACAGACGGACAAACGGACAGACAGACGGACAGACAGCGAAATGATCCTAGAAGGGTTCCTTTTTCCTTTTGAGGAACGGAACCCTAAAAATAGCGAATAATCGTCTCTATACTATCGCAATGCCGAAAGTAACCTTTGCCTTGATTCTAATAAATAAATGGTGTGAATTTTCTCAATAGGCAGGTACTAATATAGTATCACTAAGTATACCTCCAGTACAATGAAAGCTCAATTTATTCAAACCCCGTTCACACGATATTCGCTATTTATACACTTCATTAACATACTGAACAATTGTATCGTACCGACTTCATTACAATAGGTATAGAAACTATCTTCATTTGTGGACGTCCAATCTGAAAATATATTCCTGAAAATATTACCATCATAATTTATCACTGGCGCACTAAGTATGGGGTTACTCTCAGAATGAGGAGGTTTTAGGCCACAGTCTACCACGCTGGCCAAGTGCAGATCAGCAGGCTTCACACGCCTTAGAAAACTCTCAGACATGCAGGTTCCTTCGCGACGTTTTTGTTCACTGTGATACATACCAACCTAATTGCCGTCTACACGGCATCGTGCCGGAACGCTAAATCGTTTGGCGGCACGGTTTTGCCGGTAGGTTGGTAACTAGTCACCAGACCAGAAACAAATTAGAAATTATACATTCCCAAATTACCCCTGTCGGGAATCGAAAGTGCGACCTCACACTTACAAGCGCTTACCACAGAGCCGAGAAGGTCGTCAAAGCAGCACCCTATCTATCTCGATGTCCTACATTTAATTTAATTTTAATGTAAATTAAGTACTTGTAAAAGTCTAATTAAATAAAAAATGTTTTTATTTTAATTTTATTTTAATGGATCGGTCTTTAAACAATAGGTGTCTCCGAATCCGACAAAAACCTCCATCCATCCATCCGACAAATTCCATTTAAGCAATTCATGCAAATGTGAAACTATACGAGTTAGTTTTTAAGCTTTTAACTTTTTAAGTGCATTAATCATGATTTATGATCAATCCCATGCCGGCCCACTACTGAACACGTCTCAGAAAGAGAAGAGGTTTGGCCATAGTCTGCCTCGCTTAGCGAATTAGCAGATTTCACACACCTTTGATAACATGAAGAACTCTCAGACAAGGAGCTTTCCTCACGATGTTTACCTAAACTAACTTTTACCTAACGTAACTCCGAAATAAACGACAGGACCTCTACACTGGGTGGCACTGCCATATACTTACTACAGAAGGGCTTTTCACTGCAATCCTTTCGATCCTCCACAATGATCGATCGCGGGATCGAATCTTCGACCTCTCGAAAAGAAGACGGACGCCTTGACCACTGGACAACCACCGCTTCTTTTTTTTTTTTAATAAAAATAGCGAACAAGCGAGCAGGTCTGATGTTGAGTGATTACCGCCGCCTATGAACATTTGTAGCACCAGCGGCACCGCCAATGGATTGCCGAGTTTTCAGGAATTTATCGGTCCCACTCTTGAATTACCCCATGTTGTAATCTAATGGGAACACCGCCCATTGTAGGAGTTGATTCCACAGGCATGCTTCTTACGCTATCACCGCTTTTTATACCCTACTAGCCGATGCCCGCGACTTCGCCCGCGTGGATTTAGGTTATTTGAAATCCCGTGGGAACTCTTTGATTTTTCGGGATAAAAAGTAGCCTATGTGCTAATCCAGGATATTATCTATCTCCATTCCAAATTTCAGCCAAATCCGTCAAGTAGTTTTTGCGTGAAGGAGTAACAAACATACACACACACACACACACACACACACACACATACAAACTTTCGCCTTTATAATATTAGTGTGAAGTGTGATGGCCTAACCCTTTCTCATTCTGAGAGGAGATCCGGCGATGGGTTGTTGATGATGATCATGATGAATTGGTCAGATTTAAAACAATAGCGACCGAATCCGACCAAAAACCATTTAACCTATTAATGCAAATGTGAAACTCCGCGAGTTAGTTTTTATAGCTTTTAACTTTTTCACGCAGCGCACTATAATGGTAGATACATAATTGTGTGTGAACGAGGTCTCATTCTATTCTGTGGTTGCTACGCGATATCTGATAAACAATTAAGATGAGTCTTATTACTTTGAAAAGGTTAGATAGGTATCTGCCTACTTTTTACTTTCAATCGCGTAACATGCTAGATGTCAGTGTTACACCAAAATGAAAACAGAGACGCTTCCCAGCAAAGTTTAATTCGGTAGTTGACCTTTTCCCCGGTTCTTTGAACTATGTTAGTCAGTCTAATTCAGATCAGATCAGTACGGATCAGAGATAGAGATACTCCATCAACGGGCGATGGAGAGAGCTATGCTTGGAGTTTCTCTCTACCCCCACTAGGTGGATAGGCAACATCAAACGAGTCACAGGAGAGCCGCTGGATTCAGGCGGCGCATGACCGTAGCGTGTGGAAGTCCCTATGTTCTTATCTAGTAGTGGGCGTCTATCGGTTAATAATGTTTTTTTTTGTTCAGACAAGTAAGCACTTGACTGTAATCTCACCTGGTGGTAAGTGATTTTTCAGTCTAAGATTGAAACGGGCTAACGGGCTACCTAAGAGGTATGGCAGTTTTTTATTTAACCCTTTGGTTTCTACACGGCATCGTACCGGAACGCTAAGTCGCTTGGCGGCAAGCTTTGCCGGTAGGGTGGTAACTAGCCACGGCCGAAGCATCTCAATCTTTTGGGATGCTTCGGTGGTTTTGGTGCTTTAGATTTAGAATTCCAGACCCTACCGGGAATCGAACTCGGGACCTCCCACAAATAAGACCACAGCGCTTACCACTGCGTCAATAAGGTCGTTGATGAAGTTATGTCAGTTACTCTGGCTCATCTAGGATCACCTCATGTCTGATCCGATCACATGAGACCCACAGTTTGCACGGCGAACATTCGCACGGCCGCGAAAGGTCGTCCTCACTCCACGGGCGCTCAATAGCAAGTTCAAGCATGAAGGGCAAGGCATTTCACCGCGTAAAGGTCACTCTGACCTTTCATTCATTTCGTACATGTAAAACAGGTCGTTGACACAGATTCTATACTTACCTATAGTTATCGTTGTTTTAAATACCAGTTATAACTAACTGAATCGCCTTGTCTGTATGAGTAGGTACAAAATGTGAATGTGGTTTTCACCATCATCTTTACTGTTCCATACGCGACGGATACCAACAGTAGTCGGGACCCTATTACTAGTCTCCACTGTCTAGGCAGAGGGTTGAAATGACAGAATGCGGCTACAACAACAAATAATAAAAAATTCAAAGTGGCCGCCATAAAAATTAAAAAGTGTTATTCCTTGTATGATCGTACGGAACCCTTAGTGTGCGAATCCGACTCGCACCTGACCGATTTTTCAATGTTGGTTAGGGTGGTAAATATTGGATACCAAAGCCTCCCTAAGCTGATATAATAGTACCTATCTGAACTTACGCTAGAATTTTATGGATTATTAAGAACCAGATTATTCGAAATAATATAGCTTATCGGGTTACGAAGGTAAATTAGCAATGGGTAGGGTACATAGTTTAAAGAAGTAATAGACTTAGGGTCCCAAGGTGTTGGAAATTGTAAAATGGCGACCTCGCACTGGAAAGAACAAGGGTTGCAGACATGCAGGCATCAGACGATGCAAGACACCCCTGATCCCAAGGCGCAAGAACTGTTAGCGAAGTTCATTCAAAAATTCCAAATCCTAAAAATGAAAAGTAGGATCTTAAAATCATCATACCAGGGTTGTCTGGAAGAGATCACTGTAGTAATAAAGTCACCTTTTGTTTTTAAGAGTATCGACTGTATTTTTATTCTTTGTAATATTGTATCACACTATAATATTATAAAGGCGAAAGTTTGTATGTGTGTGTGTGTGTGTGTGTGTATGTTTGTTACTCCTTCACGCAAAAACTACTGAACAGATTTGGCTGAAATTTGGAATGGAGATAGATAACATCCTGGATTAGCACATAGGCTACTTTTTATCCCGGAAAATCAAAGAGTTCCCACGGGATTTCAAAAAACCTAAATCCACGCGGGCGAAGTCGCGGGCATCGGCTAGTAGATAATATCCTGGATTAGCACATAGGCTGCTTTTTATCCCGGAAAATCAAAGAGTTCCCACGGGATTTCAAAAAACCTAAATCCACGCGGGCGAAGTCGTGGGCATCGGCTAGTTTAACAATAAAGATGTTTGAGTAAATAAGTAATAGAAAAACCTAGTTTGTAGCAATCCTTAATACTTCAGATTTTGGGAGGCGACTAAAATCCAAAAGGTCGTGTGTTGTTTGCAAAATACAGTAAATGAAAGTTTTCCCATGGATGTATGCTTGGAACTGTCATCTTATCGTGTGCTACATACAAACAACAGATGAGCAGGTCACCAAGATAAGAAAGATAAGGCAGGATTCTCACAAATCTAGCATAACCTTGACCGTGCAACCTTAAAACGGAACTTCGGAACTTCCGTTTGCGAGAGACGCGCGGGCGTGGGCCGGGGGGCACTGCGGGAGGGGGGAGGGGCACGAAAGTGGGCCGCTGGCGCGCGGCGGACCACTGTGCTACATCCGTAAACACTGAGCATGCTTGGGAATATGACATGCTTGAACATGCCATGCGGCATGCGGCGCTTTGCTAAATGAATGATTCAAAGAAATTGGCCTTCAAATTACAAATAGGTAGGTAAGTTAAAGTACATACTTGATACATTTTTTTGAAGCAAGTTACCGCTATCTCACGTGGTGGTAAATGATGATGCATTCTCAGATGGAAGAGGGCTAACCTGGAAGAAATATGGCAGTTTTAATTAAACCTATACATACCCCTTGGGTATCGGCGGCCGGGTGGTTATTCTAAGTCGGCAGCATCGTACCGGAACGCTAAATCGCTTGGCGGAACGGCTTGCCGGTAGGCTGATAACGATAACTATAGCCACCACCAATGTCCCGACAGTATGACAGAAGAAGACCATTACGCTCAAGCTCGTCTCACTACTCATCATGCCGTCTATTATGCTCCTGCCTATTATGTTTCCTCTTCCAGTAGTCATACTACTGCCTCAATACAAAGCCTTTTTCAAAGCACAGTGTAAATCAGAGGCCACAGCGGGCCTGCCTGCAGAGTGGAGTAGGGGGGAGGTGGGTAGGGAAGGGGGGGAGGTTAGAAAAGTAAAAGTCTCGGGTATAACTGTACCCGCATTCGCTCTCGCCGGTGACACACTTCGCCGTTGTTCGCTAAATTTTTGCGTTGCGTTATTTTTGTTTCACCGCTAACGGTAACTGTATCGCTGTGAGCTTGAAGTTACAAAAAATAGTAGCAAGTTTGTACTTAGTTGGTTATCATTGCTCGGAATCATAAAATAATGATTTTAGGCTCAGGTATTTCGTGGTTAGACATATTAAAATAACGGGTAGGTACGTCTACCTACCACAATAAGGTTAATAAAACTTATAAGATTGTTTTTAACAAGCGTAAATTAAAAAAATTAAAAAAATAAAAAAAAGTGAAGGTTTCAGTAACTAGAAAAGAGCTACGTCATTTATTTTGAGTTTCCATTGAAATGCATATAAATCGCCTGAGCTACATAGATATTGGCCAACTGCGCGGAAAATAATAGATAACTATTTATGGCCCGACCCGGGAATCGAACCCAGGATCTCGTCAACCGCAGTCGGGCTAAGTTAGCATAACCACTGTGCCACTAGTGACTCACGTCTCACTAGACCGACAACGGGGCAGTTAGGAAACAATATTGTTCAAGTGACAACCCTGTCTTATTGATGAGACATCGACGAGCGACGAGCGGCTAGATCGGTGGCGGCAAAGCAGTCGTCATAATTACCGGCATTCCCTTACGATCCGTCCGCCAACGACCTACTTCACAAGTCTAGGTTACACGTCTTCAAAAAGGATACATCTTAAATTCTTATTGATAAACCTAGATAGGTGTGAAGCTGTGATAGCCTAGTGGTTAGAACGTCCAGCTAGTAATCAGAAGTCGGGGGTTCAATCCGGGCACGCATCTCTAACTTTCAGTTATGTACGTTTTATGCAATTAAATATCACTTGCTTTAACGGTGAAGGAAAACATCGTGAAGAAACCTGCATGCCTGAGAGTCCAGCTAAACAGTCCAGTAGATTTGGAGCAAATTAGCTGTGAGCGGACGGACAGACAGACAGACACCCGAGTGATCCTGTAAGGACCCAGCTTTTTCATTCGGACGAACGGAACCCTAAAAAAAATTAAACATTTTCAAATTTTTACTCATTTAAAAATCCATTTTTAAGGAAAGCCATTCATAAGGATGATTCAACATCGATTCAACGTGTATTTTATTTAAATTGCGTCACCACAAACGGATGTGGACCCATAATACGCATTGATATTATTATAACTGTGCGGATTCCAAACTTTTTTGCAAAATTGAGCAATCGGAGTAGGGCCTCCCACTAACTGACAGGTCCCGTATGAATGAAGTCACCAAAAACCTCTGTGACCAAAAAATCAGGTCGATCCGTTGCGCCGTTGCGGCCTGATAGAAGGACAAACCAATAAACAGACACATATTCGCATTTATAGGTAACTGTGGGTAAAAACCTATTATTAGCTTTAAGTTATTTAGTTTATAAGCTTATGGTTTTTGAAATAAATTAAAATAATATGGATAGGAAGTAAATAGTGATGTTCATAAAAACTCAAAGTGCCAAAAGCCAAAATGGCCAAACCCAAGCCAAATAAATCGCCCACTCAAGATCAGAGTCATTTTCAATTTTCAATTTAACTCCTGGATCTTAGGATTCACAAATTCTATGTAGGTATAACCTCCGAATCAGCCTTTTTCAACCTTCTTGAAAACGCGAACCCTTCATAAATTCAAAAATACGTCTATAATTCAAATTCAAATTCAAAATATTTTTATTCAATTAGACTTTTACAAGTAGTTTTGAATCGTCAAGAGCATATCTAACACTGGTTCGGAATGCCTTTCCTACCGAGAAGAACCAGCATAGGTACTATGTAGTCATATATAGCATACTATTGTAAGGTTATTTTTAAAAATTGATTTGAGTTGTCAAAAATAATATGAAATTATTAATTTATCTAATGCAGGTAGTTTGATAAAATCGATATTTCGCTCATTCGATGTCATACAATCTGTTGCTAGGAGGCCAACAAGATTGAACTTGCATAAATACGGGTGTTTCGAAGGTTTTAGTTTAGTCTCCTTCTGAGATTCGGAGCGATATCGCATATTTTCGGTATTTGGATTGTGAACTGAATAATTAGATGTTGTGATAGCAATCACGCTCTAATTAAATTATTTATTTTGGCATTAGTTTGTTTAGATTAAAACTCTCGGATAACCTTACACATTAAACTTGTGTTTTTTTGTGTTGGTTTTGGAGAGGACATTCCAATAATTCGATAATTTTTTTTAAATAATACCTGCTTTTCTGAGTGACGCCAATACTATATACTTTATAGTCTAAACACTAAATCATACTGAGACGAGTAGATTACCTACGCTTCATGTTGCTTTTCTAAATCTCACACATAGACATCCCCTAAAGACATACGAAGTCAACACACATAATAACGCCATGTGTGGGTAGGTACTAGGTATAATAACAACAGTTTATACCCACACCTACACACGGTAGCACGTGCTAGGCTCAAGTCTAGATTTAGATTTTATCGGCGTACTAAGTATACAAAATTCGAAGAAGCAACCATCTATAGAATATCAGTGCTGAAATGATTGATTTGCTACATGAGTTAATGTTTTTGAGCACCTTTAAGGTTCCGTCAAAGGAAAAACGGAACCCTTATAGGATCGCTTTGCTGTCTGTCTGTCCGTTTGTCCGTTTTTCGTGTCTAACCAGAAATCTTTAGGGTACTTCCCGTTGACCTAGAATCATGAAATTTTTGAAAGGAGGTAAGTATGTAGGTTTTATGGCACAAGTAAAGGAAAAAATACGAAAACCGTGAATTAGTGGTTTTATTTATTCATTCATAGCGAAGTATAAGCTGGAAGGGGATCAGTTATATCAATGTAAATAAATTCAAGGAATGTGTTAATTAAGTATGAATTGCTTACTCCAAGCTTTATGAGGTCTTAGCACCAAATATGTAGAGTACACTGGAAAACCAGGAATTGTCGCCGTTGATAATGTTGTTAACGAGCGAATTTTTGCTGCTCTCAGTTTTTGCGACAGCTGTGAGCTGCCCATTACCGTCTATCAGATGAAAGGTCACAGGTGTACAGGATCGAAAGAGGACCTGGCGAACAGAACAAGACTAGCGCCCTTTTTAGGGTTCCGTACATTTAGAGGAAAAAAGGAACTCTTATAGGATCATTTTGTTGTCTGTCTGTCCGTTTGTCGTGTCTGTCAAGAAAACCTATAAGGTACTTCTGGTTGATCTAGAGTCATGAAATTTTGCAGGTAGGTAGGTCTTATAGCACAAGTAAAGAGAAAAATCCGCAAACCGTGAATTTGTGTTTACATCACAAAAAATTTTAATGTGTTGATGAACAAATAATTCTTGTATTTTCGAAGTAAGATAAGTATACCAAGTGGGGTATCATATGCATAGGCTTTACATGCACATTCTAGAACGGATTTATATGCATAATAGTTTTGGATTTATCGTGTGAAATGTCGGAAGATACCAAAGTACGGAACCCTCGATGCGCGGGTTTTGCTCGCACATGACCGGTTTTTGAGCTATGTGCCCTGCCCATTGCCACTTTAGCTTCGCAACCCGTTGAGCTATGTCGGTGACTCCTGGTTCTCCTACGAATCGCCCCATTTCTGGTTTGATCACGTAGAGAAACTCCGAACATAAATCGATTCCTCATTGCAATTAGACATTGTAAGGTCTACATCTCCTGAAGATGCTCCGGTGTCGGGGCGAAACCCGCGTCGAGTGGTGTTGGGATTTGTGTGGTGGTTCGTACCATACAGATTTCTTTGGTTTGGCGGATTATAGCAAATTAAGCTTTTGGTTCCTTGTATAACTCTATCCATCACCCTATATTTTATCGCAAAGCCCTAGGCCCTAGGCTCTGCTAATGCTTAACAGCTTAATACAGTGTTGCATCGGAAAACTCAATGAGCTTGCCTCAGTGTGTGTCGGTGCTCGGCCGCGACGTCGCTCGCCAGTAGGTCAACAAACAAGGTCGCGGCATTTCTCCGCCGGGCTGGTTCGCCGGCTTGCTCCGACGCGGCGTAGGCGAACGCTGAGAGCTTAGCGGGCACAGCGTGACTAGGTACATACTAATGCTACGGAGAGTCGGAAAGTTCCGAACTTCTGGTTGATTTTGCATTTGAGAAGAAAGAAAGAAAGAAAAACTGTTTATTTGGTACCAACAAAAATATAACTTAAAATAAATATCATATGAAATGGGCACCACACACGTGCCAAAATGGACTCCACTCAGCATTTGCTTCGCCTGTGTCGGGAACGCAGGCACAGCGCTGGTCTTCCGTGAAGCCAAAAGTTTTGGACGTTAAATAGGATGCAATATAAGTGAATACAAAATAAATAATGCGGTTAGTAGATATAGGGTTAGTACAATAATTTAACGATAAAGCATTTTCCACGAGGAAATCCGTAGGAGAACCGGAATGACCGACATAGCTCAACGAATTAGCCAGCTGAAGTGGCAGTGGGTAGGTACAGGCGCGGATCCAGCCCTCAAAAAAGGTGTTGGGCAATCACCCGAAAATCGGCCAAGTGCGAGTCGGCATAATATGAACTCACTCATAATCGATATACTTAGTGCATTCCTACAAAAGAGATTTTAAAATATATGACACCCAGACCAAGATTTTGTAGTGTACTCGTAGATACCTATCTAGTTCCACGTGGGCAAAGCCACGGGCCGAACTAGTATAAATTAATAAACCTCTAAAATGTTAGTTTTTTCGCTCACAAAAATTACAAAGGCAAATGTGTGTTGGTTTGCACATTGCAGTGTCACATTTAGATTCAATAACTACTAAACTGATTTTGATGAATCTTTTACAAGTTTTAAAGGATATCAAATTAAAGTAAACGCCGACCATGAAAGTGTCACGTCACAATGTATTTGATGCATGATGGGCATGCCCACAACGGTGGCGATGTAACTACGAATTCGCAGTTTTCGGATTACTTGTGCTATAAGAGCTACCTACCCGCCAAATTTCATAATTCTAGGTTAACGGGAGGTAGGGTATCTAGGTTTTCTTGACAGACACGACAGACGGACAGACAGACAGACAACAAAATGATCCTATAAGGGTTCCGTTTTTCCTTTTGAGGTACGGAACCCTAAAATCTGGCTGACTGTACACATCGCTCCGCTCCGCTCAGCTAGGTGGAGACCGGGCTTAACTAACAGCAGCTAACAAACAAGCGCACAAGAACTTATCTCATTAGGCATTATACCCATCTGCATAACATTAACTGATCCCTCCTCCCCTCCTCACACCTGACCCCGCGGTCCACTTCTGTGGCACACATTCCCAAATCTACCGGATTGTAACCTAGATATTTAGGAAAACTAGCCAATCCAATCTCAACCTTATCTAAATATAAATAAAGGTTAATGCCCAAGAAGGTGATGACAAAGCAAAATATCGCGTAGTTGTACAATTTTAAAGTCGAAAGTGGAACGTCAAGAAAATTGTGCGAGCACGCGCGAGCACTAATTTTCCCACGAATAATTAAAACCGGCCAAGTGCGAGTCAGACTCGCGCACCGAGGGTTCCGTCGGGTATTTATTTTCGACATTTTGCACGATAAATCGAAAACTATTACGCATAAATATAAATGAAAATCTGTTTTAGAATGTAGATTGTACAGGTAGAGAGAGCTCTTTCATAATATGGTACCCCACTTGGTATAGTAATCTTACTTTGAAAATACTAATTAATTATATGTTCATGACAGACATTTACGGTTTTCGAAATTTTCCCTTTTCTTCTGCTATAAGACCTACCTGCCTGCCAAATTTCATGATTCTAATGTTCTAGGTCAACGGAAAATACGCTATATTACCCTACCCTGTATATGTAGATATTGACAAACACGACAGACAGACAACGAAGTGATCCTATAACGGTTCCTTTTTTCCTTTTGGCTGGTCAAGTGCAAGTCGGACTCACGAAGGGTTCTGTACCATCGAATGCAAAAAAAAAAATAGGTGCTCAACCTGCTCAACACTTTCTTTTTGGAATGTAACCACAAATTCACGGTTTTTGTCGAAGTCGTGGACATAAGGTAGGTAGTCTTAAATAAAACAGCAATTATATTTATGATTTTATTTATTTATTTGATCTCAAAAATAAAAAAAACAGTCATTTAACTCACTAACTGACTGTATTTTTTCATTGGTTAGTAATAAAGTTACAAAAAACAAAAAAACTGGACATTATGACGGGAAGTTAAAAATGATATTTTATTGAAAAAGTATAAGTACTTATTTTATTGTATGTTGGGATGAATTATTTCATTGGCGTAAGTATAGGTGTTACCATGGCATCATTTCAGTGATCAATTTGAAAAATTGCGCACTGAAATACTGGATTGGATTGTAATTTGTTAAAAGTTTTACAAATAGTGTACCATCATCCCAACATCGTCCGCACCGCATTAATAATAAAAAACGCTTGATAATATCAAAAATTGATTAGGTTAGTGGTTAGTAGTACTTCGTCTTATTATAAAAATTACAAAGCAAAATAGTATAACCGCTTCGCTATTTCTTCGCAAAGGCAAATTATCGTCAAACAAGTTCAAAAATAATTATTATTACATTGATAGTCAACGATTTAATAGCAATTGAAGTAATAGCTAACACAATAATATAAACTTAATTAAAAAAAACTGAAAATAATCTCTGATTAATAATTTAGGAGCCTGTTTTACAACCTCCAAATAAACTTTATCCGACGAATAACGACATTTTGACAGCTTTCAATTGGTCAAACTGTAAAATCTATTCAACAGATAGGCAAAGTTTATTTTTACAATTTAACGGGGTGGTTGTGAAACATCCCCTAAAAATAAACAAAATACAAAATCAACTAGTAAATAACGCCATCTATCGACTATTTGGCACATAAACATTTTATGAAAAAAAAAAATCAACAAAACTTTCCCAATGATTAGGGTATATAGTAATGCTAAATATAAGTCAAAAATGCAAAATATCGATTTTATAATTTTGAGATCAAAGCTTCCCATAGCGGGTCAAGAGGCAGAGGCTCTGCAGGCGTGTACACGACACCATCTCTCATCACGACGGGGTTCACGGCTCCGTAGTTGCCGGCGACGTCGCTAGATGGCGCTGACCAGTTGCGGCGGCGGCTTTGACGCATGCTTCGCATCATGTTGATGGATTTCATACGTTCTGCAAAACAACAAATTTATTTTATACTTGCTGGTGCCCGCGACTTTGTCCGCGTGGATTTACGTTTTTCAAAATCCTCTCTGATTTTTCGGGGAAAAAGTAGCCTATGTGTTAATCCAGGGTATGATCTATCTCCATTCCAAATTTCAGCCAAATCCGTCCAGTAGTTTTTGCATGATTGAGTAACAAACATCCAAACATCCACAATTTCACATTTATAATATTAGTAGGACTAGCTGCCCGGGATTAATTTGGCCAAAAGAAATATTATGTAGTTAAATCCCATCGCACGGGATCGCCGGACTGGACTGGACGCATCGGACACTCCGCCCACGCTACGATACCCCACCCACCGGACACCCTAGTTTAGACTTTACACCAAGCTCCAACATAGAGATGAATCCAGTTACCTCAAGGCTGACGCCGAATACAGGCGCGGCTTAGTCCATTTCCAAAAGGGCTAAAATAAATGGTCCCGGTAGGTAGCCTGTACTGTGAGGAGACGCTCGGGCAAGGAGGTTCGGCTTAGAGGCCAGTGCCCCGACAGAATGTTGAGAGGGACACCACGACATCATACTCACCATCGTCAGTGACGAGTGGGCAGTACTTCAAAGTATGCGCGTCATCGCCGTGCGCGCCGCAGCGGTGGCAGCGGTACTGGCGCAGCACCGGGCACGTGATGCGGCCCTGCCAGCGCAGGCGGTGCGAGCGGTAGTACGACTCCTTCTCCCCGTTTTTCTTACAGAAACGGCACTCCATCACCTTCAACAATGTTTGCCCCCTGATTTATGCGTACACAAAACCCCCTCAAAAGCTATAATGTGTTCAAATAAGTAAGCCACTCGGAGTCAATGCCGCGTCGTAGGTGGGGCATGGAATCAAATTTTGCACGCCATACATTGCGGGTTCCAAAAATACTAAATCACTAAAACTACAAAATAAGGCAATTTATCTATTAAGGCTATGAGCATTGGATTGTGTTTAGGTAGTATAATAATAACGCTATGTTTCTGCCAGCGTTCTGGTTACACCCCGTATTATAAACACTAATGAACACATAACACAAGAAGTGTAAATTAAAAATTTATAACACCACCCCCGACAAATGAAGGTTACCAGTTACAGTAACTAGAAAAGAGTTGATAACTTTCAAACGGCTGAACCGATTTTCTTGGATTATAGCTAAGAACACTCTCGATCAAGCCACCTTTCAAACAAAAAAAAACTAAATTAAAATCAGTCATTAGTTTCTAGGAGCTAAGTGCCATGCCACAGACAGATAACTTATAACACCCCTCTTTTTGGGTCGGGGGTTAAAAAAAATAAGCTCACCTCATACTTCGAACGCTTTTTTTGCACGACTGCGTCCAGCAAGAAGTGGATGACCTCCCTCGGGATCGAGTTCAGCAGACTCATGTCGTAATGCGTCCAATGCTGCGGTAAGCCCTCGCCGTTAGCTGAAGGATAAAACGGATTTCAAAAATAAATAATGCGAAAAGTTGTTTTATCATTTTAACCTACCCACACGATTTTTTTATATACACTAGCGCTTGGCTGCAATCAGACCTGCTAGCAAGTGATAATGCAACCTAAGATGAAGCGCGCTTGCCTAGGAGTAGCCTATTTACTCTTGACTTGAAGGTGCCCATATTAAAAGTTGGGGTCGGCCGGCAGACCCATGCCCGCTAGTCCTGGATGTTACCTGGAACGCTTGGAGCCGTCATCTCCTCCATGCTCTGCCTCCTGGGGCCGCTCGGACGCGGTATGGGCATCGCGGGGGTCGCGTCTGGAGCCGGCCATGACTTCTGGCGCAGGTACACGGCCGGCTGACCCATGCCCGCTAGTCCTGGATGTTACCTGGAACGCTTGGAGCCGTCATCTCCTCCATGCTCTGCCTCCTGGGGCCGCTCGGACGCGGTATGGGCATCGCGGGGGTCGCGTCTGGAGCCGGCCATGACTTCTGGCGCAGGCACACGGCCGGCTGACCCATGCCCGCTAGTCCTGGATGTTACCTGGAACGCTTGGAGCCGTCATCTCCTCCATGCTCTGCCTCCTGGGGCCGCTCGGACGCGGTATGGGCATCGCGGGGGTCGCGTCTGGAGCCGGCCATGACTTCTGGCGCAGGTACACGGCCGGCTGACCCATGCCCGCTAGTCCTGGATGTTACCTGGAACGCTTGGAGCCGTCATCTCCTCCATGCTCTGCCTCCTGGGGCCGCTCGGACGCGGTATGGGCATCGCGGGGGTCGCGTCTGGAGCCGGCCATGACTTCTGGCGCAGGTACACGGCCGGCTGACCCATGCCCGCTAGTCCTGGATGTTACCTGGAACGCTTGGAGCCGTCATCTCCTCCATGCTCTGCCTCCTGGGGCCGCTCGGACGCGGTATGGGCATCGCGGGGGTCGCGTCTGGAGCCGGCCATGACTTCTGGCGCAGGTACACGGCCGGCTGACCCATGCCCGCTAGTCCTGGATGTTACCTGGAACGCTTGGAGCCGTCATCTCCTCCATGCTCTGCCTCCTGGGGCCGCTCGGACGCGGTATGGGCATCGCGGGGGTCGCGTCTGGAGCCGGCCATGACTTCTGGCGCAGGTACACGGCCGGCTGACCCATGCCCGCTAGTCCTGGATGTTACCTGGAACGCTTGGAGCCGTCATCTCCTCCATGCTCTGCCTCCTGGGGCCGCTCGGACGCGGTATGGGCATCGCGGGGGTCGCGTCTGGAGCCGGCCATGACTTCTGGCGCAGGTACACGGCCGGCTGACCCATGCCCGCTAGTCCTGGATGTTACCTGGAACGCTTGGAGCCGTCATCTCCTCCATGCTCTGCCTCCTGGGGCCGCTCGGACGCGGTATGGGCATCGCGGGGGTCGCGTCTGGAGCCGGCCATGACTTCTGGCGCAGGTACACGGCCGGCTGACCCATGCCCGCTAGTCCTGGATGTTACCTGGAACGCTTGGAGCCGTCATCTCCTCCATGCTCTGCCTCCTGGGGCCGCTCGGACGCGGTATGGGCATCGCGGGGGTCGCGTCTGGAGCCGGCCATGACTTCTGGCGCAGGTACACGGCCGGCTGACCCATGCCCGCTAGTCCTGGATGTTACCTGGAACGCTTGGAGCCGTCATCTCCTCCATGCTCTGCCTCCTGGGGCCGCTCGGACGCGGTATGGGCATCGCGGGGGTCGCGTCTGGAGCCGGCCATGACTTCTGGCGCAGGTACACGGCCGGCTGACCCATGCCCGCTAGTCCTGGATGTTACCTGGAACGCTTGGAGCCGTCATCTCCTCCATGCTCTGCCTCCTGGGGCCGCTCGGACGCGGTATGGGCATCGCGGGGGTCGCGTCTGGAGCCGGCCATGACTTCTGGCGCAGGTACACGGCCGGCTGACCCATGCCCGCTAGTCCTGGATGTTACCTGGAACGCTTGGAGCCGTCATCTCCTCCATGCTCTGCCTCCTGGGGCCGCTCGGACGCGGTATGGGCATCGCGGGGGTCGCGTCTGGAGCCGGCCATGACTTCTGGCGCAGGTACACGGCCGGCTGACCCATGCCCGCTAGTCCTGGATAAGTACATGTATATACATAAGAAAGCTCAGTCACTCAGCGGGCGATGGAGAGATATGCTTCGAGTTTCTCTACGTAATCAAATCAGAAATGAGGAGATCCGTAGGGAAACCAGAGTGGCCGACATAGCTCAACGGGTTGCGAAGCTGAAGTGGCAGGGTATATAACCCTATGACCGGGTAACCGGTAACCGGTAAATGTTGGGTCTCAAGGTGGTTGGGTGTCAACATTTTGACAAATTCCCAAGTAAATAGGTACATAAACTACCGAAACGTCTTTATTCGTCAGAGAAAATTTAAACACAAAACAAGAAAAGAAGAAGAAGAATTTATCTGGCGGTTGTGAAACAGGCCCCAATTGCGGAAAAATAAATAAAAATTTGGAAACAAAATACAAAACAAAAAACAATAAAAAAAATTCTTCGTGACATACCCGTGTTCTGCACAAATGACGAGTACAAGTGTTGCTCCTCCTCAGGGTCGTACGGGGAGTCGATCCCGTTGTTCCGGAACTCCTCCCTCACCGCGTCGATGGACCCCATGGACCCCACTGCAAATATACCGAGTTACGGACCACTAGCAACTGCTGATTGTACGTACATGGATGGCCTCAACGTGGACTTCAAAAGTTCCTTTATTTTATAGATGATGGCCGCGACTTCGTCCGCGTGGATTTGGGGTATTCAAAATCATAACAGAATCAGACATAAAAAGTTACCTATGTCAATTACATGGACGCAAGCTACCTCGGTACCAAATATGTATACAAATCGGCTAAGCGGATGGGGCTTTAGAAATGCCGCGGAAACGGACACAGGCTACGTTTTATCCCGGTTTTGATATACCTACCTATCTAGAATTAGTAAGTAGGTAGGTAGGTACATCTCTGCCGAAAAATCAAAGAGTTCCCATGGAAATTTTAACAACGGGCATCAGTTTGTTAAAAAATAATGAGCTTCATACTTACACCCATTCAAGCTAGAAGACTTGGGCCTTCCACTGAGGTCAGAGCCCTGCAGCTGGGACTGGACATTGGACCAGGATGTGGCCTGGCTTCCCCACAGCGCGAACTGAAAATAATTACCTTTGTACAAAGAGCCGGGATATCATAGTGGTTAAGGTGTTAGCTTCCTAACTTGTTACAAATAACTAAAAACTTGACATTGGCTAATCTTTGTAAAGCCACACGAGAGAGAAAAAAAAGTATCTTCCTAGTTCCTACTACTAGCAACACTAACAAACTAAAATTCTCGTTTCGTTTTACGTACTTACTTAAGCATAAATTTTATTAAACTAGATCGACCTATTTAAACACCTACCTCATAAATGTTGACGTAATATAAACATTAAACACAAAGCAAGAACATAAGCTCGAAAAATAAACAGAAAGTGAGAACACAAACTCGAACAATAAACAGAAAGTGAGAACAAAAACTCGAAATATAAACCAAAAGTCAGAACACAAACTCGAAAAATAAACAGAAAGTAAGAATATTCTAGTAGGTACTAAACGAATCAGTTAATATTTTAAACATTTTCAATACCTACCTATAGCAATATTGAACAATCGACAGCAAAGAAATCTCTCAACAATATGGCGGCCTGGGTTTTTAGTCTAAGATGGCGGCGCTCTTTTCAGTTGGAACTTGAAAGTATAGTGAAATACATAACTACCTACAGTACCGCCAACATATCTGTTCAGGTGAGCAAAAGCGTCAGCTGCCATTTTGAAATTCACGCGGACGATGTCGCGGATATCAGCTAATATTGAAATGAAATTAAGCTAAGTAACTATGTAGGTAAGTATATTGAATTTTCGCTATGTTAAAAGAATTCCATGTTTTCTTGGTGAATTTCATAAATTAGCAATACCTTGTCACTAGCAACGCGGCAACGCTGTCACAAATACGTCGGTGGCACTGTTCGCTTTTCAACCACACCTACTGACTGTAGGTACCTACTAATGAAATAACTTTATATCGAACCAAGAAAGCACAAAAAACCGCAAAACAAAGAAAAAACTTACCGTTTCCGAAAAATGATCTTCCATTATGAAGCTAATTGTAAAAGTGGATTCAAGGATATGACTGCGCGTGCGACTGCAGAAAAACTGCAACAATATACTGCGTCCACCCTATATCCCTACTCTCGGATGAGTGATGACAAAATTAAACGATAAAGCCGTGCTACGCCGAAAGGCGATCTTTCATTGGTTAATTCTTCTAAAACTATAATGGCTGCCTATATTGCGCTTGCGCTGACAAACGAGTTGAAAAAAATAAGTACTATTGTAACAGGGCCGGCTCAGGGGTGGTGCAAACTGCAAGCACGGTAATGGTATGTATACAGTATTCCAACTTCATACAAATGGACGAAACGCGAGCTATACCTACGCACCTCGATGTCGGCAGGCGCTCGACACGCAGACAGTCGCGACTGTGCCGCAGTGACGAACGAGCGGTTTTTTGTTTTTCTAACAATAACCACGCGATTTTTTCGTTGTATGTGAAACCCGATCAAAGAAGCCACAATTTCAGCTTAGAATGTCGGTATTTAAGGTACCGGGACTACAATAAGATTAATTCGCAAACTTTTTTGATTGTACCCAGCGATGATTTTATGAAATATATGCAAAAAATGGAGAAAATATTCCGAACTTCATTAAAACCAAATATATAAATTGTAAAGTAGCTGCAGGTATCTATAACCAAGGAAAAGATATTCCATTTTCTCTATCTTGTCCATGTTGCCCAAAACAATTTTTGATTAAAAGCTTTATACTAGAATGCGGATTTATATAAAAAAAAGTATATTTACAATCACAAAACTAGATGGAAACACAAAGTAGGCAAATGTAATTAAACTGCTGGAGACGGGCAGCCCTACCGCATGTTTACGTACCGCGCAGCTGTAGGTATTTATTTCAAAGATACTGCCGAGTTAGAATACTGAATAGATAATATTACCGTGCTGCAAGCGACCGAGGCACCCGTGCGCATTAACCTCAATAGCTCAACGGTTATAGAAGCGGACTGAAATCCGAAAGGTCGGCGGTTCAAATCCCAGCCGTTGCATTATTGTAGTGCCTTTTTTATTTTTTATCGCTGGGCAGAGGGGACACGTGGAGGGGCCCCAAAGTCCTGCCAGGTCATTAGTCATAGCCAACAATATCCCCGAAGAGAAATTATTAGCCATACTATATTAATATATTATTTCCTATATTAATACTGCTTTTCCCCTCAGACGTATCCAAAAGGGACCCTGCAACAGTCAGGCACACTGGGAGGTTGCCTGGCTGGCACTAGCACAAGCTTCACGCTTAGTACGAGGCGAAAGAGGAATGTTATTGATCTTTAACTCAGCTAATATCATCGTCATCATCATCATCAGCCTGTGGACATCCACTGTTGGACATAGGCCTTCCCTAAAAAGCACCACCACAACCGGTCCTCAGCCTTTCTCATCCAACCACTTCTTAGCCGGGCTAGCGGCTAATGTACTTAGTAAAAAATATTGCAAAAGAATAGCGCTCACTTTGCTCATGCTAATATTACAATATTATTATGTACCTATAGTAAGTTGTTATAACTAGCGTTATTTATATAACACTATACCTACCTATTTTTTTTTCTGCATAAATATCAAAAAACTACTCACTTATTTTATCAAGTTCATGATGTTTTAATTTTAACTTTTTTCAAAATAGTTAAAGCCAGTGGCACTCGGTACGAAGTAAGGAGCCTAACTTACAATCAAATCTATTCAGATATTGCCCAATACGGCAAAAAAAACTTTCTTTAAAAAAAAAATGGGGAAAAAATTACATACTGGGAATCAATTGGGGGCCTAGCATAATGCAAAATGGAATCCCCAGGCTCGCGCTCATCTAACGGGCCTCCGGCCGGCCCTGGATTGTACAAACAAAATAATATTACGTTTTTAGGGCCACAGTGTAGTAGGTGGTAGTAGGGTAGCCAGTATGTTAATTTACATTAATTTTCAGGTGTTAAAGCTTAGTTACTTGTAGATGATATTATATGATATGTATGTTCATGTAAATATTGTGGCTTTAGTTTAAAGTTTACGTAATTAATTATCACCACTATATTATTATCATCTTACAAATCTAACAATAAAATTCTGAGTTTTGACGATCAAAAGGCGTACAACAGTACCTACTTTGAATAAATGAATTTGATTTGATTTGATAATAGGTACTACCATCATCATCATGAAAAGCCCATTGCAGATCGCAATTGCCCTAATTTCAAGAAGAAATAACCCAATTTTTCAAGTGCTAAAATTAAAAATAACTATGTACATTACGAGTATTTAGGTATCCCATAATATAATGTTGCTCAAAATATCTTTCAGTACCTTTGTAAAGATAGGTAAATCAAAAATCAACCTAATTATTAGAATTGTTCAATTACTTAACCGAAATAAATACTTTAGATTAGATCATCTCATAAACTCAAAAATCTCAAAATTCGAAGTACTTACGAGTTGTATGACCAATTGATGGCCAGAAATCAGAATTTTATTGTTAGATTTGTAAGATGTACCTATAGTGGTTATAATTAATTACGTAAACTTAAAACTAAAGCAATGAGGGTTCTAAACGCGCCCGGGTCTAAGAAATTCCTGTCGAAATTACCCCAATGCACCTAATAGCTAAGTAGCTAACTACCTACCATCTACCTACCTATTATTATAATTAAAAGCAGTTTTCATTTCAACACTAAAGTATAGAAAACTTTCTTAATTGACTTAATATCTATGTAAAATACATTCTTTGACTGAACCGATTTCGAAATCTTTTCCTAGGATTCATATCTTTTCTCAGTTGCGTTTATTTCAAACAGGTCTACTTTACTGGTAGATCTAAATAAGTAAGTAGGTACTTGTCTACTATATGAAAGTATTGGCGTCACTCAGAAAAGCAGGTATTATTTAAATATTTTTATCGAATTATTGGAATGTCCTCTTCAAAACCAACACAAAAAAAACACAAGTTTAATGTGCAAGGTTATCCGAGAGTTTTAATCTAAACAAACTAATGCCAAAATAAATAATTTAATTAGAGCGTGATTGCTATCACAACATCTAATTATCCAGTTCACAACCCAAATACCGAAAATATGCGATATCGCTCCGAATCTCAGAAGGAGACTGAACTAAAACCTTCAAAACACCCGTATTTATGCAAGTTCAATCTTGTTGGCCTCCTAGTAACAGATTGTATGACATCGAATGAGCCAAATATCGATTTTACCAAACTACCTTCATCAGCTAAATTAATAATTTTATATTATTTTTGACAACTCAAATCAACTTTTTAAAAATAACCTTACAGTTCGGTCGTCCTGAATTTAACACGTCCTCGTGTTTCTAATCAATCATGTCATGTCAGTCGCGGGCTTCCTTGCCCTAAGTCAAATCCAAATCATGGGCTATCCTGCCCTCCGTCAAATCATTAAAACCTACCCTTGAACTGCCGAACTCTCAGTTTTAATATCAAGTCAACAATAAATCCAAACGACTAACTTCTCATTCGATGTATACAAAATCTGAACCACTCATTGCAAATTACTTTCCAATTCACAAAAGACTAAATTCTTTAAAAAAAACTTAAAATTTTAATCACTAAATTACCAAAACCACCGAACTCATTAAAAAAAATTATCAAATGTGGGTTGTTTTGAAAAAGATACCAAAGCGAAATGAAGGCAACGTGAGACACGTCCCGCTTCTGAATTATTGGCGTCACTCAGAAAAGCAGGTATTATTTAAATATTTTTATCGAATTATTGGAATGTCCTCTCCAAAACCAACACAAAAAAAACACAAGTTTAATGTGCAAGGTTATCCGAGAGTTTTAATCTAAACAAACTAATGCCAAAATAAATAATTTAATTAGAGCGTGATTGCTATCACAACATCTAATTATCCAGTTCACAACCCAAATACCGAAAATATGCGATATCGCTCCGAATCTCAGAAGGAGACTGAACTAAAACCTTCAAAACACCCGTATTTATGCAAGTTCAATCTTGTTGGCCTCCTAGTAACAGATTGTATGACATCGAATGAGCCAAATATCGATTTTACCAAACTACCTTCATCAGCTAAATTAATAATTTTATATTATTTTTGACAACTCAAATCAACTTTTTAAAAATAACCTTACAAAAGAGTCAGTCTTAAAATTAGGTAATAATATTAATTAATGATTAATAATATTAATTTTGGGTTTTCATCAAGTAGAGGTAGGTGTAAGTAATTATTTTTTATTAATTATCAGTATTACCTATTTTACACGTGAGTGGTCCTACTGAAGGCGTTACACTATGATCCGTTGAACCTTGAAAACAACTTGAAGTGCTGAAGTACCTCCTTCTATAAAATTATTTAAATCTACCCAATACCCATATTATATCGACTATTATTTTTATCCTCAACTTGTGTGACGTATATGGGTATAAGTAGGTATCTGCCTAACAACTAACAAGCCAAAACAAAGGTTAGTTCTTTCATTTAAATAGTCTTAAACATAGAATCAAATATCAAAGACGACGATTATGTTTATCAATAGACTTAGGTGTTATAATTTCTTTGTTTGAGTGCCTACTTACCGCGGGTCGATTCACAATGGTACATCGAGGTGACAATTTAAATTTTACATAGGTACCTACCTAGAATTAAATACATAATTCACGAAATTAACGAGTTGTTGCTCCTTTATTGTAATTCTCCCTGGATGGTTTGTATTTTTGCATGAACATGTAAGGTTATTTTTAAAAATTGATTTGAGTTGTCAAAAATAATATAAAATTATTAATTTATCTAATGCAGGTAGTTTGATAAAATCGATATTTGGCTCATTCGATGTCATACAATCTGTTGCTAGGAGGCCAACAAGATTGAACTTGCATAAATACGGGTGTTTCGAAGGTTTTAGTTCAGTCTCCTTCCGAGATTCGGGGCGATATCGCATATTTTCGGTATTTGGGTTGTGAACTGGATAATTAGATGTTGTGATAGCAATCACGCTCTAATTAAATTATTTATTTTGGCATTAGTTTGTTTAGATTAAAACTCTCGGATAACCTTGCACATTAAACTTGTGTTTTTTTGTGTTGGTTTCGGAGAGGACATTCCAATAATTCGATAAAAATATTTAAATAATACCTGCTTTTCTGAGTGACGCCAATAATTCAGAAGCGGGACGTGTCTCACGTTGTCTTAATTTCGCTTTGGTATCTTTTTGTAAACAACCCACATTTGATTAAAATTTTTATTGAGTTTGATTTGGTGATTAAAATTTTTAGTTTTTTTTTTTAAGAATTTAGTCTTTTGTGAAGTGGAAAGTAATTTGCAATAAGTGGTTCAGATTTTGTATACATCGAATGAGAAGTTAGTCGTTTGGATTTATTGTTGACTTGATATTAAAACTGAGAGTTCGGCAGTTCAAGGGTAGGTTTTAATGATTTGACGGAGGGCAGGATAGCCCATGATTTGGATTTGACTTAGGGCAAGGAAGCCCGCGACTGACATGACAAGATTGATTAGAAACACGAGGACGTGTTAAATTCAGGACGGCCGAACTGTAAGGTTATTTTTAAAAATTGATTTGAGTTGTCAAAAATAATATAAAATTATTAATTTATCTAATGCAGGTAGTTTGATAAAATCGATATTTGGCTCATTCGATGTCATACAATCTGTTGCTAGGAGGCCAACAAGATTGAACTTGCATAAATACGGGTGTTTCGAAGGTTTTAGTTCAGTCTCCTTCCGAGATTCGGGGCGATATCGCATATTTTCGGTATTTGGGTTGTGAACTGGATAATTAGATGTTGTGATAGCAATCACGCTCTAATTAAATTATTTATTTTGGCATTAGTTTGTTTAGATTAAAACTCTCGGATAACCTTGCACATTAAACTTGTGTTTTTTTGTGTTGGTTTCGGAGAGGACATTCCAATAATTCGATAAAAATATTTAAATAATACCTGCTTTTCTGAGTGACGCCAATAAACACGTGTAAGTAAACTAAAAATTTACAACACCCCCGACAAGTGAAGGTTACAGTAACTAGATTAACAGCTGATAACTTTCAAACAGCTGAACCGATTTTCTTGGATTATAGCTAAGCACACTCTCGATCAAGCCACCTTTCAAACAAAAAAAAAAAACTAAATTAAAATCGGATCATTAAGTTAGGAGCTACGATGCCACAGACAGATACACAGATACACACGTCAAACTTATAACACCCCTCTTTTTGGGTCGGGGGTTAACAAACAAGATTCAAAATGAACTAGTTTGGCAATTCAATATGTGCTGTGATTGCAACAAAATAAAATAATTAGTAGGTATAAACTCGCCAATTGCGAGTAAGACTCGCGCACCGAGGGTTCCGTACTCGGGTATTTTTACCCGACTACGGCAAAGCCAATAGGAAGGGTTATGACTTTAGCAGTCTATGTACCTATGTATGTGTTTATATCCAGATTCTACGTGTTCCACCGTAGCGCCTAAGCTACGATTTTGATGAATGAGGTGCCAATTGATTCGTTGTAAAGGTCAGGGTGACATACATAGTTATTACTTATTTTTACCCGACTACGGCAAAGCCAAAAGGAAGAGTTATGATTTTAGCAGTATATGTATGTATGTGTAGGTATATGTATCCAGATTCTGTGTGTTCCACCGTAGCGCCTAAGCTACTGGGCCGATTTTGATAAATGAGCTGTCAATTGATTCATTATAAAGGCCCGGTTGACATAGGCTATATATTTTTATACTTACGAAAAAAAACCTGGCCAAGTGCGAGTCAGACTCGCGCACCGAGGGTTCCGTTCTCGAACCGTTCTGGGTAGTTTTGGCACGTGGTGGTAGTGAAGAGTTTCTGTTCTTTTCAGTTTTAAGTGTGACAAGCACAGTGATGTTTCTAGCATTCGAACGTACAAAAAACTAACAGTTTAACTAGCAGCATGATAATCTTCAAAATTATTTTGAAGTAAACTAATCTACTGAAATTTGCACCTTGATATGCAAAAACGATTATAATACCAGAATTACGAAACAGAGAGTAATGTGTTATACCTCATTTAAATTGGCATTAAATCAGCAAGTTTTTCTAATACAGGGTCATTTTTCCGTAGTACATTTTTTTTTCACAGTGCGCTTTTAAAGTGACATTTAATTTTTGGTAACGCTTTAAAAGTTTTGGAAAAAAATTAATTGCTCCTGTAATTTGGTAGCCAGAGCCTCAATAGAAGGTTTGTAGTACTGATACATTATCTAGTAATGACACAGCATCGTTTGTTTTATTTTTTTTATCTCATTTTTTTTTAATTAGTCTAATTGTAAGAGAATCTGGTATTTTTTTTAAAAACCCAAAAATATTCACAACTCTTAGGACAATTTAAATATGGCCATGCTGTAGAATTTTTTTTGCTGGAAATGACCTCCTCTATCTCCCTATTGCGTTTGATCCACGACTTTTTGACCACCCTGTATACCTACACATCCTAACGCTCATTGACCGTGAGCCAAACGACACAACCCGGGAAAAGACGGGACTAACTGATATTGTTTGGAAAGTGTCCAGGTCGAAATGGAGATGGACAGGGCATGATGGGCAGAGAAAAAGACCTGTATTTTGATACTTTCACACGGTGCGGTGCAAATTGAATTCGCGCGAATATTTTCTGCAGTATGGCGCTCACCGCATTCGCAGTGCGTGCTAGGCATCATAGATGCATAGATAAAGGAAAAAAAGCTCTAGGTAAATAATTTGTTGGGCGGGCTAGACCTTAGAGCCGGTGCACATATGGCGAAGCGCAGCGCAGAGCATACCTGCGAAGTTTTCTAATCGCGTGACACATTACGCGAATTTCTTCTACCAGAAAATGCGCGAGCACGCACTGGACTGCGCGAGTATCCGCACGGATGCACAATTGATTTTAGATATTACTAGATGGTGGATTTAGGTTTTTCGAAATCCCGTGGGAACTCTTGATTTTCCGGGATAAAAAGTAGCCTATGTGCTAATCCTGGATATTATCTAACTCCATTCCAAATTGAGCCAAATCCGTCCAGTAGTTTTTGCGTAAAAGAGTAACAATCATACACACAAACTTTCGCCTTTATAATATTAGTGTGAAGTGTGATTTCAATGAGGGTAATGTCGATAGTAAAAAAACTGAAAAATGTTCTGCGCTGCGCTCCGCCATATGTGAGCCGGCCCTTATGGATCCGAGCTTCAAGAGATCATTATTGGATTAAAATAAAACACACATTTCATTACAGCATTTATTACAGCCTCGATTTAAAATATAAACAATCCATCATTGTTTGTATATCCCGTCCAATACTGATAGTTTACAGGTTGACACAAAAATGCTATATATAAGTATGCATAATATTATTACTATAGTATGCTATACTGAGATTCGCATACTTCAATTCGATACCAAAAATGCATAAATAATAGTAAAACACTTTTATATTATTCGATCCGATATCGCATAATTTCAGTTGGAAAATCGTGCCGTATCCGAAATTATTCCGAAAGGTAATTGGACGTATTTTCTTCTATAATGAAGTCAAAATTGAAATATTAAGAACGAATTGATTTAGCATTGAATTAAAATGACACATGAAAATGATAATGTCAGTGTTTTTCGTTTGCAATTGACTTGATTGTCGATTGGAAAGTTTTTCAGAAAATACGCCGTTTAGATTCAGTTAGGTTCACTGATAATATCGAAATAAAAATATCGATATTTTTTACATTAGGTACAATAATACGAAATTATTGATATTTAGATTTTCATATGATACATAATTGATATGTTGGAATATTTAGCAATCGAATTTACTTCTTATTTAATTATTTTTGACCGTATCAGAATCGGATCGGATAATATGAAAATGCTCATAATAAAGACAAAAAAGTTATATTGTCTGTATTAACAATTTATCACAGAGGTGCGTACATTTAATGGTTAGGAAACGATTCTATGTTAGATATGCAATTTAAAACTATTTGTAATTTAGTTGGCTTCCAGCGCCATCTATGAATTAGTGCTTTTGAAGGTGTGACATTAGTGCTCAAGTATTACTGTTAATCAAATATATTTTAGGGATTATTACCTAGTATTATTACTTGCTAAATCTCTTAGATGCTCTTGACGATTTAAAAGTACCTACTTGTAAAAGTATAATTGAATAAAAATATTTTGAATTTGATTTCCATGCTTTAATACAGGCCACCAATAATTTATCTGACAGGTGGGCAAAATTGGAACTAAGTCCGCGTCAGCCATTTTAAAATCCATCCAAACGCGGGCACCGCCTAGTTATGCACTATAATGAACCTGTTTTATTTACCAATAAAACGCTCACTAATTTAGTTTACTTTAAAAAAAATAGCGAGCAAACGATCAGGCGGGTCACCCGAAGGTAAGTGATTACCGCCGCCCATAAACATTTGCAGCTCCAGAAGAACTGCCAATGCGTTGCCGGCCTTTTGGTTACTTTATTCGATTCGCTATTTTGAATCATAAGACGCGACGACGGCTACTATGAAATATTTCTTTTAACATCATTTTTTTTGGGTTCCTACCTAAAGGGTACCCTATTACCGAGCCTCCGCTGTCCGTCCGTCTGTCTGCTCGTCAACTGTAGGATGTACATTTGAAATTTCCAGAGAATGTGAGTGAAATTTCCGCTATAACAACAAATAATAAAGATTTCAAAATGACCGCCTCGAAAATCAAAAAGTGTTATTTCTTGTACGACGATACGGAACCGTTAATTCATGTAGTTTTAAAATTTGTGATCAACTATTATTGATGAAGAGCACCAAAATCACACATTACAAAGCACTAATCACACAACGCTGTAGAGCTGGCCGCCCGCTGGCCACTAGTTGGCGTCGCCAAAGTATTCCTGCGCCGCCTTGGTGTCGGGCTTGATGGTCTTGGCGCCAGGCCGCCAGTTGGCCGGGCACACCTCTCCGTGCTTGTCCGTGTACTGGAATGCTTGGACCAGACGGAGGGTCTCCTCTACTGAGCTGGAATGGATACGAAAACAATTAACATTTTACATTTTTGTATTTTTTATGCCAAACAGCCTTGTCCACAAATTCAAAGTTGCTCAGCGAGCGGTGAGAAATATTTTATGAGTTTCCCTGAGGGATAAGATTCGAAATGAGGAGATCCTCAGGAGAACCTAGTAGTGTGGGACGCCCTCCAGCACGATGGACTGACGATATACTCGTAAAGCGGCTAGCGGGAAGTGGCTGAATGAGGAAGGCTGAGGACCGGGTGTGGTGGCGCTCTTTAGGGAAGCCCTTTGTCCAACAGTGGACGTCCACAGGCTGATGATATTTTTTATGATAACACAGTTCATGGGGCCCAGCTACTCACCGGCCGACGGGCAGATCGTTGACGGTGATCTGGCGCAGGTTCTGCTTGTCGTCGATGATGAAGAGGCCGCGGAAGGGGATGCCGGTCTCCTCGTTCAGCACGCCGTAGTCGCGCGCGATGCGGTGCGACTTGTCGCTTATGATCGGGATGTTCATGGGGCCCAGTCCACCTGCAAACACCATCACACCATATTTATTTTATTAGTATGGGCATTTGCGTGCCACAATTATTATTTAGTAGCTTTGCCCGCGTGGAATTCAGTTTGTAACTAAGGCTGACATGTATAGAGCGCTCAGACTTAGGACACTGTTAAAACGAGACAGCGTTGTACCGCTGGTATACATCTGTCTCGTTTAAACTGAAACTTATGTCTAAGCAAGTCAAAGTGCGCTCTATAGATTTCAATCTTAGAGTACATATTATGTCCTATTTCACTAAGAGCATTTGGCTATGTTTGTGTGAGTGCACACAAACACAATGCTATAGCGTGTGGCACTCAGTGTCGACCGGAACGTGGTTTACGTTACGGACTCAAATGCACTAACGCTTATCAATACACTCACTACAACCAAGGCTGTACGGTCTTCGTGAAATAGAACAACTATACATACATATGAACATTATAAAAACTTTAAACTACAAAATAACTTTATTTTTGGAAGTCAGTGTCTTTAGTTTTGTATTTTGGTTTTTGCCACCGACTGATCGACTACATACGTATCCCTGAAAGTTCCCCTGGTACCAGGGACTACAATGCATCACGCTTTATCTCCAACGAGGTAGGTAGACGTTTTTGGGACTGTACTAAGTTTTTGACTTCAGATACAAAAAAAAATTATTCAAAGAATCACCCAAACAACAACACAATTTCACACAATCCAATGTTCACCCAATATTTTCACACACCCAGATATACACCCAAAGATGAGGAAGTTATTAAGACGGATAAAAAATTTATTTTGAAAAAAAAAATATTACAAAGCAACCCCTGCTTAAACAAGAACTAAAAACCAACCAACCTCAGATTTTGTCTCTATCTTCTATGTGTCTCGTTTTAACTGAAACTTAAGCCTAAGCCTTAAAGTCAAAATACGCTTTATAGACCCCACCTTTCGTTACTTGAATAGTTTTAGTAAAGTTGTAGTCAGGCAAAAAGAACTCCAAAAAAAAATACTGGAGGGGATCTGCCTGCACATACTATACTTTTCTACTACGCGAAAAGCGAAGGGTTGACTGGTGAAATAATCGCGCGGTGGTATAAAAACCACTGCAGTTTTGGCCGAAGCCGAAGGTTTATAGCAAGCGCGGAAATAGAACGTATACACGAAAGTGCAATTGCGCGAAAATATCTGACAATTATACCGCGCGTCTTTCCACCATTGATTGTTGTCTAGTCGCCATGTTTTGTACGCGCGAATTATGAGCGAGATAGCACGAGTCTTTGTTGTTCTTGAATTTAAAATTCTAACGTGAAGCAATAAAGTCTGGTATTCATTATTCATTTTCATGTATTTCATCGGTGTACAGTCAGTTTTTGTCCGCATTATTCTGTGCATTTCTGCGCAAAATTATTCCGATGCGAGTATAAATATGATATTACCGTAATTGGCTTCAACCAGAAATCTAACATTGGTCAGCCTAGTCAATGCCCACAAATTATCCAAAGCACCCAATGATGTACCAAATAAATGTGAATTCAAAACACACGATAATGTACCAAGTATGTCAATATAGTATCAAAATTTATTAATAATACCATCGCTGCAGTCTCGCTTAGGACTCACAATCTGCCGTAAATTCGGCTCGCTTTTCCTTCGCCAGCATGGAGCTATCTTATACAGGCAGAGCGAGAGAGACGAGCGTTTGTCTCTGTCGTTCATTGGGTTAACAACCTTGGTACCATTGTACAGCACTATGTCAGCTAAAAGCCACACTTCATGTTAACTATACACATATTAAATAGAACTATACACAGAAACAGTAAGTTGTAATGTTTAAAATTCAGGCAAAACTAAGTGGGTTAGTTGACATAATTTTTTTAAGTCACTCACAAATAGATTATAGATATATTTTGGAAATTTGTATATGCAATAATGTTGCTAAAAGGTATTAGATATAGCATAATACAAGCAATATAATCTCCGTGGATTAACATTCCGTTAGCGTGATTCAGGCATCGAAGTGAGGGATTGAATGTACTGTGGCGCCATCTATCTGCTCGTTGAAACTGCAACTTAGGCTTGCTGATAGTAAGTAATCGCTTGCAGTACAGTAGCGTACAGTTGTTTTGCGTCGTTTAATAACTTGATGTCGATTCAGGATCACATCAAGTTTCCTCACTCCAGTTCACTGTTTTTGTAATTCGCACGAGTGAAGAGCGAGTATAAAGATCTTCACACATTAGGGTGCCTGAGCGCTGAAGCCGAACGGAGCGGAAATTCGTATTCGTTCCGAGCGGAAGTTAAAAAAAAGCTAACCCTGCTTGCGCGGCGTGTTGATCCAGGCCAGATGAGTGAAGTGAGAGTCGGTCGAAGCGGCGATAACTTCACAGCCGACCTTGCGGAACTCGTCCGCGCGTTCCGAGAATGCGATGATTTCCGTCGGGCATACGAACGTGCTGGAATTTAACAGTTCTTATATTAAAAAAAAATTTTTGTAAGGGTCATAATAAGAGCAAGGTGTACCAGAAAGAGAGGAAGGTCACCCATTCAATTAAATATCACTTGCCTTAATTGTGAAGGAATACATCGCGTGAGGAAACCCACATGGAGTTCTGCATAATGTTCTCAAAGGTGTACGAAGTCTGCCAATTGCCACATTATCAACATGGTGGACTACAGCCTAAGCTCTTCTCAGGCTCGGTATCCACCTAAGCGGAGCGGATAGGTAGAGTGTACAGTCAATCAATCACATTTTTAAATAAAAGATGATGTGATAAAGTCATCTATTATGAATCTGATCGGTAGACTGAACACTCCTCTCCTCCTCTTCTCTCCTCTCCGCTTAGGTGGATACTTGGCTTAATTCTGAGAGGAGACCTAATGCTCCTGTAGTAGGAAGGCGATGAGTTGGTTACAACTCATAACAAAATGTACTCACAAGTCCAGGGGGTAGAAGAACAACACAACGTATTTTCCCTTGTAGTCGGATAGCGAGAGGTCCTTGAATTCGCCGTTCACCACCGCGGTGGTCTTGAACTGCGGCGCCGGCTTAGTCAGCTGAAGTGGCATCTTGTTGAAGCTGCAACATTACACATACGGATTTTACTCACTGTATAAAATAGGGTCTTCAATAAGTGCTTGGAGACCACAAATTTCCTGAAAGGCCGTCAACACATCGGCGGTATCTCTGGTGCTGTAGATGTTCATGGGTGGCGGTAATCACTTAACATCAGGTGACCCGCCTGCTCGTTTGCTCGTTATTTTTTATATTAGTAAAAATATTCTTAGTAAATTGCACGTTGTCAGTTATGCCATAATTTATGGATCCAAGACATGATCAACTATGGGCCTCATAGGAAAGTTCCGTCACTCAGCGGGCGATGGAGAGAGCGATGCTCGGAGTTTCTCTTTGTATGTATTAGGATATTATGATATTTTTATAAGTCTATGTATGAATATATTCATACAAATATATTTGTAATATATTATGTTCCACCTTAGTCCCTAAATTAATGAGCCGATTTTGATGCAAAATCATGGCGCGTGGGACTTCCACACGCCATGAAGTGGAAAGACACTGGGTAGCTTTCATCGAAGATTTTTTATTATATTTAAAGTTAATTCGGCGACTCAAGTACCAATATTTAAAAAATAAAATCAAAAAATTACAAATATATTGAAATTCTGAAATTACCATTAAAAATACATTATTCTAAATTGCCTTTGATAAGCGAATTATACTATATATAGCTCGATTACCACTCACTGACTCACTGACTCATTGATACAATTGTTCTCCTAGAAAGAGACGGAAAATGATATAGTGATGTAGGGGAGATGTGTTTGGGTGAGGGAGATGACTGGGGAAAAATTATGACATTTCGGAAAAACAAGATGGCGGCCGTCAAGTTTTTTGCAGCTCCTTTGTTTTTTAAGGGACTCCGTTCAAACTCGCAACTATTAAAGAATGTAGTAAATGGTTAACAGAAAATGTGGAAAAAATTGGAAAAACAAAATGGCGGCCGAGCCGTAGCGTTTTAAAATTTTTGATTTTTCGACCTCGAACCGCGGCGCCACAGATCCGAAACGGGAAATTGAAACTAATAATTTTTTTCTGGTTTCGCCCACGATTATCCTGAATTTTGACGGAATGGGTGTGGTTTTTAAAAATTCAAGATGGCGGCTGTCGTGACGGCCGTTAAGTTAGAGGTACCAAAAATCCCAATTTTAAAACTCGAATATCTCAAAGTTGGCAACATCGGAGCGATTCGGCTTCTATAAAGCGATTGTACATATGAACTTGAAGTATAGATTGGTGGGGAAAAATTACCCCATTTTTCGGGAAATTTCAAGATTTTTGCGAAAATGTAAAAAATCGAAATACGGACTTTTCGCAAAATCCGAGTATGAGCGATTATGTGTTTTGCTCGTACAAATGACATTTGGGTATTTTTGTCGCCGGAGACTGGCAACACTGGAATTTATCAAAAAAAAAGTGATTTTCGTCATTGTCTTTTTTCAGGGACGATCATTTCGCGTGGGTGCGAGCGAGAGGAGAGATTGAAACGTCATCGGGAGCGGTATATCCTGTAGTTAATAGGAAAGTTGTAAAATTATCTAATTTGCTTCTGCAAAAAGAGTTGGTGGCCATTTTGTATTTTCTTCAAATTTTCCGAAATTTTGATCACGTTTTTGAGGCAGTTGGCAACATTTTGGAAAGTCGACATGTATCAATCGATTGTGTGACTCAACCAGCAGTATCGAAATATGTAAACAGTGTTGCCACATTTGGGGAGATTTTCGAGATTCTCCCCAAAAACTCCTCCTGTAAAATTTTGTATGAAATTTTTTTTTTCCACTGATGGTTTCGTATAGAAAACAAAAAAAAAATCGAGGAAAAATTTGGAAATAGCTGATGATCGAGGATATCGGAGACGGATGAAGGGCCCGCTTAAGGTATTGAAGATGGGTGGGGGGTGCTCGAGCAAATGTCATTCATGACGACATCCAATTGCCAAAAAGCTGAAAAAAAATTCAAAATGGCGAAAAAAAGATGGCCGCCATACAAATTTCGCCGGTGTCCAGCTCGGAGGGTATAAAAGATGGAAGTGTGGTTTCGTGGCAAAAGAGGATCAGGATCCGAAGGTCTACTCGATGAATAGAAAAAAAAACAAAATGGCGGAATTTATTTTTTCATACATTTTGTATGACGAATATTGAATGCCTCATTCTCCTAGAAAGAGACAAGAAACGATACGATGATGTTCGGAAGATATGTTTGGGTGCGGGACGGGAGTCGGGAAAAATTCACATTTCAGAAAAACAAGATGGCGGCCGACGTAATTTTTGCAACTCTTTTGTTTTCCAACCGATTTCGTTGAAACTAGCAATCTTTGAAGAAAGTACCAAACGATTAATAGAAAAAGTGGAAAATTTTGGAAAAACAAGATGGCCGCCATACAAATTTCATCGGTGTCCATCTCGGAAGGTATAAAAGATAGAAGAGTGGTTTCTTGGCAAAAGATGATCAGGATCGGAAGGTCTACTCGGTGAAACAAACTCTGCATGCTCGCGGACCACTTTAGTGGTCCGCGCACCCACGCACCCTACTAAAATATTATCCTAATTTACAAAAAATAATATGGATATCGTTTTCAGGGTTTTCCAGGGTGCTGATTTTGATAATGACATTTATTTTCAAATCCAAGATGGCGGACTTACATTTTCTACAAAAAATAGAAATGCCTGTCATTTTATGGGTTTTTTCGGGGTGAATTATGTATCTTAATAAATCAATTTGGTTTTATATAATAAAGTTAACCTTACCACGTCACGCGAGCTGCTTTAGCAGCTCGCGCACCGAGCAAAACACTAGTACATAATATACAACTTGAAACTACGTAATTATCACCCAGATATGATAAACTAATTTAATTCAATAGGACTAGGTAGGTACCTACGTAAACAACATACCTATTCAATACAATATTACTACGTACGTTTCTAATATTGTTACGTACGTACGTTAAAGCATTTATTGGTTTTATTATTGAGGAGATTATGAAGTATATTTCAGTTTGGTTTGGGGATAATGACATCTGCACATGGCTGCTTTCTAAATCAAATTATGGGTAGTGAGAAAGACTTATTTTGTTAGGTTAAGAATTTTGTTGTATTATTGTACTTAATTAGATTATTATAGGGCTGACATGTACTTTTAAATGTATAAAAGCCCTTAAATAAATAAAGAAATAAAAAAAATAAAAAAAAAGGTTACTCTCGGTTTGACCCTGAATCGACTATATATATGTCAAATATTAGACTATGGTGAAGTAAAATCAAAGAAAAATAAGGCTACTTTAGGGCTACCTGCGCGGCGTCAAATGTACTAACATTTGACGTTTGCCAGTGACGTCGAAGCCTCGACGTTTTGTTAGAAGTTCCCTAACAGTCGTGAACTGTATCCATGGTTTCTGCCGATGGAAACTAAAGGCTAGCGCATACAGCCAGAGTGGTGAACCAAGTCTCTTGATAACAACATAAGGACAAAAGCTAATTTTATAGATATGAAGTTTTCCACAGACAAACCTAGATTCAATGAAATCGGTTTCAGTCAGAAACTCAGCTCTCAGCAAATGGACTTGATACTTATTTCTGTCTGTGGACTTCCATAACTCGACAAGTAACTTCCCGTTCCCGTGGTACAGGTAATCGGTTAATATTCCACTATTTAGCATGTTGGTTAAAATCGCCTCGAGGTTACTGACCCTGGGAAAATTAGTTACAATGCAGCCATTTTGAATAAGTAGTTCCGTTGGATAATGTTTCAAGTTTTAGTCAGTTAACTTTTTTAACCGACTATTGCAAAGCCAAAAGGAAGGGTTATAATTTTAGCAGACTATGTACGTATTGTTATATTATATGTTCCACCATAGCGCCTAATAATATTATTATTGTAGTATGAGTATTAACATTAATGAGTAATGACAAAGTTGAATCAAAGCATTCAGCTTTGCATTCCAAGATAGATTATTATTCATGATTTTTAAATTATGTTACAATCATTTAAGCCAGTTATCTCTGTGATTCATTTGCAAAATGATTTGCACATTCCGATAAAAGTCGGCCAAGTGCGAGTCGGACTCGCACACGAAGGGTTCCGCACTATCGTACAAGATATAACATTTTATATGTGCAACACTGCAAGTGAATAACAGACAGCGCCATCTACATGCGATTTAATTAAACTAAATAATTATTTGCTCGTGATCACATTTAATCTTTTTAATGACGGAACCACCCGGTTTTTGTATTTTTCCCACCTGTCTTTCACGATTCTAGGTCAATGGGAAGTTATCGGTTTTGATTCCCTTTTCGTGACAGACACGACAAGCAGGCAGACGAGGTGATCCTATAAGGGTCCCTTTTTTCCTTTTGAGGTACGGAACCCTAAAAACACAGACATTACACATGTAGTATCAAGTGCATAATCTACCGAGATATGAAATATCTTTGTATTTCATTGAACATTATCTTAATCTGTATTTAGTAGACAGTTTTAAGATAATGATTTATCAATAAAAATTACACAATCATGTAACGTGACAACCACGATATCTGATAGATAGTGGTATATACTAAGTTTTAATTACCTACAAATAAAATATGCCGTTAGTTTTACTAAACTAAAAAAGTAAAGCAAAGTTTAAAGTCAAAAACTGAAACTACTGTAAAAATAAGCCTAAAATCCTTTTTTCAGAGCAATGAATGTAATTTTTCAAGAGCTAAGAGAGATTCATACGAGAATCTGTTATTTAGGTATAGTTGCATTACAAGCGGTTAGTTACGTTTAGATTACCATTTTTGACCGTGAATAAAAGAAAAACAGGTTGCATAAGTTAACTTTAGGCCAAAATGATATACTTAGTTAACTTCAAAAATTTTACTATAGTTTGTCCTAAACAAATTATTACCTACAGTAATTTAATGAGAATCATACATTAGGAAAATATTATGTGTTAACTTGGGCCACCACACAACTGTGCGCATTGTCAAAGATTGATATCTTGAATTAAAATTGGACCACATCAAAATATCATCAAGAACTTGGGGTGTTCCTCAACTGTGCGCCTTGAAAAAATTCAAGACTATTTCAAAGTTTTTTTTTTGTAAAATCTAAATATGCAATTTGGTTCTTAATAAACCATTATCACAAAAGACAGTGCTAGGAAATTATTATCATTCAAAAATATGCAAGTAATTCAAATTTTGTTTAATTAAGAATCAAATTAACCGTCATACATATTGAAATATGTACAATTTATGCATCTGTGTCTACATTGTTATGTAAACTTGCATGTGAGTGCATTAGTTAATGATAAATAGATAATACATTTATGTATCCACCAAGTGCTTTTAAATAATAAGTATGCGATTCAATAGCCCCTACTACATTAATCACACTAATATTATAAAGGAGAAAGTTTGTATGTGTGTGCGTACCTATGTTTGTTACTCCTTCACGCAAAAACTACTGGACGGATTGGGCTGAAATTTAGAATGGAGATAGATTATACCCTGGATTAGCACATAGGCTACTTTTTATCCCGGAAAATCAAAGAGTTCCCACGGGAATTTTAAAAACCTACATCCACGCGAACGAACTTGCTAATTTGCACTTGGTCTGCACTTGCAGGGTTTCCAAATTTTTTCCTTCACTTGTGGTATAAGACCTACCTACGTCCTGCTAAATATCATGATTCTAAGTCAACGGGTAGTATCCTATAGGTATTTCTTAGCAGACATGACAGACAGACAGACAACGAAGTGATCCTATAAGGGTTTATTTTTTTCATTTTGACGTATTGGACCCTAAAAAAACCATACAATGTTTGACAACTAACAACATTGCTAATAAGTAACTTATTGACAGATTATAGATTGAATATTGAAACTCAGATTTGACTAAATACACTACAAGAGTTCTAAATACAAACAACTTCTCCAATGATACACAAAGAAAAGGCAATAAACCTCATGGAGAATGGTCTCATCATGGGTACAAGGTGCTCTGGCTTCTCCAGGTCCATGCTGGTGATCTCATCACCCCGACAGTAACACTTGTGATCCATAGACATCTTCACCGCTCACACTTGATAATTTCAACTAAGTAAATATCAAGGAATTATTTTTAAACCCTCCCACCCAAAAAGAGGGGTGTTATAAGTTTGACATGTGTATCTGTGTATCTGTCTGTGGCATCATAGCTCCTAAACTAATGAATCAATTTTAATTTAGTTTTTTTTGGTTGAAAGGTGGCTAGATCGAGAGTGTTCTTAGCTATAATCTAAGAAAATCGGTTTAGCCGTTTGAAAGTTATCAGCTGTTTTCTAGTTACTGTAAGCTTCACTTGTCGGGGGTGTTATGAATTTTTAATTTACACTTGTAATTAAGCAGAAATAACCAAGTGGCTTCAGCTTCCTATTTTGGGGTCCAGACTCTAGAGGTAGATCCCAGGTACAACATTCACACAACAACAAATCCAAAGACACGCACAGCCTCAAAGAAAAAGAAGAATGAAGAAGACACAGACAGAGCGTTTGCATTTATAAAATTAGTATGGATTCACTCATTCCTTGTATAACTTGTTATAACCTGAACGGTGTGGGTTTTTGACATGCCAATAGTTACAGGAAGGAAAATATTGTGAAGGATAAAGTTATGACCATGACAATATTAGTAACACACAAAGTAAATACCTACTAAATAGCTTTCACCTACAATCATGTTACTCTTAATTCATCCATTTACATGCACCAGCCCCCAATGACCAATTTCTGATGTTCTTGTTGCTACAATGCATTTTAACCTGTGTCAGCCAGTCAGTAATTTTGGTTGGTTTAACACTTGGTAAGATTTAAAAGTAAAAACGTGGGGCACACACAATCTATACTAATAAATAAAATTGGAGTGTCTGTCTGTAATTTCGAAATAACTACCGAATATTAAGGTCATATGGTTATTTGAACGATACTATAACTGAATCACACGTTTTTAAAATTTTTGTCTGTCTGTCTGTTTGAAAAGGCTAATCTTTGGAACGGCTGAACCGATTTTGACAGGATTTTCACTGACAAGTAGAGGATTGACCAGGGTGTAACATAGGCTACTTTTTTAACCGACTTTCTAAAAGGGAGTTGTGTTTTTCTACCTTTGTACACCGAAATCTCCGAGATTTCTGAACCGATTTGCGTCATTTCTTTTTAAATTGATAGAGGAACTTTGCAACATTGTTTCCTAAGAAATTTGGAGTCCAACTCCTCAATCCTGATGCTGCAGGGGATCTGACCAATCCACGCGGGCGAAGCTGCGGGCATCAGCTATTATTAATATAATTGTTACATGATTAACACCTAAGCCACAATTTTATTCCTCTGCAAATGATATGAACTGTTGTGTGACTTTCTCAAGGACAGTTAGTTTCTACACTCTTTACTTACTTATATAGGTACATACATCTGTAGGAAAGTACTTATTACTTAACTATTGCATGTGCCACACAACGCACAACAGGCAGAAATATTTAAGTGTGGGAAACCAGCCCAGAGACAAGAAAGATGTGTCACATGTTTTTCATTTTATTTAACTTATCTTGTAAGTATTCTGTCAATTTAATGAATATTTTTAGACAGACTTTCTGCTCTAGGTTCTAACTTTTTAGCCTCTTTGAGCTTGTTTAGTTAAGACATTTGTATACTTACATTGAATAAGCACCAAAAATTAGCAATAATCACACTGTTAGGAACATAGACTTGTCTTTAGGAAGAATTAACTGACCTGACCATTTGTAACTTTTTCGCAATACTTTCATTCCCTTCATTGCATGAATCACTTCGCTCTCTTTTCCTATTCAATACTTCTTGCGCCATCTTAACCTTTGACCCTAAACCGATTCTTCAATGTTACGAAACAACCAAGAAACTAGCACTATGCCTATTCATAAAATTACTCCCTAACGTTTTCGAAAGTTAAAAAGGAGGTTGAAAAATATCTGAAATAAGCAAGAAGCACAGATAACCTATTGTTCAAAGGTCAATACTTTAGAATGATAACCTTTTACAGTTACTTATAACGTTTGTGGTATTGTGGTATTGTTACGGCATAAAAAATCCCATAAAACAATTCGTGGACACGGAATGTTTCTAGATGAATCTTATTGTCTTAGAGGAAATGAAGTTAAGACTTTTCAGAGATGTTAAAAAGGATGTTTTAATTAAACATTGCAAGGATCGAATTTAAGAGATATAAATTAAAAATACTTACGTGAAAAAAAACTGGAGGTTTTGTAGAAATTCACGAAACGCACCACGTTAATCGGCGTGAAAATGACAAATGCCGGCCGGAACTCGGAAGAACGTTAACGTTTTGAAGGAAATGCAAATGAATGAAATGTCAAAGTTTAGTGTAACCATACTCAACTTTGCTAAAACTACCAAAATCACAAAGAAAATAGTTGTGCCATACCTACTATTTTATTAAAATTCCCGTGGAAACTTTGATTTTCCGGAATAAAACTAGCATAATTCATGTCTTCGGGCTGCAAGCCTTCTCTGTAAAATTTTTGTCAAAATCGGTTAGATGGATAGACCGTAAATAGCTAGGTAACAGATCGACAGATAGACATAATTAATTCTCTTACAGGTAAATAATATTGTAATATTAAGGAAGTATCAATAACCTCATGAACCAACAGCTGATAGACTGATCTACCTACATTTTGTGAAAATCCCTTCGAAATTGGTTCAACCTTTCCGAAAAGCCGGGATCATTCAATCCAAAAATATGCAAAGAAATGGTACCATGTACTGAACGTTCTAATATTATAATAATAATTGTTTACTATATACCTACCTGATAATTCTAAATCTAATGAAAACTACTAAATAGTATTTTATTGCAAAATTTGGTCACACAGACACAATCCCACAGATTAAAATAATTAACTTACCTAAACAATTTTTTTGTTTTTTCTAATCTATGTAAAGCCAAATGAGAAGAAAAAAATATATATTTTTTTTAATTATTTCATAATTTAAAGACTTACTTAAGTACCTAAAAATACCTTTGAAAAAATGTTTTTCCTATAAAATGCTTTATTAAAAATTGTAAAAAAAACATTCGGTTTTTTTAATAAGACTTCTTTAGTAGTGTACTGAAGAAAAAATAGATGGCGTTGTAGTTTTAGCACTGAGGTAATTTTTGTCTGGTCGGTGCCGGTGGAGGAATGGTGGAGGTAGAGCTCTCTTTGTAATCACTAATCACTTCGACAATTTATTTCATTGTATCATTCTAGATGTCGCTGTGTGAAGATTTCAAGAGATTTCACAATGTGATTTTTAGCGTGATTTCCATTTTCCAAGTTCCAACCCAAGGTTCCACCCAGTTTTATTATGTTCCTTGGTTCCAACAAAATAGTGATTGGTAATTTTGGAAGATTGTAATTTTATTACACTGGAAAGTTGGCTGTTGTGGCAACTTGAGTTGGTTTAAATATCTAAAATCGAAAGTAACCTGTCTATCTGCTAGCTTTTCACGGCACATATCCAAAGTCCAAACCGATTTTAATGGGTAAAGTGCAGCCTAGGATCAGATAACTATTTTTTATCCCGGAAAATTAAAGAATTCCAATGGGATTTTTAAACACACAAATCTAAAGACTAAATTCACACAGACGAAGTCGTGAGCGATTGATTGATCATCTATCCTCGCGGATGAAGTCCTGACTACATAATAATATGGTCTAGTACTAGCTATATTCACATAAACGTACTAAGATAACTATTTAAAAGTTTACAATTCAATTCATTATGGTAGGTCTATACTATTGTTACATACCTAAGCTAAGTCTGGGAATCTACCACCGTCTCGCAAAGAAAATTCTACCGAATAGAAGTATAGAGTCAGTAAGAAACTATAAGCAGACACAATAGAGATTAAAAGAAAAGCTTTTGACGACCTTTCTAACGCAGTGGAGAGCGCTGTCGTCTTATAGAAATAGAATAATAATGTATATTATCAAGTCTTTGAAAAGAGCAACCGCCGAGTTTCTTGCTGGTTCTTCTCGGTAGGAAAGCAGTTTCGAACCAGCGGTAGATGCTTTTGACGATTCAAAAGTACCTGTAAAAGTCTAATTGAATAAAAATAATTTGTTTTTCTTTTTCTTTTCTTTTGTACTATATACTATAGAATACTATTTTAACAAATAATGAACACAAGTTAGGTTTCCAAGAGAATTTTAATGAAATTGCCAAATTCTCCTGCGGGTGTACGCCCCGCGGCGAACTTTGAAGTCGCGGCGGCGCCTTCGACAAGATGCGGTGCTGCTTGACACAAAGGCGACCGCATCTAAGCGAACAGATTTTACTATTTAGGTATAGGAGTCTGAGCTACAATGCGTGAGCGAGCTCGCGCAGGTATTATTCCACGTGCTCGTGTACGGATGTAGCACTCACACTAATGCAGATGGCGAACGCGAGGTGCTGCGGTTTGGTATGCTCCTCTCCCCCGTACGTTGGGCCCCACTGACGTCTTAAAATTGCTATTGCGACGCGTCTTGCGGTTAAGTTCAGCGATGACTGTTTGTTTGGCGCAGACATAGCATAAAAGCTTAGCAAACAAGCAAAACGCAGCAATCAACAAGAGTATCGCGTTCCACAATAGCCGTTCGCTAGCTATTGTGAAACACTGTAATTTATTTCCGGCTTCCGTAATTATTTCCACTCCAACGTTTTTGGGATTCGCTTCAAATACCAATTAATAGTTGTTGAAATCTGCATTTTTTGAATAACTATTGAATGGCGATAAAAGGTCAATATTTTTTACCTACCGGCTGCCAAATATTGGAAAAGCGCAACCGGCTATAATCTTGATTCTTGAGAAGACCATATTAATCTAAATTAACGATTTCTGCATCGTATTTCTAAATGAACTAGGTATCTGTAGGTATTTTATTCCGTTGTTTTCTCTAGAAATGCATAATAATGGGTATAGCCCGGAGTTGATACTAATGTGCTTTGGAGAGCACTTAAAGCCGTCAGTTTCTCAGACTTGGGCGCGTTTGGAACCCTTGTAGCTTTAGTTTTAAGTTAACGTAATTATTTATCACTACTTACATCACTGTTTAACAATCAGAAAGTGTACAATTGACTTTGACTTTGACAATCTCACGCCTAATTCTCCAGCCTAATATCTAATATTATGAGTGAGAGGGTATAACAGATATGTAGTAGGTACACCTGTGCCTGCTCATCATGATCAACCCATTGCCGGCTCACTACTGAGAACGGTAGAATGACATCTACAATGTCACGATCTACTTACTGGTCTCCTCTCAGAATGAGAAGGGTTTGGCCGTAGCCATAGAACACCTTGAAGTTCCCACGGGATTTCTAAAACCTAAATCCACGTGGACGAAGTCGCGGGCATCAACTATTCAATATTATTTTAAACTAGATAATGCCTGTGTGTGGATTTCGGTGTTTTAGGAACTCTTTGATTTCCCGGGATAAAAAGTTGCCTACATCAATTTCCGGGATTCAAGCTATCACTGTACCTTTCATATAAATCGGTTAAACGGATGGGCCTTTAAGAACCCCGTGGGTACTCTTTGGTTTTCCGGGATAAAAGTAGTCTATAGAATTTAGAATTCCTTGCCCCGGTATGCCCCGGTATGTAAGCTAATTCTGAACTGTAATTTCATTTAAATCGGTTAAACTGTTGGGAGTGGGACGTGAAAAGCCAGCAGATAGACAGACATACAAACAGGCAGACAAACTTCTGCATTTATAATATTAGTATGGATTTGACTAAGCCTGGATCGGCTAGGAAGGTCTAAAAACATAATTCCCTCATAAGACGGATGGGTGTCGGCCACTTACAGTGTTTACCTTGGGAAGAGCGATTTGCTTACTCGACCGGCTAATTCATCTTGACGACAGCTTAATTAATAAGCAGGATTTTCACGGTTTTCCTTCACAAATATTTTTACTTGATTGCTTCCTTTTCCTGTACTGTATGAGGGTGTCGGGTTCGGCCCTCTGGTGAGTCTACGGTTTACCACCAAGGGGCGTGGTCCCACTGGTAGTCCAGGGTGAGGGTGGTTTTATGAAGAGACCAAACCTTCAAAGTAAAATTGCACCGCGCCGGCCCGGCCCCTATACGCTGAGCTCAGGTCTTTTCTCAGAATAAGAATGGTTTAGGCTATTGTCCGCCACGCTGGTCAACACATAGGATATTTTTTATCTCAGAAAATCAAACAGTTCAAACGCGATTTTTAAAACCCCAAATCTGCTATATTGAATTGTCATTATTAAAGAACCCAAAAAGAGGGGTGTTATAAGTTTGACGTGTGTATCGGTATATCTGTGTAACTGTGTAGCTGTCTGTGGCATCATAGCTCCTTGTACGTCCAGTGTAGCATTGGTGAGATTTCAAATCTCATTAGTAAACCTCTCTCGAAAATCTCATAAGTTCAATCTTAAAGAGATATTAGAAATATTATAATAGCTATTATAGTGATATGATTTCGCCAAAGGCGCTAGGCCAACGTGGACTAGAGGCTTCAGCCCTGCAGTCATCAATCATAACGACAAATGAAATCTGGCTCACCGCGCGAGTCAATCACTGAAATATTGCTCACGATGTATGAAGCAGTTATTGGACAAGGATGATTAAATGACAAAGAAATAAACGACTGTTTTTAGGTTTTCGTACCTCAAAAGGAAAAAAGGAACCGTTATAAGATCACTTTGTTGTCTGTCTGTCTGTGTCTGTCTGTCCGTCTGCCCGTCGTGTCTGTCAAGAAAACATCTTAGGTACTTCCCGTTGACCTAGAAAGGAAAGGCAGGTAGGTGTCTTATAGCAGAAGTAAAGGAAAAATCCGAAAACCGTAAGGTGCCTATCATATGAAAGGGCTTTACCTGTACATTCCAAAACCAATTTTCATTAATTTTTATGCATAATAGATTTTGATTTATCGTGCAAAATATCGGAAAAAATACCCGAGTACGGAACCCTCGGTGCGAGAGTCTGACTCGCACTTGGGCAGTTATTTTTCTTCCTCCATTGACTACCTCATTCATACATCATAATAAAGTGTTGTCACGTGCCAACCTATCTTGCAATAAAATAAAATAAATCTTATAAGGGTTCCATTTTTCCTTTTGCGGTACGGAACTCTAAAAATAGTATTGTATGTATAGTACATGACAGGTCGAGATGGCAATCGGAGTAGAGACCCACCGAATACCCACACAGCCTCCCAGTGCGGGATACTGCGCGGGTGACATGCTGGTGTGCGGGGCGTCCCCCAGCCTCATACCCCGGTTGCCACCTCGACCTGTCGTGTGTATATGTATGCTGATTGTTGATGTAGTTAAGTTCAGCAGATAGCTATTAATCAGTAACGTGGCAATCACCTTTAGCGCATCTACCTGGAAAATGAAAGGGGACGATATTGAGTTTGCGCGCCCCATGCGGCCTTAAACGGCCCTCATTTAGGGCTGTCACCTTTACCTCACTACAGCGACGCTTTTTTTTTGAAATTCATATACAAGTTAGTCCTTGACTGCAATCTCACTTGGTGGTAAGTGATGATGCAGTCTAAGATGGAAGCGGGCTAACTTGGAAGAAATGTGGCAGTTTTTTTGTTAAACCCCTTATCGGTCTCTACACGGCATTGTACCGAAACGCTAAATCGTTGGCGGCACAGCTTTTCCGCTAGGCTGGTAACTAACCACGGCCAAAGCCCTCACCAGATCAGACCAGAGAAAATTTAGAAAATATAAATTCCCGAATTGCTCCTGTCGGGAATCGAACCCAGGACTTCTCACTTTCACAAAAACAAAGACCACAGCGCCCGAATCATTACCTTACGTCTTATTTCGACGACTTACCTGATGCAGTGGTAAGCGCTACGGTTTTATCAGTGGGAGGTCTCGGGTTCCATTCCCGGTAGAAGCTTAGAATTTTTATATTTTTCTATCTGGTCTGGTTAGAGGCTCTGGCTGTGGGTGGGCCCCCTACCGGCAAAGCCATGCCGTCCACGATTTAGCGTTTCGTACAGACGGACAGACGGACAGACAGACAGACAGATAGACAACGAAGCGATTCTATAAGGGTCCCTTTTTCCTTTTGAGGTACGGAACCCAAAAAAACGAGTAGGTATGACAGAATTGCAACTGGTCCTGGCCTAGGTTTGAGACCTTTTGTGTTTTAGTCCACTTCTTAACCATTGCGCTATAGAGGCTTTTCTAGTAAAAACCTATGAGTGACACCCCTGGCCGTCATTTAATTTGACGCGCCACTTTGCTAAGCGATTTGGTTATTTTCTCATCCTGATATCGCGGCGGGTTTCCCATTTTTTCGGTTGTGATAACACTGATAACGTCTTCCTGAGATTAGGTTCGTGGATTATCTTCCTCAATTATGCGATTTCCATGTCAGAAATTATTTCAGGAATCTAGATAATATATAAAAGGAAAAGGCGACTGACTGACTGATTTATCAACGCACAGCTCAAACCACTGGACGGATCGGGCTGAAAGGCAATTTGGATAGCTATTATGATGTAGACATCCGCTAAGAAAGGATTTTTGGAAAATTCCATCCCTTGAAATTTGTGTAGTCTACGCGTTGCGGGCATAAGCTATAGTTAGGTATAGATCTATAGGATAAGATTTCTAAATATGCTTACTATAATATACCTATAAGATAACTAGTATAATAATTTAAGTAGGAATTAAAAAAGCAATAGGGTAAGATTTCTAAATATGCTTGCCTAACTATATACCTATAAGATAACTAGTTTTTAAGTAGGAATTAAAAAATCAAAACCAATTATTTTTGGGAGAAGTTACATTTTTGTAAGATAGATAAGAGCCATAAATACATTATTACTGACTGTAATTGACTTTTTAACCCCCGACCCAAAAAGAGGGGTGTTATAAGTTTGACGTGTGTATCTGTGTATCTGAGTCTCTGTGTATCTGTCTGTGGCATCGTAGCTCCTAAACTAATGAACCGATTTTAATTTTTTTTTTGTTTGAAAGGTGGCTTGATCGAGTGTTCTTAGCTATAATCCAAGAAAATCGGTTCAGCCGTTTGAAATTTTCAGCTCTTTTCTAGTTACTGTAACCTTCACTTGTCGGGAGTGTTATATATTTTTTTATACTTGTTATTAAGAAAACTACAGTCATACACTTTAACGTTACCTTCAATACAATGTCCCCAGCAAAGTTCACAGTTTAACCGCCAACAGATAGTAAGTAACAACCATACTAACGGTTGATTCTCCAAGGCAATCTCAAATTTTACTCCATTTAGAACAACGTGTATAAGTTTGTTTCGATGAAGGCGAAGCGATGGCTTTGCTAAAGCTCATCCCTTACTACGAATTTCCTTAACAGATTCAGGAATCGGTTTAGGTACCTAATTAAAAAATAACGTAGTAAAAAATTAGTTTAAAAATTAAAAATTTATAACACCCCCGACAAGTGAAGGTTACAGTAACTAGAAAAGAGCTGATAACTTTCAAACAGCTGAATTGATTTTTTCAGATTATAGCTAAGAACACTCTCGACCAACTCACCTTTCAAACAAAAAAAACTAAATTAAAATCGGTTCATCAGTTTAGGAGCTACGATGCCACAGACAGATACACAGATACACACGTCAAACTTATAACACTCCTCTTTTTGGGTCGGGGGTTAACAAACAAGGTTCAAAATGAACTAGTTAGGCAATTAAATATGTGCTGTCATTGCAAGAAAATACACACACACAATATACACACGTCAAACTTATAACAACCCTCTTTTTTGAACGGGGGTTAAAAAGCTGATAGATGGACATCCCAAGATATTAGAATGGCAACCTTGCACGGGAAAGCATATTGATGGCAGAGAAGCAGACCCTTAATTAGGTGGATAGACGTGAGACGATATCACTAGAGCCGCTGGATTTAGGCGGCGCAAGACAGCAGTACCATGGCGTGAGAAAGTTCCTACAAGATACCTATATCCAGTAACCGACAGGTTGACGATGATAGAACATAGAAAACGTAGCAGTATGAGAATCGCCCAATTTGCCCAAATGATAGCAATCGAGATAAAAGTGGTACGGGCCGATAGGACGCAACTGTGAACAACAACTATGTCTGAAACTCTGAAACTATCAAACTCTGCGATTCCATTACGGGCGAACCCGTTACACTTTAGTCACTTGAGGCTGCGCACAGGTTAGTCTTACCTGTGCGCAGTCTCTATTACTGAGACTATTTTGTCGCAAGTGTGTAGGTACATACTATTCGATCTAGTTCGACCAGAGGAGACCAGGCGTTGGGGGTTTACTAAGGGTTTTCCCTAGAGAAAAAAAGAAACACCGATTTTCAAAAACGTTCAAAAATAAAAGCATTTTTAGGTAAATATGTTAATCTTATCCTTATGTCGTCGACATTCCATCTACACGCACGAAACGTTTTGCGTCTTCATTCCTCATACGCATGGCTAAGGTTTGGAATACTCTCCCGCGATCTGTGTTTCCTACCAATTACAATCCGGGTATCTTTAAAACAAGAGTGAATAGGCACCTTCTAGGTAAACGCGTCCCATCTTAGACCACATCATCACTTTCCATCAGGTGTGATTGTGGTCAAGCGCTTGCCTATAGTGAATAAAAAAAAAAAAAAGTCTTGTTACACAATTGTACATTTTAGAAACAAGGACCGTTTCCAGCGCACAAAGCAGAGCAATGTAACGATGTAACAAAACGGATTTCATTTTGGCGCGCACCGCCATGATGGATGACGTCAGCTGACAGGTGAAGCAGCCATGTTGCCATCCGTTCTGTTGTTTTGTAGAAATTATGTTTGTGGAGCTGCGATGAATGTTTCTTTTATATTGCTTAACACCTTAAATAAAATATTACCATAATTTGTGGAATCCTCTGGAAACATACTTCAAATACATTAGTGAAAGGACTTAGCTTCACTTAGGGTTTCCCCAAAGGAAAGAAGAAACTTACCTATTTTCAAAAAATATAAAAAAATGAAAGTTTTTAGTGTTATGTTAGATTGGTTATACAATTGTACATTTTAGAAACAAGTACTGCTTGCAGAGCACAAAGCAAAGCAATGTCAACAAAGCGTATTTCATTTTGGCGCGCGCCGCCATGATGGATGACGTCAGCTGACAGGTGAAGCGGCCATGTTGCCATTCCTTCAGTTGTTTTGTGGAAATTATGTTTATGGAACTGCGAATGGGCATAATTCTTTTTTATTGCTCAACATCTTGAAATATTACCATCATTTGTGGCATCTTCTAGTAATTTACTGCAAATCCATTTATCTTCGTAAAGGAACTTAGCTTCACTTGGGGTTTTCCATTTCCTCAAAGGAAACCGAAAAGCGCAGATTTTCAAAAACTTTTAAATATAAAATTGAAACATAGGTATGTTAGATTTGTTACACAATTAAAATATTTTAGAAACAAAGATTGTTCGGAGCGCACAAATGAAAGTAATATGTAACAAAGCGGATTTCATTTTGGCGCGCGCCGCCATGATGGATGACGTCAGCTGACAGGTGAAGCGGCCATGTTGCCATCCCGTTCCGTTGTTTCAAATTATTGTTTGTGAGAGTGTAATGACTAATGTTTTTCTTTTATTGCCTAACAGCTACGTATTTTCGCCTCCATAATGGGTTAAGTAGTAATTTTTGATTTTCTATGAGAGTGGTAAATCTCAATAGATGGCGCCACCTACTTCAAATGGCATTTTAATCGCATAACAGGGATGTGGGTATTCCTCACCCATTCTGTCCTATATATCTTTCCTTTTCCCACTCATGGACTCCAAGCATACGCAAGTGTAAGGCGCTAAGCCGAAGTCAGTGCAAGATAATCCATTGCTGGCGCGAGACATTATTTTTCGTGCATAATAAACCACCGCAAAATCACCGCCGACGCGCCATGTGGTAACCTTCTAATGTAATCGATGCAAGCAATAGTGCAACAGTGTTTCATAAAACCCTGGCCAGGGATGAGGGATGGTGGAAGTGTGGTGACGATAAAGCTGCAGTTCGGAACAGACTTTTGAACCATTCCAGCCACGTGAGTCCAAATTTACCTAACCTACTTACTCCCTGGACACACCCATTTTTTCTCCTTCGTCGAATGCTACGTTTTTATGGGGCAATTAACCGCTAATACAGTCCATTAAAATCAAAAATAATTTTGACCGCACGTTTTCAAATATGGTGGCATAAAGCCCCCTTTAATTTTTGTTTTGGAGCTACCATATTTTATGGTCCTTCGAACCGGATTTCATAATCTTTGAATCGGATTTTATGGGCTTATCCATCCGATTTCATAATAAAATTGACTCGATTCTTTAGTTAAATTAAATTATAGTAATATAATTTTTAGTACCGCCTACCTACGTCGAGTCAATAAGTTTGAATTATTTCAAGTAGCATTCACGATTTATGGATACCTAATGTTGCATTGTGTCGTAATATTGCAGAATTATTAGATTATAAGTACGGCCTACGATATACCTACGTAATTCTATCGTTTGATATTCTAGGTTAGAAGTAATAAAGTATTTTTTATAAAATTTCATATTTACCCGCACACCTTTATTATTTCGGTATAAGATTTAACCATGATATAATCCCGCAAACCTGGAAAATAAAACGTATAGATCTACTTATGTAAGAGTAGGAGAACTAGCTCCAATAAAACTCGCGCCATTGTTATTATTCATCACAGTTTATTATCAAACTTTTAACCATCTTTAATATTACTTTTATCCAAATAAACCTTTACAAATACTTTTGAATCATCAAATGAATCTACCACTGGTTCGGAACGCCTTTCCTGCCGAGAAGAACCAGCAAGAAACTCAGCGGTTGCTCTTTTCAAAGATTTGATTTACAATAAGATTCGATTTACAATATTTTAACCGAAATTACATTTAACCGTCAAACTTAAACGAACAAATTTGAAAGAAGTTAAGAAACTCAACATTTAAACCAAAGTTACAATTAACTGTCAAACTAAACCGAATAAATTAAAAAGGTAGACAAATTCAACGTGTTATCACTTCGACTGTCGATAATAGAATGCCGCTCCGCTGGACCGCTTCGCTTTTAAATACTATCGTGGCGGTGGGGTTCGGAAACGTCGACGACGTACGATGCGTCATTGAGAATTCTACTCGTCATTCGATCTATGAATTACGTGTCTCATTATTGCGCCGATACGGCCATACTGATCATAGGCGCGTCCCTGCGCCTACTCTCGTCCTTTTTCTCTGCAATATAGTGCATAAATTAGTAAACCAACATCACACACACATAAACCCTTATAATTTCGAAATCAAAAATGGTTCCTCAACACTTTTATCACATTAAGAATCTCATAGCCTCAGGGCCTCGACACCCATATTAGCTTTCACGTTAACTCATAGCCTTCACGTAAACACATTTCAATTATCTTGGAACACATAAGTGATAACGTCAGAACCTCATAGCCTCAGCGCTAATTTTGGTTCAGCCTCAGAGCCTCGGCGCTCATTTTAGCCTTGACGTTGACACATGAATTACAAGACAATTGAAAACACATAAGTGATCATCAGAACCTCATAGCCTCAGCGCTAATTTCGGTTCAGTAACCATTTTTTGCTTTTTTTTTTTTTTTTTTTTTTTTTTTTCACATTTCAATTATCTTAAAGCACAAATGACGTTACAACCTCATAGCCTCAGCGCTAATTTTGGTTCACACATCAAATGGACTTTAAGGATAATTGAAACCCCAAGTGATGACGCCAGAACCTCATAACCTCAGCGTTAATTTTGGTTCAGCCTCAGAGCCTCAGCGCTCATTTTGGCCTTGACGTTTACACCTTCGGAAAGATAGTAAAAAGTGATGACGGCGGAACCTCAAGCCTCAGCGCTAATATTGGTTCAGCCTCAGAGCCTCAGCGCTCATATTGGCCTTGCCGTTTACACTTAAATAATGGAAAAGTACTTAACTTATAAAAGCACGTCAGTCTGCGCGTCAAATCCTCACTTTGCCGTACTATTACGTTTACTCATAGCCGATACGGCCACATTACTTTGTACTTCAAATTTTGGTACGCTTTCCAAACGTTCGTTAATCGTGGCAAACTTTTCTTCTGGTCCCATTGGTTTACTTCGATGAAGTTCACGTCTATTGTTCAGTAATATTCATATTCAGAGGATATTCTTACTTCAGCTTTTACGTTAACATTTTATACAATATTATTATCAGTTTTTTTTTTTTTTCTTTCTTTTTTTTTTTTTTTTTGCATTGTTTATCTTTTTGTTTGTTTTTTTTTTTTTTTTTTTTGCGGTATTACCCTTTTTTTTTAAATATTTATCCTCTTCTTTTTTTTTATCATTACTATCCCATTGTTTTTTTTTTTTTTTTTTGTATCATTGTTTGATAAATACAAAACCCCAACTCTACCTAGACCGGCTCTTCCACCCCTATACCGGTCCCAAACCGACCATCTAGCCTAGCTACCACAACTAGTACTATGACCTCAACGGAAACCACATAAGGTAACCACAACTCTAAAACCTACAGTAAGTACGACAGACCGTGTCTACTGAGAAGTGTCTCTGACCAGAGCCGCAGAATAATGAATCGGTTTTGATATATACAACACCCAGCGTTACGAATTCATAAAACACCACGGGATTCTATAACTACATCTGATATGTGTCACCGACCTGTAGAACTCTGATTATAATAACAACAAGTAACTGGGCGACGGTACCCTACACTAGATTGGCTCCATCGTAACTACTATCTCAACCGTCTAATCAACATTTCTAACCAACAATATCCACACGTATGTAAATTCACATTATCTGTACAAATTGGAACGAACTCACCAATTACAACTGCAACTTAAAATCACTTTCACAGTACTGACTCAAGAAGTCCTTTCACTACTTCACTCTGTCGAAACACCACACGTAATGAATGCCGCTCTGCCGCTGGTTAGCGTGTCTACCCCAAAAATCTCCCTACCACTTCACGCCATTTTATCATAAAAATACCCGCGCCACTTGCTATTGGTCGATTCAAACATATCACAAGACTGCCAACATAAAAAATGATATTGCCAATATTGTTAAAGTTGCCACTTGAAAATAATATTGACTATGGACAAACACGATTTACTCAAAACTTTGAATAATTATGGAATTATTAAACAGTAAATTTAATCGAATCACGACAATTGTAATGTTATTATCTGTTCGTATTTGGTTGGTACCAAAAATTTGTAACAATAAGAAGAGAAAAAGTGAATTCGCAAACACATCTCTTTATGAGGTCTGTACTATTTGGTAGATAATAGGAACACATGGAAGCACTTAAATTATAAAATCGCGTCAACACCTTGAAATTAAAATTTGGATTGCACTACAGGAACAAGCGAGGTCTGTTAGTCAGTCATCAACTCATCGCCGATTGGGCGAATTTCATAATTAGTTGATAATAGGAACACGTCAAAACAGTTAAATTATGAAACCACGTCGATCGCCTTGAAATTAAAATTTAGATTGCACTTCAGGAACAAGTGACGTCTGTCAGTCAGTCATCACCGATGTGGTCTCATTGATTTCTTGGGTGAATTACATAATTTGAGAACATGTTCGGCCATTCTGCCCATGACAACCTTTTCTCGTCAGTAGACAATAAGTACCTCAGATATGCCGTGATTAAGTCAGTACTTTCATCTCTTTTAGGATCGCTTTATGGTGTGATTTGATGTATTCCACTGAAGGTTTGATTAGACATTTTTAGCTTTCTCGTAAAGCTTGAGCTTGATCTTAATATGGGATGGTGTTATTAAAACTGATTTAAATTGTCTGTCAATCGTCCAAGTAAATTACTTCTATTATTAAAGTAATTCTTTACAATAATGGCCTTCTTAATGAACCAAACTTATGAACATTCAACAAATTTCTCGTATCTTGGTTGAAAAATGAAACCTTAAAAATTTATTCACTACTATCATTTAAGACAAAAAGGAAACTGGGATACCGGTTCTACGTATCGTTGATATTTGGCATTGGCACGCACAACACACGGAAACGTTTAAGTGCGAAACTTGTAATTAGAATAAGTCTGAACCGAACGAGAAACTCGAAAGAAATGGCCAATACGAAGATGTTCCAGTAAGTCTTTAAGATAGCTTGGATTCGGGCTCCAAATACCTAATCGAGCAATCCATGTACCCACAAATGTTTAATCCGCCAAATGCGGCAGTGGTCTGAGAAACACGCGGAACAACTATTAAAATATTAACTTAAAAAAAAAAATTAAAAATCTCTGAGATTAAATCCTACAAAAGATATTCATAACCAACGGCCAAGAAAGACAATTTAGTTTTCCCAACAACACTTCCTAACGGAGCCAATACTTTTAACGGAAATGGAAAATGATCAGCAAATCACCAAAGCCGTTGAGTCACCTCGCACAGACCCGTCAGCTCACCACAGAGTTTGTCAAAGTTATTCGATAAACCTGTATTACGAAGAAAACAACCGATTCTATATGACACAACATCCAGTCAGTAGCTTGGTCCTTGGTAATAGTATTCCACCATAAAACAGAAAACGTTGAAAAGAAGGAACACTGCCGATCAGTGTCTCCCACCATAAAACAAGCCCTTGATCTAGTACGGTATTAAGGATCACTTAAAAAAAACAAAAATACTATGCTATTATGACCTCTCAAAGTGACTGCTGTGAAATTTAAGAATATTCAACGGTTCGCCATTAACAGCGAAATCTACGAATAATCAAAAACGATTTTGAAGACAAAAAAAAAACGGAACTATCCAGAAACACAACAGGAGTCCGATAAATTGCTTAAACCCGTCTACTATCATCTTGGGACCACGAAATAGTAAAGTAAATGTTTTCAAAGAAATACACCTGTGAAGCTTTACAAAACACATCTGCTTCTAATAGCGGCCTACCACTGGAAAAATAAATAAAGATTATGATAATAATAAATGAAATGATGACAAATAAAACAGCTCACACCACGCCAGGCACGTCATCTTCTGTCGGCAACTATCTTTGAAATCTTAGGTTTGTATCACGTTCCAGACTTTGGATACCTTCAGCCATTATTTCACTTATCCAACATCATACGTATGCCAATTCACTCAGGTTATACTCCTTGGATTGATTGTTCTAAAACTGGTACTGTACTCCGTGTCGTGGTTTTAAGCAAACATTCCCACGATTTTACTGCTCCTAAATGAGCGCTAGCTGCTTTCAGTCGCACTTCGTTGTATTTTAAATCATATTCATTTCTTTCACATCAGGGTTGAAGTTTGAAAATAAACGGCTAAAATCTATTCATTATTTCTCAATCTATGTCTCTAAAGTATTATCCAGAAATGCCGTTGCTATTAGCGAGGCGATGATGGTAATTGGCGTTGATTCATCCCACTTCTGATGTAAGAGTAGGAGAACTAGCTCCAATAAAACTCGCGCCATTGTTATTATTCATCACAGTTTATTATCAAACTTTTAACCATCTTTAATATTACTTTTATCCAAATAAACCTTTACAAATACTTTTGAATCATCAAATGAATCTACCACTGGTTCGGAACGCCTTTCCTGCCGAGAAGAACCAGCAAGAAACTCAGCGGTTGCTCTTTTCAAAGATTTGATTTACAATAAGATTCGATTTACAATATTTTAACCGAAATTACATTTAACCGTCAAACTTAAACGAACAAATTTGAAAGAAGTTAAGAAACTCAACATTTAAACCAAAGTTACAATTAACTGTCAAACTAAACCGAATAAATTAAAAAGGTAGACAAATTCAACGTGTTATCACTTCGACTGTCGATAATAGAATGCCGCTCCGCTGGACCGCTTCGCTTTTAAATACTATCGTGGCGGTGGGGTTCGGAAACGTCGACGACGTACGATGCGTCATTGAGAATTCTACTCGTCATTCGATCTATGAATTACGTGTCTCATTATTGCGCCGATACTTATAGGTACGTAGTAGTTAACATTTTAAGTTGTCGTTACTTATAAGACGCAAATAAGGTACCTACATAAGTTCCGCTGTCGATTTTATGAATAGACTAATGTAGGTACGAGCCATTGCGCGCGGAGTAGGTATTCAACCAGCATTGTGATTATTGTATGCACTCAAATACGCGTTCCGTAAATAATATTTTTACGTTTGCAACGCAATAATTTAACCGCTCGCCTAAATATAGGAGTTGTGTGTTTTCACAGTATAACCAACGCATTTTATAGTATATAATTACCGCTAAACTATATTGGTTACATAATATCGATATTTTTTAATTGACATATTTAACCAACATAGTTAAATACCATATTAAGTTGTGTTCGATTTATTTAGGTACTTTGAGTTTTAAAAATGACTACAAAGGGTGATTCAGATTTACCGCGTACACATGACGAATGTCAAATGTTAATTTTAGAATCGAAACGCGATGCGATGTTTGCGCGAATGCAACGAATCTACGATGCCGCCTTGCAAGTAGAAATTGATGCTAGTAAACTACCTAATCTTTTATGCCAGTCAGGTAACCTAGACACTTTACGGAAGGAATTCGAGCAAACTTTAGATTCATATAACGCTATACAGCTAAAATTAAATCCTAAAAATCCTATTAATTATCAATCATGGATGTCATTCGAGGAATTATTTTGTTATGTCAAACAAGTCTTAGCGACTAACAGCAATAAAGAATCTGAATCTAACATGGCGTCTTTGTCAAAGTTCCCTAAATTAAAATCGCATCTTCCGCCTATTGATCTTATTTCATTTAATGGTGATTTAACTAAATGGCCGTTGTTTTATCAGCAGTTTAAAAGTATGATTCATGATAACCCGAATTTAAATAATAGTGAAAGGGTATTTTACCTAGTCGGAAAATTAACTGATAGGGCTGCCGCAGTTTGTTCAGGGTTGCCAGCAACAGCTGAAAATTATAATATCATCTGGGATGCCTTAATACAGAAGTACGACGACCCCCGCTCGCTCGCTTCCGCTTATTTAAATCAAGTGTTGCAATTTAAGCCACTTGCTAATAATAATGATACCGCACTAGATAATTTCATAAACACTTTTGATTCATCGGTAGAAGCACTTAAACAGTTAAAAATTGATTTGACTGATTTTATATTCCTTCATTTGGCTACGCTTAAATTAGATGAAGATACCGTTAAAATGTTTGAGCTTATTAATCGTAAAAAACAAATTCCAACATATAAAAGTCTTATAGATTTTGTGAAGGAACAGAGCAAGGTGCTGTCTAGAGGGAGCAATATTAATGCACAGTTGCAAAATAAAGCTCGCTCTAAACACATACCCACACCTGTCACGAGGTCTACTAAGTCTACTAAGTCTTTTGTCAATACGGAAAGCGCTCGTAGTTCTCATGAAAATCATAAGTGTGTCGTCTGTAAAAATGAAAAGCATGACCACTTATACAAGTGCGCTGAGTTTATGAAATTAACTCCTAGGCAAAGGTACGAAATTGTTAAAAATAATTCATACTGTACAAACTGCTTAAGCACCTCGCATAAATATTCCGCTTGTAGCAGCACTAAAAACTGCTCAAATTGCTTTCCGCTTAAACGTCACCATTCAAGTTTGTGTTTCGCTAAATCTAGTAAATCAAACTGTAGTGTCGTTGTCAATGCGCCAACGTCACATATCTGTCCGCACCTTTATAATTGTTCACTGTCGCAATCCGCTAATTCGGATGATATGTCTCGCACTGTGCCGAGCAATCACTCTGAAAATAATGTAATTCAACCCGCTCATGCGTCAGCTCCGACGTCCTGTCCGACGTCCGCTTTGACGTCCGCTCGGACGTCCGCTTATACGTCCGCTAATCAACCCGCTCATACGTCTTGTAATTTACCCGCTCATACGTTTGCGCATACGTCCGCTAGTACGTCCGCTTATACGTCCGCTAATTCTCCCGCAAAAATTAATGTATCAGAATCGTCCAATGATTCATCCGCTAACATTGCCGCTTCTTTATGTACTATATCTCGTGAACATCACGACCGCACCGCTACAACCGCCTTATTGGGCACCGCTAAAATTAAAGTACTAGATAAGTACAATCGCTCTCACTTTGTGCGTTGTCTTATTGACCCCGGCTCACAAAGTGATTATATTTCTATGACTTGCTGCAAGAGATTATCATTACCTGTTCACCCGCAAAGCCGCTTCTCTGAAGTTCAGGGAATCGGTGGCACTTCTCAAAAGATACTTGGGATTTCCGACTTTAAATTCAAATCTCGTTTTGATGATACTAAAGAATATTACATACGCCCGCTTGTGGTCGAGCAGATTACGTCACAGCTGCCCGATGCGCGTGTAGACGTAGCAGCTATGAAGTCGTTAATACGAAATATACCTCTCGCAGACGATGAATTCTCGGAGCCAGGAACTATTGACGTGTTATTGGGAGTAAATCGCTATTGTGAAATCTTACTTTTCAATAAATTGACAGGTGGTGATAATTCGCCTTCCGCCGTTGAAACCACGCTAGGTTATATAATTCTGGGTGACGCACCAGTCGTCCCTCAGCTCCCGCATACCGCTGTTTTTTGTGCATTTGCTCGCGAACCGCTTCATAAAAATAATAATTTAGAAAACCTTCCGATCTTGACAGAACCTGAAATAGGATTCTTGAACATTGCTCAGCCAGATTGTAAAAATATTAACACCGCAACAATTAATCTTAACTCTGACGATAGTTTCGCTGTTAACATTCTTTCTAAGGACACCACTGCAAAGACAATCAATACTTGTATCGCAGGTGAAGAGAATGATTTGATGCTTGATATTAAAATTTCCAAATCTGACTTACGCGTAAGAGACAGTGAAGCTATTCAGAAGGGTTCGGAGAAGGATTCTATTTCAGAGGTTCCCCCTGAGAAAGGTACCGCGTCTGGGTTTAAATTGTCACATAACTCTGTCATATCTAATGATGTTATGTCGACCACTCTCTTCAGAACTCTTCGTTCATATTGTAACCTGCACGCTGAGATTCTTAATACTTTGTTCAATGTTAGGTTTTGTAGAATCGCTTTCTTTGAAACCGTGAGGCAAATGTACATATATTTCGAAATAAATTCCCCGCACCGCAAACATCAAATAATCTTATATAGATTTGATCGTGATAACCCGCCTTATAAACATACATTTAATCGTCACTTTCGAATAGCGCTCCTCTCCCCTTTTGGCTCTTTGCACTCTGCGCGAAGTTGCTAAGAAGGAGAGAGAAAGATGGCCTCTTGCCGCTGCAATTTTCGAAAGGGACATCTGTATGGGTGACCTTGCTCCCGCTGCTTCTTCCACTGAGGAAGCAGTTGCGACAGCAAACGAGCCAATCCAGATGTTCAAGTCTGGAGGATTTGATCTAGTCAATCGGACTAGCAACCCCTCTGAACTGATACAATATATACCGCAGTCTGAGAGTATATCTTTTGCAGATGAGCATGCTTTCAAGCTTCTAGATATACATTGGTTTTCCGCATTTGATAATTTTGTTTTTAAAGTTTCGCAACCGCCTACATCTTGTACAAATAGAGCTATCCTCTCAGCTACCGCACGCCTGTATGATGTTTTGGGCCTTGTAGGTCCAGTCATTTTATTCGCTAAATTAATCATAAAAGAGTTATGGCTTCTGAATATGGGATGGGATGATTCTCCACCACAACACATTGTCGACCAAAATGAAATTGTTTTGCGTACTCATCTTATATCTTCTCGCGTAAAAATAAAGAAAGCTCTCGCATTCTCAGATTCAGAAGTCGCCCTCTTCTGGACACTCTCGTCACCGCACAAATTTAATACTTATGTGGCTAACCGCATTTCACAAATTCATACGCATTTGTCGCCACTTAAGGTGAATTTTTATCATATCGCAGAGGTTCAAAATCCTGCTAACTGTGTATCTGGTGGTCTTATACCCACACAGTCCTCAGGATACGCACTTAGGTTGGAGGGTCCTTCATTGATTTCCGTACCTTCGGAAGAATGGCTTCTAACCAAGCGCTCACATCACGATAATTCATATTTACCCGACGATGAATTTCCTTTACAAAAGTTTTCAACCGCTTTGATTAAAGGTTTATATAACACTGCTCAAGATTTTGTACATAATTCAGTAATTGATTTGAATAAAAGAATTTTAGTTCGAATTATTTATCTAAAAACCGCTACATTTGTGCTAGTTCTACTAAAGGGCTACCTAAATGCGAGATTATATTCGCTATTATTAAATAGGTTTCTATTATTGTACACTATAATTCAGTCCTTCTGGAAACATTTAAAATTTAAACACTTGTACTCATTGCGAGTTCACATAAAGTTCAAAATCACTTCGCATCCAGTTAAGGAAAGAGTTGTAGTTTTCTTTATTGTTGAAACCGCACCACCCCTCCAATGGCCAATTGGAATTCTTACCAAGGTGATGCCTGGCCGAGACGGAGTGGTTCGTGTCGCACAAGTTCGAACTAAGTCTGGAACTTACGACAGGCCTATAGTTAAGCTTTGTCCGTTGCCAACTCAGTAGTTTTAATTTATATTTAAGTTGTAGTTTACTTAGTCTTAAGTTATCTGCAATATTACGCACCCTTGCGATATGGGTTTAATTTATAAGTTTAACGCTACTTTATATCCTTTTTTCTTAATAATTTGATGAAGCAGAGCCTTCATGCTGAGGGGCGTGGTAAATCTCAATAGATGGCGCCACCTACTTCAAATGGCATTTTAATCGCATAACAGGGATGTGGGTATTCCTCACCCATTCTGTCCTATATATCTTTCCTTTTCCCACTCATGGACTCCAAGCATACGCAAGTGTAAGGCGCTAAGCCGAAGTCAGTGCAAGATAATCCATTGCTGGCGCGAGACATTATTTTTCGTGCATAATAAACCACCGCAAAATCACCGCCGACGCGCCATGTGGTAACCTTCTAATGTAATCGATGCAAGCAATAGTGCAACAGTGTTTCATAAAACCCTGGCCAGGGATGAGGGATGGTGGAAGTGTGGTGACGATAAAGCTGCAGTTCGGAACAGACTTTTGAACCATTCCAGCCACGTGAGTCCAAATTTACCTAACCTACTTACTCCCTGGACACACCCATTTTTTCTCCTTCGTCGAATGCTACGTTTTTATGGGGCAATTAACCGCTAATACAGTCCATTAAAATCAAAAATAATTTTGACCGCACGTTTTCAAATATGGTGGCATAAAGCCCCCTTTAATTTTTGTTTTGGAGCTACCAGAGAGTGTTTACTGATATATTGAGATTGTTAAATAAGTACTTAAAATAAGATGTCCAGGATAAGGACAGATATAATAATATTATTATATGTATATAGTGCGTCGGTCCAGGTCGAGATGGCAATGGGATATGAGGCGGGGAGACGTTCCGCACACTCGCACAGACCTGTCTATAGATATTATGAACAATAGATGGGTTTTGTTCATTTCAAGACTGTTTACATGCTGAAAATTTCAAGTGTTTCCTGAAAGAGTAGTTTGGAGATAGCTACAGTTAGTCGTAGCTACTTACGGCAAATGGAAGTTCTTTGTTGGCGGTTAACAGCGAGAAGTACCTACGTAATATCACTTTGCGGGCACTTCCAGCTACTTAGAAGTGACTCTAAAATGTTGAAGATACAATTTTATTTTCTACTTCGCCATTACACATTCCTCAATTTTTCTTCGGTAACTAAGGCGCCATCTTAGGTGGGTTTTTATTCTAAGGGGCAATAGTATCGCGACGAGTCCATCTTACTATATCCACGATATAATGGTAATTCCGCTAGCGTGTCGTCGCGACTTGCAACGACACTGCACGATACCGAAACGACGTAGTCGCGAGCAACAGCTAGTATTACATCACTCTTTATGCAATTACTAGATCATGCCCGCAGCTTCGCCCGCGTGGATTGGTCAGATCCCCTGCAGCATCAGGATTGAGGAGTTGGAATCCAAATTTTTTATGAAACAATGTCGCTAAGTTCCCTTGACGATTAAAAAAAATTACGCAAATCGGTTCAGAAATCTCGGAGATATCAGTGTACATAGGTAGAAAAACACAACTCCATTTTTCAAAGTCGGTTAAAAAGTAGCCTATGTTACTCCTTGGTTAATCCTATACTTGTCTGTGAAAGCCCCGTAGGTTTAGGTTTAGCCATTCCGAAGATTAGCCCGTATACTGGTGTACAAAATGTCAATCTTCTGTTGATGGACGAAAAATGTCGTGATTTGAAATCTTTACACGTTTTAGCTAGAGTCTCAAGCGTCGTACACAGTAAAATAAATATTTTTACAAACACCGAAAAGTACAAACCTGTTTTAATCTCCGAGTTTTAATTATGTAATGCTGAAAGTGGGCCAAGAATTCAGTTAAGAGTTTACGGTCGGCAAATAACTTGATGTAGTTGACCGTCCGTCGGCGGGTGGAACTCGGCGGAAGAATGAATTATGCGGTGCCTTCGTCAAGAAACAGCGTTCCCGGCCGCGCCGAATAATTATGCGACAGGGTTTCAGCTATTTCATGAATGGGAGAGGAATTATTCTACAAACCTGCCTTAAGATCGTAGCTGTGCTAATTTTTTGGGTAAATTAAGCTGCCATGCTCCTTACTATAAGTAAATTAATAAATAATACTAGATAAATGATGCCCACACTGCCCACAACTTTGTTGATAAAAATCCCGTGGGGACTCTCTGCTTTCCGGGATAAAAAGTTGCCTATGTCAATTTCCGGGACACAAGCTACCTACCTCGGACTTAAACGGATGGGCTTTTAAGAGTCCTGTGATAAGTAACTGTCATTTCTCAGGATATAAAACCGCCTATGTCCTTTCCCGGGGTGAAAGCTAACTGTGTACCTTTCATCAAAATCGGTTAAACTGTTGAGTTGTGAAAAGCTAGCTGACAGATAGACAGACAGACAGGCAGACAAACAGACACACTTTCGTAATTATAATATTAGTATGAAGGATGGATTATCCACTCAATAAAACTAACAACCGACTCACAGACAAACGCACAGCTTAAACCGATAGATCTAGATTCTAGAAGAACGAAATTTAGGACGTAGTAAGTGGTTCCAACGTAGGTTGAGCAATAAAAGAGGGTTTTATTAGAGCATGAGAATAATTACAACCTCCTGTGGTGTGAACAATGAAGGTTGTGTAATGTGTTGTAATAAAACTCAGCAGGAGGCTACTTCATCGAGTTGTAAAACCGTCTATAGGGTACAAGTGTAAATTAAAAATTTATAACACCCCCGACAAGTGAAGGTTACAGTAACTAGAAAAGAGCTGATAACTTTCAAACGGCTGAACCGATTTTCTTGGATTATAGCTAAGAACACTCTCGATCAAGCCACCTTTCAAACAAAAAAACTAAATTAAAATCGGTTCATTAGTTTAGGAGCTACGATGCCACAGACAGATACACAGATACACACGTCAAACTTATAACACCGCTCTTTTTGGGTCGAGGGTGAATAAAATGACTTCTCACGTGCCATTTTAACTTTATGTTCAAAAAATGTCAAGTCAAAAGTACGATTAGGTCTTACTCGTACAAAAGCAATACATTCTAAGATTGTATTTTGGAGGGCTTGTGTCTTGTCGCGTGGTAGTGGTGCATATTGTTAGCTTGCTTGATTGCTTTTCCTGTATGTGTAGTAGCAGGGGGGCGGCCATAGTCGCTTGTACTATTCATCCACTATTTTAAACTTTGTGAAAATAATAATTCGCACCAAAACAAACTAGATTAGGTACTTTCTCAACGCTAGAACGCTCGTGTTAATATTTAAACCGTAGCTCAAAATGGCTCAAAGTGAATCAAGGATGCGGGATGCTGGGCGGAATGAAATATGCAGCCACTCGGTCCAGAGGGTACTGGCAACGGTTCACTTTAAACGGATTAAAAATTGACACAACTTTCTCACTGAATTGTGTTTGCTTGGCGATTTATCTTGTCTGTTTTACTTTATAGAGAGAGAGCCAGCGCGTGCCAGACCTTCGTTATTTTATAAACGCTGAAAGTTTCTCTGCGTATTTTCCCAACACAGGGAGGAACGATCAGCGACTATGAAGCCTTGGATCATGGTGGCTTTGGGAGATAACAGGTTATAAGGATGTAAAAAATTTTACGTCAAAGTATAAAGTCTTAGTTTTTATATTTTCTTAGAAATACTATTAGAAATCACGCCATGCATTGCCAGAGACTTAGCTCTAGTTCGCACGAGCGATAAAAAGTTGCGCTGACAATACAAAGTGCGCGCTAAAAAAGCGTTGACGTGTGAACAGATACTTGGGAATGGGAAGTTCCATTTAAACGCTTTTTTAACGGACGTTAAAAAAGCTCTCGTGCGAATTAGCTCTTAGGGTCGTGGCAACCCCCTGTCAGTCGCCCTTAAAGTTTAAAAGGTGCTTTTGAATGGCCAAGTTAATCTACCACGCACTGGTTAGGAATGCTCGCACTACCGAGAAGAACCAGCAAAAACTCAGCGGCTGCTCTTTTCTAATATTCAGTTTATAAGATTAAGTCATGTAGGTAAGTACCTAGATAGTAATGTATATTAGTTAAAATAAAAAGAAAAACCCGTTAAGTTAATATTTTCGAACAGAATTCCGACCGCAATATCACATTTGTAATATAGAGGTACAAAATTAATGTAGAGAGTTTTTATTTTACTAAAAGAAATTGTCTGGGAAACTACTTTTGTTGGAAAGCCAAAAATAGAATCAGATAGAAATTCTTGCAGTGAAGGTTTTCTCGCGAGTTACATTTAAGAAGCTGCAGTTCTCAGTACTGGGTTTAAATTGTCAACCAACACGTCTAGAAGTTGACATAGACATTCACTTGATGATTCAAAAGCACTTGTAAAAGTTTATTTGAATAAAGATCTTTTTCTATTTGTAAAGACAATCGTGTTGATAGTTTCTTCGCAATCATACAAAAGAAGATCGTTTCAATTAAAATTCATTAAAAGTAATTTGGAAAGCAGTTTCAATATTATTCTGAAAGTAATATTCAAAGCGCACTGGATGTCATAGTGGCATACAGGTCATAAACTCATAAATTCAAATTCAAATTCAACATATTTTTATTCAATTAGACTTTACAAGTCATAAAATCACTGCTTATCCTAGTTGTAATAACTCTATGCTTTTTTTCGTTATGACCTGCCAGTAAGTCCCTACAAAATGCCTACCCAATCTTCAAATCTATGCACGCCACTGCTCACAGATTAGACCCAGTGGTCGTACATTTTGGCAGGGTAGACTGTGGCGTAAAGCTTCTCCCTTTGAGAGGATGTATCTATTTGCTTGGCTGGTCTAAATGTATGCACATTAGTTATTCCGACAGTGCGCCATACAGAGTGCAAAATGCAAACGTTCTTTCTTACATTCCATTACTTAGTTGTTATTAAATCCGGTAAACACCAGTGAAGTCATTCTGTAAGTGAACAAAATAATTAAGATTTTGTCTTTCAAGAGGGCTCTCTCTGTCACTCGTATCATACAATCGTAGTTCCATTTTCATTTAAATATTAAGCAACCAAAGTCCATGAAATTTTGCAGACATATTCTAGAAACTAATATCTATGTCTGTGGTTTTCCAGATTTCTGTTAAAATATTCGGTTTCAAAGTTACGCGGTCTTAAAAATTTTCATACAAATCTTTGAGCCTCTGTAATTTTAAAACTACATATTTTTAGAAAAATCTAAAACACCACAGACACAGATATTAGTTTCTAGAATATGTCTGCAAAATTTCATGGACTTTGGTTGCTTAATATTCAAATGAAATTGGAACTACGATTGTATGAAATGAGTGACGGAGAGAGCCCTGTTAAACAACGTGAAATAAGTCAAATATTTTGCTACGTGAATTCATTTTGTTGCTTATTCTTCTAAGAACAAGATTTTGTGTTCACTTTTTTTTAAAGAATATTAGCCATGCTAATCATGACTAACACTCTCCTTTCCCTCTAATTAAGCGTAAAGCTTGTGCCAGGAGTGGGTACGATAATAGTGCAACGGGTGGGGTTTGAACCGCCGACATTTCGGAATTCAGTCCGCTCCTTAACCGTTGAGCTATCGAGGCTCTAAGCACTATTTTATCAGCACTATTTGATGAGCACTGTACCCCTAACTGACTGATCTATCAACGTACAAACCTCACACCTAAAATTTTGACAGTAGGTTTCTTTCATACGAGTATAACGTAGGCACCATAATTATAAGTATCCACTAATAAAGGATTTTTGGAAATTCGAGTGAAAGTGAAAGTTTGTAAGAAATTTCGTCATTTTTCAACTTATAGATATCCATGAAAATTGAAAGGTATTCGTGTTTTTGTTAAAAATGAAGAAAATATTTGTTTCAGGATTTCAAAAATTTCACCGACACGGTCGGGGTGGGATGAATGTTTTTAAAGTTATATCTATGAAACATGATTGGTTTGGGCTTACGGGCAAAAATGAAAACCTACGTATTTCTTTTGTACCTACATTTTAAGTTTTCTTTTTCGTTACCGGCCATTTGTGTTGTGGTGCAATCACACTAATATCACACTTCACACTAATATTATAAAGGCGAAAGTTTGTATGTGTGTGTGTGTGTGTGTGTGTATGTTTGTTACTCCTTCACGCTAAAACTACTGGACGGATTGGGCTGAAATTTAGAATGGAGATAGATTATACTCTGGATTAGCACATAGGCTACTTTTATCCCGGAAAATCAAAGAGTTCCCACGGGATTTTTAAAAAACTACATCCACGCGAACGAAGTCGCGGGCATCGGCTAGTAAAGTATATACAGATTCAGATTGTTTTTAAAAAATTCCCCTCATTGATTTTAAAAAACTCAACTCGAGCAAAGTCGGGGTGTATCAGTTAGTGATATCAACGAAGAACCCAGGAAAGAACTAAATTTGGGGTAGTATTAGGTAGGTATATAAATTTAATACCGGTAATAATTTTTATTAGATCAAACTTACTCAATTTGCGGTAATACTATATGAATTTAATACCGGTAATAATTTAGATCAAACTTGTTCAAGCAGTAAACCCCTCCAATGTCTTGTTATAAACTAATCTCGAGTAATTTGATCGTAGTTTTGTAGGCTTCACTTATCACGTAGATGTAGTTAGGTTCGGTTAAGTTATGGTGTTCTGTTTGTCAGTAACTTTCAGGTTCATTCTTTTTCAAATTTTATAGTCCTTTCAAATTAAAAAACCGGCCAAGTGCGAGTTGAACTCGCGCGCCGAGGGTTCCGTACTACAGAAGAAGTAAAACGGTATAGGATCTCCTTTGTTAACTTATTTTATAGAGGTTTATAGTTAATATTAAAAAGGCTATGATAGAGTTTGGTTTAATTGTTCCGCTAAAATATATATTTTCTATAACGGATTATTTTGGACATTTTGCACAATAAATAAAAAACTATTTTGCATAAAATTAAATAGAAATAAGTTTTAGAATGCAAAGGTAAAACAAAGTGATCGTATAAGGGTTCCTTATATTTCCTTTTGGGGTAAACCCACAAAATACCCTAAAAAGAATAATTTAAATTGGTTCAGATTTGGCGAAGCTATGGAGTGACACCACCAAAAAAAGAACCTCCTTTTTGAAGTCGATTAAGAAGAGCGTTTTATGAAGTCTTGATAATGAAAGCTAAAACACACCGGCTGCGTAGGCGTAGACGTAGCGGGTACCATTGCGTTGTAATGTATTGAACTGTATGAGACATGGTACACCGCTTGCGTGGCGTGAACGTACACGTAGGCGTAATGCGTGCAGTTACGCATTGCAGCTCCCATGAGACAAACCGCTGCGTAACGCGTGCAGTGATGACGTTGTTTTCAATGTAATTTTCTTTTGGATGTCACACCAAACAGGTTCAAAGTTCAAACTTCAAACACGCACAGCTCTGTGCTATGCGTAACTACGCGTAACAGTCGTCAGTTCAGCAATTGGTGTGAATCGGCTCTAATACTATATTCTAAAACGTCCCCTATGTCGTACGTGACACTGGCAAATTGAACTTATCTGTGCTTGATGCCTCGTGCCTCGGCGCCTCGTTACTTCTAACGTAATTATTACGAGACTTTCTGACGCATGCCGGTTTTGCTCGAGTGGGATTTTAAAAATGTCATTACCCCCTGATTGCGATCTCATCTGCCAGGTGTCAGTGTCTAACACTGAGTGATAGCCACAGAGCCAGAGAGCATTTGATGTTTATTGGTTCTACATTGCTGCTTCATGCGTGATATTAAATTAATTTTTCGTAGAAAACCTTTAATGGATTAAAAATAAATGTCAAATGGGCTCGGTGACTATCATTTAGTGTTAGACACTAAGTCAGCGAATCAATATGCTGGTGATAAATGATGATGCAGTCTAAGAACGAAGCGGACTATCTTGGAAGGGGTATGGCAGTTTAATAACCCATACTTCAATTCTGGCCGAAAGTAGGAAGTAGGCGGAAAATCCATAACCAATTTTGACGGAACTACAACATAATATGAACAAGTTAAACTAACACCTGTTTTCCATGGTGCGTGATTGTACGGATTATCACGCAGGACTGACAGCCATGGACTGCCACGACGACGTATCTGCGCTACCACGGACACGCACACGCACGTCGCGTCGGTGCGGGCTGGTCCGTAATATCACGCACCGTGGGAAGTTGGTATAGATTCAAGATTCAAGATTTTTTTTATTTGCAGAAACATTTTTTACAGTGAGATGTTATTAAGTACATATTGTCCAGTAGAAATGTTTCACCTTACATAATGAGGCATGCAAAATTTGTACAAAGTCATTATTTAAACTATTCTTTGAATTCATTAAACTACATTAAATATATCACATGTCAAATTAATAAAGCATAATATAATATAATAAAGCTTTTAAAAAGTAATAACACAAAAAATAAGTGTAGGTATATGTCTTAATTGTATAAATGCATCAGAGTTGGCACACGGCAGTAAACTAAATAAGTAAAGTAAAGGTTTTACAGGAATTTGTTGGTCCGCCCCTTGAGTAGTCCCATGTTGAAATTGAGTACCCTTCTTTACCAGCGAGCTTTTTTTTTCTTGGCGAGCGAATCTTTATTTAAGTGAGAGCGTTTAAAACCTAATGAAGCATGAAGAAACGTAGGTAATGTTTTACTTGTATAAATGCAGCAGAGTTGGCACTCGGCAGTAAACTACTGGCGCGGTGAGTAATATAAAGTACCACAAAGTAGCACTGCAGCTGTTATTGACAGTCGACAAGGGAAATACATTTGCGGATCGGGGCACTGACGGCATTACAGCATACATTATTGTAACCTACAATACATTGTATTTAGCGAATGTTATTCAGAACTACTTCTCCCAGAACGAGAAATGTTGGGCCATAGTCTACCACGCTGGCCAAGTTCGGATTGACAGACTTCACACACTACCAAAACATTATAGAGAGGCATGCATGCAGGTTTTTTCGGATTTTCCTTCACTGTTAAAGAAAGTGATATAATATTTTATTTATTGTTTAAAACGCACAACTACCTAACTCGGAAAAGTTAGGTGTGCCCGGAATCAAATCTTGGATCCTCCGATAAAAAGCAATGATGAGATCTAGTTTGTAGCGCGCTTGCCTAGAAGATGCCTATTCACTCTTGCCTTGAAAATAGTTAGGTTATAGTATACGTTGCGAGAAACACGGACGCCTGAAAGGCATTCCACACTTTAGCGGTTCGTATCAGAAACGTTTCGTGCGAGTAACATGTCGACCACATGAGAATGCCAAAATTCACGGTTATTAGCAGTTGTACAATATTAAGATGGATTTTGATAAGTGTACTCCCTCATCATGATAATAAGCAGGCCTCCTGTTAATTAACTTGTTACCAGGTATCTGAACCTGTTTAATTAACTTATTAATATGATTCAAATCTCCATATTAATGAATAGTGTTGCGGACCACGCGAAACGAACCCAACAAATTATAGCATAAAGTGGAAACTTTAAAACACGCAACACAATCTAAGGAAAAAAAAATTAAACAAACAAAACACATGACGCGTGACGGTAAGCTAAAGGAAGATTGTTGAGAAATCAGGAAAACTGTAAACCTAAATATTAGTTTCTAGAACGTACCTACCTGCTAAATTTCATTGACAAGCAACCTAAAGCTTAGTTTGCTATAAACAGCTAAACGAAATAAACCAGAGATAGTTATGGTGGAATAAAGAAACTCACATACATACATACAAACATACATACATAGTGTAATGAACCAGAGCCTCAATAGCCCAACGGTTACGGAGCGGACTGGAACCGGAAGATCGGCGGTTCAACCCCCACAAATAACGCTTTTGATTCCTTGGATCATGGACTTCCGCAAAGTAGGTAACGCCTGCTTCTATACAAAATTTCATTGAGTTTGATTGGTTAAAATTCAAATCAGAGCCAAACTACGTATCTTTGGAGCTCACTACGAATAAGCCCCCCCTAATAAGGCCTCGCGATGCACGCTACTCTGCCTTTAGCACAACACACCACGATACGCCTCTTGGTATAATAACTTTTGGGAATTTAATAAGAAGGATGTCACCAAACTTTTTGATTAATGCTCCATATTGATCGGACGTGCGCCAAATTTTGTACGAAAAATTAATTCGCATATTAATAACTATCTTATACCCGCGACATCGTCTGCGTGAACTACACAAATTTCAAACCCCTGTTTTACCCTTTTAGGGGTGGAATTTTCAAAAAACCTTTATTAGCGGACGACTTCGTCATAATAGCCTAGGTACTCGTATCTGCATGCCAAACAGCCTGATCAGTCCAGTAGTTTGAGCTGTGCGTTAATAGATCAGTCAGTCAGTCAGCTTATCCTTTTATATACACAGAAGATACTCATGTTTCGCCAGCGTAAACTTGGTTTTGGTTCTTCTGTGGATTTCCCCGTTATGGATGACAGATAGATAGATAGATGATAGATGATCTTGCTCCAAGCACGCTGAGTGACTTTGAAGTTGTGGACAAGGCCAACTGTCAGTGTCCACGTTTCAACGTTATAATTATTTTTAATTGCGGTAAATGTGTAAAAGCTGGTATAATATACCAGCTTTTACACATTTCCCGCAATTTTCAGAACTCATCGGTGTCAATATTCGGCATAGCATTGTTCTTACATCAGCAAATGTAGGTATTGATTAAACTGGCAATGAATGCGGGAGTCGTATTGTTCTGTTTTATCTGACGCAAATAATATAACTTTGTAGTTTATATTCGACAGTATTGTAGCTTACTTACAGAAATTGTTTAAAAGCTTTTACTAGTTTGACTAGCTCATGTAATATTATGTTGTCATATCGTCAAAATCGGTAACTGAATTTTCTGCTTTCGTGTGTGGTGTGGTTTGGATGATGATAGATGATTATGGTACTTAGAGTTGGAGGGAGCTGCTGGATTCAGACCGAGCAAGAAAGTGCGGTGAAGATCCATCTAGAAATCTAAGAATATTCAATAAAAAAATTCTATCTGCCCGTCCCTTGAATAACATGGGGTTATTCAAGGGGCGGACAACAAATTCCTGCAAGGTCGGCAACGCATTAGCGGTTCCTCTGGTACGCAAAATATGTTCATGGGTGGCGGTAATCACTTAACATCAGGCGATTTGCTCGCTATTTTCATTAAAAAAAAACCTTACTCTCTCTTTAATATGAAATTTCAATTTTTCCGGGTTTAAAAGTAAAAACTGAAAATACCTACTAAAGCTTTTTCTTAATCCTATTATCAATGATTGATGACGTGCGAACGCATATTAATGCGAATTTTTAGCTACGTCATTTACATCCTCTCCTAAGCGTTGAAACACCGCCGTAAAATTAGCATACGGGCACGTTGTAGCGTATCAGCAGAATTTAAAACGAGGTGGGTTTTCCTGAACCGATACGTGAGTAAGGGGCTGTGTATAAACCCTTTTGATACTCTAGGAACATATACCTACAGGGCTATAACCAGAACACTAGCAAAAACGAAAACAGGTGATAGTACTGATGAAAACTGATAAGGTACCATAAAAAAACTACAATTTTTTTTTAAATCCTGTATGTTTTAATAGTTCACAATATATTGCAAATAAAAGATCTGACTAACGCTAGAAATCAATGAAAGTTCCGTAGATAGGTCACTCGAAGTCAACGCCGCGTCGTAGGTGGGGCATTGACCCGAGTTTTGCACGCTATACAATGCGGGTTTGAAAAACTATACTAAATCAACAAAACTACAAGATAAGGCAACTTGTTTTATTGGCATTGGATTGTATTAAGCTAGTATGAATAATGATAACGCTAAGTTTTTGTTAGCGTCCTGGTTACACCCTGTATAATTTAAGGATAGGGCACATAAGAGAAAAAAGGGGTTTACTTTTCTGCAATTAAATATCCCTTGCTTTAACGGCGAAGGAAAAGATCGCGAGGAAGTGTTATGTACGTGTATAGTTTCATAGTTTAGTTTTGAACTCCTCACAGAGCTGCATAGCACATCTCTGGTGAAAAGCAGCCTTAGATGCCCCACTGTAAGTAAAGTCAAGTAAGTACAATGTAGAACTGCTATACGGTGTCATACAACATACGAGTTTGCATTGTTGTTACGACAATAAATGTATCGATTTCGGACACAATTATACTCAGTAACGAGTGTTATTGTTGTTTTGTTGTATTGTTGCATTGTCTCCAGTGTCGTCTTTGTGTCGTTCTGCTTCATTAAAGGGGAATGTTTTGTCTCGTGAAATATTTATATACTTACAAATGTATACATATGTAACGGCGATATATGTTTTTAACCTCCGACCCAAAAAGAGGGGTATTATAAGTTTGACGTGTCTATCTGTGTATCTGTCTGTGGCATCGTAGCTCCTAAACTAATGAACCGATTTTAATTTAGTTTTTTTTGTTTAAAAGGTGGCTTCATCGAGAGTGTTCTTAGCTATAATTCAAGTGCTCAGTAGTGAGCCAGGCATTGAATAGTGATGATGACGATTATTCCCCTCTCCTGCATGATATCTTTATACACTCGTGTTAGGGACCGTCTGTGGTCAATTTGATTTGGCCGATCCATCACATAGGCGACGTTCCCACGATTTTATGACCTTAACCTTTCCCTGAAAAAAGAAAACCCATTAAGTACACTCCAATTATATTATTGCAGGCCAAACACAATCGGCGTGACACATCTTTTTCACGGATTTGGAGTATGCCCAAGAACTTTTTGACCTGCAGTGCGATTGTGTAAAACTTGACGATGAAAATCTTAGTTCTGGTTCTGGTTACCGACGAAGGCGTGCCGCCAAGCGATTTAGCGATCCAGTATGATGCCATGTAAAAACCAAAGGGGTATGGGTTTAATAAAAACCACCATATCCCTTCCAGGTTAGTCCACTTCCATCTTAAAATCTGAACATTGTTCACCACGTCAGTCAAGTGTGGATAGGCAGACTTCACACACCTTAGAGAACATTAACTTTCAGGTAAAAAAGTTCCCTCACCATATTTTTATACACGATATCATATTAGGTAAGTGATATTTAATTGCTTAAAACGCACATAACTCCGAAAAGCTAAAGATTACTCGGTATCGAACCCCCAAACTTCCGAATAGAAGACCGACCTCTTACCTACTTGCTTGCTTATATAAAAAAGAAAAATCATTAAACTTTAATTACCTTTGTAGTGAGTTCTGGTGTCCAAACACAGTGCAATTGTCCCTATCGGATTTTACATACATCAATAATGGAAAAGCTGCGAGAAAGCTTTGTCGCACTAATTGTGCTTGGGCTGCTGTGGTAATTCTAACAGCGCCACATTTTCTCATCGGGCTATCAATCACGGCATTGACGGATGACGTGCAAACGCATTTTAAGCGGGATTTTACGCCACGTCATTTATTACGCCAACTCAGTGTTCCCAAACTTTTTTCTTAGTTAGTTATATTATACAAGGAACTAAAAACTTAATTTGCAAATGACTTTGGAATTGTGCATTGTATGAACGCAGAATTGATGGCCGCTGGGGCAGACGTGTTCAGGACTTCAGGAGTGGATACCGCGTACCGGTAAGTGTAGCGTGGGAAGACCTTCAACTCGCTGGACTGCCGACCTTAAGAAGGTAGCGGGAGGTGGGTGGATGAGGAAGGCGGAAGATCCTGTGTGGTGGCGTGCTCTTGGGAAGGCCTATGTCCAGCAGTGGACACAAACAGGCTGATTGATTGATTGATTGTGCATTGTAAGGTCTATATCTCCTGAGGATGCTCTGGTGTCGGGGTGAAACGTGCGTCGAGTGTGTTTTGGGGGATTTGTGTGGTGGTGGTGCATATTGGTAGCTCGCTTTTCCTGCATGTTAAGTAGTAGGAGGGCAGAGACTTCCCAAAAAAGAAGTGTAATGTTTCCAAATTCAACAATTGACAATCAAAGAGTGTGTAGTGGTAACTATTTTGTATAAATGAGTTTGACTTTTTTAAAGAAATATTGGCCGTGTTTATCACGATTAGTATTCCCCTTCGCCCCTCCAACTAAGAGTAAAGCTTGTGCTAGGAGTAGGTATGACAATAGCGTTATAGGTGGGGGTTGAACCGCCGACCTTTCGGTTTCAGTCCGCTCCTCTAACCTTTGGGCTATTGAGGCTCTGGTTCAGCTATGCTGGAATAGATTTGGATTTATGGGGTATCATTAGAATTCTTACATCATCCCAAGTGACATGACCTATAATTTTTTTGAAAACAATTCAAAGAGAAAACTTAAATCTACGAGGTAAGTTGACCTGCTCTCTGGTTTCGTATTTCCCAATGTTGGGTTGTGACCTTCGATTTAGAAGCGCCACTGACTTACACTTTGGCAGCCGCTGCCCAAAACGATGGAACCCATGTCGAATTAGCATACAGGGCGGCATCAGCGGAATTTAAAAATATAAAACGTTTCTGTCCCAGTTTGCTCAGTAAATTAATATTTTGACGCGGTTTTGTAACCTCCATTTAGAACCAAAAGTGTGTTAGAGCGGTTACGCACTGCATCCGATCCGAATCAGTGAATATACATTTCGAAGTAGTCATAGAAATATTTGTATGTACTTCTGTCTCCAATTCGGAAGAAATATTCGGATCGAAGTAGCCATATTACTACTGTTTGTACGAATCATTTGTTAAATCGGACATCAGACTATGGAACAGAGACTGGATTAGTGCGTAAGCAAAAATCCAAATGTGCATAGAGCGTTTATGCACTTATCCGATTTGATTCCGTGAAAATACGGATATAAAAATTTTGGACCGAATTCGGATAATATTATTTACGCACTAACCCGATCTTGATCCAAATCCAAGCTATTCAATGGACATCTTTAGCATATCTACGTCATGTGTCCGTTTTGAATCCGAGGCACATCCGAGATATTCTCACGGATGACGGAGAGAACTCGGATGACAGAAGTCGGATCTAGTACGTAAGCTACCATACAAATAGTTCTATGACTACTTCGGAACGTATTTTCACGGATTCGGATCGGATGAGAGCGTAACCGCCCTAACTGGTCCAAGCCATTCATCATGGTGTTTGTAAATGTTTGCAATCTGTAGTTAAATCTGAAACTTTTCTAATTTTGCTAGACGTTATCTATCCATTTATCACTTTGAAATAAATTATTATACAAGGGTGCGTCCACACCTGATTTCTACGGTTCCGTACTCGAAGGGTGCCAACGGGACCCTTTTGCTTAGCCTCCGCTATTCATCCGTCCGTCTGTCTGTCCGTTTATGTCAGCGGGCTGTATCTCATGAACCGTAGTAGGTAGAGAGTTAAAATTTTCACAGAATGTATATTTCTATTGCCGACAATAAATAATAAATTCAAAATAGCGACCATATCAATTCAATGCTAGTTGCTTTGTAGTTGCTACATAATCTTGTATGATGGTTCGGAACCTTTCGTGTGCGAGGTTGCCACGAAACTGACTGGTTTTTCCACCGTTACTGATTTTAGTCGTATGACTATTACGTAATGCTTAGTTTGAGTTGTCATCAAGATACCTCGACCACAGTTCTTCGACGTAACTGGCCGGCATCAAATGTTCTTACATTTTTTGACGCTAGGTAGCCTATAAATCGCCTATTTTTCTTTGATTTCTGTCACCCATAGCCTAATATTGGACATATTGTCGATTCAAGATCAAACCGATAGTTAGAAGCCGGCTACACTTCACTCTGTGGGTGTGTGTTGCGCCTAAGTGTGTCCGCCAAATTCAATTAAGCAAACAGATTAACATAAACGCGTTTAGTACTCACCTCGGCCTTTGGTGCCTTTGCTCAGGAGAAGAAAGCTCCACAAATCCACACAAACGATCCTATTACCGTGCAGACATAAGATAATACTACAAAAAATCAAAACTTGCTATAATCCGCTAAAAAAGGCAAATCTGTATGGTACAATATGCAGCATGCGACATGCTCCATCCGCCCTCCCACTGCTAAGCATGTAGGAAAAACCAGACACCAAGGCCTTTTACAGGACCTGTTACAATCGGCATAGATTAAGTTGGACAATACTGCATCTATTTCAGACTGTGCGGCATTGCTTAGCTAAATAAATGTAAAGATCGTGAACGAGACTAAGCACTCCTTCGCGTCTATTGAATGTACTCAAAAAAGTCGCATCTTCTGAAGAGCTGAGATGATCGCAAGTCTGCACTACCCCACTATAGCGCAACCCTGTTGTAGTTCGGACGAAATCAAGTTTGCGATAATTGTGCCCGGGGCGGATTAAGACCCAATAAGCAGTAATTTTGACCTCGGACCGTTGATATATAACATCCAAGATACCTTCTTCTATATGTATTATAGAAGCAGCCGTTATTTTGCGGAAGTCCATGATATACAAGGAACCAAAAGCTTAATTTGCTATAATCCGCCAAACCAACGAAATCTGTATGGTTCTCAGCACCACACAAATTCCAACACCACTCGACGCGCGTTTCGCCCCAACACCGGAGCATCCTCAGGAGATGTAGACCTTACAATGTCTAATTGCAAAAGTGACTTCTTCTATATTTGCTCTTTCGTTTGTTTGCTTAAAAGATAGACTAATCACAGAAACCTTCTCAGAGAAACGCGTGAAATTAAAATTTCAGCAATTAATCATCGAGGTAAGCATAAAAACAAAGTTCTGGCTGCTTAGACATGCCGTGTCGGCAGCGTTCGGAATGCTTCGGCATCCTTTGGAATGCTTCAGCAGCCTTTGGGATGCCGAAGAAAGGTGTTTATTTTTATTAAAGGAGGTCCCATGGGATTTTAGATAACCTATAAACCACAAACTTTTAGACATCATCCAGTTGTAAATTAAGACCGTGTAAGCAGTTTAATTTATTTATACTATCTTTCGAAACAGGTTCATTAGTAATTTTACAGATTTGAAGAGGTTATATTAATTAATATTTTTGGTGTATGGCTATCAAGGGTCTGGTATATGAAATAAATGTAAATATCTGTAATGCCATTTGCGGGCTGGTTATATTCGGATTGAGGATGTTGCCGCCATGCCGGGCTGTGTTGTGGACATTTTGTTATACACTACTTGTGAATTTATCTATCAGATAAGTAAATAGCTATACATACGTACTTTAGTTTTGCTTAGCTTAGCTTTAGCATTAGCTGACAATGAAATCATGATATGAGAGAAAACCTTACTCCAGAAGGTCAAAAGCACCGGGCAAATCATGTCGCTTACGCGTTTCTCTGAGAAGATTGCTACGATTTGTTTTCTTTTCGAACAAAATAAGAAAAACTAATCCGATCTCTGATCCAAATCTATTCAGTTGACAATATTTGACATATCAACGCCGTACGTCCGATTTTAATCCGAGGCACATCCGAGATATTGTCACGGATGACGGAGAGAACTCGGATGATGAAAGTTGGAGCTAGTGCGTAAACTACTATACAAATAGTTCTATGACTACTTCGGAACATATTTTCACGGATTCGGATTAGATGCAGTGCGTGATCACCCTTAATTCGTGTTACTTGCAGTGTATCACTTGCTTAGCGATAAAGGAAACCACCGTGCGTAAACCTGCATGCCTGAGAGATCTCCATAATGTTCTCAAAGGTTTGTGAAGTCTGCCAATCCGCACTAGGCCAGCGTGGTAGATTATGGCCCTTCTTATTTTGAAAGGAGTAATATGCTCAGTAGAGGACTGGTACTGGTTTCATGACGATAGAGCTAAAATTACTCTTCAAACAAGTAGTTGCTTTAAAAGTATTTTTCCACAATTTTAAAGTTCACGAAATACAAATATTTCAATTCCATTTCAAAAAGGCAAGGTGAAATGGCTAACTGGGCCAAATTTTAACTAAAAATAAAGAGCTATCAGGCAACAGTGATAATTGCGTTGGGCGCGCGCCAACGCGGGCTTTATTGTTTCAGCGCGAAGACCAATGGCTGGGCGATAGGAAATTTCAACTGACTCCCTCCTTACTGAAACATGGTTTTCGCTGTAGTTTCAAATGTTTAATTTAATAGGTACTTACCTTATAGTTTTATTATCAATCAATCAATCAATCAGCCTGTTTGCGTCCACTGCTGGACATAAACTTTCCCAAGAGCACGCCACCACACACGATCTTCCGCCTTTCTCATCCACCCACTTCCTGCTATCTTCTTAAGTCTACTTCAACACAAACTGATAACAGTCAGTCCAGCAGTATATTTTTATAATCAAGGTGATATTCAGGTTTAAGACGTCCACCTCTTATTCGGATGGTCCGTAGTTCGATCCCGGCCACGCACGTACCTCTGACTTGCTAGAGTTAGTGCGTTTAAGAGCCCGTGAAACTACAGATATAAAAATTTCGGACCGAATTCGGATATTGCTTACGCACTAATCCGATCTCTAATCTAAATCCGAGTTGATTCAGTGGACCTCTTTGAAATATCTACGCCACATGTCCGATTTGAATCCGAGGCACATCCGGGATATTCTCACGGATGACGGAGAGAACTCGGATGACGGAAGTCGGATGTAGAGCGTGAACTACCACACAAATAGTTCTATGACTAATTCGGAACGTATTTTCACGGATTCGGATCGGATGCAGTGCGTATTCACTTGGTTAACCTTACGACTGTCAGCAGCGAGTATGATAGTAGAGGTTGCGTGCCTCTACAAAACTACTTAAAATCATTGAACACTTCAAATTCCTGAGGCAAACACTAGGGGATGAAGAACTTCCAATTCATCAAACAGTCGTGCTATTGACATGAACTCCTTATAAATTGAATGGATTTTCAAAAATTAACGAACATAAAGAAGCCTCGAGCACGTTAAGCCGACCCTTTACAGAACCCACATCAGAAAGTAGACTAGAAAAATGCCTTACAACTTTTTTATCACACCGTCCATTTCTTCGTGGAATTAGGGAAAAATTTCTACGCTGTGTCCGTAATTTTTTGTAGAGTACGTCGTTAAATCGGAACAAAGCCTCTACGGAAAGTTCCCGGAAATTACATAAAAGACTGTGGAGGAAAAATGACAGTGCTAAGTTACAGGTGCGATTAATTTCACTGCTTTTGTTATACATTTTCCGAATATTAATTTCTTAGAAAATTGCTGGAATAAATTTTCTTATAAATTATACTTTCTAATCTTCACTATTCCTTTCTCTAGAGTCTAGACTTTCCAACTAGTAATTTACTCGCCACTTTTTTTCACAACTATTACAAAGAATACAGTAGATTTTCAAGTATAAAAGTTTATTTTATTACACCCTCTCATTTTCAAGAAAATCGTTCTAGTAAAAGAAAAAGAAATCTTTTTTATCTTAAATTAGTAATTATTCAGTTAATATCAAAAGGGTCTTGAATTTTCAAACTTATTGTTTACTAGTGAATAAATACTTAGGTATAAGGAAAACGAAAAGTCATAGATCCTACCAGCCTCTTTACATCATTGGTCTATCGCATTGAATGGAGGATGGAGGGATTTTTCGGCTCCAACAGCCATGTCTGTCTGTCTGTCTGCCTGTCTGCTAGCTTTTCACGGTCCAACAGTTTGACTAATTTTGATGAAATTTGGTACAGAGTTAGCTTACATCCTTGAAACGGGTATAAGGTTATTTTTATCGCGACAAATCCTAAGTCCAGGTGGACGAAGTGGAGTATTAGCTAGTCACACTTCACATCACACTATCACACTTCACGCTAATATTATAAAGGCGAAAGTTTGTCTGTATGTGTGTATGTTTGTTACTCTTTATGACAGACTATATTATTATAAGAGACAGATTATACCCCGGATTAACAGGGCTCTCTCCGTCACTCGTTTCATACAATCGTTGTTCCAATTTCATTTGAATATTAAGCAACCAAAGTCCATGAAATTTTGCAGACATATTCTAGAAATTAATATCTGTGTCTGTGGTGTTTTAGATTTTTCTAAAAATATGTAGTTTTAAAATTACAGGGGCTCAAAGATTTGTACCGCGTAACTTTGAAACTGAATATTTTAACAGAAATCTGGAAAACCACAGACATAGATATTAGTTTCTAGAAAATGTCTGCAAAATTTCATGGACTTTGGTTGGTTAATATTCAAATGAAATTGGAACTACGATTGTATGAAACGAGTGACGGAGAGAGCTCTCTTAACACATATGCTACTTTTTAACCTGGAAAGCTAAAGAGTTTCCACAGAATCTATACTAATAAATAAAATTGGAGTGTCTGTCTGTAATTTCGAAATAACTACCACATATTAAGGTCATATGGTTATTTGAACGACACCATAACTAAATCACACGTTTTTAAAATTTTTGTCTGTCTGTCTCTCTGTCTGTCTGTATGTCTGTCTGTCTGTTTGAAAAGGCTAATCTTCAAACGGCTGAACCAATTTTAGCGGGATTTTCATATACAAGTAGAGAATTGACCAGGGTGTAACATAGGCTACTTTTCTAACCGAGTTTCAAAAAGGGAGTTGTGTTTTTCTACCTATGTACACTGAAATCTCCGAGATTTCTGAACCGAATTGCGTCATTTCTTTTTTAATCGATAGAGGAACTTTGCGACCTTGTTTCATAAAAAATTTGGATTCCGACTCTTCAATCCTGATGCTGCAGGGGATCTGACCAATCCACGCGGGCGAAGCTGCGGGCATCAGCTAGTTTTTAATAAACCCATATCCACGCGGACGAAGTCGCGGGCACCCTCTTGTTGGAAATAAGAACGAGTCACCATCGAATCAGCTCACATACGAAAATGAAACGTAGCTTCAGGCGCGAACGAAACGTAGGTAGTTAGTGAGTGAAACAATATAAAGCTTTCCATAATAATTAATTCTAAGCCCGCGGCCACCGCGCTGGCAGCCGACCAACTCAATCGTCGCCCCAGCCAGGCTCCAGCTTCAAATATAGAGGGAGTTATTTTTATTAGAAATTTCATCGCGCACCGAATTCGCCCTTTGAATTTTACAAGGACATTAAATTGTAGCACCGGTTTTTTGGGAAACCTCGTTAAAAAGATGGGAACCTCAATTAGAACTGTAGAGCCAAGCAATTGTCTTAACCAGCTGACTTAATTGGTATTTTTAACACTAAGAAAAATGAGTTCATTGTGATTTTATGGTTCGACTTGAAATATGCAACTCGAAAGAATCTAGCAGTATTATAATTTAAAGTCCTGTCCTGTCAGACGCCCTTATCACTCACTCCATATAATCGTAGCCCCAATTTCATTTGAATATTAAGCAACCGAAGTCCATGAAATTTTGCAGACATATTCTAGAAACTAATATCTGTGCCTGTGGTGTTTTATACTTTTCTGAAAATATGTAGTTTCAAAATTACAGGGACTCAAAGATTTGTATGTGAATTTTTAAGACCGCGTAACTTTGAAAGCGAATATTTTAACGGAAATCTTGAAAACCACAGGCATAGATATTAGTTCTCGGAACGTTTATACAAAATTCCATTGAGTATGATTGGTTAGTATTCTAATGAGAGACGGACTACGTTTGTATGGAGCGTGTGACGGAGAGACCCCTCAAAAAGTTTCAGGATGGCACGATACTAAGTGTCTGGCAATTCATGACGTGATTTCTAATATTATTCCCAAGAAACTAAAAAAAAAAAATTATAATTTGACGTAAGATTTTTACACCTTTACCTGTTATCTCCCAAAGCCGCCATAATCCAAACTTCATATTTGTTGATCGTTCCTCTCTGTGTTGTTGTCCTTTCAGCTTTTATAAAATAACGAAGGTTTGGCACGCGCTGGCTCTTAGTCCATGGTATTATGAATTTCCAGAACACTTTTAATTTAAGGCACATATTAATTTACGCTAAGAGAAATCCTTCATGAGACATATTAATTTACATTAAGAGAAATCCTTCATGAGACATCTCAAGCTTTATTTGCTGAATGTTCAACTATGGAGAGAGAGAACTATTTGTATTAGTTTCATCGCGCACTGAATTCGCCCTTTGAACTTTAATGTGACATTATATTTTTAACCCCCGACCCAAAAAGAGGGGTGTTATAAGTTTGACGTGTGTATCTGTGTATCTGTGTATCTGTGTTTCTGTCTGTGGCATCGTAGCGCCTAAACGAATGAACCGATTTTAATTTAGTTTTTTTTGTTTGAAAGGTGGCTTGATCGAGAGTGTTCTTAGCTATAATCTAAAAAAATTGGTTCAGCCGTTTAAGAGTTATCAGCTCTTTTCTAGTTTTCATGTAGAAAAGAAGGTTAGATAACCGTTAGGTTCTTAATATTATGTCAATAGACAAATGTCAAGCTGTCAAGATGGACGTTGCCTAAATACATAATTATTTATTTGAAAATGATGTTTTGGAAAACTCAGATACTTTGGATCGTCGGGGGTGTTATAAATTTTTAATTTACACTTGTAGAGCTAGCTTTTAGGTAAACCTTGTTCGGAAAATATGGGAGCCTTGTTTGCAACTACTAAGCGTCTACGACGTAGCTTCGATGTCTACGAATACTACTACGTATTTCTTGAAGTTTTTGTGTTAGAGAAAACATACTCATATGTAAAATCTCAACCTTTGTTTGCCTTTGTACCTTTGAGCTTACAATCAATGTATTATTTTTAACCCCCGACCCAAAAAGAGGGGTGCTATAAGTTTGACGTGTGTATCTGTGTATCTGTCTGTGGCATCGTAGCTCCCAAACAAATGAACCGATTTTAATTTGGTTTTTTTTGGTTGAAAGGTGGGTTGATCGAAAATGTTTTTAGCTATAATCGAAGAAAATCGGTTCAGCCGTTTGAAAGTTATCAGCTCTTTTCTAGATTTCTTATAGAGGTTTTTGTGTTGGGGGTTTTTTTAAATTTTGAGTTATATCTAATTATAACAACAAAACAAATGAGTTTCGTAGAATATTATTACAATGCCTAGTGCAATAAAGATGTCTGATTTGATTCATTAGGTTGATTAGAATAATGCTTTAGCGGCATTCAAATGTAGGTCAAAACAAAAAAATAATCATATCCAAAAACTAACCAGAATTACACGTAATATATAAATTGTAAGCAAAACTGTAATACGAAACGAACCTTTATGATTCCGAGTGTGCCCGATGGTTTGACTGAAACCTTTTTGATTTAGGAATTTCAGCTTTTTTGTTAGTGTGTTTAGAGTTGAAATTTAATCGGTGTGGTATCAGTATGATTGTGTCCAAACGCACCAATTTGGCTCAGGTTTGTTCGCAGGCTGTTATTCCGTTTACGAGGCTGGCAACTAAACAATTATAGAGGGCAGTTGCTATAAAAGTTAATAACATAATTGGATGTTTGGGGAAACTTATTCTTCAGCTTTTTTTAAATATTTTCTACTTGATGATGCCCGCGGGTGGATTTAGTTTTTCAAAAATTCCATGGAACTCTTTGATTTAGCGGAATTCTCATAGAACTTTCGTCTCCGGGATTCAGAGTATAGACCCATTGTTTTAAACAGCTGAAATAATTGATCGGTACAGTGGTATGATTGAGGTTAGCTCGTTGATAAAGGTGAAAGTGTGTTCGTCTTTTTGACAGTCTGTCTGTATATATCTATAGGTATGTCTATCTGTCGGTGGCTCAACCGCTAAACCGATATTGACGGAGTCTGGCACAAATATAATCTGCATCTTGGAGACGGAAACAACCTCAAATCCCAGAAAACAACTCAAAATTTAAAAAACCTCCGACACAGCAACCTCTTAAGAAATCTAGAAAAGAGCTGATAACTTTCAAACAGCTGAACCGATTTTCTTCGATTATAGCTAAGAAAATTCTCGATCAAGCCACCTTACAGAAAAAAAAACTAAATAAAAATCGGTTCATTCGTTTAGGAGCTACGATGCCACAGATACACAGATAAATAGATACACACGTCAAACTTATAACACGCCTCTTTTTGGGTCGAGGGTTAAAAAGAGTTCCCACCGTTTTAAAAATGAACTAAATGCACGTGGATAACCTACTCATGGACCCATAAATGCTCTACCTTTTACTAAAATCTAGTAGGTAAACAGAATTTGTACATAATATTTTAAAGTGAGAACCATGAACTAGCGGCGCACATAAAAAGTAAAACAAACAAATTACAACGAGAACAAGTTTAACGCAACAACGCAAAATGGCCGCCCAGTGTAACTGAGCCGTAAATGTAGGTAATGCTCCAACTTTTGACACTGAGCTACATTTATTACTTGACTGCGAAACAACGTGGTTTAGCGAACTATAGTTTTTCAATTATTAATTACTAGATGACGCTCATGACTTCATTCAAGTGATACGGTTCATGAGATACCCGCTGACAGACAGACGGAGAGACAGATGGACGGACAGCGGAGGCTTAGTAATAGGTTCTTGTTGGCACCCTTCGCGTACGGAACCCTAAAAAGGCTCGTATATTTGTCCCAGATTTCATTAAAAAAATTGCATTGGAAAGGACCAATCAGTTTAGTAATTTCACGGTATCAGCGGAACTTGCGGGTGGGATGGAATTCCCAGTCGGTACCGTGGGGGGGAAAGGGGTGCGCGAAAAGTGCAATGCTGGATTGGATTTCCGCGCGTCGCCTTCCAATCATACGGTGGCTGCTATTTAGTTAGCATTTTACTATTTCGTTGTGTTTGGATCCAAGTGCTAATCTGTTTCAAAGCACGTACGTGTAGTCCCGTTGTCCCCGTTAACGGGGACAGCGGGATTTGAATGTTTAAAAAAATCAGACCCGCTGTACCTGTTCCCCATTAGTCGTGACCTCGACAAGTCACATCCAATCGTGTCACAGTGTGACTTTTTGGGGATCTATCGGAATTATTTAAATGAATTAATTAAACGAAGAAAGCTAGGAACGAGTTGCTTACAGCTTTGACAGTTCTACTAACCTTAAGTGAAATGGTAATAATAAAAATAATACCTAATTGAGTTGGTTGTTGGGTTTTAGGTTTATGTAATTAATTATCCCCATTATGATTATTATTATCATTATTTTACAAATTCGACAGTTGCCAATCAAAAAGTCTACAATGGCGCCTTTTTTGGATAAATGGTTTGAGTCTGATTTTTTCTCATCGAGTCACACCAATAGTATTTAGTGACTTTTTGGGAATTCTAATGGAAAAACCCTCGGTGCGCGAGTTCAACTCTCATTTGACCGATTTTTTTTCTTAATATCACTACCTCCATTGACTACCTCATTTATACAACATAATAAAGCTATAAAAATAATTCCGTGTTATTTTGGTCCATGTTGACCTTTGACCTATCGAGGCTTATTGCGCCTCCCACCATAAAAGTAAATTATGTCTGTGCGTCTCCCAGCCTCCTTTGTCGGCACCAGATTTATCTCCACATTAGTGGGAGAGATAAAACTTTCTTTCTTGTCTGTGATTTTATTTTTTGGCCACCTTGTCCATCTTCTTCGGAGATTAATAAAAGTTTTGATTGGATTAGTGGCTTTTAAATGGTCTTGTAAGAATTTCATTTTATTTTTTAGCTTAATTTATTTATAAAGGCACACAAAACATGTCGCAAATAAAAAGTGTTCATAACATGAGAACATCAGTAAGTAACAACTCCTATTTCTGTACACAACATTAATAATGCAACGTATAATTTGCAAAATGTAAATATATTACCATTTCTAACATAAATATATAGTCTAGACAGAAGTATTCCACTATGTTATATTAATTATTTACAACATACGTTTTAGTGTTAAAAGTCGTTACAAACCCACAGTCAAGCCCATATTATTATCAACAAACTGATCTCAATCGATTTGATCAATAATAGAAATACTTTCAACGACTATGATGCGACCAATCTGAAGACTGAGCTATAAAGAAGACTATTTAAAATTCATATAATTATAACTAGCCGATGCCCGCGACTTCGCCCGCGTGGATTTAGGTTTTTCGAAATCCTGTGGGAACTCTTTGATTTTCAGAGATAAATAGTAGCCTATGTGCTAATGCAGGATATTATCTATCTCCATTCCAAATTTCAGCCAAATCCGTCCCGTAGTTTTTACGTGAAGGAGTAACAAACATACACACACACACACACACACACACACATACAAACTTTCGCCTTTATAATATTAATAGTGTGATAATTGGGTTTCCTCTTCCATGAATCCCTTTTGAAAAGTGTACAATAAATATAATATTGTATCAAATTAAAATATACCGCCCGAACATTTCCATGAAAACAAATTTTTAAGCAACCTGCTTATTACTTTTTAAATTACGTGAAACGGAATTCAATAGCCGGGTGCCCGTAAGCCTTTTGTATATGGAAATATAATTTGCATCCGAAATGATCGATGCCTTTACAAATATACAGAAAATTAAACTCAAATAATTGCCTCGGGGCGGCGATCGCGTGAATTATTACCGCGAAAACGATTAATTTTAAATTTTGCTGCTACTTTAAAAAAACCGGCCAAGTGCGAGTCAGACTTGCGCACTGAGAGTTCCGTACTCGGGTATTTTTTCCAACATTTGGCACGATAAATCAAAAACTGTTATACTTACGTAAAAATAAATAAAACTCTATTTTAGAATGTACAGGCAAAGCCCTTTCATATGATACCCCACTTGGTATAGTTGTCTTACTTTGAAAATTAAAATACATTTAATTTTTTTTTAAATGATGTAACCACAAATTCGGGGTTTTCAGATTTACGTATTCCTGTACTTGTGCTATAAGACCTACCTACCTGCCAAATTTCATGATTCTAGGTCAACGGGAATTATCCTATAGGTTTCTTGACAGACAGACAAACAGACAGACAGATAACAAAGTGATCCTATAAGGGTTCCGTTTTTCCTTCTGAGGTACGGAACCCTAAAAATATATCAGATACATGTTAGCCATTGACTGCAATCTGTCCTGATGGTAAGTCTAAGATGGAAGCAGGCTAACCTGTAAGGTTCACTTATCATCGTTTTTGCTAGCTTTCTTATTACACCCTGTATTTAGGTGAAGATAAAGAATAAATATAATAGTTTGAGGTCCATATGATCATCATTTGAGGCTTTAAAACTGAGTTGTACAATTATCGACCTTATGATAAGGTGCTTAAGGTGTACAGTGCCTATGCGGCTTTCTGAATAAGCTACGTTTAAAATAATAGACAGATGAGCAGGCTCAAATGATATTTCAGCCACAATTTCAGCAATTCTGCCTGATTTAGTGGACCAGTTAATGCAGTTAACAGATTTAAATGTTACTGTCATTTTGACTAGCATTCCAGCTGTGCACTCATCATGTTATCATCATGATCACCCCGTTGCTTGCTCACTAGTGAGCATCGACCTCTTCACAGAATGAGTAAGGTTTGGCCACAGAATACCACGCTGGTCAAGTGCGGATTGACAGACTTCAAACACCTTTCAGATCATTATAGAGAATTCGAAGCCATGCAGGTTTCCTCACAATGCTCACAATGTGACAGTTAATTGCATACGCACACGCAATCATTTGCATACGCACATAACTCCGAAAAGTTAGAAGTGCATGCCCGGGGTCGAACCTCCACCCTTTCCTCTAGAATCTAATACATTCCTATCACTCTTCCAAATGTATTTTTCCGTGACAACTGACATTCTTCCGTGGTGTCCGTGGTAGGCCGCGCACTCTGGTTGGCCTAAGGCCTAAGTAGTGAACCCTTGTGATACTCGTGTTTGTTTAGGACGAACAATTACGAGCGACATAGGTACGAGTAGCTCGACCAAATTCTGAGTTGATTAATATAAACAATTGCTCGAGATTGTTTTTAAAACACGCTGCAGATAGATAGATAGATAAAAGTCTTTATTGCACACAAAACACAATATGTAAAGGAACACAACACAGAAAGAAGAAAACAGAAAACAGAAATAACAATTGTGTGCAAAGGCAAAAATATTTTCATTATCCTGGCTCACTAGTCATTACTAAGCACTGGTCTCTTCTCAGAATGAGAAGGGCTTGGCCATAGTCTACCACGCTGGCCAAGTGCGGATTGGCAAACTCCACACCACCTAATGTGAAATAACGGGGACGTACCATTTGAATTATAATTTGATTGTATCGAATTACGACAATTATCGATATATTTGGACCCAGTTGCACGATATTTTAAGTTTTAGGCTACTATAATAATGTTACAAATCTAGCAATTCTGACCATCAAAAGGAGTACAATTGTACCTATTTTGAATAAATGGTTTAGGTTTGAGTTTTGGGTTTAATTTATCTACTGTTTTATGTAATAGCTAAACCAACATAATGTTAAACTGATTGAAGTCGACAAACACCAGAATTAATTTTACAGAAACAAAGAAATTAGAATATTAGAAAGCAATAAATCTCCGAATGAAGAAGAACCGTGGTTTTACATATTCAAGTAGATTTCCCAGTTTCCTGCCTCAGCCCCATTCTATTGTGTTGGCGAACTTTGATTAAAGGGATTAAGCCGCCTTACCTGCCTCCTTCGCAATAGAGATAACAGCTCTAGTGTGTCTCCATTGTACTACAATAACTGTGAGATGTCATTGGATATCCGACTTGAGCCAAAGCACAATATTACCGTGGCCAAAGTGCTATCTTACTTATGCAAAGTGTTAGATAGTGTTCTTAACATCCCGGCAAGCTAGGTTAGGGACCTATGTGTAGATGTACAAAAAAAACCGAGGTTTCCGTACTCGGGTATTTTTTCCGACGTTTTGCATGAACCGAGTGGGGTGTCAAATGAAAGAGAAGACACGATAATAACTTAAAATTAAAAAAAAAACCCGAAACAAAAATCTCTATAAAAAAAGAGAAAAAGAGCTGATAACTTTCAAACGGCTGAACCGATTTTCTTCCATTATAGCTAAGAACGAACACTCTCGATCAAACCACCTTGCAAACAAAAAAACTAAATTAAAATCGGTCCATTCGTTAGGAGCTACGATGAAACAGACAGATACACAGATACACACTTCAAGCTTATAACACCCCTCTTTTTGGATCGGGGGATAAAAATGAGTTCATAAATATGAATATACCAGGTGACAGAAAAACAATTTTATTTTACCTCAATATTTCAGTGTTTGTTAAGACGGTCGTAGTTGGGTTTTTAACCCCCGGGCCCCGACCCAAAAAGAGGGGTGTTGTAAGTTTGACGTGTGTATCTGTGTATCTGTCTGTGGCATCGTAACTCCTAAACTAATGAACCGATTTTAATTTAGTTTGCTTTTGTTTGAAAGGTGGCTTGATCGAGAGTGTTCTTAGCTATGATCCAAGAAAATCGGTTCAGCCGTTTGAAAGTTATCAGCTCTTTTCTAGTTACTGTAAACTTCACTTGTCGGGGGTGTGATAAATTTTTAATTTACACTTGTAGTTTTCAATTTCATTAAAATGCTTTTGTCCGTATCGACCAATAGAGTTTTTTTTACCACTCAATGCTTGAGGAAGGGCCCGTGAATAAAAACGTGGGACAATGGAGAAGCAGCGCTATTTGTTAGATCCTGTGCCCACTTGAAAGAGAATTCATTAGCAGAATCCAAGACATTCTCAACTTGTTACTATAATTGAGAAGTGACGCGCACAATAGGCGGAATTATGTACTCGTTCCACGGGATTTAATGCGAGGATCCATTGTGCGATTGTTTTACTTATATTAAAATTCCTAGAGGATGCCCGCGACTTCGCATGGATTTAGGTTTTTAAAGATACCCTGGGAACTGTTTGATTTTCCGAGATAAAGAGTTGCCTATGTCAATTACAGGGACGCAAGCTACCTCGGTACCTTTCATACAAATCGATTAAGCGGGTCTCTAGGAATCCCGTAGGAACTCTTTGATTTTCCGGGATAAAAAGTAGCCTATGTCCGTCCTCGGGATATGAGCTAACTCTGTACCAAATTTCATCAGAATCGGTTAAATTGTTGCGCTGTGAATAGGTAGCAGACAGACATACCGACAGACAGACACACTTTCACATTTATAATAATAGTATGGAAGTATGGATATGGATTATGCTCAAGACTTCGCCCGCGTGGATTTATTCTTTTAAAAACAGTCAAATAATTGTATCCTCTACCTAATTTGCTCTATTATTGTTTTTTAGGGGTCCGTACCTCAAAGGGAAAAAGGAACCCTTCCCCCTTATAAGATCACTTTGTTGTCTGTCCGTCTGTTCGTCTGTCGTGTCTTTCAAGAAAACCTATAGTGTACTTCCTTCCCGTTGACCTAGAATAATGAAAAGCATGTAGGTAGGTCTTATAACACAAATAAAGGAAATATAGTGCAATAGTGCCTTTCAACCTGCTTCAACCATAGTCTAAACTAATATTATAACAAAGTTTGTGACTTTATTTGTTTGTTTGTATGAAAGTTTTGCAGTTCAGGAGCATCTACGTGTTTTCAAACTACCCACAGGTTATTGTTATAACCTGTGGGTAGTTTGAAACCTTTGTTACCTTTTGTTATAAAACTTAGTGCAGTATATAAGGTTAACTACATAATATAGGTCTGTAGATATTACACTTAGTTTTATCAAAGAAAATGAACTGTAATGGTCAACTATACATAGTGATATTCTGTACAGTTGCCTAAAAAGTTAAATAGCACTAAAAGCTGAGACACACCAAACGCGTATGCAGCACGTAAGACGTAGCGCATACCATAACGTTGTAATGTATGGAACTGTATGAGATATGGCATACCGATTGCGTGACGTGAACGTTCGCGTAGGCGCAACGCGTGCTGTCATGTTTATGGATTCACGCGCATCACTACGCGCGTGGTTACGTGTACGTGCTTGGTGTGAATCGGCTCTTTCCGACTACTACGCGCTAACTGCCGATAGACAGCGATAGATGTTTCTGGTGAAATTGTTTTTCTGTCTATCTGTGTATTAACAGTGTATTTATTCAATAGTTTGTAAGCTATGACCAAAACAAACGAACGACTTTTTCTACGATTAAACGAATTTTTTGGATCTTTCACGATTTATTGCGATGATCTAGCTCGGACAAGAAATATTTCACACACCCAAAATATGATGTGAACATAATAATTATGTACGGAACCGTAAAAGAGCGAGGCCCGACTCGCACGTGGCCGGTTTTTATTAAACCCATACATCTTTGATTTTTACACGGCATCGTACCAGAACGCTAGACCGCTTGGCGGCACGGCTTTGCCGCTAGGTAACTAGCTAAGACCAAGGCCTTTCACCATAATAGCTCAAAATTAAAAAAAAAACCCCGACACAAAAACCTCTATAAGAAAACTAGAAAAGATAGATAACTTTCAAACGGCTGACCCGATTTTCTTCGATTATAGCTAAGAACACTCTCGAGCAAGCCACCTTTCAAACAAAAAAAACTAAATTAGAATCGGTTCATTCGTTTAGGAGCTACGACGCCAGAGACTACACAGATACTCACGTCAAACTTATAACACCCCTCTTTTTGGGTCGGGGGTTAAAAACCAGACCAGAGATTTAGAAATTTCGATTTACTTTCTACAAGTATTTTCTAAGTAACTAGTAGTCATTACTTCACAATACATCTTTGTACTGTTGGTCGCGGTGGAGCAATTAGCGTCGCCCGCCGCATTCACATCGCCCCAGCCGACAGCTGCTGACGTCACGGTGATGACGTCAGCTCCTCTCTCTGCCGGACCGCAGTAATTGACTTTTCATATCCGCTGTCTACAATACCAAGCAAAATGTTGCACAAGACTTTACTGCTAAATGCTTTTTATTTTTATTGCTTACTTTTCATTGTTGGGGTCCCGTACCGTAAGGATGCCAGCGGGACTCTATCACTGAACTCCGCTATACGTTTGTCCGTTCGTCCATCTATTTTTCTGTATCTCGTGAACCATAATAGCTGGTAGAGAGTGAAAATTTTCACAGAATGTGTATTTCTATTGGCGCTATAACTGCAAACAATAAGAATTTCAAAATGGCCGCCATGAAAATTAAAAAAGGAGAAAAAGTGTTATATCTTGTATCATTGTATGGAACCCTTCGCTAGTGAGTCGTTCGGATTCAAAAATTCTTTCTTAGCGGATGTCTACGTCATACTTAATAGCTACCTGCATGTGCAGCTTGATCAGTCCAGTAGTTTGAGCTGTGCGTTGACAGATCAGTCAATCAGTCAGTTAGTCAGTCATAATTCAGTTAGCTCAGACCATCAACATATTAATAATATTCATTACATCTAGATTAATTATTCACACATGTTATATCTGTAATGATAAAGCTATTAGGCTCACATATTAAAGAGCCTCGCATTTTGTAAATGTATTTCCAAATTACAGCACAAATTTACGCATAAATTAGGAGATTGAGATAATTACAAAATACAGCGTTTAGATTTGAAATCAAATTAATTCTCCATTTCAAATTGTATTAGCATAGGGATTAAAAAGAGTTTTTGTACATTCTAAAGGTTTATTTTGAAAGTAGGTACCCATTTGTATAATTCATCGCCGTCATCATGATGAACCCGTAGCTGGTTCACTACAGAGGACGGGTCTTCTTTCAGTATGAGAAGGGTTTGGCGTCCACCGCGCTGGCCAAGTGCGGATTAGCCGACTTCACACACCTTTGAGAACATTAATTAGAACTCTCAGGCATGCGGGTCTCCTCACGATGTTTTCCTAGCTAGTAATATTTAATTTCTTAAAGTGCACATAACTCCGAAAAAAGTTAGAGGTCCGGTAGAGAGCCCGGAACCGAATCCCTGACCTCTCGAAAGGAGGTAGACGTTCTAACCCAGTGTTCTAACCACTAGGCTATCAAGGCTCGTTTGTTAACCCCCGACCCAAAAAGAGGGGTGTTATAAGTTTGACGTGTACTATCTGTGTATCTGTCTGTAGCATCGTAGCTCCTAAACGAATAGACCGATTTTAATTTAGTTTTTTTTTTTATTTGAAAGGTGGCTTGTTCGAGGGTGTTTTTAGCTATAATCGAAGAAAATCGGTTCATCCGTTTGAAAGTTATCAGCTCTTATCTAGTTTTCTTATAGAGGTTTTTGTGTCGGGGTTTTTTAAATTTTAAGTTATATGATTTGAATTGTTGAATTTACGGAATTTATTTGAGCGGAAATACCACTGTGATTTTCTGGTCCACCTCTTTCCTGTAAATCTTTTACTGGGCTCGGATTTAATACCTTTGGTGCTTTGGACTGTACTCATTAATCTTCTGTGAAAGTAATCGTGGGCTTGGACTATCTATACCTACTAATTAATCTTCTGTGAAAGTAATCGTGCGTTAAAATGATTTAGTTTTGTTCTTTTAGTTTAATCTGATTTGTTATTCGGTAAATTCAATCTCACCAAATACATTTCTGAATTCAGCTGGGCTGGGCAGCATTTTCAAAGCTACGTCAGGTCTTCGATTCGTCGATACCGCAGAGCCTTAAGACTAAGGTCTTCAATCAGTGCGTCCTACCTGTGATGACGTATGGAGCAGAAACGTGGACACTGACAGTTGGCCTCGTCCACAAACTAAAGGTCGCTCAGCGCGCTATGGAGCGAGCTATGTTGGGTATTACTCTCAGGGATAAAATCCGGAACGAGGAAATTCGCAGAAGAACAAAAGCGACCGACATAGCTCAAAGGATTAGCAAGCTGAAGTGGCAATGGGCAGGTCATGTCTGTCGCAGAACCGACGGCCGATGGGGCAGACGTGTTCTGGAGTGGAGACCGCGTACCGGTAAGCGCAGTGTGGGACGACCTCCTGCCCGCTGGACCGATGACCTGAAGAAGGTGGCGGGGAGCGGGTGGATGAGGAAGGCGGAGGACCGTGTTTGGTGGCGCGCTCTTGGAAAGGCCTATGTCCAGCAGTGGACGCATACAGGCTGATGGATGGATGGAAATACATTTCATGTAAAGGTTGCCAAGACTCACAAGTTCATAATGCAGGCAAGATGCAAGACTTCTTTGAGATTGCTTCAAAGTGATAAGACCGCCAATTGTGCTTCTATTTTTGTTGTTTATTGTTTCACTTTCATTTATTTTTAGAGTTCCGTAACTGAAAAGGTATAAGAGAACCCTTATGGGATGTCTGTCTGTCAAGCTCCGTCAAGCGAATCAAAAACTAAAGGGTAGTTTCCGTTGACCTACAACCATTGAATTTGGCAGGTACTTAGCGTCTTATAGCGCAAGTGAAGAGAAAAATCCGAAAACTGTGTGTGACTTTGTGGTTACATCACAAAAAACTCAAAAGTGTTATTTCTTGTACGGAACCCTTCGTGTCCGATTCCGACTCACACTATGACTGGTTTTTGTTTGTGTTGTAGTGCAATAAGCTTATCAGGGTTAAATTTGGAAATCATAAATCTGGTTTACTTTTTGAATTCTATTTTCATTTGTCATAATAATTTATTCGTTTCCCTGTGCAATTTGTACAAAATGCTCTAAAATTTCGTAGCAGTAAGTATTATATTTTTCCAAGTACAAAAGAACGGAACCAAATCGCGAAAGCTTTGTTTACGACAGTGTTCCTGAAATATCAAAGGCGACGTTTTAATTGAAAATATTAAAACGAACCCGGGCGCTGCAATGTTTTTGATTTTAAAAGAGTAAAAGAAACGTTTTTTGCGAAAAAAAAAAACTGTATAGGATTATGAATAGGTAATATTGTATGCAAGGATTTTATGAAATAATGCAGCTTTTTTCTATTTCTATGTAAGTAGTTTCGACATTGGCACGTTTTGTGTACAGAACCCTAAAAATATGTTGAAATCATTTTGTTTGCGAAGCACATCGCACATACATACATCTGTCACAAAAATAAAACACATGTGAAACGGGAGCTGATAATAATGTGACCCTCCGCTTAACCTTCCACTCAGTATTCATGACATCTTTATTTTTCTTCTGTCATAATTTTGGACAACTCTTTACTCATTTGTCATCATTTTTGTCACGAATAAATATTATGATGATATATTTTATGACAAACGAGTCCAAATCCTAATAATGATAAGTCAAAGTTGGACTTGAAATGACTGGACCGATTTGGCTGATGTTTGAAATGAATATAACTTATACCCTGAATTTAATATACAGATAATATTACTAAGGCTACTTTTAGTTCCCATGCCATTAGTAAAAAATCTAAATCCACATGGATGAAGTTAGGGGCATCATTTTGGTGCAAACTTGAAATAACTTGCATCCTGCAGTAGACGGACATGGTACACTTTTCATCTCGGAAAATCAAAGATTTCTCAGAGCGATTACGCACTCGTCCGACCCGAGTCCGTGAAAAATACGGACGGACGGTGAAAATACGAAAAACTCAGACGGAACTGAGATATTGCTTATGCACTAATCCGATCTGTGATTGCCTAGTGGTTAGAACGTCCGGCTCCTAATCGGAAGTCGGGGGTTCGATCCCGGGCACGCACCTCTAACTTTTATCGTTATGTGCGTTTTAAGTAATTAAATATCACTTGCTTTTAAAAACCGGATTTTAAAAACGTCACGTGAATCAAATACATCACAAGTGTAAATAAAATATTTATAACACCCCCAACAAGTGAAGGTTTCAGTCTAGAAAAGAGCTGATAACTTTCAAACGGCTAAACCGATTTTATTGGATTATAGCTAAGAACACTTTCTATCAAGCCACCTTTCAAACAAAAAAAAAACTAAATTAAAATCGGTTCATTAGTTTAGAAGCTACGATGCCACAGACAAATACACAGATACACACGTCAAACTTATAACACCCCTCTTTTTGGGTCGGGGGTTAAAAATCTACATAGGTTAGAAATCCATTGAAGAAAATAGTGTTCTTAAAACACAGTAGGTTTGTAAGTCCGCTGCCCGGGAGCATTTAATCTTAGCTCGAACCTGCTTACAAGGAAAAGGCGGGCCGAGGAATCTATGTGGACTCCGACTCTGACAAATTACGCCAGAGTTTCTCTGAGTTACTGAGTGACTGAGTAAAGGAACTTAGTGAGTGTTTTCTTAGTAAATCTTTGAAAAACACTCGTAATACCTAATGTTTCTTGAAATAAAATAAAAAAAAACATGATTATTATAATCCATAATCCATGCTAATATAATAAATGCGAAAGTATGTCTGTCTACCTGTTAACTTTTCACGGTCCATCCTTTTAAACTGAGGACAAAACAAAGAGGTAGAGCTTACACCCAGGAGACCGAAGATTAATTTTATCTCGGGAAAATCAAAGAGTTGTAAGGGATACGATAAGATAATATAGTTTACGGGATTTGAGAAAAATTTAAACCCACGCGAACAAAATCGTCGACTTCATCTAGTCAAGTGAAATATACCTGTTCATCAACATAAGTAAGAACAATAATTAATTTAATTTAACTTTAATAATGAATTATAGCCCCATAAAGTACCGCTTTACAAAATATCACATCATTTTATTACTACAGTTCAATACCATATTTGGACATGGATTCATGTAAATAAAACAAACGAAATATCATTTAAAATGTTCCCCACATCTCTTAATTGGGAGCACTTAACGCGCGAACGGAATACTGTAAAGTTTTATTAAAATGAAAGTTCCAATAAAATTATTGACACCTCAACGATTCCAACGAAACTCGTCAGTTAAATACCAGCCGTTATTACGGCCGTTTAAAGCTTGAGACACACCGAATGCGCAACGGTGGCATAGAACGCTCTAGATTACATAATCATCTTGTTATACAATATTCGATTTCAACTACGGCAGCCAATCATAACGAGGTTGGTTAGTTTTCAGGATTCCGTACCTCAAAAGGAAAAACGGATCACTTATAGGATCACTTTGTTGTCTGTCTGCCCGTCTCTCGTGTCTGTCAATAGGGTACTTCCTGTTGACCTAGAATCATGAAATTTGGCAGGTAGGTAGGTCTTAGAGCAATAGAGAAAAAAATCCGAAAACTGGGAATTTATGGTAACATCACAAAAAAAAATTAAAATGTGCTTATGAACATATAAATGAAATGGAAACGTACGAGCATTTAGTTTTTACTTCTATCGCGCGTAAAGATTACACGAATATTATTTTTGTTCTCGTCGCACGTTGTATGTTCCAGCCTTTAAATACCAGCCGTTTTTCCAACCGTTTAAATGAAAAGTATCCGAAATGAAGAGGCATTCGCGGAATATTTTTGTATTCATTTCTTTATGTTATTATTTCTTTTCAATCCTTTCACTGTGCTGTTGTAGATGTAGGTAGGCGTTTAATGTGTTTTTTTTTTCATTTACAACAGTAAGTATCTATGTCTTTCATTTTCGAATTTTGTATTTCCCCGAAATTCGATTCTCTCACATTTTATTTAACTCTGCTGGTTAATTTCTCCATAAAAGTAAATTAAGTACATTTTATTTGATGAAATATAATTTTTGAATTGGTTACAGTTCAATCGCAATCACATTTGATTGGCCAACTGTTTCTTGCTATTTGCTAGAATGCATTGTTGCAGCAAAACGTCATGAGTTCAGCCAATCACAACTGATTGAGATTGTAATAAGTTTCAACCTTAGCTTTTCCGTAATTGAACAGTGGCCCGACGCAAGTGCTTTTGAATAGTCAAAATAATTTACCATTTGTTTGGAATGTCGTTCCTACTGAGAAGAATCAACAAGAAACTCGGAGAATATTGAAAAGGTTTTATTTTGTGTCTGTAATGTTCTTCGGTCTGTAATGTATTAATTAACATACAATTCAAAAATATTACTTAAAATTAATTAAAATATTATTAAATATTTGTAATTATTTTTTGCAGCTAAACCTGTTTCGATTATAAGGATTGCTAAAGGGGTCTTGAATTTTAATTTTCTTAGCGCGAGGCCCCTTTCAGTGTGAGGCCATGGACGGCCCACTTCGTCCACCCTTAGCTACGCCACTGTGCCTATTCACGCTTCTTTTGAAGGTAATATTATACCTGAACTAGCCGATGCCCGCGACTTCGCCCGCGTGGATTTAAGTTTTTCGAAATCCCGTAGAAAATCTTTGATTTTCCGGGATAAAAGGTAGCCTATGTGCTAATCCAGGATATTATCTATCTCCATTCTAAATTTTAGCCAAATCCGTCCAGTAGTTTTTGCCTGAAGGAGTAACAAACATACACACACACACACACACAACATACACACAAACTTTCGCCTATATAATATTAGTGTTAGTGTTATACCAAAATCATAAAGAACTTCACAAAAGAAATGACTAGTACAGCCCGCTTCTCGCCTCTTTTCGCTGCGAAGTATCCATCCAGCACGACTCCAAACTTTTCGAACTAGTTGAAAACTCATTCACAACTAAAGAACTACTCGGCAAGGTTGCCTTTATTGGGCGAACTTTAAATAAAAGTCGAGCCGAGAGAACCCTCTATCGACACTCTTAATTGACCCTAAATACAAAGGGCTTAGTTTTGGAATTTCTTTTTACCGACCACTCGAAAACTTGCGCTGACAAAGAGTGGATTCAGTTAAACATTTCAGGTTATTTTTATTTCTTCCCCATCTATATTATAAGGATTGATAATGAGATGAGAGGAGTGGAGACCGCGTACAGGTAAGCGTAGTGTGGGATGACCTCCAGCCTGACAGATGACCTGAAGAAGATGGCAGGTAGCGAATGGATGAAGAAGTCGGAGGACTGTGTATGGTGGCGCGCTCTTGGAAAGGCATAATATCTCCAGCAGTGGACGCATACAGGCTGATGAAACGGAATGGAATGGAAAACATGATAAAAATAAGTATAAAGTTACTAACTTTATACTTATGTTTATCATCGTAATAATATTATATATACGTACATGAGCTCTATTATAAGCTATATACAGTTAAAGCCTTCATAATATTATGGCTTAATACAAGCTATATTAAGATCAAGATTCCGGCTATTCCGTTAAGTCTCTAGGGTCTCTCAATCCTATGCTAATCCTGTTTTAATGGAGACGCTATTATTGCATACTTCGCAATAAGCATAAACCTTTATTAGCACCTTGTTCCCAACCTGTTTTACACCCTATTTCAAACTAGCCAAAGTACACATTTGTTTAAACAATTTAAACTGTGTATGAGATTTCCTTTTCAACCTATTTTAAACGTTACCACGAAGGTGTTAGGACTCAAAGTTTATAAGTCTATATTAGTCTAGGAGTCTAGTACATCGATCATCACCAGTGTACCAGGTCATGTATCGATTTAGTGCAGTAGATAGTGGAATTTATCAGTGTCAAGTGTGAAGTTACCTTGTTATGTTGATGTTTTTGAAGACATTTGCTTTGAAACTTGCTTCCCAGGCGGTAGACTCGGAGATTTCTTTAGTTCTAATTGGATAAAGTCTGGTAATGGACTTTGACTGCATCCAGTTCTCTTCCTGATTACATGGTGGTGGGAATTTTCTATAGAAATTTCAACATCTCAATCCATCGGTATCGGCTGTTCTCTACTATAAGCATCAGTCAAAAAAGTAAGTATTATTTATATATTTTAACGAATTATTGGAATGCCCTCCCAAAATCTACGCGAAAATACAGGTTCAACGCGAACACCTAATAATATTCTGTAAAAACAAGCATTCTTAATGAAAAACAATGACGAGGTCTGGGTTGGAGCCTATTCAATCTTACCTTGAAGGAAAAAAGGTCTTAAATATCTATTAGTTTTGTAGGTAGGATGGTAGCAACTAATTCTATTAGCAAAAGCAACAAAAATCCCAAAGCCCTTAGCAAAGTTGTAATTTCTCTAATCTCCTCTTAGAAAAGTCTAACACCTAAACAAATTATCGTATACAGACAGATTCAATTTAGGTAATGATTGGCTGTCGAAGCTGTTTCTAGAAAAACTGGCCAAGTGCGAGTTGAATTCGCACACAAAGGGTTCCGCACCAGCCATCCAGAGTACAAGAAATTTCAGTATGGCAAAAAATTGCAAATTAATGACGAATAGTGCCATCTTGATATTAATTAGTAAACTAATTATTTGGGCGAGAACACAAATCTTAATTTTTTTGTGATATTTCGGATTTTTTCCTCTATCTTGTGCCATAAGACGTTGCTACTTGTCTTTCATGATTCTAGAATAACGGGAAGAATCCTGTCGGGTTTTTGTTCCTCCGAATTGACAGACAGACAGACAACGAAGTGATCCTTTAAGGGTTCCTTTTTTAATTTTGAGGTACGAACCCCTAAAACGAGTAACATATTATATTATGAGTTGGGTAGTACCCTTTGTACAAAGTTTAGCTTTGTAATTTTGAGCGGAACATTTTCAACTTTCAACTTTTATTAGCTTTATCCATCTGTTTTATAACAATGTTACTCACTGTAGGTAAAATGTTTAAAATGTACAAGTTTGTAGGTACATTTTGCCGTGTTTAAACGTCCTAGTATAGTAATTATTCGATACCATTAGTGTCTAAAGAATAATATTTTCCACTATTATATAGTATTTTGATAAACCAGTTGCAAGTAAATCTGTGATACCATATTCCCAACCCATAATATTATTATGAATGCCAAAGTGTGTTTGTTTCTTGATTTATTTGTTTGCTGGTTTGTCCTTTAATCGCGAAGCAATGGAGCAACAATCTGATTTTTTACATGGATATATCTGAACACCTAAAAAGGGAAAAAGACTACTTTTTATCCCGGAAACCAACGAATTCCCATGGGATTTTTGGAAACCAAAATCCACGCGAGCATAAGCTAGTAAGTAGCCTAGGATTATAATTATTGTTCACCAAGGTTTAGTAACCTGTAATTGTTTGCAATGTCAACAAATTGGGCACACTGTTCACTGATGTTGTAAAATAACACACCAGCAAAAATAAAAGTTTTATTTTTTTTCTAAAAATGTACAAAATAGAGCGACGGTTTAGATTCTCTTAATTGTATTGAAAGTCACGCGACACCCGGCGAGGCCGTGTGGGCGATAAGTCCAATTTACTTACGGCACGTACGCCGCTGCGTACGGACTTTTGACATCCGCCAAACTTCATAAAAGGAATTTCTTAACGCAAAATTTTGAAGCAGAGAAGAGCAAAAAGAAAAACGGAACCCTTATAGGATCACTTTGTTGTCTGTCTGTATGTCAGTGTTTTTTGTGATGTATCTACAAATTCTCGATTTTCGGATTTTTTACTTTACTTAATCTATGAGTCCTACTACCTGCCAAATTGCATGATTGTAGGTCAACGGGAAGTACCCTCTAGGTTTTCTTGACAGACACGACAGACGGGCAGACGGACAGACAGACAAACAACAAGGCGATCCTATAAGGGTTTTCCTTTCCTTTTGAGGTGCGAAACTCTAAAAACAAAATTAGCTTGTATCAGTGCGTGGCATCATTGGGCAATTCATAAATTATAGCAGATGCTTTATTATTGCATTTGATACCGCTTGCCTAGGAAACCAGCCATATCGATTCTGATGATATTTAGATACCTATATCAAACTAAGATCGGGCTCAAAGCATAAGGTGTACATCTTAGTTGAGTGTATCCCAATCGGAGTGTTACAAATTATAGCAGGCCATGAGAACAGAGAATCTGTAGAGAGGAATTTTTAATTTTCTTTTTAAGGGAAACAGTTTATTTACCTAATAATATAAATAGTCAAATCCACTCATACAGAGTGTAACCAGAACGCTAGGAAAAACTTAGCGTTATTTATTATACTACCTTAACACAATCCAATGCCAATAACCACTTGTCATATTTTGTAGTTTTAGTGATTTAGTATTTTTCAAACCAGCGTTATACTTGTATGGCGTGCAAAACTCGGGTCAATGCCCCACTTACGACGCGATATTGACTTTGAGTGACCTATTTACGGAACGTTCGTTGACCTTCAGTGTCAGTCAATGTTTTATTTGTAATATATTGTGAACTTTTAAAAATACAGGATTTTATTTATTTTTTCGTGTTTTTTTTTGTAGTATCTTATCAGTAATCATCAGCCCCCCAATTGTGTAAGAAAAACATAATTATTCATGGTTATCGTAATCGCTAACAATTTCTGTCCCTTGATTGAAAAAAGGTAAACAGCGAATCAACCAATCAAAGGGCAGAATTCGCCGTCGATAGCGATAGCGATGCATATATTTTTCTCACACAATCGGGGGGCAGTATATCATCTATATTCGTTTTTGTTAGCGTTCTGGTTATAACCTGTATTTATTTTTATGGATGTAATTTTTTTACGTTTTAGCTACTCCATGCCACCTCTCCTTGTTAAGCATCACCGGAGTTTACAGTTTCGTGTAATTAATTCGACAATCGTCAGTGACGATTGAATCAACGCAACGGAGCAGATTGATTGATATTGCAATTAATTCATCCAAAATTGGGTTGAGCATGCGGGATATACAAGACTGCAATGAATCGCACTTAAATTGTAAAGGCGAAAGTTTGTGTGTATGTATGTGTGTATGTTTGTTACTCTTTCACGCAAAAACTACTGGACGGATTTCGCTGAAAGAAATGGAGATAGATTATACCCTGGATTAACACTTAAGTTTTTTTTATTCCGGAAAATCAATGAGTTCCCGTGGGATTTTTAAAAACCTATATCCACGTGAAGTCGCGGGCATCAGCTAGTGTTAATTAAATCACTATCATCATCACCAACGCATCGTTGGCTCACTACTGTGAATGGGTCTCCTCTCCTCTCAAAATGAGAAGAGCTTGGCCATAATATCCAACACCGCGCTGGCCAAGTTCGGATTGGTCGTCTTCTTTGAGAATATTATGGAGACTTCTCAGGCATGCAGGTTTCCTCACGGAGTTTTCCTTCAGCGCCCCAAAAACCGGCCAAGTGACTTACATGAGCGAAGAAAGGACTTGAAAATAAGAGCATACTACCAACGAGGGGTAAAAAAATATTTGACCTAAGCAAAATTTTTGCTCGTTGTGATTTTTTTAAAATCTCGTAACATTAACGGAAGAATATTACATGCTGTTTTTCTCTCGAGTCTCAAGATGCTGCGGAGTCGGTCCATTAATGTATGCACATAACTTACACCACCCGCGCTTCGTACAGTGTGGTTCAGTTTCATTCCCTACCGCTTTACTCTTAATCAAATGTACCTACTCGCTGAGAGGCCGCTTTGAAATTTAAATCTTTAGAAATTTATAGCTTGATAAGAATGTATAGGATTTTTATATGATTAAGTGCTGTTCTTGCTATTGGAACTGACTGGATTTTAAGGTTTCGTACTTCAAAAGGAAAAACGGAACCCTTACAGGATCACTTTGTTGTCCTTCTGTCGTGTCTGTCAAGAAAACCTATACCTAACTAAACCTAACCTTCCCGTTGACCTAAAATCATGTTTGGTAGATAGGTAGGTTTATAGCACAAGTAAAGGAAAAAATCTTCAGGCCTTGATGACCTCATCGAATTGAGAACCTCCTCCTTTTTTTGAAATCGGTTAAAAAAAAAATTTTGCAACATAAATCTTAACCCATTAACGATCAATAAACCCGTCAACGCTGACCAAACTACCTCGATAACGACCTTCGAGGAGCCGTAATTCCAAATTGGAATTAGAAGGTATTGGGTTGTCTGTCGATAATTACAAGGGTTAAGCTTCGGGTGCGAGACAGACGGACAGCCGTACTGAGTTATAACTGATGGCCTGATTAAAGACAGTTAGGGCGATTTATAGACCGTGGCTGGTTACAGTTTGAACCCTTCTTAACGTATGTGAAACTAGATGATGGCTAGATAGATTTAGGTTTTTAAAAATAAAGGCAACACCTCTTGGGTGCCTGGTGCACTTCGACCGCCGGTTGTGCCAGATGCTTTTTTAGACGCACATGCAAACTGTGGAATCAACTCCCATCGACAGTGTCCCCACTAGATTACAAAGTGGAGTTATTCAAGGGGCGAAACAACAAATTCCTGAAATGCCGGCAACGCATCGGCGGTACCTCTGGTGCTGCAAATGTTCATGGACGGCGGTAACCACTTAACATTATGTGACCCGCCTGCTCGTTGGATCACTATTAAAAAAGGAATTCTGTACTGGCCCAGCGTGGTGCCTTCTCATGCTGAGACTCAGTAGTGACTCAGCGCTGGGTTGATTATTATGAATGATTATGAAACGAAATACTCTACTTCAGTCGGTCGAATACACTTTTTACGCCTAACATCATTTTAGGTGTTCTGCTATTTCGCGTGGACGAAGCGAATTTCATTTTGGCGGATGCCGCCATAATAGATGGCGTCAGCTGACAGGTGACGCGGGGTTTAGCGGCATGACGCCATGTTGTATAATTACAATTTACGGCGCGTAACGACTTACTATAATTGTAGATTTTGTATTTTTTTGTATGTGCTGATATTTATATTATACAAGTATTATACGTCATTTGCATTTTTTAAGAGAAGTAACCGTGGTGTTTCCCAGCGCTTTCCATACTTTAGTTTGGTTCTCATTGCAATAGTAACCATAATCAAGCTCAATGAAATTTTGTAGACGCAAAAATATGACGTGTGGCTGGTAGTTTGCCATATATCTGTAAAAAAATGAAATTTAGGGTGCCTTTAAAGTTGCCACTAAGTACAGCGCGGCTGCAGCCACGCTGCTTGGTAAAACCATAATACAGTGGACCCCCGGTAATCCGGCCCCTATCTAATCCGACACCCCCTGTAATCCGACAAGTCTATTTTACTATTGAACTAGCTGATGCCCGTGACTTCGTTCGTGTGGATGTAAGTGTTTTAAAAATCCCGTGGGAACACTTTAATTTTCCGGGATAAAAAGTAGCCTATGTGCTAATCCAGGGTATTATCCATCTCCAATCTTAATTTCAGCCCTATCTGTTTAGTAGTTTTTTGCGTAAAGGAGTATAACCAACATACACACACATACGTATACCTACACAAATTTTCCCCTTTATAGTATTAGTGTGATATGATGTGATTTACTTTTGACATACATAGTGAAGTACTTATTTATAACTTGTATTTCAGAGTAGGTATGTATAACATATAGAATCTTATCGTTGGATCTTTAATTTGCCGGATTACAAGGTACTCTTTTGTAAAAAACGCCGGTCTATAGGGGTTCTTACGCAGTACTCTATAATCCGACAAATTCGATAGTCCGACACTGCCCCGCAAAACGTTTGTCGGATTACCGGGGGCCCACTGTATAATGTCGATCGATGAACTGACGCGCGGCCGCAGCGTGGCTGCAGCGCTGCCACGCAACAACATTGGACATACTGATTTTGATTGCGCACCGGGTTAGCGCGCGGGCTGTGCGTGTGTGCAGGACGTCCCACCGTGACGTCACGTGACCGGACGTGCCATCTTGATCTGTCGCGTACTTATAGACTGTACGTTATAACAGAATCTACCTACTGTCGAAATTTACCCACATAATACCAAATTCATTCCTCACCTGTCATTCGTAGTGATCGGAAGTGTTATGCGGTTGTGAAATTAGAATAAAACAGTAATTATGGGAAGATGCTCAAAGTGTTCTAAAAGTATTACGAAAAGGAACGTCGGCCTAGAATGCAGCAAGTGTGGTAATTTAGTTCACGCAACTTCTACCTGCGCAGGACTTACAAAGAAACAACTTAGCTCATTAAAAACAGCCGAAAACCTGGAATGGACGTGTAACGACTGTTCGCGAAAGTCACCGAGGAGAGGTTCCTTCGTAACACCAGAAGAAGACACCGAAGACGACGATGACGAAGTAGAATCCAAGAATGAGTATCCGATAAGTATGAAAAAGTTACTAACTGATCTTACTCAAGAAATACACAAAATCATTAAAAAGGAACTAAAAGAAACAAATATTGGGGTACAGTTTTGCAGCGAAAAAGTAGATGAATGTTTAGAATGTATGGAAGCATTCAAGGAAAAAATTAAACACCTGGAAAAGAAAAACTGCGATTTAGATAACAAATACAAGGCAATGGAAAACAAGATGGCGGCACTTCAACAACGTGTAAATGATTTCGAGCAAAAAGAACTATGTCACAATATAGAAATCATAGGAATACCATATGTAGAAAAGGAAGACCTAGGAGAAATCACAAAAACAATAGCCAAAAATCTTAAAACGAACGTAGCGGATGTCAAAAAATGCAAACGTACGACCGGGCCACCCGGAAAGCCCGGCGTACTAAAACTACAAATGCTCGATGAAGACACTAAATTTAAGTGGATAAAGCAAGCTCGTTCTACACACCTAACAGTCGACAACATCATTTCAGGCATACAAACACAAGCTGGTAAGGAAAAAGTGTATATACGAGAGGAGTTAACTAACTACAACAAAGCTCTTTTGTGGCAAACTAAGCAGCATTGTAAAGATAAATACAGATTTGTGTGGTGTAAGGATGGCAAAATCATGGTGCGTAAATCGGAAAACTCTAAAGTCTACATTATTAGAGCCGAAGAAGATCTAAAGAATTTATCAAGCAACTGAGAGTGTAACTTAGAAAGTAGGTACCTAAACACTAAAACCTTATATCTGGATGGCTCATATTTCTTTACAAAACAGTATAACGGAACTTTACAACTGTGTTAATATATCTGATTATTTTAAGTATATTCCCCAATGCGTTAACAACCTAACTTTCATTCACGTGAACATTCGTTCTATAATAAAAAACTTTAGTCAACTAGAAATCCTTGTAAACAGTTGCACGAGAAATCTCGATGTCATAGTACTAACAGAGGTAGGTATAAGTGACTGTATAAGTTCTATGTTCCAACTGAATGGCTATAGCATGCACACAGAATTGCGAAAGGATCGAAAAGGAGGCGGTATAATTGTTTACGTACACAACAAACACAAATTCAATGCACGTACACTTAAAACAAAATATTTTGAATGCATTACAGGCAAATTAATATCCGCTTCGAATCACGTCGTATATCTGTGTGCAATCTATAGACCACCATCGAACAGTATTCCTTATTTTCTAACAGAACTAAGAAGTCTTTTGCGCTCAATGCAAAATTGTGACTTACTTTTGTTAGGTGATATTAATATCAACATCAAAGTGCATAATAACATCCGTTCACAATATTTAAACCTAATGTGCGAGAACGGACTTGAGTGTGGGATCTCAGACTACACAAGAATAGACTTCACAAAAGTTAATACTTCGAAAACTTGTATAGATCACATTTTCATGAGGTCTCACACGCAAGATATGTTCTCGGCGGCGATCGGCACCGTACTGGCTGATCACTGCCTCACGGCGATTACTTGTGTCGGGGCGCAAACTATACAGGCTGCGCCTAAATATACAGGGTTACTGGTAATATGTCGGCAATCCGTTAAGGGGGTGTGGGCGAAGTAATTTGCAATCAAATGACCCCTAATGACCCCTAGGCAAATGTCAACCATTTTCGAGTAATTTGACTTTTTGTGTTTTTTAGAAGAATTTGAGGTATGCAACTTTGAAAATTTATAAAAAAAAAACCAATGCATGATTTTTTTTATTATTATTATTATTTGCTTGCTAACACTTCAATACATAATAATCAACCATAAAATTACACTTACCTTTAATAGTTTTCAAATCACAGCTACAAATCTGTACAAGTTTCATAATTTACACCAGGTGGTCTGACAAAAATGGCCGATTTATGTAAAAAATTACTGAAGAACTTTATCGGCAGAACACATGAAAAACATGTACAACTTCTCAGCTACCCAACGAGATACAATATGGTACCAGAAATCAGAAAATGGCCGAAAAAAAATACAATTATTGTTAAAAAGACGAAATCGTCTGCAATCAAAAATTACAATAATCGTTTAGGAAGTTTAAAATAATTACGTAGATAAGTTACACTAAGCCATTAAAACTAAATTCTAAGGTTCATTTTCAAAATGTGACCCTGTATTTCTTATGCACAGGCGCATTCTTTTTCTTAATTGAGATTTTACTACATTACTTGTCAAATTGGTTCTTATTGAATTAGCTGCATTTATTATTCTAATTTTCAATTCTTCGACTGATGGCACTGGTGAGACATCGTACACTAGGTTCTTCATATTACGTCCCCAGACATAATAGTCCATAGGTGTCAGGTCTGGACATCTTGCTGGCCAAGGAATTGGGCCTCCTCTGAGGAGGAAATCGGCGAAGATATTCACGGCGAGCGGCCAAAGCATTGCCGTCACAATATCCATAACAAAAAAGGATATTGGCGTATTCCTCATTGGAGTACTGGGTTCTTTCTGCTGCCATTAGTCCTTTTGACGCGCCAAATTGTTGGGAGAGCAATAAATCAGAGTCCAATCACAGAGTATGCCAGAAACAGTCCATAAGAAAAAGCCAGGTCAATTCACTTCCAAATTCACAATGATGTAGGTACCAACTTAGGTAGAGATGATCTGTACAGTACGAGTGGCACAAGCAAACTGTAAATTTTTGCAGTTTTGCGCAAATTATGAAACATTTTAAATGTCTTATCTTTTAAGTCTAAGAATTTATAAATACAATACAATTAAATAAGTTAAGGATCCCACCCTTCACCTAATGTTATTGTACTTGCCAGTGCTTTAATTATTATCCTATTCTCTGAAAAATGTTAGGCAAATCTGGCTATTTATGCCTTTGTTTTTTCTATCCAGTCACTAGATAATGTTTTTAAGCTCTTCTTATCCGAGAGCGCTGATTGGTGCACGTGTTCACACAAAGGATTAAAAATGACATTCTTGGAACTCTCATTATTTTTAGAGTGTTATTTTTAGAGTTTTATACTTCGAAAATGAATTGTAAGATTAATTATAACTCATTACTCATCCTAAATAAGAAATAAGAATATTACCATAAAATTCGACGTTGAGATATTATTTCGTATTCTTAAGACGATTTCATTTTTTTCACAATAATTGCATTTTTTCGGCCAATTTCTAATTTCTGGTACCATATTGTATCTTGTTGGATAGCTGAGAAGTTGTAGATGTTTTTCATGTGTTCTGCCGATAAAGTTCTTCAGTAATTTTTTACATAAATCGACCATTTTTGTCAGACCACCTGGTGTAAATTATGAAACTTGTTCAGATTTGTAGCTGTGATTTAAAAACTATTAAAGATATGTATCATTTTATGGTTGATTATTATGTATTGAAGTGTTAGCAAGCAAATAATAATAAAAATAAAAAAAATTCATGCATTGATTTTTTTTTATAAATTTTCAAAGTTGCATACCTCAAATTCTTCTAAAAAACACAAAAAGTCAAATTACTCGAAAATGGTTGACATTTGCCTAGGGGTCATTAGGGATCATTTGGTTGCAAATTACTTCGCCTACACCCCCTTAACAGATTGCCGACATATTACCAGTAACCCTGTATATACAGGTATAACAATAAAATAATTTGGGAAGAATTAAACAAAATAAATTGGAATGAGCTGTATGATATAGGATGTCCTACTGAATTATATAATAATATTAAAACTAACATTCTTAAATGCTACGAATCTGGGAAATATCAACTACGGGTCAAAAACTCAAAAAGAAGTTCAGAGATTTGGATAAATAATAGGCTAATTAAACTCTGTGAAAGTAAAGATAAAAAATTTACTGAATGGAAAAAAGATATAAGCAATAAAGTTTTGAAACTAGAATATACTAAGATAAGAAATAAATGTAATAGTATGGTACAGAAACAAAAAGATAAATATATACAAAAAGATATAAGAGAACATCAAAACGAGCCAAAAAAGTTATGGAAAATTCTTGACGGAATATTGGGAAGAGTGAAGGAATCCCTGGACAGCGTTGTATTAAAAGCATTTGGTGATAGACACAATACAAAAATTATTGCAAACAACTTTGCCCAGGGGTTTCTCAAAAATATAAAGGATACTCTGCCCCAGTGTCAGAATCCAATATTGGACTCTGAACTGTATAGGCGGCCAGCTAACGTCTCGATTCGATTTAATAAGGCAGAACCTAAGGATATTTACACAATAATAAAAAACATTAAGACACAAAAAGCTCCAGGCATAGATACAGTAAAACCGATAGACATAAAGAATATAGCCGATAAAATAGCGTACTTAATTGCGAAGCTCGTAAATCTAAGCGTGTCCACTGGTCAGTATCCCGACGAATTAAAACTTGGAGTGGTTCGGCCAATATTCAAAAAAGGGTCTAAAAAAGACTATAATAATTACCGCCCTATTACTATATTGCCGGTAATTGACAAAATAGTAGAAAAATATGTAAGTAATCAGATCCACTACTTTTATAAAGAAAATGATATACTCGCAAGCCAACAATATGGCTTCCAACCTAAAAAAAGTACCACCCAACTGCTAGATAAGTTAACGAACCATGTCAATACATGTCTCGACAAAAAAAAACATGTCTTAATGGTATTTATTGATTACAGTAAAGCGTTCGACACTCTACAACATAAAACACTAATTGAGAAACTTAACGATACAGGAATAAGAGGGCCTTTGCTAAGATGGTTTAAGAATTACATGACAGGTCGTGCATATATGGTTCAGGTCGACGGTGAGATAAGTGACAAAGTTGCAGTCACAGAAGGAACCGCGCAAGGATCCGTACTTGGACCACTGCACTATCTGGCGTACGTTAATGAGCTGAAAAACGTAATTACCAAATGTGAGCTTTTTCAGTATGCAGACGATACGTGCATAATAGCCGCCAACAGAAATCTCACAACAGCCATAAAAGATCTTCAGCAAGACTTTAATAACCTGTGCAAATGGTCTCACGATGTTGGACTAGTGCTCAACTCGCAGAAAACAAAGCTTTTACACGTACGTTCTAGCTATAACAAAAGTACTGATAAAATACACCTCATATCGCACACTCATGACTGCCTACACTCCCTTCCGCCAACGTGCAATTGCAAGGCCATTGACGAAGTTACAGAACACACTTACCTTGGTTTGGTCCTGGATCATAGATTTAATTGGGATAGACACATCGAGATCGTATGCAACAAACTCAGGACAATTATGGCAAAATTATATTTAGCTAAAACCAAATTGACATTTAAAACAGCCCTATTATTATACACTGCACTCATGGACAGTGTTTTGTCATACGGTCTTAATGCGTACGGACGAACATTCAAAACCTACCTTACTAAAATACATAATATACAAAAACGGACCCTAAAAATGATTTTACCCCCTAACCTTAAAGAAAAATTTAGACAAAATGAGGAAGCAGTATTCAAATTCTGTAAAGTACTACCAATAGAAAAAAAAGTCAAACATACCCTAATTACTCAAAACTACTTTGAATATTATCAAAACTATGTCACACACAGTATTACGACGAGGGCCGTATCGGGACACAAGGTAATTACGACCAAAGCAAACAATTTTTACGGTGAACGAACCACGAATTATCTATTACCAAAATTAATCAACGAATTACCAACGGAAATTAAAACTAAAATTACAAAAAACAACATAAAGTATAAAATCAAGGAATATTTATTAAACACGTCTTCCCTTACGTAAAAAATTCAATAATATATACATAATAACAGAAACCCAATTGCTTACATAAATACACGCACACGTATACTACGCATAGTAATTCATAATTACATTCTATAAATATCCTATACTACTTATAGTTTTTATCTAATTTTTATCTACATAGAACAGCCTGTATAGTGAATAAGTCCGGTAACGAGCTGGCTAGCATCGCCTCGGTGCCGAGCGCCACAAATACCTACCTAATGTTCGTGCGCTGTGCAACCGAGTAGGTACCCTTCCTTTGCATAATATAATATTATCTTATACCGACATAATATGATATTGAGTGTACTGAGTAGTCTCACCCGTATAATATGATATTATTACAGTTAATTTTTAGAGGAATGTGCAGCGCCCAGACAAGTCGCCAAGACTTCAGGGCGCTAAGAATTCAATGTAAATAGTTTTAGAATATTGTAAATACAATAAATAAAATAAATACAATTATTTTTACGTCAGAAAGGCCATTGATCTATGATAAAGCTATATAGTAATGATTTTCCATTACTGCCAGTGAAACAGTTCGCCTTTGTATTCGGTTACTGGCTATTTGAATTTGGACAAGGAGGCGATGAAGCGAACTGGGCGAATTCGAAGTGTCCGCCTGAATTAGCAAGTTCAATTACTTGACCGTTCGCTATTATTTAGATGTCACTTTACAAACCTGACTCACTGATGGTCCATCCCCAATAACACCGATTTTTATCCATCTTTAAAAAGAAAACATTATAGGCAAGCGCTTGACCGCAATCACACCTGATGGAAAGTGGTGATGTGGCCTAAGCTGGGACGCGTTTACCTAGAAGATGCTTATTCACTCTTGTTTTCAAGTTGTCTTGGAATGATGACGCAAAACCAAAATGAAATGTATTACGATACCACATGGTTGTCTAATGAAATAAAATCAGAGCTAAGCTTAAGTTTAAGTGAAGATGGTAAAAGCTAGGAAAAGAGGAAGATGATCATGACCACTCTACTAAGAGAAGAAGAAGTTTTCTTCTTCTTCTTCGTCTTCATCGTAGCACTCTTGGTAAAGTGATCATGATCATCACTAAAATATGACGTTTTTGGGGGCAGGGGAGGTAGGCAACACCCTCGTCCTCTGGTACCCTCCCACCTTGCCTTGCACTACAAGAAGCTCAAGAACTTTAGTATGCGACTCTGTACTAACGATAACACCGAAAGACGTTGTATAATGTCGAGTTCTTGGAATATAGAGGCGTTGATGCGAATCGTGGTGGGTTTTCTATGTACCTAAGAATAATTATGACACATAAACTGGTTGCTAGAAACTTTGTGGTCGTAACTAATTCTTAAACTGTATTTTTTCTTTAAATCTGTTTTAGAAACCTAATGATGATTTTAAATTAATCTATTGAATCAAAAAAAATCACTCACGTTTTTCATATTCAGGGGTTACACCGATTTTTTTGACCCATCGTAGGGTGATGTCATTCGACATGGTGAGTTTACAGCTCTTATGACTTAGTGCTTGTTTAAATGGCTGTGACACACTAACAGACGGACAGACAGACCCCTGTTACTCGTATTACGGAACACTATAAAGCCAGTCCAATTGTATAAAAGCATTTCGTCAGATTTGAGCTTCCCCCGATTTATAGCAAAAGTTTTTTTACCAAATATCAGTTCAGTTATATGCAGTATTTAGGAGTAATGAGGGAGCATTGTGGGACCTCGCAATAAAACTTCCGGCGAAAGTTCCAGAGTTTAATGAAATCCGACGGATTCCCGCCGAGAGTGCAAGATGAGAGAAATCAGCCAAAAGTTCGACACTTGGAGTTTGCGCGCGTGTTTATTTTCGCAAAACACGCAATATGGACACAAGTTGCTGTTTTTACTTGCTTCGTGTTTTGTGCGTGTTTTGCTTGGTTTTCAGTAGTGTTTTACCCGAATAGAATCTACCTGTTGTATTTATTTGTACCACAAGTGTAAATTAAAAATTTATAACACCCCCGACAAGTAAAGGTTACAGTAACTAGAAAAGAGCTGATAACTTTCAAACGGCTGAACAATTTTTTTTTAGATTATAGCTAAAAACACTCTCGATCAAGCCACCTTTCAAACAAAAAAAAAAAACTAAATTAAAAGCGGTTCATTCGTTTAGGCGCTACGATGCCACAGACAGATACACAGACACACAGGTCAAACTTATAACACCCCTCTTTTTGGGTCGGGGGTTAAAAAGTAGTAACGTTTAAAAGATAAAGATAAAGAAAGAAAACTTTTTTATTAGATCATCAATGAGCCTTAAAACTAATTACATTAATTTATCCTTATAAGTAACAATAAATATTGTACTAAATGAAGTCTCTTCTTAGGTGACCAAATATAGGTTTCCTACTCAGCATTTTCAGCGGGAAGTTGTTTTTTATTTTTTTATTTTTTTGAATCAAAATCCTCTTTTTCTTATCACAAAGTTTTATTGCGTTTTATTCAACTCTTGGCAGGTACCTACATGGTCAACTCGTGAATCATTGGTCTTAGGTTTTTGTATACTTCATAGTATAGAAATCTAAGCAAATTATTTTTGCCAATTTTTGCCAGAGAAAACTTGGTATCGGACAAAAAAATTCGTTAAAAGTTAAGGGTAGAGTAATTCCATTTTGAGTTTCGAATGCGATCCAGCGCTCGGTATTCCCGGTCCCATGACGCAGATAGAAGGTTCAAAAACCGGGCAAGTACGAATCGGACTTGCACTCGAAGGGTTCCGTACTGTCGTACTAGAAATAACACTATTTAATTTTTGTAGGGTTTTGCATCCGAAGGGTGCCAACGGGAGCTTATTACTAAGCCTCCGCTGTCCGTCCGTCCACCCGTCTGTCTGTCAGCGGGCTGTACCTCGTGAACCGTAAAGGTAGAGGGTTGAAGTTTTCAAAGAACGTGTCGCCGCCATGTCAGTGATTGCCGCTATAAAATAAATAAATGAATAAGCCTTTTATTTCCCAATAAAATATAACAAAACATTTCAACTTTTTCTTAAATTATAAATATACTTAAATATCAATCAAACTTAATAAATTAAGGTATTGCCACTGTAACAACAAATAATTAAAATTTCAAAATAGCCTCTTTTAAATTCTTGTACGATATTACTGATATGATATTTTGTGCTTGTGCAACAACTTGTGCTTTGTGACATTGCTACCCGCCTTTCATGATTCTATAGGTCAACTGGAGTTACCTTAAAATTATTTATAGGTTTGATAGTCTTGACGGGGTTTCATTCCAGACAGATAGACAGTCAGACAGACGGAAATAGAAGTTATCCTAGGGTTCTTTTTTCCTCTGGAGATGCGGAACCCAAAAAGTGAGGATAAACTCGCAAGGCGCCCTCTCTCAGCCAATAAACTGTCTCAAAAGTGAATTATTAAGAACTGCGAGAAAACAATGAGTTTCTTTTGGCAATCCTCCAACCGAGTTGTTTACATTGTTCTGGTTTGGAAAATTTATTGACTTGTGTAAATTATAAGTAATAATTAAAAGGAAGATTTGCTTAGGGTTTTGAAAATCTTGGTTGAGACACTAAAAAACTGATATGAACTGATATGATTGCTGGTTCTTCTCGGTAGGAACAGCATTCCGAACCAGTGGTAGATTATTTTGACGATTCGAAAGCACTTGTAAAAGTTTACTGGAATAAAAATGATTTGAATTTGAATTTGATAGATTGAATACTTTTATGTGGTTTACAATTTTCCATATCCATACTCCCATTTACTTAAATTGGAGTATGGATTCCTTAGCGCCGTTACCAGATGACTTATGGGTTTTGCTTCCGGTTTTATTTACTTATATTATTCATTATCGGCAAACGCTTGACCACCACTACACCTAATGTAAAGTGTTAATGTGGCCTAAGACGAGGCGCGTTTACCTAGAAGATGCCTATTCACTTTTGTTTTATAGATCATTATACACACTCATAGTATATTATAGTGTGAGTTATTGAGTAGATTATTAGTAGGAAACACAGATCACGGAAGAGTAATCTAAACCTTAGCCAAGCGTTAGTAGTCACAGTATAGAGTCAATCAATAGAGTTCTATCCGATTACATGAATACAGAATACAGGTTCGCTTTAACAAACCTTTGATAATCTAAACAGTAAACCTGGGGCAAAAGCTCCGGCATTGAACGGATGAAATAGTCAAGAGAGCTAGAGTGGTAGTGTTGTCGACGCAAAATTGAATAAACAAATATCCGGGCCAAGTTAAGTCACAATTTGATCCAAGTCAGTGCTACGCTTTTGATGTTGAATCCATTGATTAATTCATTTCATTCCATTAATGAACTGATGAAACAGTGAAGAGAACTGGAATGTCTCATCGTGTTGTCATCCACAAGTGCTACGCTTTTGATATTCGATTCCATGAGCACCTCTAATCCAATCCATTAGCTTATATACGCCCACTGCTGGACAAAGGCCTTTTCAAGAGTGAGCTACCAATTGCAAACCTCAGCCTTCCTCTTCTAACCACTTCTCGCCATCTTCAGGTCGTCGTCCCAGCGCAGCTGCCCGAAAGTCATCCTATACTGCGCTTACCGTTACGCGGTCTCCACGCCAGAACACATCAATCAATCAATCAATCGTTTATTTGCTCGGCTTTAAATGCAGGTTAACAAAGGTATTACAATTATTCATTTAGTAAATCACCATATTTGCCATGCAATGGCGTGCAAGTATTTTATTCCACTTTTAATAGGGGTACCTTCAAGTCAAGAGTGAATAGGCAACTTCTAGGCAAGCGCGCTCCATCTTAGGCTACATCATCACTTACTAACAGGTCTGATTGCAGCAAATTAAGCTTTCGATTCTTTGTATATCGATAGACAGGAAACTTTGCGCCAGTTAGTTATCGGTTAGTTATTTTACAATATGACTACAGTACCAGGCAGGAAATATTGACACATCAATCTTTGGAAAGAGATAGTGGTTTCTTAAACCGTTGTCTCTGTCATTGAGACAGATAATACGTCACATAGATTAGGTATGAAGGACAGAACAACGCTCTACGAAGCCGAAACCTCTTTCTAAAAGTCGGTATACAATATTTTCTGCCGGCTACTATAGTTTCTATTCACCATTTATTCATCCCGTCCCGTATCCATTGTCCTGTGGTCTATGGAGCTATTCAAATCAGTCTAGATATTTGGAACGTAAATCCTGTGTAAGTTCGATCAGTTGCCGTATAAATTAGCAAGTGAAATGTCTTCACAGATATCCTCTACTGTTGCAGTGTCACAATTCAATAGATTGCAGAATGTATCTTATTGTAACGTGGCTTCTAAAATATGTTACATCAAGATTCCAATCCAATCTATCAGCCTGTATAAGTCCAGATTTCTGGTCTGGTCTAGTGGGGGCTTCGGCCGCGGCTAGTTCCCACCCTACCGGCAAAGCAGTGCCGCTAAGCAATTTAGCGTTCCGGATGCCGTGTAAAAACCAAAGGAGTATGGGTTTAATGAAAACTGCCATATCCCTTCTAGGTTAGCCCGCTTCCATCTTAGACTGCATCATCACTTACCACCAGGTGAGATTGCAATCAAAAGCTGACTCGTATCTGTTATCAAACTATGTACCTTGCCCATCTTGAGCTTCACACTCCGCTGAGCTATGTCGGTTAGTTTGGTTCTCCTACGGATCTGTTCATTTCTGATTTGATCACAGAGAGAAACTTTCTCATGCATACAGCTCTCGCCAATCACCCGCTTGATAAGGGGAATAAAAAACAGCATTATTAGGTAAACAGGGGCAACACAAAATCGACTAAGCGACTGGTTGAATCTAATTTGTACCCTAATACATGCTCACACGAAAAAGGCGGACTGCGAAGCGGCAGAAAATCTATTTGTAATTTCCCCTTTCGGAAATTCAGTTGGGCTGACTTAATTGGTTGAAGTGGTTAGCATAGCGTTTACTATTACATTCTTAAAAAGAAAAACTGAATTCAATTGCAGAGGTGTTTTTTAAATGACCACAGTTAAATAGTACAAGATAAGTAATAGATTGTTAAGACTATACTCACGTATTTAGCCCGACTAAGCCCGACGTAAGCCCGACTAGTTTCATAGGGATTTTATACATATCTATGGGTTTAAAACGTTAAAATAGTACAAGATAATCTACTGGTCAAGTCATCAGGCGTGTGGGACGTGTGATGACCTTCAGCCCGTTGGACCGATGACCTGAAGAAGGTGGCGGGGAGCGGATGGATGAGGAAGGTGGAGGACCCAGTTTGGTGGCGCGCTCTTGGAAAGGCCTATGGACGCATACAGACTGAGGGATTGGAATGGAGATTGATGATGACACCGCTAAAACTTAAACCTGTCTTAGATAGATAGATAAATCAAATGTAGGTACAAGTCCCAGACGAAAACAAAGCTAATAAAACTAAAGTAAGTAGGTACCTCTTTTGATGTGCACTAAAATATTCCAAGAGAGCGTCTTCTTTGACAATGGCATTCAAACGAACTCTCCACTCGAAGGAAAATATTTTACTTCTTTTGATTTATTTTTACTAACCGTTACCCGCGACTTTGTCAGCGTTAAATTTACTTTGTTTGAATATTTCTGCATTCTTAAGAAAATAAATACTTATTTCATAATTATTATCAACAACCTATCGCCGCGTCACTTCTGAGTACGGGTCTCTTTTCACAATGAGAAGAGTTGAGCTGTGATCCACCACGCTGGCCAAGTGCGAAGACAAACATCACACCCTTGAGAACATTATGGAGAACTATCAGGTATACCCAGCGTGGGCAGACGTGTTCTGGAGTGGAGACCGCGTACCAGCAAGCGTAGTGTGGGACGACCTCCAACCCGCTGGACTCACGACCTTAACAAGGTAGCCGGAAGTGAGTGGATGAGGAAGGTGGAGGATCGTGTGCGGTGGCGCGCTCGGGAAGGCCTATGTCCAACAATAGACGCAAACAGGTTGATCGATTGATTGATCACTGATTAAGTGTGTAGATTTTCTCACAATATTTTCTTTCACTGTTAAAGCTGGTGATAATTTAAATGCTTAAAACATACCTACATACTTAAATCTGAAAAGTTCCCAGGATCAAACTCCCAAACTTCCTAATAGGAGAACTTAACCACTAAACTATCACGGTTCTTCATACAATTTGGATACAACAAATATTCATAAAATCAATAAATATTATGGTGTTCTAATATTTTTAAGTTTTTTCGAAATTTTAAAATGTTAGACTGTTGTTATTTAATTTCCTAAAATTTTATCATGTAATTGAAACTAATAAAGCGCCACCTAGTATCGTAAAAACCATTTATCGCAAAAAGATATTACGATACAATCCATTTTTTTTTTAAATCTGACTGTCGCTGGCTGCAATACTCTCCATATTTATACTTACTAATATTAATAAAATGCGAAAGTGTGTCAGTCGGTATATCTATCTTTTCACGGTCCAACAGTTTAACTGATTTAGTTAGCTTACATCCCGGACAAAGGCTTTTTATCCCGGCTTTTTATCTCAAAAGGGTCTCACAAGATTTACTAAAATTTGAAAAAAAAAACTTCAATCCATGAGGAGGTCGCGGGCATCCTAATAATATAATCACACTAATATTATAAAGCTGAAAGTTTGAGTGTATGTTTGTAACTCTTTCATGCAAAAACTACTAGACGAATATGGCTGAAATTTGGATTGAGATTATACCCTGGATTTACGCATAGGCTACTTTTTATCCTGGAAAATCAAAGGGTTCCTACACGATTTTAAAACCTATACCTGTCCACACGAACGAAGTCGCGGGCATCAGCTAGTAAATAATAATTGATCAGACAGACGGACAATCCCTTGAGACAGTTCGAGTGTCCCTAATTATGTATATGAAATGAACATGTTGGTACATTTGACCCCGATTGCCTGATTATTATAATTAATTAGATGTAACACGTAGTGATGAGCAGATATGTATTGTGTTTTCATCTCAACGATGTTGAGTTCAACATTATTCCCGTTAATTTATGCTATCCATACTAATAAGTAAATTTTAAAGTGTGTCTGTCTGTCTGTCTGCTAGCCTTTCACGGTCCAACAGTTTAACCAATTTTGATGTGGTACAGTTGAGTTAGCTTATATCGTATTTTATTTCGTCGCTGCATCAGCGTTGTGGGCAAGGCTGTATGGTTATAGAATAACTGTAGCCATAGTATAATATTGCCGTGTGATAGAATCCACTTTGAGGATCACATCAGATATAATTAATCAGGTGTATTACCAATTCCCTTGATACCCTTTGAGAATTACAACCGTAATAATTTGTAAATGATTAATATTATAATTTAATGGAGGATCCCCGCGACTTCGTCCGCGTGGATTTAGGTTTTAAAGATCCCGTGGAAACTGTTTGATTTTCCGGGATAAAAAGTTGCCTATGTCAATTATAGAGACGCAAGCTACCTCGGTACTTTTCATACAAATCGGTTAAGTGGATAGGTTTTTGGGAATCCCGTGGGAACTCTTTGATTTTCCGGGATAAAAAGTAGCCATTGTCCGTCCCCGGGTTATAAGCTAACCTTGTCGTCAGAATCGGTTAAGCTGTTGGGCCTTGAAAAGGTAGCAGACTGACAGACAGACAGACATACTTTGGCATTTATAATGTTAGTATGGATATGGAGTAGCGATCCACCCCGGCTTCAGACGGGTAGCTTATTACAATTTTCATATAGAAATCTATTTTTTTGAAAATAAAATGTAGCCTAGTATGTCACTCAGGTATAGTGAGCTTTCTACTGGTGAAAGAGTTTTCAAGATCAATTCAGCAGTTCCAGAGATTTCTTCCTAATATTAGTTATTAGATGATGCCCGTGACTTCATCCACGTGAATTTAGATTTTTAGAGTTCCGTACTCGAAGGGTGCCAACGGGACCCTAATAGTAAGCCTCCGCTGTTAGTCCGTCTGTCTATCTGTCTGTCTGCATGTGTAGATTTCTAATGCCGCTATAACAACAAATGAAATTCAAAATTCAAAAATCCGCTGGCACACGTCGGGTTCGGAACCCAAAAATGGCTAGGCATTTTACAATTTGCTTTCGGAATTTTGCAATCCAGTGAGCGTTAGTAAAATTCCGAAATTAAAATTCCGTCTTTGCCGACGCGCGTAAAAGGCGGAGTTCCACTATTTACCTGTGACATAAATATACAACGACATGAACCTTATCAAAGCGGATTTTAATCAAGGAACCAGCAACTGTTGGTAGAAATCAAATTGTAAATTTGCTTAACCCAGTTGCTTGTTGGTTCAATTGGCATTCTGCATAATATTCCTATTCCAGTTAACGATTCATTCGTCCGCAAAAGCTCAACTAAACGGGCTAGTTTTGGGGCAATCTCTAGATGCAATTGTGTAGCCGCCAAGTTGCAGTCAGTATAAATGGTGCGCTTAAAATAACCACACCGTGAAACATATTACTTTTTATTAGGATTCCGTATCTCCAGAGAAACAGGAAACCTTATAGGACCACCATGTCTGTCTGTATGTCGTATCAGCTGTCAAGAACCCGTCGAGGCAACCAAAACCTATAGAGTTGACCTGTTGACCTGGAATCATGTTTGGCAGGTAGCCCTGATTTGTAGCACAAGTAAAGGGAAACATCCTATGACCGTGAATTCGTGGTTACATCGAAAAAAAAAGTTTAAATTTTTATACCCTGGTACGGAACCCTCCGTGTGCCAGTCCGACTCGCACTTGATCGATTTTGTACTGTTTGGATGTATGTATGCAATTTACATATCTCGGCTTCATAGTTTACCTAAAAATATAGACTAATTTTAATCCGTCATATTATTATTATCAGCAATGTGTTGCAATATTTTCAGCAATTGTTATAGTCCGCTTACTACATAGTAGTTTAACGTAGCAGTTGTCTTTGGTATCATAATTCAAATAAGATGCAAAAGTTGCTGAAAGAAAATAGACTTTGAAACGTTAAAAACTAGGTCGTGAATAAATTGAGTAAGGACACTTTAGCTTGGCGTTGATTGTGGACACAGGAATCTGAATAGTTTGTTAGGTCTTAAGCATTACAGTATAATTAAGAAGGTACCTATTCAGTTTGAGTATATCTTTTGATATTATAGGTATTTTTAGGTTTCCGTACCCGAAGAGTGCCAACTGCCAACTAACGCACGCCTCAGCGGTCCATCCGTCTGTCCGTCCGTCTCTGTCTATCAGCGAACTGTATCTCATGAACAGTAATAGGTAGAGAGGTGAAATTTTCTGGGTTTGTATTTCTATTGCCATTATAACAACAAATAATGAAAATTTTAATATGGAAACTTGGATTGGATTACTTTATCTAAGCCCTTGAAATTATCGGCAGATGGGTGCAGATTAATTCGTAATTCGAGGTAATTCCTCTTTAGAATGAGGGACGTTGGGAGACCATTACAAAGGTAAAGGGATAAAGTATTAATTATCCGCCTTAGACGAATTCAGGGCTGCCCAACTATGGACGCCATTTATAACCGAAATAATTTACAATTGGGTTTCGCACATTGCATATGGGTTATATACCAGAACGCTAAAGAGAGTTGATGGTACTGATGATAACTGGTAAGATACGAGTACTATTGCGTAAATAGGGCACTCTAAGTCAATGCCGCGTCGTAGGTGGGATATTGACCCAAATTTTGCAAGCTATACAATGCGGGTTTGAAAAATACTGCTTACACTACAAGATAAGGAAAACGGTTATTGGATTTGAGTATCCTAAACAGCAAAATCCATCTCGTAGTTTTTCGTGAAAGAGTAACAAACATCTATGTCCATACATACTTACAAACTTTCGCGTTTATAATATTAAGCAGGATTTTCAATAAAAAAAAGGAATTATTCAATTTTCAGGGTAGGTAAATGATAGGTAAAACGATACCCAGAAATGCTAACTAAATGCTAGCGAAAATCTAAAATCATAGCAAAAACATTTGACATTTTCCATCTATTCCCTTTATTTTTAGATTTCCGCAATAGGTTTTTTCGTTCGCTGTTATTGCCTGCACCTGCAAGCGTCACTTTGATGCGATATACACATAACGAAAAATTCATATTTGCTGGTTTTCACAAAAAAAAAAAAACCGGTCAAGTGCGAGTCGGATTCGCGCACCGAGGGTTCCGTACTACAGTCGTATTTTTTCACGATAAATTAAAACTATTATGCATAAAAATTAATTGAATTCTGTTTCGGAATATACAGGCAAAGCCTTTTCATATAATACCCCACTTGATATAGTAATCTTACGTTGAAAGTTGGAAATACTAATGTAATTAAAAATATGTAACCCCAAATTCATGGTTTTCGGATTCTTCCCGTTACGTGTGCTTTAAGACTTACCAACCTACCAAATTGCATGGTTCTAGGCCAACGGGAAGAACCCTTTAGGTTTCTTGACAAACGCGACAGATACACGTACACAGACAGACAGACAATACAGTGACCTATAATAAGGGTTCCGTTCTTCCTTTTGAGGTACGGAACCCTAAAAATATTCGAAATTCAATTCAAAAACATAGTTACCTAAGTTTGTGATTGGTTGGTCACTCAAATTGGTTAACGCCCCCTGACTTTTTGTCTTTGTCATTTGTATGGGATGACGTAACAAAGAGAGCCATATATTATATTAACTTCTTTCCTTGGTAAGAGTTATAGGCGCCTATCGCTAGGTTAGATCTTAGCGACACTAAACGCGATCTACTAAGTACCTACTATTGCTTTCTGGCTGGTTAGCCATCCGGCTGATCAATTATGGACGAACATCAAAGCGTTGACCGCTTCGCTGCTATGACAGATTGATAGATGTTGCCTGTAATTAATTTGATACCGGACATCCTATACAATAGCAGCTATAGTCATCGAGATAATATTGTTAATTTGTTACAACTTACGAGAGTTGGAAACACGTTGGTTGACGACACGACAAACGGACAACCAAGTGACCCTATAAGGCTTCCTTTTTTCTCTGGAGATACGAAAAATTAAATTTTCAAACCCGAGTTATCTCGAAGGATATTGCTATTCATAATCCCAGAAAACGGAAAGTTGCAATCTTTCTAGATTATTGGATGGGCTCCCGAGGGAATCAATAGCCATTGTTTTGCTTCCGGCATTGTTCCTTGTTCCTATTAATTTCCTTGTAACTCAATATCTGAATAATCTATTGCTTTAATTAAAAGAAAAATACGGAAGCAATTAAGTATTTTTACCTCCAATATCAGCTTTCTACTGACTTATTTGATCAGCAAGAAATTATCATCATTATCTCAATCAACCACAAACTGCCTATATTTTCCGTGCTACTCTACCCTTGGAAACAAGTGAGTACGAAAACATAGGCCCGTTTGTGATAGGTTGATCACTCAAAACGGTCAATTACGCTCACTGACTTTTTTATCTTTGTCATTTGTATGGATTACGTAACAGACAGAACCCTATAATAACTCCTCTCCGTGGATGGACTATAGTTTTATTTACTCAAAACGTTCTATTACATCAACTTCTATTACAGATAAACTTACAGAGGCAGAACAAGCTTGAATATATGTGCAATATATTATCTTCATGCATATCACCAGAGTTAGCCTGCAGTTTATTACTGGTGAGGTATAAATTGTGATATTATCCATCAGGGTATAACATACCGACTTCAATGAAGATGTTTTACTTTGAGACAAATAAAATGAGCTCAAACTCGATGGACTTATTATTATTAGCTAACCCAATTCTAGCCCAGCCAATACAGAACAAGCCAAAACAATTAAATAGCCAAGTGGTTAAGACGTTGGCCTTCAATTCGAAAGGTCGGTGATTCGATCCCGGGCCCGCACCTACAGGATGTAAACAAAAACTTGGCGTTATTTATATTACCTTAACAGAATTCAATGCCAAGAACCATTTGCCTTATCTTATAGATTTAGTGATTTATTATTTTTCAAACCCGCATTGTATAGCTTGCAAAACTCGGGTCAATGCCCCACCTACGACGCGTTATTGACCCAGAGTGGCCTACTTACGCAACGTTCGTTAACCTCTAGCGTAAGTCAATATATTGTGAAATTAAAAAAAACTATACGACTTTTCAAATTTTTTTTCTTGTCTTTCTTCGTTTTTGCTGGCATTCTGGTTATATCCTGTACATTATTTTTTCAGTTATACGTGTTTTAAGCAATCAAACATCACTTGCTCTAACGGTGAAGGAAAATATCGCGAGGAAACCTGCATGCGCGAGAGATCTACATACCTAATGTTCTCAAAGATGTGCGGAGTCTATCAATCTACACTGTGCCAGCGTGGCGTACTTTGGATATACTTCTAATATTGAAAGGAGACAGGGATAAAGTCACGGCCTTATTTTAGTTTACTATAAGTTATACACGTAGAAATTGTATAAAAGTAGGTACAATCAGAACTAGATTACGAGACGATAAAAACAAACTAACACAACGAACGCCGACAATGTGGAGTTACGTGAATTCTAACGGAAGAAAAAAATATTCCTTCGAGCAGCGAGCTCGTTTGCTGGCATTGTTCGAGCTCGCTCGCGAAATATTCTACACTTCTTTACTACTGGATATATCGTGAATACAATATACAGGATGTAATAAGAACGCTAGCAAAAATGAAGACAGGATATCACGTACTGATGATTACAGATAACTTGATAAGATACCACAATAAACCGCGAAAATTAAATAAAATAATCCTATATTTTTTTTAAAGTTCACTAGAGATCAATGAACGTTGCATAGATAGGTGCAGCGAGGTCAATGCCTTGTCGTAAGCGGTGCACTGACCCTAAGTTTTGTATGCTATACATTGCGGGTTTGAATAATACTCAATCACTAATACTACAAGTTTAAGGCAAATAGTAATTGTTATTGGACTGTGTTACATCTTGTATATAACAGAAAATTTATAATAGGTATAGAGGTAGAAAGCGACGATAGCCTAGCCTAGGTTAATACTAGAGGGGGGTTTCGGGTATGATCCCTGGCCTGCACCTCTAATTTTTAGGATTTTTTATGTGCGTTTAAAGCAATAACGCTTTGCGAAAAAATGCTTTAATGTTTAATGCTAAAGTGCTTTATTTAAAAAAAATATGAAAGTAAATAATTTGATTTGATTTGATTCAAGTTAAGTTCACTATGCTCAAAGAAAATGACGTTGATATTCAGTTCATTCGAAATGATTGTGAGCGATTTATTTTAACAGGTCAGAGTTACGGATAGCAATCCTCAGATAGCATTCGTTTATTGAGCGAACATCAACTTTAATGTTCCAGTGTGAGCTTCAGTTTTTACGACGCATAAAGTTTTGTCTCTAACTATTTTCTACGTTTCTGTTTCACAGTAAAATGGTAGATAAAAATTTCACTTTGAGTAATGTTTAAATTAAAGTGAATCAGACGAATAAAGAAAGACAAGAACAAGTGTAAATTAAAAATTTATAACACCCCCGACAAGTGAAGGTTACAGTAACTAGAAAAGAGCTGATAACTTTCAAACGGCTGAACAGATTATCTTGGATTATAGCTAAAAACACTCTCGATCAAGCCACCTTTCAAACAAAAAAAACTAAATTAAAATCGGTTCATTAGGTTAGGAACTACGATGCCACAGACAGATACACAGATACTCGTACACACGTCAAACTTATAACACCCCTCTTTTTGGGTCGGGGGTTAAAAAAGAAAAACAAGAAATAGGAAAAAATTGATTGAAAAAATAATATGATTAAATCCCATGGCTCCATAGATAAGAGCGTTGTAAAAACATAAAAGCACGAAGGGCGTGCACAGGGATTAATGGGCTATAAAAATTTGCATCTTACGTCTTTATTATCTGACATTAATTGGTGTTATGCTTTCAGGAAAAGACAAAAGAAAAAAAATCCTAAGAGTGGACGCACACAGGCGTGAAGAATCCCATAGCTTAAGAGGACAGTACAGTATTACCACTTTTATAAATCGCGTTATCAAAATTAGTTTGCGCTGAAAAGCTTAACCTAATGCCGAGTAATCTGAATGTACACTAATGAAATACACACCTTATTGCTTGACGTTAAGATTCTAAATACAAAAACAACAGAGACTCGTGCTATCTCACTCATTCGAGGTAAAAAACATCCCGCGCAGGCAACAACCAATAGCAAACGGACACGCGTTACGATTGGCTGAGATATTTTTGCACTATTTAATAAACTAATAAAAAGTTGAAAACTAAAACCCGACTATGAAATATTATAGTAAAATTTTATAGTTTTTCTGTCGCTTTGTATATTTTAATGTTGTAGTACATTTATATTAATTATGAACTCAGAATTTTCTCCTCTTTCATTTGACACCCCACTCGATACAATAGCAAAAAAAAAATTGGAAACCCCCCACCTTTTTTTTCATACAATACCCGTTAGGTCAATTTTTTTCGTATAAAATGTAGCCTATGTCACCCGGACCTTTACGACGAATCGATTGACACCTTATTCATCAAAATCGGCCCAGTAGTTTAGGCGCTACGGTGGAACACATAGAATCTGGATACATACATACATACATAGACTGCTAAAACCATAACCCTTCCTTTTGGCTTTGCCACAGTCGGGTAAAAATAAGATTTTTGCGCAGGTACATTGCTGTAACTTACTATATTATATAGCACTATTAGGATAAAGAAGTTGAACTTTCTTTCTTTCTATGACAAAAATCTCTATTAATTTAAAATTTAAATCATACCCGAGGAAAAAAATAGTATTACCGGAAGAAAGTATTCCCCGGTCTATGCCGGGGGTGTAATAATTTATACGTAATGACGTCGTGAGCGCGAACTATACGTACAAAAGAATCCATCACACTGGGCTCTCAGCGCTGCTTCGGAACAAAAGGGAGGAAAAAAGGACGCTTCTAAGCATGTCGTGGTTAGTGGCAGAGATTAAGTGCTTTCGGGAGGTTTTTATACTTATTTAAACTTTTCTGAGGGGCTAGATTTAAGTAAAGTAAGAGCCTATTACGGTTACGCTTCAAACGCGCTTCTCCTTACAAACGTATTACGCCTAATATCACCTATATTGTTTGATGTTATAGATCTAAAACTAAGCCAATTATTTCCGACTGTGTGTTTAAAAATGTTGATTGTTAATGTAATACCTATTAAAACTTGATTTGCGTCGTTAAAACATCGTCCATCTTACTCTTGAGTACGTTTCGCCCGTAAATGTTGATTGGAATAGCATGCGCTTCCATCCAAATCAGAGCAACCGTGTAGAGCACTCTTAAGAACCCACAGCTTAAGGCCCGTACACTCTTACGCATACATAATACATTATTTAAGAGATCTTACGCGTCATTTACCTATTAAATGTCCAGTTTAAAATTGGCCATAACATGATCTTGGGCAAATGATTTGTAACCAACCTCCCCCAATTCCAACTTAAGGCATCAGGGGAAGTAATATCCAAAAGCCCCTTAATAGCCGAAGCCCATTAGCGATACGGTGTTCGATCGCACTTTATTTTCTTTCCGAACGAGAGCCGATTTCGTTTGAGGGTTTTTTGCGCCCCGGCGTATTCGGCCTTAATTAAAACCCGGTGGCCGCGCTCCCCAAATTGACTCTTTAAAACTTGTAATTCTTTGTCTGAGACCACTGGAACGATTTAAACGTGAGATCGGTTTATTTATTGTTCTGTCATTTGAATTCTGATCGGTCATTTCGTTGTCAAGTGATAAATTCCCAATGCTGGATATAACGACACCTGCAAAGAAAAACATTGTTTTTTCATAACTTTACAGGAAGAATGTTAAAGATTTAAAAAAATTATGAAGTTTTGTGTGGTTTTGGTGGCAGGTTTCTTTAACGGTGCTAAATTGTAACTTTCCAGCTCTTGAACCTTGAATTTATTTTAAAAATGGTTGTTACACACGGACAGAAAGACAGTTGGACGTACGGAGTATGGACTGAACAGAACTATACTTAGTACAAAACGAACAAATTACCTGCCTATCCACTTTTAGGTCCCGTGCCCGAAGGGTGCCAACGGGACCCTATCACTAAGCCTCCGCTGTTCGTCCGTCCGTCTGTCCGTCCCTCTCTCTGTCTGTCAGATACAGCCCGTATCTCAAGAACCGTAATAAGTAGAGAGTTGAAGTTTTCACCTCACCTGGTGGTAAGTGATGATGCAGTCTAAAATAGAAGCGGGCTAATCTGGAAGGGAATGGCAGTTTTTCATAGATATGTAGTTTTTATTAAACCAATACACGGCATCGTACCGGGTCTCTAAATTTCTAGTCGGTATGGCTTTGCCGGTTGGGTGGTAACTAGCCACGGCTGAAACCTCCCACCAGACCAGACCAGAAATATAGAAACCAATCATTATTTATGAAGTATTTTCCATGTAAACTGTTATTTTCAAGTGACAGTTGACAGATATAGAAAATATATGGCTTTCTTATTCATAGTTTGGATGCATTTATCTACCATGTTCCCAAACATGTTGGATTTCACAGTCCTCCCTAGTGAATATTATCTTCCCTTACTCGGAAATAAGTTGAGTGAGAGTAATGTGTGTTTGCTGAACATATTATTTGCAAAGATCTCTTGAACTGTTGAGCAGTACAGGAGTGCAGGACTAGTTTGGGGAACATAGTTGATACCTAACTTTATACAAAACCAAAACAATCCCCTGCTACCAAAGCTGGTCACTGCATTCCTGCTGGGTTAAGGAATGTTGTAGAATGCATGAGGGATTCATTCAGTTGCAGCCATAGCACGCGCCTGCGCTCTTACTCTCTTGTCATATTCTAGCCGGTTTTGGCTGAAAAATAATTCTTAGTTAAAATAACGTCCATTTCATTATAGCAACAACGAAGAACAATTAAAGAAAAAAGAAGTAAACCAAATTCAAAAGCACTGAAAAGAAATTACTTTCAAACTACCTTCCTCTAAACGGACCAACAAAAATCAAAACTTATATTGCGGTTAGCTTTTGAAGTAAGTTAAAGGGGAATAAATAAAGAAAGCTTTACAATAACACTCTAAATAAGGAAAACATAGAGAGGAAACCTAGATACCTCAGGTTTCTTTTGGAATGTTAAGCATTTCATAGAAATAAATTAAAACTAGCTCTTGCCATTGCTATGGAACACTACCATGTGACTGAATTATTTAAACAGCTAGCAAAGTAAGTTATATCTATCTCTAAAACGCCAGCAATATCTTTTCCATATTTCATTAAGATCTGTTCAGTAGTTTAGACATGAGTAAATCTACTATCAAATTTAATTTTTTTAATGAATACAAACCAATAGATTGTATATGCTTCAGCTTGTGCAGGATCCTTTACATTCGGCTCATTCAGGAGATCTTGGATACCGAGAAGGATTTGTTTGATGGTGATCGCCGGACGCCAGTCTTTCTCTTCATCTAATAGTGATAAACAAACTGTTCCAGAAGGGTACACGTTGGGATGGAAGAGAGGTGGCTCAAATTTACACTTGGGAGGACTTGAGGGGTAATCATCTTTGAAGATCATTCTTAACTTGTATAATCCACCTTCCCATGGTGTCTGTAAAAGAAACCATCAATAAATACATCTTAAGAATATACTATTTTTTTAAACACTCCCCTTCCAGGAATAGAACTCGGGACCTCCCACTGATAAGACCACAGCGCTTACCACTGCGACAGGGAGGTCAACAATTTTTTATACCATTGTATTTTTTTACAATACTATAAGCTAAGTATTCTTTTCGAGAGCAAGACGTAGTGAAACAAAGCATTCACTTCAAACTCTGCGTCTAAGATCGGGTTCATTTTAATTAAATGCTGAATTCCTACAATTGCACTCTAGAATTTTCCCAGATAGGTTTTATAGCTATATAAAGCTCTTTTGTACGTATGAAAACTTCCGTTTTGCTCTTATTTTTACCTGACTATGAGAAAGACTGTTTGTTGCTACGTTCTTTGAATACAACTGTATTAAAGAGAGAAAGGTTATAAAGTTAATGCCGTCTATTTTTAGCAAAAATCCATACTTCCATAAAGTATTAATAGGTCTATGACTTCCATACTAATTATATTATTATAAATGCAAAAGTGTGTCTGTGTGCCTGTCTGCTAGCTTTTCACGGCTCGTCTGTTTTAACCGATTTTGATGAAACAGTGTTAGCTTGAATCCCGGGGAAGTTTAAGCTAATCTTTAACCCGGAAACCGAAGAGTTTCTACTTACATATTTTGTCCGCCCGTAATGTCCATTCATAACTACTCAGCATCTCAATCGATTTCGATGTCACCCGCGCTATCCCTCACCAGGTTAGCACGCGCGGTTATGGGGGTGTGCGGGGCGTCCTTACTCCGATTGCCATCTCGATCTGTCGTATACTATACTCACCGAAATAAGAGAACAGTAGCTTGCAACAGGCTCAGTTGGCAAGCTCACTCGGTTGCGCCGCGATTGTGAAGATTCAAGACCAATGTGGTTAGGGTCAACAAGTTGTTAATTTACACCTACGTTTAACTGTACACTTCTGCTTCTAGTTTATTATGTCCCCGGCCACATTAACGGCCAACAACGCGATGTTCAACAATGTACCCACGATCAACGTACAACGGCATTCACAATGCCGTTTGGAGTTAGACGATTTTAACCCCAATTCAATTGACATTAGATCAAGTGTTACCCGTTCAAGTGTGGTCACTCAGTTTAACGCGTTGTTTATAGCGTTAATAATGGCGTTGTTGGGCATTGACGTTAACTTTAATGTAGCCACAACATTAGAAAGTACTGTTATTGCCTGTAATGTTCAGGGTCCGAACCCCAGGTTCTTCTTCTGACGCATTTCAAAATTTTCAGCGTTATGTGCATTTTGAACCCTGCCGCATTATCCCAAGAGAACTCCTACCATTATGTGATTAATGGAAAGAGGTCACAACCCTCAACAATGAGAAATACGATGCAGGGAAAGTCTAATTTGACGTCGAGAGCTTTAATGCCGTATAGCTATTTATTAAGGGAGCCTTAAAAATACACAAGTAACAAAGGGTAGTAGATTGAAAGATCCTTTGATTAAATTCGCTTTTGTTTCGTATTACTCGGTGTATTTGGCATCTCTAGAGTCTTCATTTTTCTTTTCTTTTCCTTTTTAAGTAATAAAAACGGGTTGTAACGAAAACAGGTTTTTAATAATTCATCAGTTTTTCCGAGTTGTATTTTCATGAGTTATTAATAAGTCAGTTCTTGTGATGTTCTAAGTGAGTGGTTTTTATCCCTTTTTAGCAAATCTCGTAATCGTTTTTAGATTTCGCTTTATTAGAGTTGACTATGGACTGTAAGGTTATTTTTAAAAATTGATTTGAGTTGTCAAAAATAATATAAAATTATTAATTTATCTAATGCAGGTAGTTTGGTAAAATCGATATTTGGCTCATTCGATGTCATACAATCTGTTACTAGGAGGCCGACAAGATTGAACTTGCATAAATACGGGTGTTTCGAAGGTTTTAGTTCAGTCTCCTTCTGAGATTCGGAGCGATATCGCGTATTTTCGGTATTTGGATTGTGAACTGAATAATTAGATGTTGTGATAGCAATCACGCTCTAATTAAATAATTTATTTTGGCATTAGTTTTTTTTAGATTAAAACTCTCGGATAACCTTACACATTAAACTCGTGTTTTTTTGTGTTGGTTTTGGAGAGGACATTCCAATTATTCGATAAAAATATTTAAATAATACCTACTTTTCTGAGTGACGCCAATAATTCAGAAGCGGGATGTGTCTCACGTTTTCTTAATTTCGCTTTGGTATCTTTTTGTAAACAACCTACATTTGATTAAAATTTTTATTGAGTTTGATTTGGTGATTAAATTTTTTAGTTTTTTTTTAAAGAATTTAGTCTTTTGTGTAGTGGAAAGTAATTTGCAATAAGTGGTTCAGATTTTGTATACATCGAATGAGAAGTTAGTCGTTTGGATTTATTGTTAACTGGATATTAAAACTGAGAGTTCGGCAGTTCAAGGATAGGTTTTGATGATTTGACGGAGGGCAGGATAGCCCATGATTTGGATTTGACTTAGGGCAGGGAAGCCCGCGACCGACATGACAAGATAGATTAGAAACACGAGGACGTGTTAAATTCAGGACGGCCGAACTGTAAGGTTATTTTTAAAAATTGATTTGAGTTGTCAAAAATAATATAAAATTATTAATTTATCTAATGCAGGTAGTTTGGTAAAATCGATATTTGGCTCATTCGATGTCATACAATCTGTTACTAGGAGGCCGACAAGATTGAACTTGCATAAATACGGGTGTTTCGAAGGTTTTAGTTCAGTCTCCTTCTGAGATTCGGAGCGATATCGCGTATTTTCGGTATTTGGATTGTGAACTGAATAATTAGATGTTGTGATAGCAATCACGCTCTAATTAAATAATTTATTTTGGCATTAGTTTTTTTTAGATTAAAACTCTCGGATAACCTTACACATTAAACTCGTGTTTTTTTGTGTTGGTTTTGGAGAGGACATTCCAATTATTCGATAAAAATATTTAAATAATACCTACTTTTCTGAGTGACGCCAATAGGACTAAGCTCTTTTCATCCTGATGAATTATCATTTATCCATCCATCCATCGGCCTGTACGTGTCCACAGCTGGACATAGGCCTTTTCAAGAGGTCGCGTCACCTAACTCGGTCCACCGCCTTCCTCATCCACCCGCTTTCCGACAATTCTTCATGATGACTGCACGCACTTACTGGTAAGTGGTCTCCACTCTTAAACACGTACGTCTCATCGGCGACATTGCCATGCAATCGGTTCAGCAACAGACATGGCCAACCCGCTACCACTTGCTAATCCTTCGTGCTATGTCGTTCGCTTTTGCAAACTTCTGCGTTCCGGATTTTATCTTGTGAGAGATACACTAATTATTATAATTGAATAATAACAATAATTAATATGTCACTATTAATAATGCTGTTAACTTGTAGTGATTCCTAATGAAGTGTGCTAACGCGGACCCGTTCAAAGTAATTAATTTATGAAGGGATTTTGTTTCGAGATTCGCGAGGGATTGCCGGGATTAGAGTAATAATATTATAATCGGTATATTACGGAGGTTTATTAAATCAAGTGTAGTAGAATGTAAGATTTTAATAAAATAAAGCCTTTATGCATGCTATCTCTGTACTTAATTTCGTCAAAATCGGTTAAACGGATGGGCCGTGAACAGCTAACAGACAGACAGACACACTTTTGTATTTAAAATATATATGTATGGATACTATGAAATGAATACTTGAAATGGTCAAGAAATGATTACCTTTGTCATTATATAATAACGAAATGGTAAACGACATTATACCTATGTGTATACAAATAGAAATGGTAGTTTTTTTGGGTTCCCTGTAATATCAGAAGATCCAGGCAGAAGGAAGGCACACGTAACTCAGAGGAGGTGTCGAGTGCTGTAACAGTAAATTCACGGCGCAATTCACCTGCCCCACGATGTTTAGGGGCAAATTTATCGCGACACTTGTCATGCAAATACGAGCGCCCCATGAATGTGTTTCATTGAAACTTTCACACAAGTTTTGATTAGTTGTATGAGTTTTACAAACGCTTATTTTATCAAATATGTATACTTAATCATGTATGTGTAATATAATGTTCATATCGGACAGTGAAAAATTGAATATATTGTATTTTGATTAGTAAACATTTTTTTAATTTTAATTTTAAAAATGAACTATATACTATTTTTAACCCCCGACCCAAAAAGAGGGGTGTTATAAGTTTGACTTGTGTATCTGTGTATCTGTCTGTGGCATCGTAGCTCCTAAACTAATGGAGGCGTCGAGTGCTATAGCAGTAAATTCACGGCGCAATTCACGTGCCCCACAATGTTTAGGGGCAGATTTATCGCGACGCTTGTCATGCAAATACGAGCGCCCCATGAATGTGTTTCATTGCAACTTTCACACAAGTTTTGATTAGTTGTACGAGTTTTACAAACGCTTATTTTATCAAATATGTTTAATCATGTATGTGTAATATAATGTTCATATAGTTAAAAATTGAATATGTTGTATTTTGTAGGTAAATAATTAGAATAGAATAGAATAGATTTTTATTCAAATAAACTTTTAGAAGTGCTTTTGAATCGTCAAATAATTTACCACTGGTTCGGAATGCCGTTCCTACCGAGAAGAACCAGCAAGAAACTCGGAGGTTGCTCTTTTCAATTGTTCAATTTACAATAATATTCCATACTATACAAGCAATTGCAGCCCTACGCATTGCTGGAGCGAGTCAAATCCATGTTTTTTTATCATTTACATAATTCAATGAAGTTATATCGTACAGCAATTCTAGCTGTTACACGAGGAGCTATATTTTCTTCATTTTTCCTACAAATACCTAACTCGCTCGTTAACTTTTCTTCTACGTTTTCAATTGCACTTTACAAGAATTAATTTAGAAGAGAACGTATCATTATACATTAGGTACACAGTGCAGGCGTCGAGTGCTGTAACAGTAAATTCACGGCGCAATTCACCTGCCCCACAATGTTTAGGGGCAGATTTATCGCGACGCTTGTCATGCAAATACGAGCGCCCCATGAATGTGTTTCGTTATAACTTTCATGCAAGTTCTGATTTATTTTATGATTAATTGATTCACCTTGTGTCCATTTCATTCCATAGAACGAACGCTATATATTATTTTCTATTCACAGGGTCTTACGCGTCCGGGACGTTCGCTGTATCAAGCCCGTCTTTATAAACATGCCCGTATCAATTAAAAGTGATAGTTTTAACATCGATGTATATTTAACCCCCGACCCAAAAGAGGGGTGTTATAGGTTTGACGTGTGTATCTGTCTGTGGCATCGTAGCTCCTAAACTAATGAACCGATTTTAATTTAGTTTTTTTTTTGTTTGAAAGGTGGCTTGATCGAGAGTGTTCTTAGCTATAATCCAAGAAAATCGGTTCAGCCGTTTGAAAGTTATCAGCTCTTTTCTAGTAACTGTAACCTTCACTTGTCGGGGGTCTAACTCAATTTACCTACCCCCGATGTTTAGGGGGTTTATCGCGAAGCTTGTCATGCAAATACGAGCGGCCCGATGAATGTGTTTCATTACAACTTTCACGCAAGTTCTGATTTGTTGTATGATATATTGACCGTGAGCTGGCGTTTGTGGAGTTAATTTAGTTTCGGGTCTCGCTTTCAGCTCTAAATTGTTTTGTATGTAAAGTTCGCATGGGATTAAAGTTGAAGGTTTAGTGTTGATGAATTAAAACGAAATTATAAGTGATAGCTTGGAATTATTACTTTTATCCTCCCACCCTCTTTTTAAAATAAGTAACTCCTGCTTCTATACAGATATTTTACTTTCTTAGTGGGCTTGGAGGTATGTTGTATAGAAAACCTATTGCCAAATCTTCGCCTAGTCACAGAAGTTTGAACTGTTCCATGTTATCAAAGTTATGATAGTCTGTCTGTTTCTTCTTTTACATCACATACAAAATCTTAAAATAGAGATATTATAAAGTAAAACAACATGTAGAAAACAGAGGAAAACAAAATAATTTCCTATGCGGTAGACGGTACTTACATTTTAACTGAACAACTCAAAGAAAAGTATCTCAAATGCATGAAACATGCACCAAATGTGGTTAGAATCGCTCCAAGCGATGCCACAAACTTTACCAATATGCGAATTTAGTGACATGCAATTTCAGTTTTATAAGTTCAGTATTTTTGTACAGCCTTTTGTATTCGCCGAAGGAAAGATGCAATAATTTTAAATATTCATTTACTCTGGATGTTTCCCAGCACCATTTAAACTGTATGTGAATATTCTACAGAATATTTACGATACAACCAAACCTAAGTAGTGTGTGTATATTTTTTAATGAATTAAGTGCGGATTTGCAGTCTTCACACACCTTTGAGAGCATAATGGAGAACTCTCAGGCGTACAGGTTTCTTCACGATGTTTTCCTTCACCATTAAAGCAAGTGCAATCTAATATTTCCGAAAAGTTAGACGTGCCCACCCGGGATCGAACCAAACCCCCCAACTAGGAGGCTACCAAATACCTAGGTTCCAAATAATTTAAATATTTAATAAAACTACTATAACCTCTTCCAGATTAGCCCGGTTTTTATCTTAGACTGCATCATCAATTACCAGGTGAGATTGCAGTCAAGGGCTAACTTATATCTCTTTTAAGAAAAGCTCTTGCACTCTTACAAATCATCACCAACAATGCGCCTAACATTTCAATCTGCCAGCGTTAATGGTACGAGCAGGAAAGAAGGTGTCGTATCGCCAACAATAAATCCGACACGTGCAATTTACCTGTATCAGCGCGCGGCTGATATATTGTGCCTCTCGCTGGCTATGACTCCTTGCTTAAAAGCTCTATATACACTGTTAGTCTTACTCTATTATGCTTCTTTAAAAAGAATATTGTCAATATGTATGTGGAAGGAAAAAGAGAAAAGGAAGACCAAAAAAATGGTGGATGGTTTGCGTGAAAAAGTTGTGGATAAATGCATTGTCAGATGAAAGAAGCGAGTGGAAGGAAAAGACATGTGCCGACCCCACATAGACCCCAACATGCAAAATGTGGAATCAACTCCCATCGGCGGTGTTCCCACTAGATTCAACATGGGGTTATTGAAGGGGTGGACCGACAAATTCCTGAAATACCGGCAACACATCAGCGGCACCTCTGGTGCTGCAAATGGTTTTGGCGGTAATCACTTAACATCATGTGATCCGCCTGCTCCTTTGCTCGCTATTCTATTATTTAAAAAAACATAGAGTGGAATAAGGGCAGAAACAAGGAAGATGAAGATTATTACCGACTAGCCGATGCCCGCGACTTCGCCCGCGTGGATTTAGGGTTTTCAAAATCCCGTGGGAACTCTTCGATTTTCCGGGCTAAAAAAGTAGCCTATGTGCTAATCCAGGGTATAATCTATCTCCATTCTAAATTTCAGCCCAATCCGTTCAGTAGTTTTTGCGTGAAGGAGTAACAAAAGTAGCCTATGTGCTAATCCAGGATATTATCTATCTCAATTCCAAATTTCAGCCGAATGCGTCCAGTAGTTTTTGCGTGAAGGAGTAACAAACATACACACACACACACACACACACACACACACACACACACACACACACACACAAACTTTCGCCTTTATAATATTAGTGTGAAGTGTGATTATTCTCAACCGATACTCGAGAACTCTTGTAGGGGCTTCCACACGCTACGGTCTTGCGCCGCCTGAATCCAGCGGCTTCCTGCGAGTCTTTACGGCAAAAAAGTTGTCTTTGCCCGGGATGCAAGCTACCTCTGTACCGAATTTTGTCGAATTGAGTTCAGCGTGTACGTTTTCCGAGGAAGGAAAATCTTTAACAAGTACCTTCACAATCCGGTCTCTAAAAGCCATGAAGTGGCTACAGGAAGATGTACAACTACACGCAATAAACTTCACGTGTATCTAATACATGAACACTGTGTACAAGCGTACAGTAGGGAAAAGCATTAAATTGTGGACGATTATCAGGATCAGGATACATTTGTGGCGATCGTTATTCTATTCTAGAGCCTTGTCTGTATGTTTTGAAATATTGTTTTATAGTCTACTAGCTGATGCCCACGACTTTGTTCGCGTGGATGTAGGTTTTCAAAAAATCCGTGGAATCTCTTTGAATTTCCGGGATAAAAAGTAGCCTCTATGCTAATCCAGGGTATAATCTATCTCCATTCTAAATTTCAGTCCAATCCGTCCAGTAGTTTTTACGTGAAGGAGTAACAAACATACACACACATACACACAATTTTTCCCGTTTATAATATTAGTGTGATAGTGTGACTAGCTTATTCCCACGACTTCGTCTGCGTGCACTACACAAATTCCAAACCCCTATTTGACCCCTTTAGGTTTTCAAAAGTCTTTTCTTAGCTGATGCCTACGTCATAATAGCTATCTGAATGCCCAGCCCAATCTGTCCAGTAGTTTGAGCTGTGCGTTAATAGATCGTTTAACCAGCTTTTCCTTTTATATGTATAACAGGCTGCATCTGTACCTTTTCGATTTTGCGAAAAGTCGTTTATGTGGATGGGCCGTAAAATAATACCAGATAAATAGACATGCTTTTTTTGTATTTGTAGGCTACTTTTTATCCCGGAAAATCAAAGAGTTCTCCGGGATTTCTAAAAACCTAAATCCACGCGGATGAATTCACAGGCATCATCTCGTAATTATATATTGTAACACAGGCCCACTGTACGGTTGCTAAACTGTGCTTTCGAAGTGCACAGTCACGACAGCAAGGATTTATGTGGGACATTTATAATTGCGGCCAAGGAGAGCGCCCTTAAGGAAGGAAGTGACTCACTCTATCCTTACAGAGTTACACAGAAACTATAGGTTCTTGAATGCATGTTATACGAGTACAGTCTGCGAAGTGGTGATATCCTAGTGTAAGGTTATTTTTAAAAAATTGATTTGAGTTGTCAGAAATAATATAAAATTATTAATTTACCTAATGCAGGTAGTTTGATAAAATCGATATTTGGCTCATTCGATGTCATACAATCTGTTGCTAGGAGGCCAACAAGATTGAACTTGCATAAATACGGGTGTTTCGAAGGTTTTAGTTTAGTCTCCTTCTGAGATTCGGAGCGATATCGCATATTTTCGGTATTTGGATTGTGAACTGAATAATTAGATGTTGTGATAGCAATCACGCTCTAATTAAATTATTTATTTTGGCATTAGTTTGTTTAGATTAAAACTCTCGGATAACCTTACACATTAAACTTGTGTTTTTTTGTGTTGGTTTTGGAGAGGACATTCTAATAATTCGATAAAAATATTAAAATAATACCTGCTTTTCTGAGTGACGCCAATACTAGTGATTAAAACGATGACCTTCTTTCTAGGGGTCTGGTGTTCAGTCCCGGTTATGGACCTTTTTTTCAAGACACCTACCTAGTTTTTCCTTTCACCAAAGGTTGCCTGGTGGAGGTTGTTATGAGCAATAAGGCCGTTTTTGCATACAGTTTTTAGTTTTTTTTGTTTTGTCTTGGTTATTTCATGTTTTGTGTGCAATAAAGTTTTCTATTTATCTGTCTTTTTGAAATGAGTGTGCTTTAAGAAATGAAAGTATATCACTTGCTTTAAGGGAGAAAACATGGTGAGGAAACCTGCATGCCTGTGACTTTGCCATAATCTTCTCAAAGGTGTATGAAGTCTGCCAATTTATACGTGACCAATATTGTCGACTATGTCCGAAACCCTTGTCATACTGTTAGGTAACCCGTGCTCAATAGTGGGCCAGCATGATTAAAAAACAGGCAGATGATTAAAACAACTGGATGTTACTGTGAATCACATAATATGTGTCTGTCTCTTATCATTTCATATTAAACTGAACAATGTGACCCCGGTCGCATTCCGCAGAGTTGCACTATGCTTACCACTTCTATCACCTATGCTGAATTCTGCGGTTTCAAGTTTCAACAGAAAGTGTATACCTACTTCACGCATCTCACGTAATGCAGATAAAAAAACTGGGCACTATTGTGAATCAGCGGTAGACCGTATAATAAATGTGTCTCCCTGTCATTTCATATTATACTGTTCTTACCTACAATGCGGTCCTTTCGCAAAGTTGAACTATGCTTACCACTTCTATTAGGTACGTATGCTGAATTCTGCGGTTTCAAGTTTCAACAGAAAGTGTATACGCCATGCATCTCACGTTTAGGTAATGCACTTTATGAGAACATCACGGGCGCAATTCCGTTGCAACCGAGTTCTCGAGCAAATGTGTGTTTATGTTTAGCTTCAAGTTTCATTACTTTAAACTACGGCTTCATTATTGTTTAAGACCTACCTGAATTTTTAAAATGTTTAAAGGATGCTTGAAGAATGAAGGTTTTTCTTTTAGAACCCATAACATTATTTATTTGTTGGTTTTTAACCCCCGACCCAAAAAGAGGGGTGTTACAAGTTTGACGTGTGTATCTGTACATCTGTCTGTGGCGTCGTAGCTCCTAAACTAATGAACCGATTTTAATTTAGTTTTTTTGTTTGAAAGGTGGCTTGATCGAGAGTGTTCTTAGCTATAATCCAAGAAAATCGGTATTGCCGTTTGAAAGATAATATCAGCTCTTTTCTAGTTATTACAGTAACCTTCACTTGTCGGGGTGTTATAAATTTTTAATTTACACTTGTTCCTTTAACACTGCAATAAAGCTACGGATTGACGTGATTTTTTTGCATGGATATATACCTATATGTAATATGTATATATAGTTAAAAACCTGGAGAGTGAAATAGGCCACTTACCCACTTTAAGTTACTCCGAAAAATTAAGCATTTTCCGCGGGGTTTAAAACTTTAATTTACGCGGACGAAATTACGGACATCACATTTTTAGGGTTCCGTACCTCAAAAGGAAAAACGGAACCTTATAGAATCACATCGTTGCCTGCCTTGACAGACAGAGAGACAACAAAGTGATCCTATAAGGGTTCCGTTTATCCTTTTGAGGTACGGAACCCTAAAAAATAATTAATGTAGTAATAAAGTCTAAAATAGAGCGCACTTTCTTAGAAGACGCCTATTTACTCCTAACTTGAAGGTACTTATATTAAAAGTGAGGGCATAACTGATCCCGGCAGGGTGATCTAACAATTTCACCCGCTGTTCCCGACAGGTAAAAGTCACCCTGTTCAAAGCCTACGGCCAGGCGCTCTACACCTCCCAGCTCTGGTACACTTACTCCAAAGCAACTTTTGACGCACTTCGAGTGCAATACAATAATGCATTCCGAGCTCTGCTGGGGCTGCCATGGAGGTGTAGCGCGTCAGGTATGTTTGCGATGCACAGCGTTGACGATTTCTACGCTATAATGCGTAAGGCCAGGGCGAGGTTCTTATCCCGACTGAATTACACTCAAAACATAATATTACAAACTCTAAAATGTTATCATCATAATAACCCAAAATTTTTTCACATCTGATAATTTTATTTTATTTTTTGGTACAATAATATACAAAACTTTTACTATAATTATTATTTTAATTACTTTAATTATTTTAATTTTAAATTTTAATTATCACATTTTAATATTACTTTTAATTTAAGTAATTTAATTTGTATAATATTATGGACACAATTATTATGGTTTGAAATAAAATATTTATTTATTATAATAAAATAAATATAATATCATGTGAAAAGGAAAAAGCCTCGTAAGTTGTTCCCACTTCACGGTAGAGTGCGTCCACTGCTGTGTGCTAACACAACATTCTCTAATGCCTCTCCTCCACCGCTCTCCACACTCCAGCTCGAGTGCTGACAAATACGGATATAGGGCATTATAGGGCCGCGTGAAATGGCACAGCAGCCTTATTGCAGCAAAGCCAAAAGGAAGGGTTATGATTTTAGCAGTCTATGTAATGTACCTATGTATTTTTTTTCTCTTTCGTCTGGCTTTACAAAGATTAGCCAATGTCAAGTTTGTAGTTATTTGTAATAAGTTAGGGAAACTATACAAGTATGGGCCCCGTCTGTGCCGGCGCTCGCCGACACACGCACGGCACCCCCTTAGAGTGCTTTCCAGTCAGTTTTAACAAAACAAAAACACTCCAAAAAGGCAGAGCACGCCCGCCAGCTAACACCAACACAGACGAAGTCTGTGTCTATGTATGTATGTAGGTTTGTATTCAGGTATGTGTGTGTCACCGTAGCGCCTAAACTACTGAGCCGATTTTGATGAAAGGGTGACATGCGAGAGTGTGTTTATTAGTTAGCATCGGAGCGATGTGATTTTTTGGCTTAATACCTGAAGAGTGAAATAGGTAGGTTACCTACTTTTACTTCGGAAAGAAAAAGATTTTTCACAAGTGTAAATTAAAAATTTATAACACCCCCGACAAGTGAAGGTTACAGTAGCTAGAAAAGAGCTGATAACTTTCAAACGGCTGAACCGATTTTCTTGAATTATAGCTAGGAACACTCTCGATCAAGCCACCTTTCAAACAAAAAAAAAACTAAATTAAAATCGATTTATTAGTTTAGGACCTACGATGCCACAGACAGATACACAGATACACAGACACAGAGATACACAGATACACACGTCAAACTTATAACACCCCTCTTTTTGGGTCGGGGGTTAAAAAAGTCACTCCACGCGGATGAAGTCGCAGGCATTATTAAGGCATCTACGATTATACTGTAAAGTAAACTAATGATAAATAAATAAACAAACAAAGGCACTTTGGGTATATACCTACCTATTACCTACCTACTATAAGTATTTCGAAATCGAAGTGAATTTTCCGTTTGCGTCAACAAGCCCGTTTGTTATAGCAAGTTTTGTGTTCTAAAGTTCAGCAGAAATACAGAATACAACAGAATAGTTCTCAATCTGCTGCCAGCAGCAATGTCGCTCGCAGAACCGCGGGGTTCCCTCGCGTCCGCTTACACAATGTTCTAATTATAAACCCGGGTAAGGAAACCTTACACTGAAGCTTTAGCAGCGAATACTTCTCAATAGAATAGAATAGAATAGAATACAATATATTTTTATTCAAATAAACTTTTACAAGTGCTTTTGAATCATCAAAATAATTAACCATTGGTTCGGAATGCCGTTCCTACCGAGAAGAACCAGCAAAAAACTCGGCGGTTGCTCTTCTCAAATGTTCAATTTACAAAACTATGCCATACTAATTAATACAAGCAATTGTAGCCCCGCGCATTGCTGGAGCGAGTCAAATCTTTTTTATCATTTACATAATCATCGTAGGTATACTGTGCTTTTCTTAGAAGCATAGTTTTAATAGATTTTTTTAAACTTGTGTAAAGGCAAGTTCAAAATCGATTGCAAAATTTTGCTATAAAAGATTACACCCATTCCCACAAATGATTTTTGGACCTTCCTGAGGCGGAGCGTAGGAGCAAAGATTAAAATAAGATTATTCGCTTCGCTTGCAGTATGTTGCTGCCGGGAAAACTATTTCTGTGATTTTAATTAACGGTTATATCCGCCATGTCATTTTTCAAAGAAGGGTTATGGCGGTCGACGATGCATAGTTTTATCGACTACTTACTCTGTGAAAATGACGGGATTAATAGTGATTTTGCCGACGATAACAAGATCGTAAAGTTTGAAACTAATCCGTATATATCCATGCCTACTTGTTTATTTATATATCATAAACTAGCTGACGCCCGCGACTTTATCCGCGTGGATTTAGGTTTTTCAAAATCCCGTAGGAACTCTTCGATTTCCGGGATAAAAAGTAGCCTATAATATGTTAATCCAGGGTATAATCTATCTCCATTCCGAAATTCAGCCAAATCCGTTCAATAGTTTTTGCGTGAAAGAGACCAAACATACACACATACATACACACAAACTGTCGACTTCACAATATTAGTGTGAAGTGTGGTGATGAGAGAGTGTGTCTGTCTGTTCGTCTCTCTGTCTAGCATACAGAGAGACTTTTCACGGCCCAACTGTTTAACCGATTTTGATGAAATTGGCTACAGAGTTAGCTTTCATTCCTAGGATGGACGGACGAACGGACGGACGAACGGACAGCGGTGACTTATTAATAGGATCCCTTTGGCAACCATCGGGCACGGAACCTTAAAAAAGACAAAATAAAAAGTACCTAAAGATTCCAAATGAACCATATTTTAAAAATAAACTTTTACATAACTTAGCTTCATAAAATTTTTGTTGTAAAGAAGGTTCGCGAATTACGTGTAAGTATCGTAAATAATTTCATAGTTTAGCTCAAATGTCGGCAAGTTTTGCGAAAGTCGGCGCCGAACGGCGAACTTGATCGCTGAATTTTAATGTGGAAGCTTCCCAAGATTTTAACGTGTCCCCCTTTTGTGCTTTTTGAATAAAAAGTCGTCTTATAATCCAAGAGATGGTGGTAAGAGTTTCAAAGTCAAAAGACGCCTTCCTAGTCTGCTTCCAGCTGGAAACAGGTCTCTAGTAATCATTAAAAAAACCGGCCAAGTGCGAGTCGGACTCGCACACGAAGGGTTCAGTACAAAAAAAAAATTTTGTGATGTAAGCACAAATTCACGTTTTATCTTTAGCGTTCCGTACCTCAAAAGGAATAATGGAACCCTTACCTATAGGATCACTTTGTTGTCTATCTGTCTGTCTGCCTGTCTGTCCGTCTGTCCATCTGTCTGTGCGTCCATCTGTCCGTCTACCCGTCTGTTGTGTCTGTATCTGTGAAGAAAATTTACAAGGTACTTCCCGTTGACCTAGAATCATGAAATTTAACAGTTAGGTGGGTCTTGCTAATCTAAATCTATGAAGAAGTTTCTAGTAATTTACCTTTAATATCGTATTGTATCGGATGTTAAATAAAGAAAACGTTATCTCTTACACTATCACTAGGTTAGCATTCAACTTAAGCATAAGAAAATGTCCTGTTTTTTCACAAGCAACAACATCCATTGCCGCTATTCAATAAAGCTTTCATCAGGTTTGTGAACTAAAAAAGCAATGTAAGCTCACGCCATCGAATATCGTAAAGGAAGTTAATAAAAAATTGCATAGTACGAGAGCCGATATGCAAAAACGTCGACGACAAAACGCTTGAATAAATTTTGAATCCATAATTTACTCCCAAGAAATGTAGAAGAGGACTGCTCAAAGGTACGATTGGAAGTATGAGAGCTTTTCAATTTAAGTTTTCAGTATTACGAACGTGCAGTTTTCTATTTGAATGAAAACAGAGATTTAATATGTTTAACAAGTATTTTTTATCACACCTATGGATTAACATAATTATATTTATAATATTATAATATAATTATAAGTAGCTGACTTAGTTTTATGTTAGACAATCGTCAATCAGGAGTCCTTTAGTAAGTTATTAAATTTTGGTATATTTTTCAAAATATTATTTAGTCCTAATAGGCACCGGATAACTAGATGTTTTGTAAAAAGTTCCTAATTAATGATTTTAGCTTTCTTAATTACAAATAAGTAATTTAGCGAGAAAAAGAGAAAGGGATTTGAACTTTCAGCAAACATTATATCGTACTTACAAAATTTCAAGCATTACCATTTCAACACAAACTGCTATGTCTGAGAAAGTTAGGTAGAAAGTTTTATAATGAATAAAGTAATGGTTTTTTTTAAATCGTAATGTAATAATTATATTAATATCATGAATATTTGGCTGAGTTTGTCGTGGGCTTCTGCTCACACCAGGGTACATTTGAAACTCTCAGGCATACGGAATATTTAATTGCTTAAAAATCTTAAAACACAGACGAAAAGTTGAGAGATGAGGAAAACGAGGTGCGTGTTCGGGCTTGAACCCTGAACCGGCTAAATAGGAGACCAACGCGGTCTTAACCACTAAGCTATCAGAGCTTTTTTGGGTTCCGTACTCGAAAAGTGCCAACGGTACCTTATAAGCATCGATGTATATGGATTAGCCTTTCCCATATAATTCCGTCCGCAAAAATTCGCTTGAATCTTACGTCATCGTCATTGACAAAGTCAATAGACTTTTGCAAATTCTATTGACTTTTTGAGCGCGTTTTTAATCTTCGAAGGGCCTATCCATATACATCGATGCCTATAAGCTATTAAGCCTCCGCTGTCCGTCCGTCCATCTGTCTGTCAGTGGGCTGTATCTCCTGAACTGTAATTGTTGAAATTTTCACAGAATGTATATTTCTATTGCTGCTGTAACAGCATATTGAAATATTAAAAATGATGCCATGAAAAAAATAGTGTTATTTCTTGGACGATGGTATAGAACCCTTTATATGACTGAGTCTGACTCGCACTTGGCTCATTTTTTCCAGTATCGCTTGTTTCGTTTCTTCTAGACTATTTGATAAAACAGCTGAATAAAGTAAATGCCCTCTTTCGTTAGATATTAGCATGTTAATTTTATACACTCACTCCCGGCTTTCATCAAGGTTGCATCTGCTAAGCCTCTTACGTACTTAAGTAACTTTCAGAATTTGAAAATAACTCAACATACTTAATCTTTACCGTCAGCAGGTAATTCTCTATTTCATGTTAAAATTAATACACAATTTACTTTATAAACTTTACGCTTAAAAATTTTGAAAATCGGAGAGGGGGTGGAATTTCCAAAAATCCTGAAACATGCACTTCTTCATTCTCGCCTGAAAGCCCAAATACTAATTTGCATACATTAAACATGAAAAATATAAATATAGATTTTCATACTAATTTTCATCCCCTATTAAACTTCTTTATTGGAATTTTTAAAAGTCCTGAAACTCATAATTCGTTCATTTTTAACCAAAAGCCCGAAAACTAATCTTGATAGATATAAATTGAAAAATGACGGACTTTCAAACAAATATTCATCCTCTACTTAACCCCCTTTGGGGTAGAATTTTCAGAAATCCTTTCTTAGTGGGCGCCTACGTCTTAAAAAAAACCTACTGTCAAAATTTCAAGTTTCTACCCACAGTGGATTAGACTTTGCGTTTCTTTTTAACCGATTTCAAAAAAGGGGGAGGTTCTTAATTCATCGGAATCTTTTTTATATAAATTGTCCTAGGTTTGCAGCTAAATCTGAGTCATTAAACAAAAAGAGAGTATAGTCTTTCGAGACCGTTAACTGATAATATTGGTTTAAGCATTCAGTAGTTGCAAAGTTTTAAGCTGCTTACAACCTCTGCAAACTAACAAACGAAACGCAAGCCACTTGAATAAGGCACCTCGAAGACTTGGCTATCACGGATAATCACATCATCCAGCCAAACGTTAAATTAAAACTTAAAATTGTTTCTGTAATCCGAATTCAATTACAATCCGGGTATCTTTAAAACAAGAGTAAATAGGCACCTTCTAGGTAAACGCGTCCCATCTTAGACCACATCATCACTTTCCATCAGATGTGATTGTGGTCAAGTGCTTGCCTATAGTGAATAAAAAATTTTTTTTTTCCAACTGACTTTATGGCTCTGGGTTCTAGCCCTTTTGAGCCTCTACCAAATGTGTGAATCTACGTTTGATAAACCTTTGATCCAGTTATCCACCTTCATTATGTAACATCTACTGCAACGAATGTTCATCAAGATAAATCCACAGAGTCCATTTATTTTGTGGACCTAGGATTAATATAGTTGAGTTCCTGTGAGCCTTCCTACTCTATCATCAGACCATGGTCACAGTCGCTAAGCCAACGCATGGATACCAAATAATTATAACATTACTTACTCGTACTTAGTAGTTCGCAGATGTCCTGATATGGTGGAAAGCAGGATTAGGTACAGTTTTTTACTTCATTTCAGAGTTTCATTTTATCGTAGTTTTATGTTGTTGAAGTTACATAGTGTAACAAATGTTGACACTGTTATATTAGAATGAAAATTATTATGAAAATCACACTTTACACTATCACACTTCACACTATAATATTATAAAGGCGAAAGTTTGTGTGTATGTCTGTATGAGTGCGTATGTTTGTTACTCTTTCACGCAAAAACTACTGAACGGATTTGGCTGTCTGGAATGGAGATAGATAATATCCAGGATTAGCTCATAGGCTACCTTTTATCCCGGAAACTCAAAGGTTCGAAAAACCTAAATCCACGTGGACGCGGACTTATACAGCGACCAGTTGGTCATTTATGTTTTGGCTGCATAGTCCGCGAGTGCCCTTAGTACAGACCATGGCCGAAATCCTAAGCTTATGCTTGTTGACTTAACTTGTGTATTTGCCCAAACTTGCCAAACTTTGCAACCGCAAATGCGAGTAACTTGTCCAAGTTATGCCCTTTGAAAATGTTTACGCAAGCGAGCAAACTTGGTGCTAAGTATAATGTCGCTATTCTCGTGTCTTGTTTAATCTAGATGTTTTAATTTGTATCTTATTTCAACTGCTGTTAGCTTTGTAGTTTGTTTTAATTACTAGTTGATACCCACAACTTCATTCGCGTGGATATGCTTAAAAATCCTGCGGGAACCATGGATTTTTACGAGTAAAAAGTAAGCTATGCGTAAATCTATCCCATCCCAAACACCCGAATCCGTTCAGTAGTTTTTGCGTGAAAGAGCAATGTACACACACAAACACACGCACATACATACAAATACACACACACACACACACACAAGCAAACTTTCGCCTTTATTATATTAGTGTGTAAGCTTTCTATTATTTCGCTAACAAAATTCCTATACAAAGAGAGTTTCTAAACAAAGAAAATTGTATGAAGAATTCGTGTTCAGGAATTTATAGCACGAATAAATTGTTAGTAAATAAATATAGTAAATAAGCATTTATATCGGAACCGAATAAATATTGCTATTATACGGAAGCCCGTAAATTGTTATATGCACATTATGGTACATGTACGGGTTATAGTGTATGTCATGATACGCCAAGGTAGGTCTCAAGATACAAGTGATAGCGATTATGTTCAGTGACCATCATTATCATCGCAACCCATCGCTGTCACTATTGAACATGTTTCTCCTCTCATAATAGATGAGGAGCAATTATATTATATTAGCTGAAGTCCGTGACTTCGTCCGCGTGATTCAGCTTTTTAAAAACCCCGTGGGAACTCTTTGATTTTCTGTAGCTCACTTTCTTCTTTCTTTCTTGTAGCACACATAGGATCGATGGAATTTTTAGCACTTTATTTGTAATGGTAAACCCCAGCTCTCCACCAATATTTCGCTCTGTGGGAATTCTGTTATTTCAAATGTCTATATTGACCGGGCTAATGTCACTCTCTGTCTTGAAAACCGGTCGTTCTAGTTTGTTTACTTTATCGCTTGTCCCCAACACCGCTTCAGCCAGGCCGGTCAAATTCTTGAATAGCAGTATCTATGCTCGGAAGCAATCGTTTGGCGGCGAGCCAGCTTCCTAGTTCCCTTCACCAGAATAACTCCGCCGCTTATTCCTACTTTAATGCCGAGACAATTGGTTCCGTGTTATCTTGTTGTCCTTTTTCTTTGGCCGTCACTGGGTCCACGCAGATTATGTATTGGCAAAGTTTAGGCAATAGCAATTTTTTTAATACAAGGTTTAAGCTTGTGCTAGGAGTGGGTTCGACAATAGTGCAACGGGTGGGGTTTGAACCACCGACCTTTCGGTTTTCAGTCCGCTCCTATAACCATTGAGCTATTGAGGCTTCTAATATGTCGATGTTTTACATAGAAATCTCAGGTAGCATATTATGAAAAATCATGTGAAAAGCTTTTCATAATAATAATACGTGCTACCCTCATTAGCATGTAAAAATCACGAAAAAACACAATTTGAAAATGCACTTTTTGTTTAAGTTTCATGCGCGTACGTTTAAAATGCTATAGAGCGCGCAAGCGAGACCGCTTCACATCGCAGCATCTTAGAAAAATGAGAACATTTAGTTAAATAATTTATGCAGCTAACAATTGTTTTACATACCTTTTGTGTACACACCTATTACTTATATTAATTAATATTATATTTGCTTTAAGCCTAAATGATTATTGGACTAAAAGCAGTAGTGCCATCCGTGGATGATAAATCAAAAATAAACTAGTCGAAAACATATTAGGTACATACATATTATACATAGTAATATAGAATTCATTAATATTTATTTTTATGCTTCTTTTACCTAAACTACGAGAACAAGAGTTAATAATACAAAGCCAAACATTTCTGAGTATTCCATGAAATATTTTCTCTTGCTCTGAGCGTAAAATTGTTGGAACAAAACACTGGGAGCTAATATTAAAAGTTAGTAATGATTTCAAGTTTATATTTCCCTTTGTTTGTTTCAGGTTGCTTTTGAAAGTTTATTTTTAACTTTACTTCTCATTTCGGATAAACTAACTAGTAGGTAGGTACCTACCATAGCATTGCAAGGCTTCGCCTGGTAAGAGGTGGCTAGTTACCACCCTACCGGCAAAGCCGTGCCGTCAAATGATTTAGCGTTCCGGTACGATGCCGTGCAGAAACCAAAGGGTCATTATGGGTTTAATAAAACCTGCCATACTCCTTCCATCTTAGACTGCATCATCACTTACCTCCAGGTGAAATTGCAGCCAATAGCTAACTTGTATCTGTATTTAAAAAGTCCATTCAAGAAAGCTCAAGTCTTCTTGAGAAAATGGTTCGTCAGCAATTTCAAGACTTCAAGACAGCGGAAAATAAAGCGTTGTCCGCAGCGTGCGCGGTACTGACACGCGATTAGGCGACTCAGCGCACAGTACCCAACCGCTCTAACAATTGTTAGTGACATAATACAAGCTCTGGGGAATAGAAACTTTAAGTACTTATAGAGGAACTACCAAAGCGACGAAAATAGTTAACTGTGACAGCTGTATCCACTTATCAAACACTAAAAGATGCCTGCGACTTCGTCTGAGTTTAGCTTTTTCAAAAATTCCTACTTCTCTTGGGATTTTTGTGCGAGTGCGAGTCAGACTCGCGCACCGAACTCGAAGGTTCGTACTCGGGTATTTTCAAAGACGAAAATTTGGGTTAAATCAAAAACTATAACGCATAAAAATAAATAAAAATCTGTTTTAGAATGTACAGGTACGGCCCTTTCATAAGCCCACTTCGTATATTTATCGTACTTTGAAAATTGAAAATACTGATTCTACTTTGTTCATCATGCACATTTTAATTTTTTTATTGATATAACCACAAATTCACGGTTTACGGATTTTTCCTTTACTTGTGCTATAAGACCTCCCTACCTGCTAAATTTCACAATTCTTGGTCAACGGGACTTCCCGTTGACGGACGGACGGACAGACAGACAGACAACAAAGTGATCCTATAAGGGTTCCGTTTTTCCTTTTGAGGTACGGAACCCTAAAACAATGAATTCTTATTCAATTGTAAGGAGGTCAGTGTAACATGTTGTTTGCTACAAGTTTACCCCGTTGTGTAAATGTTTCCGCAACTTACTTAACTCCAAGTTTCGCGTTACTGCGGTTTCATCTGGAGAAATTTTCATAAAGTTTATTTATGGATGCTTTAATTATCTTTTGACGACCTCCCTGGCAAAGTGGAGAGAGTCGAGTTTGAGATTAACAAAAAATCTAATCTTGTTCAAAGCATAACTAGATATTATGGGCCGGGGCACACATTATGGCGGAGCGCAGCGCAGACCATTTTTACAGTCAAATAATAACGACACTGTCCTCATTGAAATAGCTAAAATCAATTGTGCATCCGTGCGGATACTCGCGCATCCGCGCGCAGTCCCGCGCGTGCTCACGCATTCTCTGGTACAAATTCGCGTAATGTGTCACGCGATTAAAAAACTTCATGGGCATGCTCTGCGCTGCGCTCTGCCATATTATGTGCGCCGGCCCTTATTTGTATGAACCAACTGAAAAAATGAAATAAATAAACTTAATAGATTTGATGCCATAGATTTAAGACTTTCATTCATTCATCATGTTCAGCCCATCGCCAGCTGACTACTGAGTACAGGTTTCCTTTCAGAATGCTGAGGTCCCAGCCAGCCCAATCCACACTTGCCTAGCGGGGTGGACACTGGTGATTTTTGACATGGGTTTGTTACCCATAGAAAGAAGAAGAGGCCTGAAGAGTGGCGTAGGCTACTTTTATCCTGGAAAATTAAAGAGTCCCCATGGGACTTTTAAAAGCCTAAATATACGCGGACAAAATGAAGGCATCAACAAGTTTAAAAAAAAAACATACCTACTCTTTTAACGTTTAAACTATAGTTAGTGATTTCCATTATAAGATTTACCTATTCAGTGATCATAAGTATAGGTATTATAAGTATAGGACCCCGGATGGGTACGAAACTAGGCGGGCTTACATCGACTAAATATGTGAGTATGGCCGTAACAACCTATACACACGTACTTTGCCTACTTACATAAATAATGCAAGCCAGGAAGTCCGAATGGGGCAATAAAACGACGTAAATATAACTCTAAAACAAGAGCTGGCTGTACCTAGCTAGAATCACTTGGAAAGTTTTCATCGCTGCGACTTTTCTACCAAAAGCATGTTTCCACTTTCCCAGGCCGAGATTTTATCCACGCACATGCAAACTGTGGAATCAACTCTCTTCACTGGTGTTCCCAATAGATTACAACATAGGGCTATTCAAAGATCGGACCAACATGGGAACAACAAATTCCTGAAAGGCTACCAGCCCTTTGGCGGCTCTGGTGCTGCAAATGTTCATGGGCGGCGGTAATCACTTACCATCAGGTTATAACCCGTGTGTTGATATTAGACGAGAATGAGACGTACACTAAAGTTGAACTCAGATTCTACCTCCCAGAAATCACACAACTTGAACTGAAACAGTACATTAATTTGATTGCTAACGTATCGATATACCTACATAGCTACCTTTATCAAATTGGGATAATATACATAGATATAAACCTGGACGTCAACTTGAAATGGAAACTGGCCCAGTTTTATGTCCTTGAAAAAGGTGTAAAGAATGCATTTTCGTAACAAACGCGGATGTAAAATTCTGAACCAGTCTTGTTTATTGAGCAATTCGTCTCCTGTGACATGTAAATAAGAGAAAATAAATTTTATTTTAGAACCACTCTTCTATAATAAAATACGACATGGCATGAGAAAATATTTTCATCGTTAGAAATAGAACTAACAAAAACCTAAAAAACTATTAAATATGTAGTTTTAAAATTACAGGGGCTCAAAGATTTGTATATGAATTTTTAAACCGCGTAACTTTGAAACCGAATATTTTAACGGAAATCTGGAAAACCACAGGCATAGATATTAGTTCCAGGAACGTTTCTACAAAATTCCATTGAGTATGATTGGTTAGTATTCAAATGAGAGACGAACTACGTTTGTATGGAGCGAGTGACGGAGAGACCCCTCTATAAAATACATTCTTGGTTTTGGCCCATTTAAGTATTCTTGGTTTACATTTTTTTTAATCCGATCATAAATTAGCTCTTGTCTGCGATCACACCTGGTGGTAGGTGATGATGTAGTTTACTAAGTAGTAAGTAGCTATACCTACCGTAAGATACAGCAAAGAGTCAGTCCGTGAGTTATTTTTTACTAGAGTTTATTTCATTTAGGTTTTTAAAGATCCCATGAGAACTGTTTGATTTTCCGGGATAAAAAGTTATCTAAGTCAATTACAGGGACGCAAGCTACCTCGGTAAGAAATTTCATACAAATCAGTTAAGCGAATGGGTTTTTGGGAATCCCGTGGGAACTTTTTGATTTTCCGGGATAAAAAGTAGCCTATTCCGTTCTTGGAATATAAGCTAACCCTGTACCAAATTTCTTCAGGATCGGTTAAACTGTTGGGCCGTGAAAAGGTAGCAGACAGACAGACAGACAGACACACTTTCGCATTTATAATATTAGTATGGATTTATTTAGACTGAGATGTTTTAGACTAGGTACGTTATACATGAATTTACCAGCCATACCTTATCGTTTTCAACGTGAACAATATACGAACTAGAACTTTAATATTCATTCAAGCAAGACTGTACGTACTGTTTGTCTGTTCATACAGTAACCTCAATGCTGCGAATACAAGTAACTATTGTTGCATCCTCGTTATAGTTTCCTTTCTCTCCCTACTTTAGAAATGCGTCTATTTTGTATGCAAAAAATTAAATTTCAGAATAGAGATAATACTATTTTCTTATTTTTGCATTTCCTTTCAATGTTATTATCCATACTAATATTATAAATGCGAAAGTGTGTCTGTCTGTCTGCTACCTTTTCACGGCCCAACAGTGTAACCGATTTTGACGAAAGGTACAGTGTTAGCTTATATCCCGGGGACGGACATAGGCTACTTTACATCCCGGAAAATCAAAGAGTTCCCGCGGGATTCCTAAAGACCAACCCACTTAACTGATTTGTATGAAAGTTACCGAAGTAGCTTGCGTCCCTGTTATCGAAATAGGTAATTTTTTATCCCGGAAAATCAAACAATTTCCACGGGATCTATAAAAATCTAAATCCACGCGGATAAAGTCGCGGGCACCCTCTAGTTCACTATATGATACCTACTCGCTATTTGATCTGCGTGGATTTAGGTTTTTGAAAATTCCGTGCGAACTTTTTGATTTGAATAAAAAGCCTATGTCCGTCACTTCGTCAAAATCAGATAAACGGATGGGAAGCTTCGGCCGTGGCTTGTTACCACCCTACCGGCAAGGCCGTGCTATCGAGCGATCCGGTACGATACCGTGTAGAAAGCAAAGTGGTATGGACTGACATGTTTAATTAAAAACCCCAGGTTAGCTCGCTTCCATCTTAGACATCATCACTTACCGCTAGGTGAGATTGCAGTCAAGGGCTAACTTGTATCTGAATAAAAAAAATATCTGTTTTGGTTGTCGTTTTCGGACGTATTAGTCAACAACATCGGATCAATAATCCAGTTGCTGCGGCAATAGAAAAGAAAATGAAATCACAGAATCAAATCAAATAAAAACCGTATACGAGATAGCTCGTAGTTGTACCTAGTTCTAAATTCTAATATTGTAGAAGTTTTCATTTCGCAGCAATCTGCCTCACAAATCGGATCAGGCTGCGAAGAGACGATGAAAGTTAGACTTTTAACTAAACGGATTACCTAGATAATCAGACTGCATAATATGTCCTAGATTTAGTTCCAAAATGTATCCTTTAATAATATAATTGGCTATACCTGAGGTTTTTAGTCGGTAGGAGACATAACCACTGTACGAGGAGTTCCTCACACACGTGAGGAAAATCCGTCATGGATACCACCAGCCACGGGGAAGCAGAGTGGTTATGTCGGACTCCTACCGACTAAAAACCTCACGAAGTTCCACCCTACCGCTGACGACGGAGCACAAGGGACCGACAACACCTCGTTACTCCGCCAGCGGTTGTCCGCCTCAGCAGACCCACCACTGGGACACTACGTGCCCCCATACACCGTTAGATGCATGCCGGAACCACAGCACACCAACCAACCCGAGGAACCATACTGTGATCGACGCGGACGGACCGCCCCGTGCCCATCATACACAGGTCCTCTCGAGGCCCTGAAACGTTTGCAGACAGACAGAGACACACATTTTCGCATTTTTAATATTAGATAAGTATGGATTAGTATACCATGGAAGTATGGATATAGAAGAATTACTTTTACGTAAGTACCTACTACAAAATATACCCGCGGAACTTTTTCAAAATGGTTCAAATTATTATCCTTTGTTCAAAAGTTTAGTAGATAAAGGATATTAAAGCTTCCAATCAAACTTTAGACTTGCGATCGGTATCAGTTCTAATTTATGGGACAAATTGCCCATAAAAATCTTAGTACTTTGCAGTAAAATGACCGCGTAAAACGTTACTTTAACAGTTAGCTCTATTAATGATTTAGGGTCTTCCAAAACTTTTTATGGTTTCATAAGAAAATGTACAAGAGCAATTTGTTAAATTTGTATTTTTTTTTTATTTCACGTAATATAATTTTACAGTTAATAGGTATTAAACTTATAATTATTACAAGTCTCAAAAATTGACCACTAATGATCCAAAAAATAGGTATTATTTTTGGAATTTTCGGTTATCTAAATAATATTTTAAAAGCTGACTGATTGAATGACTGACTGTTTGATTTATTAACTGACAGCTCAAACTACTGGACGGATCGGGCTGAAAGGCATGCAGATAGTTATTATGACGTAGACATCTGCTAAGAAAGAATTTTTGAAAATTCAAATTCATTTGGTAAATATAGTTTTATAATACATGTTTAATAAATATAAACTTCAATATGTCTAAACCCTTCACATAATCCAAAAACAATTACTAACTTAAAACAAAAAAAAATGTTAAAAAAGGCTTTCGCTCATAATTTATGCGAGAGCAACTTGAAAAGGACACTTGGAACCTCTTCAAGTCTTTATAAGTTTCTGTTTGAATTTCTAACTTCTTCAGAGAGTTTTTGGAGCTCCGTATTTCAAAAGGAAAAAAAGAACCCTTATAGAAACCCTTATACGTGAGTATAGCCGGTATATTCTATGCTTATAGCCAAACACTTCGTTGTTCACGTGTCTATATGAATACTTGAAAAGAGCAACCACCGAGTTTCTTGCTGGTTCTTCTCGGTAGGAACGGCATTCCGAACCAGTGGTAGATTATTTTGACGATTCAAAAGCACTTGTAAAATTTTGAATTTGAATTTGAATTTATCAAGACCCTTTTTCTCAGAATCGTGTGCATTTATTGAGTTGTAGTTAATATAATATAGGGTAGGTACCTACTCTTCGTTCGCCTAGAATCATGATACTTGGCAAGAATCATGGTCTCATAGCATCAGTAAAGGAAAAAAATGTTATTTTGGTGCTATATCGCATTAAAAATATTTTTTTGCGATTGCAAACTTATATTTACAGTTGGAGACATTTTAAAATAATTACAATATTATTTTCCCAATGTACGGAAACCTCGGGGCGCGAATCCGATTTGCACTTGGCCGCTTTTTTCTCATGTTGTTAAAAGGTTCAATAAAAATAAGAACTTCTAAATTGAATCGTTATTGAATTTCAGGGACGCTCAACTGTTCATTTATTTTCGTTCACAAGGGATACTTCTAAATATAATAATATACACTACCAATAGGCCAATACCAAGGCTTAGTAGTTCAGACCTTCGACTCCTATCCAGGAGGTTCGCGGTTCAATCCCGGGACCTCTTACTTTTCGTATGTTACCTGGGTGTATTTTAAGCAAGTATCGCTTGTTTTGAATGGTGAAGGAAAACATCGTGAGGAAACCCGAATACCTGAGAGTTCTCCATTATGTTCTCAAAGGCGTGTGAAGTTTGACAAACTGCATTAATTGGTCAGCATATCGGAATAAGTCTATTCTCGTGTAAAATTTTTATTTGGTGAAATAAAATTTGGTTATCTGAGAGTATCTTACGAATTTATCCTAGGTATAATATTTATTCCATGTTAATGAAATTGGGCGTTAATCTTCTTATTACTATGGAACTAATCGTCGGCGGTGGGACGAGTGCCTTAGTCTGTTACAGCTCCGCGAGCAAGCCGGGGGATGCAGTGGAAATAGTCACGATTTTCCGCACTTACTTGGCAGTTGCGGAAACATGATTTAGTACTTCGGACTAAAGTTAATTAACAGCTTAGCTAGGCGGGAACAAAGGCAGTATAACAGAAGAACTGGGGCATAATTTTCAACTAATGCGCTACAATACATTTATTCCTATGCACGACATCTAAGTTACTGTGTATTCATTTATCTTTAACTAGCTGATGCCCGCGACTTCGTTCGCGTGGATGTAGTTTTTTAAAAATCCCGTGGAAACTCTTTGATTTTCCGGGATAAAAAGTAGCCTATGTGCTAATCCAGAGTATAATCTATCTCCATTCTAAATTTCAGCCCAATCCGTCCAGTAGTTTTTGCGTGAAGGAGTAACAAACATACACACACACACACACACACACACACACACACACACACATACAAACTTTCGCCTTTATAATATTAGTGTGATAATATGATAATATACCTAGTGACTATAAACGGTTAACTTTTATCGATTCTTCTATCCATTTAAAAAACTGAGTGACAATGGAATAGACTGTCTGTGAACTATCGACTCAACCTGCCACTGGGGTTAGAAACTTGACTTGAAATTTTGACGGTAGAGGGACACATTTCATATCGTAGGCACTAACTAAAGGATTTTTGGATACCTAGGGAGATAATTAAATGAAAATCCATGATTTTCCAAATTTGGAAATTGGGGTCAAAAGGTTCTAAAGTGGTGACCTCGCACCAGAAAGTGCAACGTTGGCAGACTCCCCACTAGGTGGTCAGAGAAGTCGAAGAAATTCGATTCAGACTACGTAGACCGTGGCGTGTAGAAGTCCCTAGAAGAGATCGAAGTCCAGTAGTGGACGTTTTATTATTTAATAATGATGATGATAATCATAGAGGAAACGATACTAATTTCCTGTATGTCGATTGCGCGTATCACTTACTTATTTCTTAACTAGCTGATGCCCGCGACTTCGTTCGCATGGATGTAGGTTTTTTAAAATTCCCGTGGAAACTCTTTGATTTTCCGGGATAAAAAGTAGCCTATGTGTTAATCCAGGGTATAATCTATCTCCATTCTAAATTTCAGCCCAATCCGTTAAGTAGTTTTTACGTGAAGGAGTAACAAACATACACACACACACACACATACAAACTTTCTCCTTTATAATATTAAGTGTGATAAAAATAATATTTTGTTCTACCAGGACTATTATTATTGTAACGCTTGTGTATCCTTGCATGATCATACTACATTAAACAGGCTCTGTAGGCTTTGGACCTAATAATAACGACCTTCGACCCTCTCTTGGTAACAAAATATTGCGAGTTATCACAAGCGACCCTTATTTGAATCATTTTCATATTATTGTTTGCCCTTTGTGGATCCATAAGCTTAATAGAAGTACCTAGAAAGATTTTTATTCATATTTAAACCCTTACTCGAAGTGATTTGAATCGTCAGTGAATCCACCACGTCAATTGGTTCGGACTGCTTGTACTACCAAGATTAACGAATGATCATAATCATCAGAGTCAACCGATAGTCCACATATTATGTCCACAGCTGGGAATAGGTTTCTTGTAGGAACTTCAACAAAGAACGGATTGTTATACTTCACCTTTGAGAATTTTGTGGAGAACTCTCAGTCATGCAGATTTTCCTTCATTAAAGCATGCTATATTTAATTGCTTAGAAAGGCAACTACAAGCAATCAAAATATCACTTGCTTTAATGGTAAAGGAAAACATCGTGAGGAAACCTGTATGCTTGAGAGTCAAGGACACGTGAAGTCTGCCAATCCGTAGCATGACAAACTATGGCTTAAACCCATTTTGAGAGGAGACCCATGCTCTGTAGTGAGCCGGCGATGGGTTGATCATGATGGTCAACTCTCTGAACAAGAGGCAGATATCTTACCCTATGCAGTGATAGCCCCGATGTAAGACCTCGGCCTTCTATTCTTAAGGTCGGGGGTTCGATCCCGGGTACTTACAGAGCTTTGGACCCGTGCTCAGTAGTTGGTGATGATGATCTTAACCACTGTCATCGCAAGTCACTATCATGGAACCTAGCTAGTAACTAACTGTGGTGTAGCTAGATGTCGACATCTTATTAATATCATGGATAAAAAAAAAACTGCACCATATTTTCTCTTTCTTAGGGATTGCAGCAACGATATTGCTCCCTTGTACTACTGGTAAAACAATTGTTCATTTCAAAAATACGCTAGAAATATTATTTTTATGAAGAAAAAGAGATCGAAACTGTTACTCAGTGAATTTTTCACGTTTTTATTTGTCAAAGGCAGGGCGATGATTAAAGATGGCGTGTTCCCTAAAAGAATATCATATTTCTGTCGAGTCTATTATAATAAGAAATACGAAATTCAAATAATCCTTGATACAAAATTTGGAGGAGTTATATTATGACACCACCAAGTTGCTTTTTAACCCCCGACCCAAAAAGAGGGGTGTTATAAGTTTGACGTGTGTATCTGTGTATCTGTCTGTGGCATCGTAGCGCCTAAACGAATGAACCGATTTTAATTTACTTTTTTTTGTTTGAAAGGTGGCTTGATCGAGAGTGTTCTTAGCTATAATCCAAAAAAATTGGTTCAGCCGTTTAAAAGTTATCAGTTATTTTCTAGTTTTCTTGTAGAAAAGAAGGTTAGATAACCCTTAGGTTCATAATATTCAAGTGTCAATTGACAAATGTCAAGCTGTCAAGATGGACGTTGCCTAGATATACATAATTATTTATTTGAAAATGATTTGTCGGGGGTGTTGAAAATTTTTAATTTACACTTGTTTACACAGTTTTCCACTGGTGTGAGAATCGAGTCAAGTCAAGAGTGAATAGGCATCTTCTAGACAAACGTGCATCATCACTTCTGATTGCAGTCAAGCGCTAGGCTATAAGAAAAATTAAAACTAGATCTCTTGTAGTGAACATGGCCGTAGTCAGGCGGTCATAATAATTATGTCATAAAACATAATTATTCTAGGTCAACGGTAAGTAACCTATAGGTTTTGATGGCCTTGTCGAGTCTTGGCAGACTCACAGACAGACAACGAAGTGATCCTATAAGGTTTTCTTTTTTTCTCTGGAGATACAGAACGCTAAAAATGTGTTGGAAGCCAGAGCCAAAAAAAGTGAACGCACCTTGTCTACGACAACCTTGTCTATTGTGTCAAATGTCATCTTAAAAATTGTATTTTTTCATAGTGAATACACTCCAAGTTTATTATTAATCTAAAGTCTTTTTATTTACAAAAATAATAAGAAACTTAAATTCCTACATGGTAGCAGAGCGTATATATATATTATTTTCAGCACGAAGTGTAAAGATTCCAAAGATTAAAAAAGATAAAAATTTTTGCCAACGTGATTTTGTACACGGCACAAAGTAATTATTTTTCGAAATGTCGTTGATAAGTAATAACTCATTTAGCATTGAGAAATTAAGCGGCAGAGACAATTATTCGACATGGAAGTTCGCTGTACAAACTTACTTGGAACATGAAGAACTCTGGGAGTGTATCACGGGCAAGCAAGTGGACCCATTAAAGGATAAAAAGGCAAGATCAAAAATAATTTTGCTCGTCGACCCCATAAACTACGTGCACATCGAAGAATGCACGTCCGCTAAGCAGGTATGGGACAATTTATCTAAAGCTTTTAGTGATTCTGGCCTAACGAGAAAAGTTGGATTGTTAAAAACACTTATAACTACTACATTGGATAATAGTAACAGCATCGAAGATTATGTCAATAAAATAATGTCGACTGCGCATAAGCTGCGTAGCATTAATTTCAAAATCGATGACGAATGGCTAGGCACACTTCTGTTAGCGGGCCTACCCGACACGTATAAGCCTATGCTCATGGCCTTAGAAAGCTCAGGCATTGCTATCTCCGCTGATGCTGTTAAAACAAAAATTTTGCAAGATGTAAAACCATCATCATCTGCAGCATTTTATACCTCTAAATCTCAGAATATTAAGAACAATAGTAATAAAGGCAAATCCAAGGGTCCACGGTGCTATAATTGCAATAAATTTGGTCATATTAGCAAATTTTGTAGAAATAAGGACAGAAAATCTGAAAATAAGAGTAATAACAGTGGTTTTGTAGCTGCATTTTCAGCCGTTTCAGTCAATGATGAACATAGTTGGTACATAGACTCCGGAGCATCGGTACACATGACCAAACATAAGGAATGGCTATCAGATGTATGTTTGCCGAGTCAATCTCATGTACGTATAGCAGATGACAAGGTGCTCAAAGTCGAATTGTGTGGAAGTACCACTATAACCATCCCGGGAACTAATGGTTCATCCAACAAGATTAAGGTAAACAATGTATTTTATGTACCTGATTTAGCAACCAATTTATTATCAGTGAGCAAAATAATTGAAAATGGTTGTAAAATTGAGTTTTCTAATAATGGCTGCCGGATTTTGAACAACAAAGAAGTAATTGTTGCAACAGCCAATTGTTTTAATGGGACTTATAAACTCAACACAAGTGAATCTAGAGGTTTTTCTGCTGTCACAGATAATTCTAATTTTCTTTGGCATCAAAGATTGGCTCATTTGAATTTTAATGACTTGTACAAATTACAAGACTGTGCACTTGGTATTAACTTGACAAAGCAGAAAGAAGATGTATTATGTACACCGTGCCTTCAAGGCAAGCAAACCAGGCAACCTTTCAAGCATGTTGGTTCCCGAGCAAATGATTTGCTAGAACTGATCCATTCTGACATTTGCGGTCCGATGGAGACACTGTCGCTGGGAGGTGCCAGGTACTTCATAACTTTTGTCGATGATTATTCAGGTAAAGTGTTTGTTTATACTTTAGCCAACAAAAGCGAAGCCTTAGAAAAGTTTCAAGAATTTAAAAACAGTGTTGAAAATGAATTAAATAAATCTATTAAGATACTCCGGTCCGATAATGGCAGGGAATATGTCAATCGTTCATTTGAAAAATTTCTGAAGGACTCTGGTATTACTCATCAAACTAGTAATCCGTATACACCAGAGCAAAATGGGAGAGCAGAACGAATGAATAGAACACTTATAGAAAGGGCTAAATGTATGTTGTTTAACGCATGTTTACAGAAGGAGTACTGGGCAGAAGCAATCTTAACTGCAGCATACATAACAAATCGCTCTCCGTCTCGTGCACTTGCAGGCATAACTCCCTATGAAAAATGGACAGGATTTAAGCCAGATATTAGCCATTTACGGGTCTTTGGTTGCAAGGCAATGGTACATATACCGAAGGAGCGCAGGTTGAAATGGGATTCAAAATCCAGTGAAATGATCTTTGTCGGCTACAGCAATACAACTAAAGGTTACAGGTTATATAATCCTAAAGCTAAGCGTGTGATAATGAGTAGAGATGTTGTGTTTATTGAAAGCTTGGCTAAGGTATCTGAGACTGTAAAACCTATTGAAAAGAATTATAATAAGGTTGATATCATACTTACATCTGAATCTCCAAACTTACCGTCCACTTCAACTGCCTCAGAAGCTGCAGAGCCCAACTTATCCACTAGCTATGATGACTCCAAAGATGATGAGTACAACCCTGACTTTACTGACTGTACGTCTGATAGTAGCATATCACCCATCCCATCCATGAGTCGTGTAACAGTCCGGACTCGCAGGCAAAAGCAGAATGATGACAGCCCCTTATCACTTATGTGTTTTAATAATGAAATGGCTATGAGTGTTTTAGATAGTGATCCACAAAGTTCTGAAGAAGCATTGCAGAGCAACCAGGCTGCACAATGGAAGAATGCCATGGACGTTGAATATGAATCTTTAATAAAGAATAATACATGGGCACTTGTGGACCTTCCAGTGGGAAAGAAAGCCATACCATGTAAGTGGATTTTTAAAACTAAAACTAATGAAAATGGGGAAATAACAAGATATAAAGCAAGGCTTGTTATAAAAGGCTATAAACAGAGGAAAAACATAGATTATCAAGAAGTATTTGCTCCGGTTATTCGCTATTCCTCCCTCCGATATTTAATGAGCCTGGCTGTTAAATATGAGCTAAAAATTCATCAAATGGATGCTGTTACAGCCTTTTTGCAAGGTGATGTAGAAGAGGAAATTTATATGTGTCAGCCACCTCTGTATGAACAAGAAGGTAACAAAGTATGTCATTTAATTAAATCAATTTATGGACTCAAGCAAGCCAGCAGGCAATGGAACAAAAAATTGAATAATGTGTTGATTGATATTGGACTTTTAAGAAGCAAAGTGGATCCTTGCATTTACTATTTGGTAAAAAGAGATAATGATATATTTTACATAGCAGTATATGTAGATGACCTGCTATGTTTTTATAATTGTGAAGAAACTCTACATTTTATAAGAAGTAAATTAACTGAAACGTTCAGCATGAAGGATATAGGTGAGGCTAAACATTGCATTGGTTTAAGGATTCATAGAGATAAACAAAAATTACAATTAGATCAGTCCTTATACATTGAAAAAATGTTACAAAGATTTGGCATGTCGGACTGCAAACCAGTGAATACCCCATGTGATACAAGCTCAAAATTGATACCTGCAAAGGATGACAGTGAAATACTCACTAATATACCTTATCATGAAGCAGTGGGGTGCTTATTGTATTTATCTCAAGGTACAAGACCAGATATAAGTTATGCTGTGAACACACTGAGTCGTTTCAATAATAAGCCTACTAAAGAACACTGGATAGCACTTAAAAGAGTGATGCGATATTTGAAAGGCTCTATAAACATGAAGTTAAATTACATTAAATCAAAAGAAGATTATATCACTGGGTACTGTGATGCAGACTGGGCATCGAACCCAGAAGACAGAAGATCTTGTACCGGCTATGTCTTCTTATTTCAGGGTTCAGCGATTACTTGGAACTCAAAAAGACAACTAACCGTTGCATTGTCATCGACAGAGGCTGAATACATGTCATTGACCTCAGCCATTCAAGAAGGCCTATGGCTCAAACAGTTGGATGCTGAATTGCGGTCCTTCATAGCAATTCAACCTCTTATAATTTATTGTGATAATCAAAGCACCATTAGACTTTCAGGTAATGATGTTTATCACTCCAGGAGCAAGCATATTGATGTGAGGTACCACTTCATAAGGGAAAAGGTGTCCAGTGGCGAGGTTACCATCAACTACAAGGGCACTGATGCAATGGTCGCTGATGTACTAACCAAAGGGCTGCCTCTCACCAAGCATACCTTCTGCTCCTCAGCTATGGGTGTGCGTTCAGGACAGGATGTTGGAAGCCAGAGCCAAAAAAAGTGAACGCACCTTGTCTACGACAACCTTGTCTATTGTGTCAAATGTCATCTTAAAAATTGTATTTTTTCATAGTGAATACACTCCAAGTTTATTATTAATCTAAAGTCTTTTTATTTACAAAAATAATAAGAAACTTAAATTCCTACAAAATGAAATAGACGTGGGTGCTACCCTCCTAGGCATGTCTGATGACCTAGGTAATTCGTTTAGCCAAAAGTCTAGCTTACATCGCCGTTCAGCGAGAGAATTGGATGCACGCAGACTGATTTGATTTTGAAGGCAAATTGCTATGAAATGAAAATTTCAGACCTACTCGTAAGTTTAATATCATGTGTAGTATCAAGTAAAGTGAATCAAAAGTTAGAATACCTTGCTGTTTCAGAATATTACCAACGATATTACTACGCAATAGTATGGACTATAATTCTTTATGTGTAGTTTATCATTGACATGAATTTTACTGAATATTATGTAGCTGTAGGTCTATTATACATAATAAATAGAAAATACTTGTCCTGACTGACTGACCTATCAAGCCTTAAATTTCTGCAACTTAAAATTTTGACAGTTATAGGTACCGTGATGTGCCGGTGATGGGTTTTGACATTTTGATGATGTTGATGAATGATCAACTTTTTTATTTTCAAACACCGAAGTAAATCTTCATCCAGATAGCTGTTATGACGAAGACATCCGCTAAGAAAGGAATTTTGAAAATTCATCCCCTAAAAGGGTAATATAGGGGTTTTAAATTTGTCTAGTCCACGCAGACGAAGTTGCAGGAATAAGCTAGACAATAATAAATAATATAACCATTACCTCTCTTTTGATATAACTCAACCAAACTTGAGAAATATGCGAGAATTCATCAATCCCTGACCTAGTTCTAAAGTTCAATGTGCGTTCACGTTAAAATGATTTTAAACAAAAGCCGCATAAATCTGTAGCTATACCTACATAAAGAAAATGTTTTTCCTAAAACAAAAGTTGGGCGTGCCTCGGTTTGAATGCCGATCGAGGCTGGACCGTATCGCAGCGCTGCAGCCGTCAGTTATCAGCGCTAAAAACGCTGGAAAAGTTAGACACCTCGACCAGAGTGAACTACCTCGACCGTGCATTAGGCCCTGACTTTATATTAGGGACTTTTGTCTGACGACTTTTTAAAGTGGAACTTCTTTAGGCGCGTTGGACCATTCTTTAGGGCGGAATCGGGCAATGTTACCGACATGCTAATGTTGTGCCAATATTTGATAGATCAACGGTTGTAAATGTTTTTCCTAGAACAAAAGTTGGGCGTGCCTCGGTTTGAATACCGATCGAGGCTGGACCGTATCGTAGCGCTGCAGCCGTCAGTTATGAGCGCTAAAAACGCTGGAAAAGTTAGACGCCTCGACCAGAGTGAACTACCTCGACCGTGCATTAGGCCCTGACTTTATATTAGGGACATTTGTCTGACGACTTTAAAGTGAAACTTCTTTAGGCGCGTTGGGCCGTTCTTTAGGGCGGAATCGGGAAAATTTCAATGTTACCAACATGCTAATGTTGTGCCAATATATGATAGACGGTTTACAAATATTTTTTAACCCCCGACCCAAAAAGAGGGGTGTTATAAGTTTCACGTGTGTATCTGTGTATCTGTCTGTGGCATCGTAGCTCCTAAGCTAATGAACCGATTTTAATTTAGTTTTTTTGTTTGAAAGGTAGCTTGATCGAAAGTGTTCTTAGCTATAATCCAAGAAAATCGGTACAGCCGTTTGAAAGTTATCAGCTCTTTTCCAGTTACTGTAACCACTTGTGGGGGGTGTTATAAATTTTTAATTTACACTTGTCCTAAAATAAGAGGCGGCGTGCCTCGGTTTAAATACCGATGGAGGCTAGGCCGTATCACAGCGCCACAGCCTGAAAAAGTTAGACAAAGCGACTAGAATTACCTCGACCCTGCATTGGGCATTGATTTCAGATTAGATACATTTTGTCTTACGACATTCGCTGTCGATATTTGAGTTTTAAAGTTACAAAAGATAAGTTTTATAGGTACAGTTACATGACTGACGGTTAAAGTTACACTTTGCCCACCAGTAACAAGCAAAGTGGACGGCACGAATTACCTAGTACTCTCTATGATTACATAAAATATGAAGGACAGACGATAAAAGTGAAATTATTTGCGCTTTCGCTTACGGTCACCGTGACTTTTATGTTTTAACGATATCTAGCATGCTTTACAGTGGCAGTGTGCACTTTTATTTTTCCCTGACATTAGAAGACGTACGACTTTTTGCCGCGCGATATGTCTCCAGTGCGATTTTGCGCTTAAAAACGTTGAAAAAGTTGGACACGTCGGCTACGCGTTAAATTTAAAACTTCTATTCCGTTGGTGTTGGATAAACCAATTTATGGTCGATTGGGCCCGCAGTGCTCCAACGTTATGAAGGTTTTTCAGAAAATTATCTGCAATGTGCTTAGCTAAAATTACGCTTAAAATTTAACAAATCCGTGCCTCGCCCATGCACTTAGGTTTCGCCACTCGTTAGACTTGAGCTGTAGCGGTTTTTGTGGTTTATGTATGGATATTCTTATCATTTTCGATTATCCTTGCATAGCTTTGTATATCTGAGTAACTCTTAGCTTTCTTATCACACTCTTCACACTAATATTATAAAGGCGAAAGTTTGTGTGTATGTGTGTGTGTGTGTGTGTGTGTATGTTTGTTACTCCTTCACGCAAAAACCACTCGACGGACTTGGCTAAAATTCATAATGGAGGTAGATAATATTCTGGATTATCACATAGGCTACTTTTTATCCTGGAAAATCAAAGAGTTCCCACGGGATTTCGAAAAACCTTAATCCAAGCGGACGAAGTCGCGGGCGTCACCTAGTGATAAAGATAAACGTCTTAACCACTAGACTATCACGGCATTTTTTAGGTGTGGGAATCTAGTGGTTCTTGGACAGTATTTTTTTTTTCATTATTTATGCAAATACATTTCAGTTTATTCTCGCCATACTGGACAGCATATTTTTGACTGATTTGCGCTAAAAAAGTGCACGAACTAATAATAAATAAAATAGTTCCTAGTATACTAAACTAAATAATAAGGCAAATTATATTCTTAAGCGCATAGAAATCTGAAGGTAATAATTATTTCTCTAGCGAGAGCAACGTCAATATAGTTAGTTAGTGGAGTGGTCGTTTAATTTTCCAGCTGAAACTTTTTATTGGGTTACCTCTTGCTTGGCCTTTGACGTCGTCCGTGAGACCGAGCGTGGAAAGTAAATAGAATTATCAATAGAAAACTTTTATTTATAAAAACCTTGTACTCACTTATAGAAAACAGACTTTCTAGTATATGTATTGAATTCTGGAGTGTGAAGGTATCACTCCTTATATACCTAATTTTAAACTTCATTATCATCGCCGGTCCACTACTGAGCACGGCTTTTCTGTCAGAATGAGAAGGGTTTAGACCACAATCCACCACGCTGGCTAAGTGCGTATTGATAGACTTCACCTTCAGATCAATATGTCAAGCGTGCAGGCTACCTCACGGTGTTTGCCTTCAGGTTGAAGCAAGTGATATTTAATTACTTAAATTAAAACGTACTTATCTCTGAAAAATGAGAAGTGCGTGTCCGGGATCGAACCTCAGACCTGCGGAATTGAGGTTGATGGAGGTTGATGTTTTAGCAGCTATCACGTTTTTAGTGGTAATAGTCTAGTCGTTCTGGACGGTAGGTATTATTCCAACAGCGAGAGCAACGTCAATATAGTTAGAGGAATGGTCGTCTAATTTTCCAGCTGAAACTTTTTATTGGGTTACCTCTTACTTGGCCTTTGACGTCGCCCGTGAGAACGAGCGTGGAAAGTAAATGGAATTATCAATAGAAAACTTTTTAATTTATAAAATCCTTGTGTAGAGAACAGATTCTCTAGCATACTGAAAGCTTAATTAATGTATTAATAAAATCTACAATGTGTCTACAGTTCTCCTTTGGAGTTGTTACTCCCTTATATAATGTAGTTTTAAAGATATACATGGGCTCGTAGGTTTACATCATCAAATCTTTGAGCCGTTGTAACTTTAAAACTACATATTTTTACGGAAATCTGACAAAATACAGACTCAAATATTTGTTTTTAGAATGTGTCTACAACATTTTATTGAGTTTGATGGCTTGACATTTATTAAATTAGTACCAAACTCCGTTTGTATGAGCAGCTGGGGAGCGCGTTAAAGTTACTTCTATTCAGTTTATTTCTGAGAGGCATGTCACTTCCATTAATGACATATCAGCAGGAGTTTGGGATGACAATGCAATGGGGCCCCAGTTGCTTCCATGACTATCTATAAGTTAAACTGGTGGTCTGGTTCACAAAAATGTTTAAAAAATATCCGTAGAGAGAACACAAATTTTCTTTCAAAGAAGCCCTTCTCTTTTACGATTAGCAACTCCATTTAGCTCAAAAAGTAACACAAAATGAAAAAGTTAGGAAAAATGTAGGTACGGTGCAAGTTAAAAGCTAATAAAAACAGTTAAACTCCACGCAAACAGAAAGTGCACCCGAAAAGAAGGAAAAAATAAAACCTTTGATTCACGTTACAGCCAAGTTGGCCCGCGCTCAGCCGCGTTGACCGCAAATCCTTCCGCTACACATTATAGTCTAAGAGACGGTGGGTAAAAGTCCATCAAATTTCACTATAATCGATAGAGGTCCACGAGGTCCTGGACATAGTTCTCTCGTACGGCCTTCCAGCCGGCGCGGTCTTGCACGGCTGACGTTGGTTAAGCTAAAGAGGGGTCTCTCCGTCACTCGCTCCATACAAGCGTAGTTCCAAATTCATTTGAATATTAAGCAACCAAAGTCCATGAAATTTTGCAGACATATTCTAGAAACTAATATCTGTGTAATGCCTGTGGTTTTCCAGATTTCTGTTAAAATATTCGGTTTCAAAGTTACGCGGTCTTAAAAAATCACATACAAATCTTTGAGCCCCTGTAATTTTAAAACTATATATTTTTAGAAAAATCTAAAACACCACAGGCACAGATATTAGTTTCTGGAATATGTCTGCAAAATTTCATGGACTTTGGTTGCTTAATATTCAAATGAAATTGGAACTACGATTGTATGGAGTAAGTGACGGAGAGAGACCTGTTAAGCTGAACTGGCAATGGACGCGGCACATAGTTCTAAGAACCGATAGACGCTGGGGTCCTAATGTGTAAAGTTAAACGCACTGAAAAGTGTTGCGATGATAAGCCTCCATTAGTGGAGAGATACTTGTAACATTAAACAAGTCATATAGGACCAATGAATACAATCGGTAATTAGTACCTAATAACGATATACTTAGTACCATCAAATGTTTTCTACATTATTCAAAACAAACTCAAATCATATTTAAATCTGATTGGATTGAATACCAGAATGTTTCTTGTTTAAGCTTAAATTCAGATATTTCTCGGCTTGTGTGTTGACCCGTGCAACTATCATTGAGTAAGATGCTCATAAACTGAAATATGTTTCTGTTTGCATTTTGACTTGTATTTTGGAATACTTTTTATAAATGACTTTGGAATCTATGTATCAAGAGCTGATGCCCGCGAGTTCATCCGCGTGGATTTAGGTTTTTCGAAATCCCGTAGGATCTCTTTGATTTTCCGGGATAAAAAGTAGCCTATGTGCTAATACAGGGTATTATCTATCTTTATTCCAAACAGCCAAATCTGTCGAGTAGTTTTTGCGTGAAGGAGTAACAAACATACACACACTCACACACACAGACATACACACAAGCTTTCACCTTTATAATATTGTTATTATTAGTGTGATTTTGATAGAGAAACTTGCTGTCTCTTGGTGTATTATAGGAGAGCACACATTGCTTTACAACTGAAGCGTAACGGTGTAAAATTTAGTGTAATGTGTTTTTGCGGTTAGAGATGATGTATGTTTAATACCGGTTTAATGACCATTGTTTGTTTTGGCTCTCCTTCTGTAATTGTAGTTTAAAAATTAGTATTTTTCGTAAAATTGTAGTTAACTCTAAAATACTTGTAGATTTTTTTCGATATGAAAGCTTTTATGCAATGCCGACTTTGAAACTTTACTAAGGATGAAGTTCTGGAATTCTTTTATATCATCTCTATAAGTTTTCCACGTCTACGTTATAGAGAAAGCCTACATGCAAAATACTTGCATTTTGTACTTAAAAATAAATGATTTTGTACATTTTTGTCTATGAGTCATAATCTTTAAGTTGTACGTGGAAGGGTTTAGATGTTGACTCTGTTAATTTTTCAAAAAATCCAACACTTTGTGGGCATGACCCCCAGCAAGAAAACTTTAATAATATTGTTAAATTAAAGTAAAAAATCTGATCGCACGGTTAAAATAATAAAGTTTTCAATTTTTATTGTAATTAAAAGAAGTGGGTCTGCTCTCAGATTTAGAAGAGTTTGGCCATGGTCTACCAAATTGATTTTGGAAGAGCCACCCCTATTTTGAGGTCTACCGCGCTGGCCAAGTGTGGATTGGCAGACTACAAACACCTTTGAGAACATTGTGGAGAACTCTCAGGCTTGCAGGCTTCCTCACGATGTTTTCCTTCACCGTTAAAGCATTCTGAGAGGAGACCTATGAGCAGTGAGCCGGCGATGGGTTGATCATGATGATGAAAATGTAATGGTGTATAACGTAGATATGAAAGCATTAATAAGTTCGAAGTAAGATCAAAACGAAAGTAGGTAATATTATTGAATGTTCAGTTCCGCGCGGAATCTCCGCCTGATATAAAATCGCTCGTCGCGTCGGCATCTAATAAATCCGCTTATCCGCTCCACCACGGATTTACTATTGAGATGATAAGCAAAGATCTATTCTGTGTATGCGGATCTGTTTCTGGGATTTAATTCAATGAAAATGGCTTATTTTCTTAACTTTATTTCTTTCCGCAATTTATTTGGTTTATCTTTCTATCCAACCAGTCCAGTCCATCGAACCAGTGTTAAATTATTTGACGATTCAAAAGCACTTGTAAAAGTTTACTTGAATAAAAATCTATTCTATTCTATTCTATTCTATCGTTTTAGGCCAAGGACGAAAACCATTTTTAATTCATTTTTGTCTATGAGTCCAAATCTTTGTCGACTCATACGTGGAAGGATAAAGGAGCCCAATGCATTAATTTTCTAGAAAAATTCACAAAATGGGTCAATAAAATAGTGAAATTTATGTAAAATGAAAGCTATGATAAATTCGAAATAAGGTAAAAATGAAAGTAGATGATAATATTGAAGTTCAGTTCCACGCGGAATCTCCACCCGATATAAAATCGCTCGTCGCGTTGGCATCTGATAAATCCTCTTATATCCAATACGCCACGGATTTACTATTGGGATGATAAGCAAGGATTTATTTTGTATTTGCGGATCTATTTAAGGGATTTCATTCAATGAAAATGGCTTATTTCCTTTACTTTGTTTCTTCCCGCATCTATTTTAGGGTTCCGTGGTAAAACAAGGAACCTGTGTAGTTTCATCCAGTCCATCAGTGTTGTTAACCTTTTTCCTGCGAAAATTGTAATAAGCTTTCCGTGCGAAGCCGGGGCGAGTCGCTAGTGAGTTATATTATTCTATATTTGCACGCGGACGAAGTAATGTTTTAGATAGGTACTTAATCCTTAAAATTACAAGTATAAATTAAAAATTTATAACACCCCCGACAACTGAAGGTTACAGTAACTAGAAAAGAGCTGATAACTTTCAAACGGCTGAACCGATTTTCTTGGATTATAGCTTAGAACACTCTCGATCAAACCACCTTTCAAACAAAAAAAACTAAACTGAAATCGGTTCATTAGTTTAGGAGTGCGAGGCCACAGACAGATACACAGATACACACGTCAAACTTTATAACACCCCTCTTTTTGGGTCGGGGGTTAATAAATGCTAAAGTACTATGTTTGTTTGCTGGTTTGCCCTTCAATCACATCGCAACAGAGCAACGCTACAACGGATCAATGTGATTTTTTGCACGGATTTTAAAGACCTGGAGAGTTACATAGGCTACTTTTATTCCGGAAAATCAAAAAATAGAGGGCTCTCTCCGTCACTCGTTTCCACTCGTTTCATACAATCGTAGTTCCAATTTCATTTGAATATTAAGCAACCAAAGTCCATGAAATTTTGCAGACATATTTTAGAAACTAATATCTATGTCTGTGGTTTTCCAGATTTCTGTTAAAATATTCGGTTTCAAAGTTACGCGGTCTTTAGAATTTTCATACAAATCTTTGAGCCCCTGTAATTTTAAAACTACATATTTTTAGAAAAATCTAAAACACCACAGACACAGATATTAGTTTCTAAAATATGTCTGCAAAATTTCATGGACATTGGTTGCTTAATATTCAAATGAAATTGGAACTACGATTGTATGAAACGAGTGACGGAGGGAGCCCTGTTAAGAAGCAAAATATCGCTGAAGAAGTCGCGAGCACCAGCTAGATAACAGCAATTGAAATAATGTGAAACGAGCATAAACTGAGAAATCATTATAGAATACTCGTGTTTTTCGTGTTATCATTTCGTACCTACTGCTGGTAATTTAAGAGCCCAGCTGAAAATCAGCTTTGCGGTTTATCCCTGACGTAATCTTAAGGTAATTGCTATTTGACAAATCGCAAAAATGCTGTACTTTGAAGTAAATTGTTTATTTTTCTAAAGCATTAACATCTATTAAATACATGCAATTAAAAACTTCAGTTTGTGAAGATTATAAGGGCCTTTTTTAATTTAGTATACATTATCCCAATAATAAAAAAAAACAAGTTGAAAACATTGCTGTTCGCAACTTGTTCTGTAAAAGTTTTCTTTAACATCTTGATACTTTGAAGCCAACCTCCAGAAAATGATATGTTTAGGTTTAGCAATCAATTTGAACTGTTAGTTTTATACTAAATGTTTTTCATTTCTTAAATAATCTAAAACTAACCAAAAAACTTCCTGTGCTATTTATTTTCTTGCAGGCGCTCTATGGAATTCAGTGTCCACTGGACTGTCATGGCGGAAGGACTGTGCGCGTCATTTCGTCGCAAAATATTATTTAAAATGAATTTAAGCTTATTATTTTTGAATGAAAGTTGTGTTTATAATCGTTGAAAAATAAAATAGGGATTTTTTCATTTCTAAATGAAGCCTGCTTATATACTAAAATTTATTCGAAAGTTACGGTTTTACCAGGTAAATACTCGGAGGTTGTCATAGATTATGATGACAGATAGTAAGTGTTCTAAATAGGTATTATACCTATGTTTTTTAGGAGATAGCGCGCCTCGTTTCGGGCGCCGTGTTCCGAAATGGATTTCGTAGTAGTGCAAGTTTGGTGCAAGCCCCACATGACGGAGGGGTATGCGTCAGGCATTTCCTGTGTACAAAAAAAGACCTATATTTCGGATCCATTTTTCATCACTGACATCATGCACTATTCAAAGACTGGTCTTCAAGCATTGAGGAATTTTGGACGAGAGACATCTCGAAGGTTCCCGAAGGCTGCCTAACTGAGTTAGATTTGTCGGCTAGCTAGCTTTTTTTGAAATTGGACCTACTTAGCTGGATTGTGTGTTAGAGATTTCTTATGAGATATTATATGTACATAATATAACCATCATAAGGAAGCTCAGATTCATGCTGCGGGCAATGGGGAGAGCCTAAAGGTTGGAACGCCATTTCGGCGGCCGTGTTTCCTGCCATATATACCATAGATACCTGCAAGCCAAGAGTGAATAGGCATCTTCCAGGTAAGCGTGCTCCAACTTGGACCTCATCATTGCTTTCTTTAAAGCATGATTGTCGTCAAGCGCAAGCGCAAAGATTCAGGCGGCGCAAACCCGTAGCATGTGGAAGACCCTATTAAAGACCTATGTTCACTGTGGACGTCTGTCGGTTGATGTTGATGATTATGTCTTTAGTGCAAGTAGTTCAGTAGTTTCAGAGTTTATCGATAACAAACAAACAAACCTTTCCTCTTCATAATATATGTACTTAGTAGCGCAAACTTGGAAAAAATCTCGTGGAAACTCTTTGATTTTCCGAGATAAATGTAATTTTACCTGGCAGCCCTAATCAATTTTATCACTGATAATAATAACTAATTCATAACCGTTAAAAATAAGAGTCAAAATCTCGTTTTTCTAGTCGAGTTCCGTAGGCTCTTTGAACCCACCGCATTATTATCCCAAGAAAACCTACCATTAGATGTAGGAATAATGGAAAGAGGTCACAACCCTCAGCAATAAAGAATACGATGCGAAGAGAGATGTCACTCTCAAGGTCTTTAAATGTATCCATGCAAAAAACCACGTCGACTGGTTGCTCCGTTGCAGCGTGATTGAATATTAAACCAACAAACACACTTTCGCATTTGAAATATGGCCAGTGATTATAAGAAACAGTTTAAATCTCTCTCTGAGAGACGTTAGGCAAAGTGAACACGAATTATGACACTTCTGTGTTCTTATACAAGCTTAGGTCTCTCAATTTTGTCAATTAATGTCAAATTTCTTTCTCAGATCAAAACCTAGTAAGTGGTTTAAATTCAAGAGAAGTTTAGGCCGTAGTCTTCAACAAGAAACTCGGCGGTTGCTCTTTTCAAAGATTTGATGTACAATATTAAATTGCTTAAAACGCACATAACTGAAAAGTTAGTAGTGCGTGATTCCAGGATCGAACCCCCGACTTTCGATTAGGAGGCGGACGTTCTAACCACTAGGCTATGACAGTTTTTAAATTAAAGGGGTTTAAATATTTTAGTGTGAAGACTGGCCTACACATTTATTCATTAGATGTGCATCACTTTCTTTTTTAGGGTTCCGTACCTCAAAATGAAAAACGGAGCTCTTAAAGGATCACTTTGTTGTCTGTCCATTTGTCCGTCCGTCCGTCAAGAAAACCTATACAGTACTTCCCGTTGATCTAGAATCACGAAATTTGTTCTCGGATTTATTCCTTTACTTGGGCTATGAGAGTTGAGACCTATCTACCTGCCCATAATTCTAGGTTAACGGGAAATACCCTATCGGTTTTCTTGACAGACACGACAGACGGACAGACGGACAGAAAGACAGACAACAAAGTGATCCTATAAGGGTCCCGTGTTTCCTTTTGAGATATGGAACCCTAAAAACATTATGTAAGTATGCAAAGTATTTCCCTTGCAAGCCATATTTAACAGTTGACATGTAGAGGTCATTGACTTTTCCTATCTTACTTTTAAGTTTTAATGCATCATTAAGTATTTACTGTTTTGACATGGTATTTAGATAATGGGTGATATTTATTTTATTTAATCTAATTCCTTTGAAAAACTTAGTAAGGCGCATTAATCTATAAAAAACCTAGCCAGTTCATAGACTTACTATGTTTTAAAATGGTCAAAGCGACTTACTAGCTTTTAATTTTACTTTAATGTGGGTGTCCTTACAATACAACGGGACATACTATGAAAGTTAGGCTTATGACATAAAACGATTTTCGGAAAAATGACATTTACTTTGTTTTGATATGGGGCGGTCGATATAATTAGGTACTAGGGTAAAGGCTCAAGTAAATGAACAGATTGGACGTTTTTACATGTATTAAGAGCTGGAATAAAAAACCGGCTGATATACCTTTTTTAAATATTTTCTTACAAATTCTTACACTTTTTTCAATTTCAATTTCAAAACCGTGTTCCGTTCAAACCGTTCAAAAGTGTGTGTGCGTGCGTCCATGTGTGTGTGTGAGTGTGTGTGAGTATATACTTGTCTGTATGTTTGTACGAGTGTTTGTTAGTGTGGTATTGCGTTGTATAACCACATGAGTAGCGAACAGAGTCAAAGCTTCATACAAGCGCGCTACGATAGGTACACTACTACAAGCTTGAGGCGCGTGTGTGCGTGAGCACAGGCGCTACGTCGCGTACGGAGAGAAATCGGTTTATACCGGCTCGGCCTGTGCTCAAGCTCAGGGGCTGCAGTACACGTCGCGCGTCGTGTTTTCATTTAATTTAATGTTAATGATAATAATTTAAATAGTGTTTAAAATCTATTTTCTTGAACTGTCATAGATTTTGTTCAAAATCAATATTTGAGGATCCCTAGGATCACAAAACAGGATATTGTTACCAAATTTAAAAAAATCGACGCCATTTTGAAATTCTTTGTTAATTGACCGATTTCGTTCAAAATCGATATTTAGAGCTCCCTGGGATCACGAAATAAGAAACTGTTACCAAAATTTAAAAAAGTCGACGCCATTTTGAAATTCTTTGTAAATTGACCGATTTCGTTCAAAATCGATATTTAGAGCTCCCTGGGATCACGAAATAAGAAACTGTTACCAAAATTTAAAAAAGTCAACGCCATTTTGAAATTCTTTGTTAATGGACCGATTTCATTCAAAATCGATATTTAGAGCTCCCTGGGATCACAAAATAAGAAACTGTTACCAAAATTTAAAAAAGTCGACGCCATTTTGAAATTCTTTGTTAATTGACCGATTTCGTTCAAAATCGATATTTAGAGCTCCCTGCGATCACAAAATAAGAAACTGTTACCAAAATTTAAAAAAGTCGACGCCATTTTGAAATTCTTTGTTAATTGACCGATTTCGTTCAAAATCGATATTTAGAGCTCCCTGCGATCACAAAATAAGAAACTGTTACCAAAATTTTAAAAAGTCGACGCCATTTTGAAATTCTTTGTTAATTGACCGATTTCGTTCAAAATCGATATTTAGAGCTCCCTGCGATCACAAAATAAGAAACTGTTACCAAAATTTTAAAAAGTCGACGCCATTTTGAAATTCTTTGTTAATTGACCGATTTCGTTCAAAATTGATATTTAGAGCTCCCTGCGATCACAAAATAAGAAACTGTTACCAAAATTTAAAAAAGTCGACGCCATTTTGAAATTCTTTGTTAATTGACCGATTTCGTTCAAAATCGATATTTAGAGCTCCCTGCGATCACAAAATAAGAAACTGTTACCAAAATTTAAAAAAGTCGACGCCATTTTGAAATTCTTTGTTAATTGACCGATTTCGTTCAAAATCGATATTTAGAGCTCCCTGGGATCACAAAATAAGAAACTGTTACCAAAATTTAAAAAAGTCGACGCCATTTTGAAATTCTTTGTTAATTGACCGATTTCGTTCAAAATCGATATTTAGAGCTCCCTGCGATCACAAAATAAGAAACTGTTACCAAAATTTAAAAAAGTCGACGCCATTTTGAAATTCTTTGTTAATTGACCGATTTCGTTCAAAATCGATATTTAGAGCTCCCTGCGATCACAAAATAGGAACCTGTAACCAAAATTTTAAAAAGTCGACGCCATTTTGAAATTCTTTGTTAATTGACCGATTTCGTTCAAAATCGATATTTAGAGCTCCCTGCGATCACAAAATAAGAAACTGTTACCAAAATTTTAAAAAGTCGACGCCATTTTGAAATTCTTTGTTAATTGACCGATTTCGTTCAAAATTGATATTTAGAGCTCCCTGCGATCACAAAATAAGAAACTGTTACCAAAATTTAAAAAAGTCGACGCCATTTTGAAATTCTTTGTTAATTGACCGATTTCGTTCAAAATCGATATTTAGAGCTCCCTGGGATCACAAAATAAGAAACTGTTACCAAAATTTAAAAAAGTTGACGAGATTTTGAAATTCTTTGTTAATTGACCGATTTTGTTCAAAATCGATATTTAGAGCTCCCTGGGATCACAAAATAGGAACCTGTAACCAAAATTTAAAAAAGTCAACGCCATTTTGAAATTCTTTGTTAATTGACCGATTTCGTTCAAAATCGATATTTAGAGCTCCCTGGGATCACAAAATAAGAAACTGTTACCAAAATTTAAAAAAGTTGACGCCATTTTGAAATTCTTTGTTAATTGACCGATTTTGTTCAAAATCGATATTTAGAGCTCCCTGGGATCACAAAATAGGAACCTGTAACCAAAATTTAAAAAAGTTGGCACCATTTATAATTCTTTCTAAATTGACTGATTTCGTTCAAAATCGATATTTAGATCTATCGATCGATATTTAAAGATCGATATTTAAACTAGGCAATCACAACAAAAACAAACTTTACCATCTTGTTGAACAAATAACTATTGTTAATTAAATTGTATCCTCCAGTGCCAGCCCTACCAAAATAGTTATAAATTTTGCTCGCTTCTTAGAAGCTTTGCCTCTGTTTGCTACTCTATGGTATAACACCATGTTAGTAAATCTTAGTATATTTTTAACCGACTTTAAAAAAAGGAAGAGGTTCTGAATTCGTTGGTATCTTTTTTTTTATGTATGTTCCCCGATTACTCAAAGACGCCTGGACCGATTTGGATTTTTTTTTTGTTTGATAGGGTATACTTTGCAAGTGGTCCCATATAAATTTGGTAAAGATCTGATGAATATCTTTGAAGATGGAGAACAGAACTCCTCAATGGATAAGAGCAAATTCAATTTTTTTTTAATGTATGTTCACCGATTGCTCAAAGACGCCTGGACCGATTTGGAATATTTTTTTTTTTTGAAAAGCTAGGTATACTTTGCAGGTGGTCCCATATAAATTTGATGAAGTTCTGATGAATATCTTCTGAGATGGAGAACAGAACTCCTCAATGGATAAGAGCAAATTGCTCGCGATCAGTGTAATTGCTTAGTAAACAGTAGGGTTTTAGCTGGGCATGGCATATTATTATAGTACAGTGGGGCCACTAAAAATTTTGAAATAAAAAATTTTCAAAATAAAAATAAAACCGACTTCAAAAACCACAATAACTTAAATTATTTTTTACTTTTTAGTGTTTGTGATTTTGAAGTCGGTTTTATTTTTCTTTTGAATTTTTTTTATATTTATTCTGGTATTCTTCTTTCTTGTATATGGATCCCTCTTGGGTATCCCCATTTCTATCTGTCTTTGGTACTATCAAGCTAATTTTCTCTCGCGATTTGCACAATAGCATTAGACCAACGCGTCTTCGGTCTACCTACCTGTCCTTCTTTCATCTGTAAAAATCGATACAATATGACCATTTGCATTTCAGTTTTAGGGCATGTCTCAAGGTGTCTGTAGGCTTTGTCTTTTTTCTTATGTCTTCAATTCTCACTTTGAATATTTTTTGCTTAATTTATGCACCTTGCCATCGCCCTTTAGCAAGTCACTATTTCTTTTTATATTCTTTGTCTGGACCCATGTTTGGCTGGCATAGGTAAGGCATGGCAGGATGCATGTATCTATAACGGATCTTTTAAGATGTACTGGGTAAGCTCCTTTCATTCTTTCCTTTTGTGCCCAGTAAAACAAGCATACTCGGGCTACTTTGAGAACCCATTAGCAGCTAACAGCAAGGCCTGGACTCCAATTTTTATATGTGGAAGCTGTATTTCCTCGTTGCGTTTATGAGCAAATAAGAATAGTTAACTACTAAAAAAAATTTATAATTTGGCGCAAACCATCTAAACACCATGATGATTATTATTTCTGCGTTGTGAATATTACCAGAAGAAACAGCAAAAAAAATTGTTCCAAGCGGCTCTATTGTAACTTGCAGGCTGCAATTTGAACGATTCTGACTTCTGGTGATAAATCTGTACCTCAGCCCCAACCCAGTACCTCTAATCTACCATTCTACTCTTAACACATTCAGTAGCTGATGTTGCACTTCTAGCGACTTGGATGCAACAAGGGCGTTAAGTTTCATTTTCTCTGTAGTCATTTGGACTGTTTTCCAGAAAATTTAGGTGACTTTCAAACTAAGATAACTATACCAAAGGGGATAATATCATATGAAAGGGCTGTATTATACATTCTAAAACAGGTTTTATTTATTATTATTATGTAAAATAGTTTTTGATTTATCGCGCAAAATGTAGAAAAAAATATACAATAAGTCAAAAACTGAAAATCTGACATTTTTTTTAAAATTCCAAGCCGAAAATATACTTAAGAATTTATTAATAGGAATCGAGAGTTTATGCACTAGATAGAGTTCGTTCATTCACTGAAATTCCCAGTTCATTTACTGGCAATTTATCCTTTTGTTAAATAAAATAATTTATAATAATTAATACCACGCATTTTTTTGCGTTTTTGATATTTAAATAATTTAAGAGTGTATACCTACTGTGTATAGACACAGATAAAAAAAAATATAAAAATTATATATAGAACGATTCTCATAAATCTTAATTTTAGGTCAAAGTCAGGGTAGTCCTTATTCGTTCATTTACTGGATCTTTTACCCTCCTACGTCAAAATACTAAAAGTCCGCGTAAATTTCGCAGATTGAAATGTTTGCTTGATTAATTGTCAATAGAGGGTCATGACATGTCAAAATTGCTAGTTTGAAGGGGAAATCGTCAATGTCATTCGCATAGGTTTTCCTCTTAAGTGGTCAACCTTTTCGGCTCATATTTTTTGTGTTTTATGTTTTTATTTTTGTGGATTTCCTATTTTACAGACGATTTATCATTTTTATTATGTTCTAATAACATAGGTAAATCATATTAATATTATCTATACTAATAAATAAAATTGGAGTGTCTGTCTGTAATTTCGAAATAACTACCGCATATTAAGGTCATAATATGGTTATTTGAACGATACTACTCGTATAACCGAATCACACGTTTTTAAAATTTTTGTCTGTCTGTCTGTTTGAAAAGGCTAATCTTGGGAACGGCTGAACCGATTTTGACGGGATTTTCACAGACAAGTAGAGAATTGACCAGGGAGTAACATAGGCTACTTTTTTAACCGACTTTCAAAAAGGGAGTTGTGTTTTTCTACCTATGTACACCGAAATCTCCGAGATTTCTGGACCGATTCGCGTCATTTCTTTTTTAATCGATAGAGGAACTTTGCGATATTGTTTCATAAAAAATTTGGAGTCCAACTCCTCAATCCTGATGCTGCAGGATATCTGACCAATCCACGCGGGCGAAGCTGCGGGCATCAGCTAGTTATAAATAAGGAAAGCTTAGTTTCAAAGATACATAGGCTCAAAAATTTACAAATTTGCAAGTCACTTAGAAATTATCAGGGGGCACGGCAGTGCCCCCGCCAAGACGAGCCAAACGGCGGCCGGGGCGCTACGTAGTACCTTTTTCTCGAAGTGTTTCGCCGTATTTTCGACCCGTCATAACTTCGGTCTGGATGACGCTAGAAAGCTGAAATTTTCAGTATAAGGTGTCCTCAGCAAATTTACCAAATATACTAAGTATCAAATATCTAGCTTTTATGGTTACAAATTTATTGATACCTAAAATACGCCGTTTTCGTCCCTCACTGATGATCATCACAATTCATAGTCTGTAATTCTAGGGTACTTCCAGAAGTCCTAGAAGGCTGAAATTTGGTATGTAGACTAGAAATTGCATACAAACTACAGGAAAATTAAGAAATTGGCAATGCCCCCCCTCTACGCCTCTTATGAGTAAAGCAAATCTGTAAATTCTGTCGCTAGAATTCTGATATTTTCAGGATAAGATGTCCTTGGCAAATTGATTAAACTCATTGAGTATCAATTGTCTAGCTTTTATAGTTTCAGATTTATTGACAGTCAAAACTTCTAGTCTGTAATTCTAGGGTACTTCCCGAAGTCCTAGAAGGCTGAAATTTGGTATGTAGACTAGAAATTGCATACAAACTACAGGAAAATTAAGAAATTGGCAATGCCCCCCCTCTACGCCTCTTATGAGTAAAGCAAATCTGTAAATTCTGTCGCTAGAATTCTGATATTTTCAGGATAAGATGTCCTTGGCAAACTGATTAAACTCATTGAGTATCAATTGTCTAGCTTTTATAGTTTCAGATTTATTGACAGTCAAAACTTCTAGTCTGTAATTCTAGGGTACTTCCCGAAGTCCTAGAAGGCTGAAATTTGGTATGTAGACTAGAAATTGCATACAAACTACAGGAAAATTAAGAAATTGGCAATGCCCCCCCTCTACGACTCTTATGAGTAAAGCAAATCTGTAAATTCTGTCGCTAGAATGCTGATATTTTCAGGATAAGATGTCCTTGGCAAATTAATTAAACTCATTGAGTATCAATTGTCTAGCTTTTATAGTTTCAGATTTATGGACAGTCAAAACTTCTAGTCTGTAATTCTAGGGTACTTCCCGAAGTCCTAGAAGGCTGAAATTTGGTATGTAGACTAGAAATTGCATACAAACTACAGGAAAATTAAGAAATTGGCAATGCCCCCCCTCTACGACTCTTATGAGAAAAGCAAATCTGTAAATTCTGTCGGTAGAATGCTGATATTTTCAGGATAAGATGTCCTTGGCAAATTGATTAAACGCATTGAGTATCAATTGTCTAGCTTTTATAGTTTCAGATTTATTGACAGTCAAAACTTCTAGTCTGTAATTCTAGGGTACTTCCCGAAGTCCTAGAAGGCTGAAATTTGGTGTGTAGACTAGAAATTGCATACAAACTACAGAAAAATTAAGAAATTGGCAATGCCCCCCCTCTACGCCTCTTATGAGTAAAGCAAATCTGTAAATTCTGTCGCTAGAATGCTGATATTTTCAGGAGAAGATGTCTTTGGCAGATTGATTTAACGCATTGAGTATCAATCGTCTAGCTTTTATAGTTTCAGATTTATTGACAGTCAAAACTTCTAGTCTGTAATTCTAGGGTAATTCCCGAAGTCCTAGAAGGCTGAAATTTGGTGTGTAGACTAGAAATTGCCTACAAACTACAGAAAAATTGAGAAATTGGAATTTTCCCCCCTCTACGCCTCTTATGAGAAAAGCAAATCTGTAAATTCTGTCGCTAGAATGCTGATATTTTCAGGATAAGATGTCCTTGGCAAATTGATTAAACGCATTGAGTATCAATTGTCTAGCTTTTATAGTTTCAGATTTATTGACAGTCAAAACTTCTAGTCTGTAATTCTAGGGTACTTCCCGAAGTCCTAGAAGACTGAAATTTGGCATTAAGTACAAATTTCAAGAATTATGAACAACAGATAAATTAAGAAATCGGGTCCCCCTTCATCCCCTCGTATATGAGATGCATATCTGTAAAATTTGTTGCTCGAATACTAAAGTTTACATGATAAGATGTCCGTGGCAGATTTATCAAACGTACCAAGTATCTGTGTTTCCTGAAGTCCTAAAAGACTGAAATTTGGTATATCTGCTTCAAAATTGAGTTGCAAGATTCCACCCGAACAAATATACTTACATACGAGTACATTGCAAGTTGAATAAAAGCTTTTAAAAAAAGAGGGAACGATAGAGAGTGGGCCATGAAAATGATGTACCTACAAGAAATAGATCCAAAAAAAATTTAGGGCACCTGTCAAAAAGAAATGAAATCCCACCAAAAACATTTCATGTAAAAAGTTAGCCAAGACTCACAAGTTCATACTGTTTTCACTGTTAAAAAGTTATGAGATCTCTAGTAGAGCCAAGCCCCTAGCTGAGCTTAGATTTGTGCTGGCCATGGGACCTATCCCAAGTCCAAAGTAATATAGCTCTTAAATGTTCTTGACTATATCACATTTATAACAATAAATAACAAATCACTCTACTTACAAGCTCTGATTCTACAAACCCTATATCTTGGTAAAAAAAGTACGGCTTGGCCGTTTAATGTTCGTAAAACTATTACATGACATAACATATTAAACGTTAAAAGTTATTAAACGGCCAAACCGTTCTTTTTTTACCAAGATATAGGGTTTGTAGAATCAGAGCTTGTAAGTAGAGTGATTTGTTATTATTATTATTATTATATTATACTATATATAGCTCAATTACCACTGACTCACTCATTGACATAATTGTTCTCCTAGAAAGAGAAGGAAAATGATATAATGATGTAGGGGAAATGTGTTCGGGTGGGGGAGTCGACTGGGGAAAAATTATGACATTTCGGAAAAACAAGATGGCGGCCGACGTGATTTTTGCAGCTCCTTTATTTTTTAAGGGATTCCGTTCAAACTCGCAACTATTAAAAAATGTAGTAAACGATTAACAAAAAATGTGGGAAAAATTGGAAAAACAAGATGGCGGCTGAGCCGTAGCGTTTTAAAATTTTTGATTTTTCGACCCCGAACCGCGGCGCCACAGATCCAAGACGGGGTAATCGAGGATAATTATTTTTCTTGGTTTCTCCCACGATTATCCTGTATTTTGACAGAACGGGAAAGGTTTTTAAAAATTCAAGATGGCGGCTGTCATGGCGGCCGTTTTGTTCGAGGTACGAAAAAACGCAATTTTAAAAGTTAAATATCTCAAAGTTGGCAACATCGGAGCGATTCGGCTTCTATGAAGCGGTTGTACGTATAGACTTGAGGTATAGATCGGTGGGAAAAAATTACCCCATTTTCAGGGAAATTTCAAGATTTTCGGGAAATTGTAAAAAATCGAAATACGCACTTTTAGCAAAATCCGAGTATGAGCGATTACGTGTTTTGCTCGTACAAATGACATTTGGGTATTTTTGTTGCCGGAGACTGGCAACACTGGAATTTATCAAAGTAAAAGTGATTTTCGACACGGTCTTTTTCACGGTATCCCCTTTCGCGTGGGTGCGAGCGAGAGGAAAGATTGAAACGTCATCGGGCGCGGTATATCCTGTTGTTAATAGGAAAATTATGAAACCGTGTAAAATCTTTCTGTGAAACGAGTTGGCGGCCATTTTGTATTTTTTTTTATTTTTCGAAATTTTGACCACGTTTTTGAGGCAGTTGGCAACATTTTGGAAAGTCGACATATATCAATTGATTGTGTGACTCAACCAGCAGTATCAAAATATGTAAACAGTGTTGCCACATTTGGGGAGATTTTCGAGATTCTCCCCAAAAACTCCTCCTGTAAAATTTTGTATGAATTTTTTTTTTCCACTGATGGTTTCGTATAGAAAACAAAAAAAAAATCGAGGAAAAATTTGGAAATAGCTGATGATCGAGGATGTCGGAGACGGGTGAAGGGTCCGCTCAAGGTATTGAAGATAGGTGGGGGGTGCTCGACCAAATGTCATTCATGACATCATCCAATTGCCAAAAAGCTGAAAAAAAATTCAAAATGGCGAAGAAAAGATGGCCGCCATACAAATTTCGCCGGCGTCCAGCTCGGAGGGTATAAAAGATGGAGGTGCGGTTTCTTGGCAAAAGAGGATCAGGATCCAAAGGTCTAATTGATGAATAGAAAAAAAATTCAAAATGGCGGAATTTATTTTCCCATACGTTTTGTATGGCGAATATTGAATGTCTCATTCTCCTAGAAAGAGACGGAAAACGATACGATAATGTAGGACAGATGTGTTTGGCTGGTGGAAGTTAGTAGGGAAAAATTATGACATTTCAGAAAAACAAGATGGCGGCCTATATGATTTTTGTGACTCTTTTGTTTTCCAACCGATTTCATTGAAACTCGCAATCTTTGAAGAACGTAGTAAACGATTAATAGAAAAAGTGGAAAATTTTGGAAAAACAAGATGGCCGCCGTACAAATTTCGTCGTTGTCTATCTCGGAGGCTATAAAAGATGGAAGAGTGGTTTCTTCGCAAAAGATGATCAGGGTCCGGAGGTCTACTCAATGGAACAAACTCTGCATGCTCGCGGACCACTTTAGTGGTCCGCGCACCCACGCACCCTACTTTATTAACCTCAACTACCCCGTTTTTTACAAAAAATGAAATGGATGTCGTTGTCAGGGTTTTCTAGGGTGCTGATTTTGATAACGACATTTATTTTGATATCCAAGATGGCGGACATGCATTTTTTAAGAAAAAAAATCGATATGGGTGTCGTTTTGTGGGTTTTTTGAGGTGAATCGTGTATCTTAATAAATAAATTTGGTTTAGTATAATAAAGTTAACCCAACCACGTCACGTGAGCTGCTTTAGCAGCTCGCGCACCGAGCAAAACACTAGTTATACTATATATAGCTCGATTACCACTGACTCACTGACTGACTCATTGACATAATTGTTCTCCTAGAAAGAGACGGAAAATGATATAATGATGTAGGGGAGATGTGGTTGGATTCGGAAACCCTCTGGGGAAAAATTATGACATTTCAGAAAAACAAGATGGCGGCCGACGTGATTTTTGCAGCTCCGTTGTTTTCCAACCGATTTTGTTGAATTTTGTAAACTTTAAAGAAAATAATAAACGATTAATAGGAAATGTCGAAAAAATTGAAAAAACAAGATGGCGGCCGAACCGCAGCGTTTTCAAAATTTTGATTTTTCGACCCCGAACCGCGGCGCCACAGATCCGAAACGGGGAAATCGAGGATAATTATTTTTTCTGGTTTCGCCCACGATTATCCTGTATTTTGACGGAACGGGAGTGGTTTTTAAAAATTCAAGATGGCGGCTGTCATGGCGGCCGTTATGTTAGAGGTACGAAAAAACGCAATTTTAAAAGTTAAATATCCCAAAGTTGGCAACATTGGAGCGATTCGGCTTCTATGAAGCGATTGTACGTATAGGCTCGAGGTATAGATTGGAGGAAAAAAATTACCACATTTTTTGGGGAAATTTCAAGATTTTCGGGAAATTGTAAAAAATCGAAATACGCACTTTTAGCAAATTCCGAGTATGAGCGATTACGTGTTTTGCTCGTACAAATGACATTTGGGTATTTTTGTCACCGGAAACTGGCAACACTGGAATTTATCAAAGAAAAAGTGATTTTCGACATGATCTTTTTCACGGTATCCCCTTTCGTGTGGGTGCGAGCGAGAGGAAAGATTGAAACGTCATCGGGCGCGGTATATCCTGTAGTTAATAGGAAAATTATGAAACCGTGTAAAATCTTTCTGTGAAACGAGTTGGCGGCCATTTTGCATTTTTTTTTATTTTTTGAAATTTTGACCACGTTTTTGAGGCAGTTGGCAACATTTTGGAAAGTCAGTATGAATGAATCGATTGTGTATCTCGGCTTGCAGTATGGAGATATGCAACCGGTGTTGCCACATTTGGGGAGATTTTCGAGATTTTCAACTAAGAAACTCCTGTAAAATTTTGTATGAAAAATTTTTTTTTCACTGATGGTGTCGTATAGAAAACAAAAAGTTAGTAAGCCAAAATTATGGAGAGGGCTGATGATTGAGGGTTTCGGAGACGGGTGGAAGGCCCGCTTAAGGTATTGAAGATAGGTGTGGGGTGCTCGAGCAAATGTCATTCATGACGTCATCCAATTGCCAAAAAGCTGAAAAAAATTTCAAAATGGCGAAGAAAAGATGGCCGCCATACAAATTTCGCCGGTGTCCAGCTCGGAGGGTATAAAAGATGAAAGTGTGGTTTCTTGGCAAAAGGTGATCAGGATCCAAAGGTCTACTCGATGAATAGAAAAAAAATTCAAAATGGCGGAATTTATTTTCCCATACATTTTGTATGGCGAATATTGAATGTCTCATTCTCCTAGAAAGAGACAGAAAACGATGCAATAACGTAGGGGAGATGTGTTTGGGTGGGGGAGGCGAGTAGGGAAAAATTATGACATTTCAGAAAAACAAGATGGCGGCCGACGTGATTTTTGCAACTCTTTTGTTTTCCAACCGATTTCGTTGAAACTCGCAATCTTTGAAGAATGTAGTAAGCGATTAATAGGAAAAGTGGAAAATTTTGGAAAAACAAGATGGCCGCCGTACAAATTTCGTCGGTGTCTATCTCGGAGGCTATAAAAGATGGAAGAGTGGTTTCTTGGCAAAAGATGATCAGGGTCCGAAGGTCTACTCGGTGGAACAAACTCTGCATGCTCGCGGACCACTTTAGTGGTCCGCGCACCCACGCACCCTACTTAATTAACCTCAACTACCCCGTTTTTACAAAAATTGATATGGATGTCGTTTTCAGAGTTTTCCAGGGTGCTGATTTTGATAACGACATTTATTTTGAATTCCAAAATGGCGGGCGTGCACTTTTTAAGAAAAAAATTGATATAGGTGTCTTTTATGGGGTTTTCGGGGTAATTTGTGTATCGTATATAAAAAAAATCGGTTTAATACAACTCATAAACCTAACCACGTCACGCGAGCTGCTTTAGCAGCTCGCGCACCGAGCAAAACACTAGTTATACTATATATAGCTCGATTACCACTCACTCACTGACTCATTGACATAATTGTTCTCCTAGAAAGAGAAGGAAAATGATATAGTGATGTAGGGGAATTGTGTTCGGTTTCGGGAACCCTCTGGGGAAAAATTATGACATTTCGGAAAAACAAGATGGCGGCCGATGTGATTTTTGCAGCTCCGTTGTTTTCCAACCGATTTCATCGAATTTTACAATCTTTAAAGAAAGTAGAAAACGGTTAATAGAAAATGTGAAAAAAATTGGAAAAACAAGATGGCGGCCGAACCGTAGCGTTTTCAAAATTTTGAATTTTCGACTCCGAACCGCGGCGCCACAGATCCGAAACGGGAAATCGATAATAATAATTTTTTTCTGGTTTCGTCTACAATTATCCTGAAGTTTGACGGAATGGGAGTGGTTTTTAAAAATTCAAGATGGCGGCTGTCGTGGCGGCCGTTATGTTAGAGGTACGAAAAAACGCAATTTTAAAATTCGAATATCTCAAAGTTGGCAACATCAGAGCGATTCGGCTTCTATGAAACGATTGTACGTACAGGCTCGAGGTATAGTTTGCAGGAAAAAAATTACCCCATTTTTAGGGAAATTTCAAGATTTTCGGGAAATTGTAAAAAATCGAAATACGCACTTTTAGCAAAATCCGAGTATGAGCGATTATGTGTTTTGCTCGTGCAAATGACATTTAGGTACTTTTGTTACCAGAGACTGGCAACACTGGAATTTATCAAAGTAAAAGTGATTTTCGACACGGTCTTTTTCACGGTATCCCCTTTCGCGTGGGTGCGAGCGAGAGGCAAGATTGAAACGTCATCGGAAGCGGTATATCCTGTAGTTAATAGGAAAATTATGAAACCGTGTAAAATCTTTCTGTGAAACGAGTTGGCGGCCATTTTGTATTTTTTTTAATTTTTCGAAATTTTGATCACGTTTTTGAGGCAGTTGGCAACATTTTGGAAAGTCGACATGTATCAATCGATTGTGTGGCTCAACCAGCAGTATCGAAATATGTAAACAGTGTTGCCACATTTGGGGAAATTTTCGAGATTTTCCCCAAAAACTCCTCCTGTAAAATTTTGTATGAAATTTTTTTTTTCACTGATGGTTTCGTATAGAAAACAAAAAAAAAATCGAGGAAAAATTTGGAAATAGCTGATGATCGAGGATGTCGGAGACGGGTGAAGGGTCCGCTCAAGGTATTGAAGATAGGTGGGGGGTGCTCGACCAAATGTCATTCATGACGTCATCCAATTGCCAAAAAGCTGAAAAAAAATTCAAAATGGCGAAGAAAAAATGGCCGCCATACAAATTTTGCCGGTCTCCAGCTCGGAGGGTATCAAAGATGGAAGTGTGGTTTCTTGGCAAAAGAGGATCAGGATCCGAAGGTCTACTCGATGAGTAGAAAAAAAATTCAAAATGGCGGAATTTAATTTTCCATACATTTTGTATGGCGAATATTGAATGTCTCATTCTCCTAGAAAGAGACAGAAAACGATACATTGATGTGTTAGAGATATGTTTGGATGCGCGATATGAGTAGGGGAAAATTATGACATTTCAGAAAAACAAGATGGCGACCGACGTGATTTTTGCAACTCTTTTGTTTTCCAACCGATTTCGTTGAAACTCGCAATCTTTGAAGAATGTACTAAACGATTAATAGAAAAAGTGGAAAATTTTGGAAAAACAAGATGGCCGCCGTACAAATTTCGTCGGTGTCTATCTCAGAGTCTATAAAAGATGGAAGAGTGGTTTCTTGGCAAAAGATGATCAGGGTCCGAAGGTCTACTCGGTGGAACAAACTCTGCATGCTCGCGGACCACTTTAGTGGTCCGCGCACCCACGCACCCTACTTTATTAGCCTCAACTACCCCGTTATTACAAAAAATGATATGGATGTCGTTTTCAGAGTTTTCCAGGGTGCTAATTTTGATAACGACATTTATTTTAAAATCCATGATGGCGGACATGCACTTTCTAAGAATCAAATTGATATAGGTGTCGTTTTATGGGGTTTTTTGGGGTAATTTGTGTATCATAATAAAAAAAATAGGTTTAATACAATATAGTAAAACCTAACCACGTCACGCGAGCTGCTTTAGCAGCTCGCGCACCGAGCAAAACACTAGTTATACTATATATAGCTCAATTACCACTCACTCACTCACTCACTCATTGACATAATTGTTCTCCTAGAAAGAGAAGGAAAATGATATAGTGATGTAGGGGAGATGTGGTCGGATTCGCGAACCCTCTGGGGAAAAATTATGACATTTCAGAAAAACAAGATGGCGGCCGATGTGATTTTTGCAGCTCCGTTGTTTTCCAACCGATTTTGTTGAGTTTTGCAAACTTTGAAGAAAGTAGTAAATGATTAATAAAAAAAGTAGAAAAAATTGGAAAAACAAGATGGCGGCCGAGCCGTAGCGTCTTCAAAATTTTGATTTTTCGACCCCGAACCGCGGTGCCACAGATCCGAAACGGGGTAATCGAGGATAATTATTTTTTCTGGTTTCGCCCACGATTATCCTGTATTTTGACAGAACGAGAGTGGTTTTTAAAAATTCAAGATGGCGACTGTCATGGCGGCCGTTTTGTTCGAGGTACGAAAAAACGCAATTTTAAAAGTTAAATATCTCAATGTTAGCAACATCGGAGCGATTCGGTTTCTATCAAGCCGTTGTACGTACACGCTCGAGGTATAGATTGGAGGAAAAAAATTACCCCATTTTTCGGGAAATTTCGAGATTTTCGGGAAATTGTAAAAAATCGAAATACGCACTTTTAGCAAAATTCGAGTATGAGTGATTACGTGTTTTGCTCGTACAAATGACATTTGGGTATTTTTGTCACCGGAGACTGGCAACACTGGAATTTATCAAAGTAAAAGTGATTTTTGACACGGTCTTTTTCACGGTATCCCCTTTCGCGTGGGTGCGAGCGAGAGGAAAGATTGAAACGTCATCAGGACCGGTATATCCTGTAGTTAATAGGAAAAATATGAAACCGTGTAAAATCTTTCTGTGAAACGAGCTGGCGGCCATTTTGTATTTTTTTTAATTTTTCGAAATTTCGATCACGTTTTTGAGGCAGTTGGCAACATTTTGGAAAGTCAATATGTATGAATCGATTGTGTATCTCGGCTGGCAGTATGGAGATATGCAACCGGTGTTGCCACTTTTGGGGAGATTTTCGAGATTTTTAACTAAGAAACTCTTGTAAAATTTTGTATGAAAAATTTTTTTTTCACTGATGGTGTCGTATAGAAAACAAAAACTTAGTAAGCCAAAATTATGGAGAGAGCTGATGATTGAGGATATCGGAGACGGGTGAAGGGCCCGCTTAAGGTATTGAAGATAGGTGGGGGGTGCTCGAGCAAATGTCATTCATGACGTCATCCAATTGCCAAAAAGCTGAAAAAAATTTCAAAATGGCGAAAAAAAGATGGCCGCCATACAAATTTCGCTGGTGTCCAGCTCGGAGGGTATAAAAGATGGAAGTGAGGTTTCTTGGCAAGAGATGATCAGGATCCGAAGGTCTACTCGATGAATAGAAAAAAAAATCACAAATGGCGGAATTTTTTTTTCCATACATTTTGTATGGCGAATATTGAATGCCTCATTCTCCTAGAAAGAGACAGAAAACGATACATTGATGTATGGGAGATATGTTCGGATGCACGATATGAGTAGGGGAAAATTATGATATTTCAGAAAAACAAGATGGCGGCCTATATGATTTTTGCAACTCTTTTGTTTTCCAACCGATTTCGTTCAAACTCGCAATCTTTAAAGAATGTAGTAAACGATTAATAGAAAAAGTGGAAAAATTTGGAAAAACAAGATGGCCGCCACACAAACTTCGTCGGTGTCTATCTCGGAGGGTATAAAAGATGGAAGACTGGTTTCTCGGCAAAAGATGATCAGGATCCGAAGGTCTACTCGGTGGAACAAACTCTGCATGCTCGCGGACCACTTTAGTGGTCCGCGCACCCACGCACCCTACTTTATTAACCTCAACTACCCCGTTTTTACAAAAAATGATATGGATGTCGTTTTCAGAGTTTTCCGGCGTGCTGATTTTGATAACGACATTTATTTTGAAATCCAAGATGGCGGACATGCACTTTTTAAGAAAAAAATTGATATGGGTGTCGTTTTGTGGGTTTTTGTGGTGAATTGTGTATCTTTAATAAATAAATTTGGTTAAATATAATAAAGTTAACATAACCACGTCACGTGAGCTGCTTTAGCAGCTCGCGCACCGAGCAAAACACTAGTTATACTATATATAGCTCAATTACCACTCACTCACTGACTCATTGACATAATTGTTCTCCTAGAAAGAGACGGAAAATGATATAGTGATGAAGGGGAGTTGTGTTCAGATGGGGGATTCGACTGGGGAAAAATTATGACATTTCAGAAAAACAAGATGGCGGCCGATGTGATTTTTGCAGCTCCGTTGTTTTCCAATCGATTTTGTTGAATTTTGCAAACTTTGTAGAAAGTAGTAAATGATTAACAGAAAATGTGGAAAAAATTGGAAAAACAAGATGGCGGCCGAGCCGTAGCGTTTTCAAAATTTTCATTTTTCGACCCCGAACCGCGGCGCCACAGATCCGAAACGGGGTACTCGAGGATAATTATTTTTCTTGGTTTCTCCCACGATTATCCTGTATTTTGACGAAACGGGAGTGATTTAAAAAAATTCAAGATGGCGGCTGTCATGGCGGCCGTTTTGTTCGAGGTACGAAAAAACGCAATTTTAAAAGTTAAATATCTCAAAGTTGGCGACATCGGAGCGATTCGGCTTCTATGAAGCGGTTGTACGTATTGACTCGCGGTATAGATCGGTGGGAAAAAATTACCCCATTTTTAGGGGAAATTTCAAGATTTTCGGGAAATTGTAAAAAATCGAAATACGGGCTTTTTGAAAAATCCGAGTATGAGCGATTACGTGTTTTGCTCGTACAAATGACATTTGGGTATTTTTGTTGCCGGAGACTGGCAACACTGGAATTTATCAAAGTAAAAGTGATTTTCGACACGGTCTTTTTCACGGTATCCCCTTTCGCGTGGGTGCAAGCGAGAGGAAAGATTGAAACGTCATCGGGCGCGGTATATCCTGTTGTTAATAGGAAAATTATGAAACCGTGTAAAATCTTTCTGTGAAACGAGTTGGCGGCCATTTTGTATTTTTTTTTATTTTTCGAAATTTTGACCACGTTTTTGAGGCAGTTGGCAACATTTTGGAAAGTCGACATATATCAATTGATTGTGTGACTCAACCAGCAGTATCAAAATATGTAAACAGTGTTGCCACATTTGGGGAGATTTTCGAGATTCTCCCCAAAAACTCCTCCTGTAAAATTTTGTATGAATTTTTTTTTTCCACTGATGGTTTCGTATAGAAAACAAAAAAAAAATCGAGGAAAAATTTGGAAATAGCTGATGATCGAGGATGTCGGAGACGGGTGAAGGGTCCGCTCAAGGTATTGAAGATAGGTGGGGGGTGCTCGACCAAATGTCATTCATGACATCATCCAATTGCCAAAAAGCTGAAAAAAAATTCAAAATGGCGAAGAAAAGATGGCCGCCATACAAATTTCGCCGGCGTCCAGCTCGGAGGGTATAAAAGATAGAGGTGTGGTTTCGTGGCAAAAGAGGATCAGGATCTAAAGTTCTACTCGATGAATAGAAAAAAAATTCAAAATGGCGGAATTTAACCCATTTGAAGCCAAACAAAAACTAGAAGGGTAACCTTAGTTTTTTTTTTAGTTTATTAATTATTAGCAATACAAAGATACAAAAAAATAAGAAAATAGTCTTAATAAATATTTTTCAGGATTTTACAGGGGTGTACCCAAATTGGCACAATGGCCACTTAAGAGTCAAAATTCGTAATACAAGCTTTGTCATAGCGAACTGTTTTCTTGCGTTTTTACGACCCCAACGGAGTAATTTTGGCAAATGATACAAGGAATATTCTAAAGAAGCTTCTCAGGAACGTGATCAGCGCCGTCTAGTTGTGACGATGGGCGAGCAGAGTGGCTTTGGATTGATTCCTTGAGAGCGATTCTGGCTAAACTTCGTCGAGATAATAATTCGATCCATGGGGTAGTCTTTATAGGCAATCGCTATAGGCATTTCATATTGTCATGTCAATCATGTAAGTGAATGAGATCCACTACTATTTTTGCCATGAATGCCGATTCGATACAGCAATTTTGATTGGTCCATTTCGTCCACTCCATTCATGCCCTTGTTCAAGATTTGGAACAAATGTGGAGTTTTTCATACGATTTTCGTTCAGAATTCAATCGTAAGATTCTGTGTTAGTTTTCAAATAACTTGCAGTACACTTTCGCAAAACTGAAACATTCAAAATGGATTGATTTGGTCCAATACTAAGCTTTACAGTTTGTGGCGAACTGATTCTAATTAGAACTCTTTTGACAGCCAACGACTCGTCGTCACTGCTGCCTTCAGCACCAGAAAGAGTACCTACCAACATTGTGAACAAATCTAAATAAAAAAAAAAAAAATCGGACTTACTCAGCAACTTACACATCAGCGCCCAGCCCAAACTCTTGGATCGAGAAAGCTGAAATTTTGCATAAATGTTTCTTTTATAACGTTGATGAAGAATAAGGTAGTATTTCGCAAAATTCCCACGGGAGCTAAGCCGCAAGTGGTCGCTAGTATTTCCATATTTCCAACAACGTCATTTGGCAAGCTTGATGGAGTCTCGTTGTCATCAGACCCTACTTCTTCATCAGTAACGGCGTCAACCTTTCGTAGATTTATAGCGAAATCATACTTCAAACTGTTATCTCTATCTTCTAAGATCGAATTAATAGCTTCCTCTTATCTTCAAAGGTTGTATTTGGCACTATAATGCCTTTTCAGGTCATCTTGATAATCTGTAAAAATTGATATATTTAGTGTTCCAGTACTATACTTGTGGCCATTGCACCCAAATTGGTACAGTAATATTTCAAGTCCTATAAAATTTTATATACTTAGTATAAGTAACTAAAAAAGCTTGCAAATATTTAGGAATTTATTGAATTTGACAAAATATAATTATTATTGATGAAATATTTTATGTATATAAAATTATAATTATAAAACTATACATACCTCCACATGTCTCTCGATAACGAAATTTGATGGATCGTTACTAAAATAATACTGATGATAATTTTTTTATTTTATTTTATATTCAATCACTGCACTTTCAACTACTCATAAATGTAATAATATATTAACTAAAGTCAACACTTTTTTTATTTCACTTCAATAAGTAAGTGTTCCCAAATTGGTACGGCGGTCAAGAATGGGTTAATTTTCCATACATTTTGTATGGCGATTATGAATGTCTCATTCTCCTAGAAAGAGACGGAAAACGATACATTGATGTATAGGAGATATGTTCGGGTGCGCGATATGAGTAGGGAAAAATTATGACAATTCAGAAAAACAAGATGGCGACTGACGTGATTTTTGCAACTCTTTTGTTTTCCAACCGATTTCGCTGAAACTCACAATCTTTGAAGAAAGTACCAAATGATTAATAGAAAAAGTGGAAAATTTTGGAAAAACAAGATGGCCGCCATACAAATTTCGCCGGTCTCCAGCTCGGAGGGTATAAAAGATGGAAGTGTGGATTCTTGGAAGAAGATGATCAGGATCCGAAGGTCTACTCGATGAATAGAAAAAAAATTCAAAATGGCGGAATTTAATTTTCCATACATTTTGTATGGCGATTATGAATGTCTCATTCTCCTAGAAAGAGACGGAAAACGATACATTGATGTATAGGAGATATGTTCGGATGCGCGATATGAGTAGGGAAAAATTATGACAATTCAGAAAAACAAGATGGCGACTGACGTGATTTTAGCAACTCTTTTGTTTTCCAACCGATTTCGCTGAAACTCACAATCTTTGAAGAAAGTACCAAACGATTAATAGAAAAAGTGGAAAATTTTGGAAAAACAAGATGGCCGCCGTACAAATTTCGTCGGTGTCTATCTCGGAGGCTATAAAAGATGGAAGAGTGGTTTCTTGGCAAAAGATGATCAGGGTCCGAAGGTCTACTCGGTGAAACAAACTCTGCATGCTCGCGGACCACTTTAGTGGTCCGCGCACCCACGCACCCTACTAAATTATTATCCTAATTTAAAAAATAATAATATGGATATCGTTTTCAGGGTTTTCCAGGGTGCTGATTTTGATAATGACATTTATTTTCAGATCCAAGATGGCGGACTTATATTTTATACAAAAAATAGAAATGCCTGTCATTTTATGGGGTTTTTTGGGGTGAATTATGTATCTTAATAAATCAATTTGGTTTTATATAATAAAGTTAACCTTACCACGTCACGTGAGCTGCTTTAGCAGCTCGCGCACCGAGCAAAAACTAGTTATTATATTATACTATATATAGCTCAATTACCACTGACTGACTCACAGTTATACTATATATAGCTCGATTACCACTCACTGACTCACTCACTCATTGACATAATTGTTCTCCTAGAAGGAGACGGAAAATGATATAGTGATGTAAGGGAGTTGTGTTTGGTTTCGGGAACCCTCTGGGGAAAAATTATGACATTTCAGAAAAACAAGATGGCGGCCGGTGTGATTTTTGCAGCTCCGTTGTTTTCCAACCGATTTCGTTGAATTTTGCAAACTTTGAAGAAAGTAGTAAACGATTAACAGAAAATGTGGAAACAATTGGAAAAACAAGATGGCGGCCGAGCCGTAGCGTTTTAAAAATTTTGATTTTTCGACCCCGAACCGCGGCGCCACAGATCCGAAACGGGAAATCGATAATAATAAATTTTTTCTTGTTTTGCTTGCAATGATCCTGAATTTTGACAGAACGGGAGTGATTTTTAAAAATTCAAGATGGCGGCTGTCATGGCGGCCGTTTTGTTCGAGGTACGAAAAAACGCAATTTTAAAAGTTAAATATCTCAAAGTTGGCAACATCGGAGCGATTCGGCTTCTATGAAGCGGTTGTACGTATAGACTCGAGGTATAGATCGGTGGGAAAAAATTACTCCATTTTTAGGGAAATTTCAAGATTTTCGGGAAATTGTAAAAAATCGAAATACGCACTTTTAGCAAAATCCGAGTATGAGTGATTACGTGTTTTGCTCGTACAAATGACATTTGGGTATTTTTGTCGCCGGAGACTGGCAACACTGGAATTTATCAAAGTAAAAGTGATTTTCGACACGGTCTTTTTCACGGTATCCCCTTTCGCGTGGGTGCGAGCAAGAGGAAAGATTGAAACGTCATCGGGCGCGGTATATCCTGTAGTTAATAGGAAAATTATGAAACCGTGTAAAATCTTTCTGTGAAACGAGTTGGCGGCCATTTTGTATTTTTTTTTATTTTTCGAAATTTTGACCACGTTTTTGAGGCAGTTGGCAACATTTTGGAAAGTCGACATATATCAATCGATTGTGTGACTCAACCAGCAGTATCGAAATATGTAAACAGTGTTGCCACATTTGGGGAGATTTTCGAGATTTTCCCCAAAAACTCCTCCTGTAAAATTTTGTATGAAATTATTTTTTTTCACTGATGGTTTCGTATAGAAAACAAAAAAAAAATCGAGGAAAAATTTGGAAATAGCTGATGATCGAGGATGTCGGAGACGGGTGAAGGGTCCGCTCAAGGTATTGAAGATAGGTAGGGGGTGCTCGACCAAATGTCATTCATGACGTCATCCAATTGCCAAAAAGCTGAAAAAAAATTCAAAATGGCGAAGAAAAGATGGCCGCCATACAAATTTCGCCGGTGTCCAGCTCGGAGGGTATAAAAGATGGAGGTGCGGTTTCTTGGCAAAAGGTGATCAGGATCCGAAGGTCTACTCGATGAATAGAAAAAAAATTCAAAATGGCGGAATTTTTTTTCCCATACATTTTGTATGGCGAATATTGAATGTCTCATTCTCCTAGAAAGAGACGGAAAACGATACGATAATGTAGGGGAGATGTGTTCGGGTGGGGGAGGCGAGTAGGGAAAAATTATGACATTTCAGAAAAACAAGATGGCGACCGACGTGATTTTTGCAACTCTTTTGTTTTCCAACCGATTTCGTTGAAACTCACAATCTTTGAAGAATGTAGTAAACGATTAATAGAAAACGTGGAAAATTTTGAAAAAACAAGATGGCCGCCGTACAAATTTCGTCGGTGTCTATCTCGGAGGCTATAAAAGATGGAAGAGTAGTTTCTTGGCAAAAGATGATCAGGGTCCGAAGGTCTACTCGGTGGAACAAACTCTGCATGCTCGCGGGCCACTTTAGTGGTTCGCGCACCCACGCACCCTACTTTATTAACCTCAACTACCCCGTTTTTACAAAAAATGATATGGATGTCGTTTTCAGAGTTTTCCAGGGTGCTCATTTTGATAACGACATTTATTTTGAAATCCAAGATGGCGGACATGCATTTTTTAAGAAAAAAATTGATATAGGTGTCGTTTTATGGAGTTTTCGGGGTAATTTGTGTATCTTAATAAAAAAAATCGGTTTCATACAACTCATAAACCTAACCACGTCACGAGAGCTGCTTTAGCAGCTCGAGCACCGAGCAAAACACTAGTTATACTATATATAGCTCGATTACCACTGACTGACTCACTCACTCATTGACATAATTGTTCTCCTAGAAGGAGACGGAAAATGATATAGTGATGTAGGGGAGATGTGTTCGGATTCGGGAACCCTCTGGGGAAAAATTATGACATTTCAGAAAAACAAGATGGCGGCCGATGTGATTTTTGCAGCTCCGTTGTTTTCCAACCGATTTCGTTGAATTTTGCAAACTTTGAAGAAAGTAGTAAATGATTAACAGAAAATGTGGAAAAAATTGGAAAAACAAGATGGCGGCCGAGCCGTAGCGTTTTAAAAATTTTGATTTTTCGACCCCGAACCGCGGCGCCACAGATCCAAGACTTGGTAGTCGAGGATAATTATTTTTTCTGGTTTCGCCCACGATTATCCTGTATTTTGACAGAACGGGAGTGGTTTTTAAAAATTCAAGATGGCGGCTGTCATGGCGGCCGTTATGTTGGTGGTACGAAAAAACGCAATTTTAAAAGTTAAATATCCCAAAGTTGGCAACATCGGAGCGATTCGGCTTCTCTGAAGCAATTGTACGTATAGGCTCGAGGTATAGATTGGAGGAAAAAAATTACCCCATTTTTTGGGGAAATTTCAAGATTTTCGGGAAATTGTAAAAAATCGAAATACGCACTTTTAGCAAAATTTGAGTATGAGCGATTACGTGTTTTGCTCGTGCAAATGACATTTAGGTATTTTCGTCGCTGAGGACTGGCAACACTGGAATTTATCGAAGCAAAAGTGATTTTCGACATTGTCTTTTTTCAGGGACGATCATTTCGCGTGGGTGCGAGCGAGAGGAGAGATTGAAACGTCATCGGGAGCGGTATATCCTGTAGTTAATAGGAAAATTATGAAACCATGTAAAATCTTTCTGTGAAACGAGTTGGCGGCCATTTTGTATTTTTTTTTAATTTTTCGAAATTTTGATCACGTTTTTGAGGCAGTTGGCAACATTTTGGAAAGTCAGTATGTATGAATCGATTGTGTATCTCGGCTGGCAGTATGGAGATATGCAACCGGTGTTGCCACATCTGGGGAGATTTTCGAGATTTTCAACTAGAAAACTCCTGTAAAATTTTGTATGAAAAATTTTTTTTTCACTGATGGTGTTATATAGAAAACAAAAACTTAGTAAGCCAAAATTATGGAGAGAGCTGATGATTGAGGATATCGGAGACGGGTGAAGGGCCCGCTTAAGGTATTGAAGATAGGTGGGGGGTGCTCGAGCAAATGTCATTCATGACGTCATCCAATTGCCAAAAAGCTGAAAAAAAATTCAAAATGGCGAAGAAAAGATGGCCGCCATACAAATTTCGCCGGTGTCCAGCTCGGAGGGTATAAAAGATGGAGGTGTGGTTTCGTGGCAAAAGAGAATCAGGATCCGCAGGTCTACTCGATGAATAGAAAAAAAATTCAAAATGGCGGAATTTATTTTTCCATACATTTTGTATGGCGATTATGAATGTCTCATTCTCCTAGAAAGAGACGGAAAACGATACATTGATGTATGGGAGATATGTTTGGATGCGTGATATGAGTAGGGGAAAATTATGACATTTCAGAAAAACAAGATGGCGGCCTATATGATTTTTGCAACTCTTTTGTTTTTCAACCGATTTCGTTGAAACTCGCAATCTTTGAAGAATGTAGTAAACGATTAATAGAAAAAGTGGAAAATTTTGGAAAAACAAGATGGCCGCCGTACAAATTTCGTAGGTGTCTATCTCGGAGGCTATAAAAGATGGAAGAGTGGTTTCTTGGCAAAAGATGATCAGGGTCCGAAGGTCTACTCGGTGAAACAAACTCTGCATGCTCGCGGACCACTTTAGTGGTCCGCGCACCCACGCACCCTACTAAATTATTATCCTAATTTACAAAAAAATTATATGGATATCGTTTTCAGGGTTTTCCAGGGTGCTGATTTTGATAATGACATTTATTTTCAAATCCAAGATGGCGGACTTACATTTTCTACAAAAGATAGAAATGCCTGTCATTTTATGGGGGTTTTCGGGGTGAATTATGTATCTTAATAAATCAATTTGGTTTTATATAATAAAGTTAACCTTACCACGTCACGTGAGCTGCTTTAGCAGCTCGCGCACCGAGCAAAAACTAGTTATTATACTATATATAGCTCGATTACCACTGACTGACTCACTCACTCATTGACATAATTGTTCTCCTAGAAGGAGACGGAAAATGATATAATGATGTGGGGGAGTTGTGTTTGGTTTCGGGAACCCTCTGGGGAAAAATTATGACATTTCGGAAAAACAAGATGGCGGCCGAGGTGATTTTTGCAGCTCCGTTGTTTTCCAACCGATTTCGTTGAATTTTGCAATCTTTGAAGAAAATAGTAAACGATTAATGGGAAATGTGGAAAAAATTGGAAAAACAAGATGGCGGCCGAGCCGTAGCGTTTTGAAAATTTCGATTTTTCGACCCCGAACCGCGGCGCCACAGATCCAAAACGGGAAATTGAAACTAATAATTTTTTTCTGGTTTTGTCTACGATTATCCTGAATTTTGACGGAATGGGAGTGGTTTTTAAAAATTCAAGATGGCGGCTGTCGTGGCGGCCATTATATTAGAGGTACGAAAAAACGCAATTTTAAAAGTTAAATATCTCAAAGTTGGCAACATCGGAGCGATTCGGCTTCTATCAAGCGATTGTACGTATAGGCTCGAGGTATAGATATGAGGAAAAAAATTACCCCATTTTTTGGGGAAATTTCAAGATTTTCGGGAAATTGAAAAAAATCGAAATACGGACTTTTTGCAAAATTCGAGTATGAGCGATTACGTGTTTTGCTCGTGCAAATGACATTTAGGTATTTTCGTCGCCGAGGACTGGCAACACTGGAATTTATCGAAGCAAAAGTGATTTTCGACATTGTCTTTTTTCAGGGACGATCATTTCGCGTGGGTGCGAGCGAGATGAAAGATTGAAACGTCATCGGGAGCGGTATATCCTGTAGTTAATGGGAAAGTTGTACAACGATGTAATTTATTTCTGCAAAACGAGTTGGCGGCCATTTTGTAATTTTTTGAATTTTTCGAAATTTTGATCACGTTTTTGAGGCAGTTGGCAACATTTTGGAAAGTCAATATGTATGAATCGATTGTGTATCTCGGCTGGCAGTATGGAGATATGCAACCGGTGTTGCCACTTTTGGGGAGATTTTCGAGAATTTCAACTAAGAAACTCCTGTAAAATTTTGTATGAAAAATTTTTTTTTCACTGATGGTGTCGTATAGAGAACAAAAACTTAGTAAGCCAAAATTATGGAGAGAGCTGATGATTGAGGGTTTCGGAGACGGGTGGAGGGCCCGCTTAAGGTATTGAAGATAGGTGGGGGGTGCTCGAGCAAATGTCATTCGTGACATCATCCAATTGCCAAAAAGCTGAAAAAAAATTCAAAATGGTGAAGAAAAGATGGCCGCCATACAAATTTCGCCGGTGTCCAGCTCGGAGGGTATAAAAGATGGAAGTGTGGTTTCTTGGCAAGAGATGATCAGGGTCCGAAGGTCTACTCGATGAATAGAAAAAAAATTCAAAATGGCGGAATTTATTTTCCCATAGAAAATGTATGGCGAATATTCAATGTCTCATTCTCCTAGAAAGAGACGGAAAACGATACATTGATGTATGGGAGATATGTTCGGATGCGCAATATGAGTAGGGGAAAATTATGACATTTCAGAAAAACAAGATGGCGACTGACGTGATTTTTGCAACTCTTTTGTTTTCTAACCGATTTCGTTGAAATTCGCAATCTTTGAAGAATGTAGTAAACGATTAATAGAAAAAGTGGAAAATTTTGGAAAAACAAGATGGCCGCCGTATAAATTTCATCGATGTCTATCTCGGAGGCTATAAAAGATGGAAGAGTGGTTTCTTGGCAAAAGATGATCAGGGTCCGAAGGTCTACTCGGTGAAACAAACTCTGCATGCTCGCGGACCACTTTAGTGGTCCGCGCACCCACGCACCCTACTAAATTATTATCCTAATCTACAAAAAATAATATGGATATCGTTTTCAGGGTTTTCCAGGGTGCTGATTTTGATAATGACATTTATTTTCAAATCCAAGATGGCGGACTTACATTTTCTACAAAAAATAGTAATGGCTGTCATTTTATGGGTTTATTCGGGGTGAATTATGTATCTTAATAAATCAATTTGGTTTTATATAATAAAGTTAACCTTACCACGTCACGCGAGCTGCTTTAGCAGCTCGCGCACCGAGCAAAAGCTAGTTATACTATATATAGCTCGATTACCACTCACTGACTGACTCACTCATTGACATAATTGTTCTCCTAGAAAGAGAAGGAAAATGATATAGTGATGTAGGGGAGTTGTGTTCGGTTTCGGGAACCCTCTGGGGAAAAATTATGACATTTCAGAAAAACAAGATGGCGGCCGACGTGATTTTTGCAGCTCCGTTGTTTTCCAACCGATTTCGTTGAATTTTGCAATCTTTGAAGAAAATAGTAAACGATTAATGGGAAATGTCGAAAAAATTGAAAAAACAAGATGGCGGCCGAACCGTAGCGTTTTCAAAATTTTGATTTTTCGACCCCGAACCGCGGCGCCACAGATCCGAAACGGGAAATCGATAATAATTATTTTTTTCTTGTTTCGCTCACAATGATCCTGAATTTTGACAGAACGGGAGTGGTTTTTAAAAATTCAAGATTGCGGCTGTCATGGCGGCCGTTTTGTGCGAGGTACGAAAAAACGCAATTTTAAAAGTTAAATATCTCAAAGTTGGCAACATCGGAGCGATTCGACTTCTATGAAGCGATTGTACGTATAGGCTCGAGGTATAGATCGGTGGGAAAAAATTACCCCATTTTTAGGGAAATTTCAAGATTTTCGGGAAATTGTAAAAAATCGAAATAAGGACTTTGTGCAAAATCCGAGTATGAGCGATTATGTGTTTTGATTGTACAAATGACATTTCGGTATTTTTGTCGCCGGAGACTGGCAACACTGGAATTTATCAAAGAAAAAGTGATTTTCGACATGGTCTTTTTTCAGGGACGATCATTTCGCGTGGGTGCGAGCGAGATGAGAGATTGAAACGTCATCGGGAGCGGTATATCCTGTAGTTATTGGAAAAGTTGTACAACGATGTAATTTATTTCTGCAAAACGAGTTGGCGGCCATTTTGTAATTTTTTGAATTTTTCGAAATTTTGATCACGTTTTTGAGGCAGTTGGCAACATTTTGGAAAGTCGATATGTATGAATCGATTGTGTATCTCGGCTGGCAGTATCGAAATATGCAACTGGTGTTGCCACTTTTGGGGAGATTTTCGTGATTTTCAACTAAGAAACTCCTGTAAAATTTTGTATGAAAAATTTTTTTTTCACTGATGGTGTCGTATAGAAAACAAAAACTTAGTAAGCCAAAATTATGGAGACAGCTGATGATTGAGGATTTCGGAGACGGGTGAAGGGTCCGCTTAAGGTATTGAAGATAGGTGGGGGGTGCTCGAGCAAATGTCATTCACGACGTCATCCAATTGCCAAAAAGCTGAAAAAAAATTCAAAATGGCGAAAAAAAGATGGCCGCCATACAAATTTCGCCGGCGTCCAGCTCGGAGGGTATAAAAGATGGAGGTGCGGTTTCTTGGCAAAAGAGGATCAGGATCCAAAGGTTTACTCGATGAATAGAAAAAAAATTCAAAATGGCGGAATTTAATTTTCCATACATTTTGTATGGTGAATATTGAATGCCTCATTCTCCTAGAAAGAGACGGATAACGATACGATAATGTAGAGGAGATATGTTTTGGTGCGCGATATGAGTAGGGAAAAATTATGACATTTCAGAAAAACAAGATGGCGGCTTATATGATTTTTGCAACTCTTTTGTTTTCCAACCGATTTCGTTGAAACTCGCAATCTTTAAAGAATGTAGTAAACGATTAATAGAAAAAGTGGAAAATTTTGGAAAAACAAGATGGCCGCCGTACAAATTTCGTCGGTGTCTATCTCGGAGGCTATAAAAGATGGAAGAGTGGTTTCTTGGCAAAAGATGATCAGGGTCCGAAGGTCTACTCGGTGAAACAAACTCTGCATGCTCGCGGACCACTTTAGTGGTCCGCGCACCCACGCACCCTACTAAATTATTATCCTAATTTACAAAAAAATAATATGGATATCGTTTTCAGGGTTTTTCAGGGTGCTGATTTTGATAATGACATTTATTTTCAAATCCAAGATGGCGGACTTACATTTTCTACAAAAAATAGAAATGCCTGTCATTTTATGGGGTTTTTCGGGGTGAATTATGTATCTTAATAAATAAATTTGGTTTCATAAAATAAAGTTAACCTTACCACGTCACGTGAGCTGCTTTAGCAGCTCGCGCACCGAGCAAAAACTAGTTATTATATTATTTTATACTATATATAGCTCGATTACCACTCACTGACTCACTCATTGACATAATTGTTCTCCTAGAAAGAGAAGGAAAATGATATAGTGATGTGGGGGAGTTGTGTTCGGTTTCGGAAACCCTCTGGGGAAAAATTATGACATTTCAGAAAAAGAAGATGGCGGCCGACGTGATTTTTGCAGCTCCGTTGTTTTCCAACCGATTTCATTGAATTTTACAATCTTTAAAGAAAGTAGTAAACAGTTAATAGAAAATGTGAAAAAAATTGGAAAAACAAGATGGCGGCTGAGCCGTAGCGTTTTCAAAATTTTGATTTTTCGACCCCGAACCGCGGCGCCACAGATCCGAAACGGGGTAATCGAGGATAATTATTTTTTCTGGTTTCGCCCACGATTATCCTGTATTTTGACAGAACGGGAGTGGTTTTTAAAAATTCAAGATGGCGGCTGTCATGGCGGCCGTTAAGTTAGAGGTACGAAAAAACGCAATTTTAAAAGTTAAATATCTCAAAGTTGGCAACATCGGAGCGATTCGGCTTCTATCAAGCGATTGTACGTATAGGCTCGAGGTATATATCGGTGGGAAAAAATTACCCCATTTTTAGGGAAATTTCAAGATTTTCGGGAAATTGTAAAAAATCGAAATACGGACTTTTCGCAAAATCCGAGTATGAGCGATTATGTGTTTTGATTGTACAAATGACATTTGGGTATTTTTGTCGCCGGAGACTGGCAACACTGGAATTTATCAAAAAAAAAGTGATTTTCGACATTGTCTTTTTTCAGGGACGATCATTTCGCGTGGGTGCGAGCGAGAGGAGAGATTGAAACGTCATCGGGAGCGGTATATCCTGTAGTTAATAGGAAAGTTGTAAAATTATCTAATTTGCTTCTGCAAAAAGAGTTGGTGGCCATTTTGTATTTTCTTCAAATTTTCCGAAATTTTGATCACGTTTTTGAGGCAGTTGGCAACATTTTGGAAAGTCGACATGTATCAATCGATTGTGTGACTCAACCAGCAGTATCGAAATATGTAAACAGTGTTGCCACATTTGGGGAGATTTTCGAGATTTTCCCCAAAAACTCCTCCTGTAAAATTTTGTATGAAATTTTTTTTTTTCACTGATGGTTTCGTATAGAAAACAAAAAAAAAATCGAGGAAAAATTTGGAAATAGCTGATGATCGAGGATGTCGGAGACGGGTGAAGGGTCCGCTCAAGGTATTGAAGATAGGTGGGGGGTGCTCGACCAAATGTCATTCATGACATCATCCAATTGCCAAAAAGCTGAAAAAAAATTCAAAATGGCGAAGAAAAGATGGCCGCCATACAAATTTCGCCGGCGTCCAGCTCGGAGGGTATAAAAGATGGAGGTGTGGTTTCTTGGCAAAAGAGGATCAGGATCCAAAGGTCTACTCGATGAATAGAAAAAAAATTCAAAATGGCGGAATTTATTTTCCCATACATTTTGTATGGCGAATATTGAATGTCTCATTCTCCTAGAAAGAGACGGAAAACGATACGATAATGTAGGAGAGATGTGTTCGGGTGGGGGAGGCGAGTAGGGAAAAATTATGACATTTCAGAAAAACAAGATGGCGACCGACGTGATTTTTGCAACTCTTTTGTTTTCCAACCGATTTCGTTGAAACTCGCAACCTATGAAGAAAGTAGTAAACGATTAATAAAAAAAGTGGAAAATTTTGGATAAACAAGATGGCCGCCATACAAATTTCGTCGTTGTCTATCTCGGAGGCTATAAAAGATGGAAGAGTGGTTTCTTCGCAAAAGATGATTAGGGTCCGGAGGTCTACTCAATATAACAAACTCTGCATGCTCGCGGACCACTTTAGTGGTCCGCGCACCCACGCACCCTACTTTATTAACCTCAACTACCCCGTTTTTACAAAAAATGATATGGATGTCGTTTTCAGGGTTTTCCAGGGTGCTGATTATGATAACGACATTTATTTTGAAATCCATGATGGCGGGCATGCACTTTTAAGAAAAAATCTGATATGGGTGTCGTTTTTTAGGTATTGCGGAGTGAATTGCGTATCTTAATAAATAAATTTGGTTTAGTATAATAAAGTTAACCCAACCACGTCACGCGAGCTGCTTTAGCAGCTCGCGCACCGAGCAAAACACTAGTTATTATTATACTATATATAGCTCGATTACCACTCACTGACTCACTGACTCATTGATACAATTGTTCTCCTAGAAAGAGACGGAAAATGATATAGTGATGTAGGGGAGATGTGTTTGGGTGAGGGAGATGACTGGGGAAAAATTATGACTTTTCGGAAAAACAAGATGGCGGCTGACGTGATTTTTGCAGCTCTTTTGTTTTCCAACCGATTTTGTTCAAACTCGCAACTATTTAGGAAAGTAGTAAACGGTTAATAGAAAAGGTAGAAAAAATTGGAAAAACAAGATGGCGGCCGAACCGTAGCGTTTTCAAAATTTTGATTTTTCGACCCCAAACCACGGCGCCACAGATCCAAGACGGAGAAGTCGAGGATAATTATTTTTTCGTGTTTCGCCCACGATTATCCTGTATTTTGACAAAATGGGAGTAGTTTTTAAAAAATCAAGATGGCGGCTGTCATGGCGGTCGTTTTGTTCGAGGTACGAAAAAACGCAATTTTAAAATTCGAATATGTTAAAGTTGGCAACATCGGAGCGGTTCGGCTTCTATGAAGCGATTGTACGTATGAACTTGAGGTATAGATTGGTGGGGAAAAATTACCCCATTTTTCGGGAAATTTCAAGATTTTTGCGACAATGTAAAAAATCGAAATACGGACTTTTCGCAAAATCCGAGTATGAGCGATTATGTGTTTTGCTCGTACAAATGACATTTGGGTATTTTTGTCGCCGGAGACTGGCAACACTGGAATTTATCAAAAAAAAAGTGATTTTCGACATTGTCTTTTTTCAGGGACGATCATTTCGCGTGGGTGCGAGCGAGAGGAGAGATTGAAACGTCATCGGGAGCGGTATATCTTGTAGTTAATAGGAAAGTTGTAAAATTATCTAATTTGCTTCTGCAAAAAGAGTTGGCGGCCATTTTGTATTTTCTTCAAATTTTCCGACATTTTGATCACGTTTTTGAGGCAGTTGGCAACATTTTGGAAAGTCGACATGTATCAATCGATTGTGTGACTCAACCAGCAGTATCGAAATATGTAAACAGTGTTGCCACATTTGGGGAGATTTTCGAGATTTTCCCCAAAAACTCCTCCTGTAAAATTTTGTATGAAATTTTTTTTTTCACTGATGGTTTCGTATAGAAAACAAAAAAAAAATCGAGGAAAAATTTGGAAATAGCTGATGATCGAGGATGTCGGAGACGGGTGAAGGGTCCGCTCAAGGTATTGAAGATAGGTGGGGGGTGCTCGACCAAATGTCATTCATGACATCGTCCAATTGCCAAAAAGCTGAAAAAAAATTCAAAATGGCGAAGAAAAGATGGCCGCCATACAAATTTCGCCGTCGTCCAGCTCGGAGGGTATAAAAGATGGAGGTGCGGTTTCTTGGCAAAAGAGGATCAGGATCCAAAGGTCTACTCGATGAATAGAAAAAAAATTCAAAATGGCGGAATTTATTTTCCCATACATTTTGTATGGCGAATACTGAATGTCTCATTCCCCTAGAAAGAGACGGAAAACGATACGATAATGTAGGGGAGATGTGTTCGGGTGGGGGAGGCGAGTAGGGAAAAATTATGACATTTCAGAAAAACAAGATGGCGACCGACGTGATTTTTGCAACTCTTTTGTTTTCCAACCGATTTCGTTGAAACTCGCAACCTTTGAAGAAAGTAGTGAACGATTAATAAAAAAAGTGGAAAATTTTGGAAAAACAAGATGGCCGCCGTACAAATTTCGTCGGTGTCTATCTCGGAGAATATAAAAGATGGAAGAGTAGTTTCTAGGCCAAAGATGATTAGGGTCCGAAGGTCTACTCAGTGGAACAAACTCTGCATGCTCGCGGACCACTTTAGTGGTCCGCGCACCCACGCACCCTACTAAATTATTATCCTAATCTACAAAAAATAATATGGATGTCGTTTTCAGGGTTTTCCAGGGTGCTGATTTTGATAATGACATTAATTTTCAAATCCAAGATGGCGGGCGTGCACTTTATAAGAAAAAAATTGATATAGGTGTCGTTTTATGGGGTTTTTGGGGTAATTTGTGTATCTTAATAAAAAAAATCGGTTCAATACAACTCATAAACCTAACCACGTCACGCGAGCTGCTTTAGCAGCTCGCGCACCGAGCAAAACACTAGTTATTATACTATATATAGCTCGATTACCACTGACTCACTGACTCATTGACATAATTGTTCTCCTAGAAAGAGACGGAAAATGATATAATGATGTAGGGGAAATGTGTTCGGATGCGGGATTCGACTGGGGAAAAATTATGACATTTCAGAAAAACAAGATGGCGGCCGACGTGATTTTTGCAGCTCCGTTGTTTTCCAACCGATTTCGTTGAATTTTGCAATCTTTGAAGAAAATAGTAAACGATTAATGGGAAATGTCGAAAAAATTGAAAAAACAAGATGGCGGCCGAACCGTAGCGTTTTCAAAATTTTGATTTTTCGACCCCGAACCGCGGCGCCACAGATCCGAAACGCGAAATCGAAAATAATAATTTTTTTCTTGTTTTGCTTACAATGATCCTGAATTTTGACAGAACGGGAGTGATTTTTAAAAATTCAAGATGGCGGCTGTCATGGCGGCCGTTAAGTTAGAGGTACGAAAAAACGCAATTTTAAAAGTCAAATATCTCAAAGTTGGCAACATCGGAGCGATTCGGCTTCTATGAAGCGATTGTACGTATAGACTCGAGGTATAGATCGGTGGGAAAAAATTACCCCATTTTTAGGGAAATTTCAAGATTTTCGGGAAATTGTAAAAAATCGAAATACGGACTTTGTGCAAAATCAGAGTATGAGCGATTATGTGTTTTGCTCGTACAAATGACATTTGGGTATTTTTGTCGCTGGAGACTGGCAACACTGGAATTTATCAAAAAAAAAGTGATTTTCGACACGGTCTTTTTCACGGTATCCCCTTTCGTGTTGGTGCGAGTGAGAGGAAAGATTGAAACGTCATCGGGCGCGGTATATCCTGTAGTTAATAGGAAAATTATGAAACCGTGTAAAATCTTCCTGTGAAACGAGTTGACGGCCATTTTGTATTTTTTTTTATTTTTCGAAATTTTGACCACGTTTTTGAGGCAGTTGGCAACATTTTGGAAAGTCAAGATGTATCAATCGATTGTGTGACTCAACCAGCAGTATCGAATTATCTAAACAGTGCTGCCACATTTGGGGAGATTTTCGAGATTTTCCCCAAAAACTCCTCCTGTAAAATTTTGTATGAAAATTTTTTTTTTCACTGATGGTTTCGTATAGAAAACAAAAAAAAAATCGAGGAAAAATTTGGAAATAGCTGATGATCGAGGATGTCGGAGACGGGTGAAGGGTCCGCTCAAGGTATTGAAGATAGGTGGGGGGTGCTCGACCAAATGTCATTCATGACATCATCCAATTGCCAAAAAGCTGAAAAAAAATTCAAAATGGCGAAGAAAAGATGGCCGCCATACAAATTTCGCCGGCGTCCAGCTCGGAGGGTATAAAAGATAGAGGTGCGGTTTCTTGGCAAAAGAGGATCAGGATCCAAAGGTCTAATTGATGAATAGAAAAAAAATTCAAAATGGCGGAATTTATTTTCCCATACGTTTTGTATGGCGAATATTGAATGTCTCATTCTCCTAGAAAGAGACGGAAAACGATACGATAATGTAGGGGAGATGTGTTCGGGTGGGCGAGGCGAGTAGGGAAAAATTATGACATTTCAGAAAAACAAGATGGCGGCCTATATGATTTTTGTGACTCTTTTGTTTTCCAACCGATTTCATTGAAACTCGCAATCTTTGAAGAACGTAGTAAACGATTAATAGAAAAAGTGGAAAATTTTGGAAAAACAAGATGGCCGCCGTACAAATTTCGTCGGTGTCTATCTCGGAGGCTATAAAAGATGGAAGAGTGGTTTCTTGGCAAAAGATGATCAGGGTCCGGAGGTCTACTCAATGGAACAAACTCTGCATGCTCGCGGACCACTTTAGTGGTCCGCGCACCCACGCACCCTACTTTATTAACCTCAACTACCCGGTTTTTATAAAAAATGATATGGATGTCGTTTTCAGAGTTTCCCAGGGTGCTGATTTTGATAACGACATTTATTTTGAAATCCAAGATGGCGGTCATGCATTTTTTAAGAAAAAAATCGATATGGGTGTCGTTTTATTGTGTTTTCGCGGTTAATTTTGTATCTTAATAAATACTATCGTTTTAATACTTGTCAACCCAACCACGTCACGCGAGCTGCTTTAGCAGCTCGCGCACCGAGCAAAACACTAGTTATACTATATATAGCTCGATTACCACTCACTCACTCACTGACTCATTGACATAATTGTTCTCCTAGAAAGAGATGGAAAATGATATAATGATGTAGGGGAAATGTGTTCGGGTGGGGAATTCGACTGGGGAAAAATTATGACATTTCGGAAAAACAAGATGGCGGCCGACGTGATTTTTGCAGCTCCGTTGTTTTCCAACCGATTTCGTCGAATTTTGCAAACTTTGAAGAAAGTAGTAAATGGTTAACAGAAAATGTGCAAAAAATTGGAAAAACAAGATGGCGGCCGAGCCGTAGCGTTTTCAAAATTTTGATTTTTCGACCCCGAACCGCGGCGCCACAGATCCGAAACGGGATGTCGATAGTAATAAATTTTTTCTTGTTTTGCTTGCAATGATCCTGAATTTTGACAAAACGGGAGTGATTTTTAAAAATTCAAGATGGCGGCTGTCATGGCGGCCGTTAAGTTAGAGGTACGAAAAAACGCAATTTTAAAATTCAAATATCTCAAAGTTGGCAACATCTGAGCGATTCGGTTTCTATGAAGCGATTGTACGTATGGAGTCGAGGTATAGATCGGTGGGAAAAAATTACCCAATTTTTAGGGAAATTTCAAGATTTTCGGGAAATTGTAAAAAAACGAAATAAGGACTTTGTGCAAAATCCGAGTGTGAGCGATTATGTGTTTTGCTCGTACAAATGACATTTGGGTATTTTTGTCGCCGGAGACTGGCAACACTGGAATTTATCAAAGAAAAAGTGATTTTCGACATGGTATTTTTCCAGTGGCGATCATTTCACGTGGGTGTGAGCGAGAGGAGAGATTGCAACGTCATCGGGAGCGATATATCCTGTAGTTATTGGAAAAGTTGTACAACGATGAAATTTATTTCTGTAAAACGAGTTGGCGGCCATTTTGTATTTTTTTTTATTTTTCGAAATTTTGATCACGTTTTTGAGGCAGTTGGCAACATTTTGGAAAGTCAATATGTATGAATCGATTGTGTATCTCGGCTGGCAATATGGAGATATGCAACCGGTGTTGCCACTTTTGGGGAGATTTTCGAGATTCGAGACTAAGAAACTCCTGTAAAATTTTGTATGAAAAATTTTTTTTTCACTGATGGTGTCGTATAGAAAACAAAAACTTAGTAAGCCAAAATTATGGAGACAGCTGATGACTGAGGATTTCGGAGACGGGTGAAGGGTCCGCTTAAAGTATTGAAGATAGGTGGGGGGTGCTCGAGCAAATGTCATTCATGACGTCATCCAATTGCCAAAAAGCTGAAAAAAAATTCAAAATGGCGAAAAAAAGATGGCCGCCATACAAATTTCGCCGGCGTCCAGCTCGGAGGGTATAAAAGATGGAGGTGCGGTTTCTTGGCAAAAGAGGATCAGGATCCAAAGGTTTACTCGATGAATAGAAAAAAAATTCAAAATGGCGGAATTTAATTTTCCATACATTTTGTATGGTGAATATTGAATGCCTCACTCTCCTAGAAAGAGACGGATAACGATACAATAATGTAGGGGAGATATGTTTTGGTGCGCGATATGAGTAGGGAAAAATTATGACATTTCAGAAAAACAAGATGGCGGCCTATATGATTTTTGCAACTCTTTTGTTTTCCAACCGATTTCGTTGAAACTCGCAATCTTTAAAGAATGTAGTAAACGATTAGTAGAAAAAGTGGAAAATTTTGGAAAAACAAGATGGCCGCCGTACAAATTTCGTCGGTGTCTATCTCGGAGGCTATGAAAGATGGAAGAGTGGTTTCTTGGCAAAAGATGATCAGGGTCCGAAGGTCTACTCGGTGAAACAAACTCTGCATGCTCGCGGACCACTTTAGTGGTCCGCGCACCCACGCACCCTACTAAATTACTATCCTAATTTACAAAAAATAATATGGATATCGTTTTCAGGGTTTTTCTGGGTGCTGATTTTGATAACGACATTTATTTTCAAATCCAAGATGGCGGACTTACATTTTCTACAAAAAATAGAAATGCCTGTCATTTTATGGGGTTTTTCGGGGTGAATTGTGTATCTTAATAAATCAATTTGATTTTATATAATAAAGTTAACCTTACCACGTCACGCGAGCTGCTTTAGCAGCTCGCGCACCGAGCAAAAGCTAGTTTATTGTTATAAATGTGATATAGTCAAGAACATTTAAGAGCTATATTACTTTGGACTTGGGATAGGTCCCATGGCCAGCACAAATCTAAGCTCAGCTAGGGGCTTGGCTCTACTAGAGATCTCATAACTTTTTAACAGTGAAAACAGTATGAACTTGTGAGTCTTGGCTAACTTTTTACATGAAATGTTTTTGGTGGGTACATTTTTACGAAATCTGGTGAACCCTTGATTAGGTACTAATAGATCGTTTTACTTTATTTTTGTTCAGATACAAGTTAGCCCTTGACAGCAATCTCATACCTGTTGGTGAGTGAGGATGCCGTCTAAGATAAGATAAGAAGTCCGTATAAATAATATTAACCGCACGAGGTGAGGCCGGTGTAGGCTGGGTGCCGAGTGGCTCTAATGAGTTATAACCTTTATCATTAAAATAAAACTGAAACAAAACTACTATTTCGATTGATGGATTAACCAAGATAGTAAACTTTAAAACTATCACATTCAACAAGACTTAAAAACGTTGGTAACCCATTTTTTTACCCGAAAATCCGTTCACTTCAGGTGGGGTCGGACCCCGCAATAAATCTAACCCTCTTAAAGTTGTTGCGCCATAAACTGCGGGGCTGGTTAGACCCCGACTGCTATCTTGATTGCTTTTATCGAATATTGCGTATTGGGAAAGTTTATTTTTATTTTTTGGGACTCCTATACTCACTAAAATGAAGTAAAAATTAGGTAAAAATAAAATTTCGTCGTTTCATCACCGCCGCCGACGGTCGGCCTCCTATTCGGAAGGTCCCGGGAGTGGGTCACCAGTCACCACTAATTTTTGGGATTCCATCCATCCATCCATCAGCCTGTATGCGTCCACTGCTGGACATAGGCCTTTCCAAGAGCGCGCCACCAAACACGGTCCTCCGCTTTCCTCATCCACCCGCTCCCCGTCACCTTCTTCAGGTCATCGGTTCCAGCGGATTTCGGAGTTATGTGCGTTCAAAGTAATTAATTAACATCACTTGCTTTAACGGCGAAGGAAAATCTCGTAAGGAAACCAGAGAGCATTCCATAATGTTCTCAAAGGTGGGTGAAGTCTGCCAATCCGCATATTTTAGCCAGCGTTGCGGACTACGACCTAAACCCCTCTATTTCTAAAGGAGACCCGTGCTTAATAGTGAACTGAAAATGGATTTATTTATAACTAGACTATGCCCGTGACTTCGTCCGCGTGGATTTCTTTTAAAGATCACATGAGAACTATTTGATTTTCCGGGATAAACAGTAGCCTATGTCCATCCCCGGGATATAAGTTAACTCTGTACCAAATTTTGTCAAATCGGTTAAACTGTTGGGCCGTGAAAAGGTAGAAGACAGATAGACAGACAGACACACTTTCGCATTTATAATAATATTAGTATGGATGTATGAGTAGACTCAATAACCTTTGACCGTCGGCCATTCAAATGTGCTTTTAAAGCCCACAAAGAAAATTAAATTTCATTTCAGTGAACGTAAACCTATGTATTGAACAATAATACTGTTACTGTGCACCTTTTGTAATAACTCGCTCGGGATCATCTTTTATTTTCACAAATGTACAAAGAACAACATTGTATGAACGTATGAACAGATTGAATAAAAACAATTTCGTAAAGGTCTTCGCACATTGTACAGACGCGACACCGACTCCACTCTGACTTGTTCCTCCTTCACCATTCTACAAACTGTAATCAACGTATCTTTATGTGGTCAACATCTAATCTATTCGCCTGAAACGTATTTGCACAGGGTTTCTAATACAAACGCTAAGGTGTGGAATACTCTTCCGGCATCCGTATTTCCTGCCACGTATTTCCTGAAAATCTCGAAGGCAAGTGTGACGCCCCGGCTATTCACAATCCCCGGGATCCTTGCTTTTTCTAAAATAAAATATAGCCTATGTCACTTTGGAATGATGTTGCTCTCTACGGGTGAAAACATTTTCAAAATCGGTTCAGTAGTTCCAGAGATTTAAAAAAATCTTACCCTCTAAAATAAACTTACAAACTTTACGTCGTATTATCGATCGAATCGATATCTGTCAAAAATATTAGGCTAGGTGATGTGAAATCAAAGACCTAGTCGTTTCATAGCCTACCTAGCCTATCTGCATTTGACGCCTGCCAGTGTAGGTGAGACCACCTATTCTGTCGTGAACTGTGGTCACGGTATATCTGGTTGGGCAGCATAGTGCGTGACAACCTTTACTCAATGTACAATATAGAATGTCTCCACCGTGGCTTGAAAATAAATATGCTCTCATTTGGACTGTTAATTAAATTTATTTCTTTGTTTACAGCGTACATATTTGTTACAAACCAGGACAACGTTGCCATATTTAAAAAGCCATTTTGTTTTATAACAAGTTAAATTAAATTACAATGAATACTTGAATAATTAATCCTTAGTAGGTTTTTAGCATAGTAGACTCTGAACGAATTTGCCAAATGAGTTATTTAATTTAGCTACTGAATTTAGCTCTTATAATGACTTAAAAGCTATTAGGTAACAAGGTAAGTACCTATTAATAAATAACAATCGTTAAAATATTACCAAATATAAAACATTTACGAAAATACTCCTCCGAGGTTCTGCGTAGAGAAAAAAACCGATCAAATGTGTCGGACCTACCTGCCAAACATGATTCTAGATCATTCTAGGTCAATTCCCCGGGAGTACCCCATAGAATAATTCCCTTGAAGGGTCATGAAAAACAGGCAGACAATGAAGTTTAGTGATCCTATAAGGTCTCCTTTGCCTCTGGAAATCCTATAAAGTAGGTAGGTATATATCAATAAATAGAACCGCCCTAATTCGTAATCGATAGCCTGCCTAAAAAAATGTGCTCATTATTCAAAAGAGGATAATCAAAGGTCAAACTTCCCTCGGAACTTTTTTATCCATGTCCCTTCCACTCCCTGTCATCTGATGTTCAATAGTACCTTCTTATATCTCAGTGCGGCCGACATAGCTCAAAGGATTAACAAGCTGAAGTGGCAATGAATAGTCATGTCTGTCGTAGAACCGACGGCCGTTGGGGCAGACGTGTTCTGGAGTGGAGACCGCGTACCGCGCAGTGTGGGAAGACCTCCAGTCCGCTAGACCGATGACCTGATGAAGGTGGCGGGGAGTGGGTGGGTGAGGAAAGCGGAGGACCGTGCTGAGTGGTGCGCTCTTGGAAAAACCTATGTCCAGCGGTGGACGCATACTAGCTGATAGAACGGAATGGATATCTCAGTGTTTGAGTCAGCTAAGACCGAATCCACGTTCCCTATGTAATCACTGTTTCATTGTAGCTCAATTAAAATCTAGTCTTTAAGCTGAATCTTTAGCAACAATCGAATCACCTCAAATATACATAATCAGATATAATATTATGAAGTAATAGCAATATATATCTTTTTATGTCAATTTTATAGCATTTTATGGGGGCGCCGACATATTTCATGGCACCGGAATGACGAGGTTATCACATTTTCTATGGAAATTACTGTTTTTTTTTATTTTAGGGTTTCAATAGGGGGTAAAAACGGCTAAGGAAAACATCGAGAGGAAACTTCTATGCCTGAGAGTTCTCCATTAATGTTCTCAACGGTGTGTGAAGTTTGACAATCTGCATTTTGCCAGCGTGTGGTGGTTATGGCCTTCTCCCTTTTTGAGAGGAGACTTTTTTACCACCATATCGCAAGAAGACGGGCGAGCTTCCATCTTCATGTCCTTAACATTACATCTACACGCCCGAAACGTTTCGCGTCATCATTCCTCATAGGCGCATGGCTAAGTTTTTTAATACTCTTTCGTGATCTATGTTTCCTACCAATTAAAACCTGGCATTGCCGGTAGGGTGGTGACTACCTTCGCCCGAAGCCGCACTTGAACAGTTTTAAATTTGTAAAAGGATTATCAAAAAAATTAAAAGCTCTAACAAAACGTGAAAAATTATTCAGATCCTTTAACCGCCCACGGCTTTTAAATATTTTTAGGTATTACACGTAAACCAGGCTTAGATTTTAATATTCCAATGAAATTTCAAATTCTTTTTTAAAGCTTAGATTTATTAGTTAAGTTTGACTTTCTGGCGGAGTGCCCAGATATTTTTAGTGGTAATTTTCTTCGGTATATCCATAAAGAAAATGCATCCTTATATATATATAAAGTTGTTTCATGCTTTAGTTCCAACTTTATGCAGTTTTGACTTCCATGACGGGAATGACAAGAAAACTTATAACTTTGACTTTCACAATAAAGCATATCGTCTGTTTGCGGTAATAACACATTGTATTATTTCATAACTTGGCTTTTGAGGAAAAAATAATTAAAATTGTAAATTAATTTCTATCGAGTTTAGAAGGCTGGTGTGCTCAGTGGAATTAACCGTCCAGTATCATAAAGAAACGATAAGAACTGAATGTAAATTTTATCATATAATATACTTATATAAATAGATTTGACTATTGTCAGGAAAAAAATACATTTTTCCGAAATAACAAGTTATAGTCGCAGACAGGCTATTACATTTTACTGCTTTTGGTGTACAAACACCAAAAGAGAAATACAACAAACAATTAAAAAAAAATAGGTAAGTAGGTACAATTGGCTGCCTTTATCGCTTTGAAGCAATCTCTACCAGCGTAAAATTTTCATGACAATAATAATTGCATTAATGTATTTCGAGTACAAGCTTCACAGAGCCCCTCCGTCTTCAAATCGGTAACAAATTCAAAGCACGCGCCGAATTAATACGAATCACCCGAAATTAAATTATTCAAACTCCGTCCCACGGGGGCTGGTTCCGTAGTGATTTCTTACACTCTTGAATTTTGTATATTTCACTTCTGTCAACACCCTTTTGAATTGATTTGTAACAATTTAAATCGACGACAATTTGACAATTTTGTCTTTCATTAATGCACGACTTTCTCAACAAGGTAAATTAAAAATTTATAACACCCCCGACAAGTGAAGGTAACAGTAACTAGAAAATACCCAAGAAGAGGGGTGTTATAAGTTTGACGTGTGTATCTGTGTATCTGTCTGTGGCATCGTAGCTCCTAAACTAATGAACCGATTTTTAATTTAGTTTTTCTGTTTGAAAGGTGGCTTGATAGAGAGTGTTCTTAGCTATAATCCAAGAAAATCGGTTCAGCCGTTTGAAAGTTATCAGCTCTTTTAAATAAATAATTAATATGGCTTCCGCATGGTGTAATTGTCAACATACATATTATATGATGTTTTTTAAGTTAAGATTTTGGCAAGGCACCGTATTTAAAAAAAAATTTGTTTTGTATTTTCAATGTATTTTATCAGGTTTTGAAAATGGGGGCAATGGGGAAAAGGGGGGAAACCTTTTTGCAGGAACGTTCAAGGTTTCTCAGGATGACTCTTTTAAAAACGGGGAAAAGTTTACAAAAACAACTTACGGTCGTTGTAACAAAAGGGGGCTTTTTATCCAACCCATTTCAGTTTGAGCGAGCTCCTGAAATCGGATCTCGCGCGTCGGTGATGGCCACAAAGGCTTTCAGCTCAAAATAAACACGAGTCGGGGGTCGCTGCAGACCACAGGCTAGACACTGAAAAAATCTAGACAATCGCCATTGCACAATCAGTGTTCCGTAAAAGTTAAACTCCTTACAGTTCATAAATAAATAAAAGTTTATTTAGCTCATAAAATAAAACACACTATAAAAAGAAAATGCCAATTTATTATTAAAATATTAATAGAATTTTGTGTGTGAGCTAAAGGGCCTAAAGTAAACTCCAACTAAACATAAATGTGTGTATTTTTGACCTCCGACCCAAAAAGAGGGGTGATATATGTTTGACGTGTGTATCTGTGTGTATGTGTATCTGTGTATCTGACTGTGGCATTGTAGCTCCTAAACTAATGAACCGATTTTAATTTTTTATTTGTTTGAAGGGTGGCTTGATCAAAAGTGTTCTATAAACCAAGAAAATGGGTTCAGCCGTTTGAAAGTTATCAGCTCTTTTCTAATTACTGTCACCTTCAATTGTCGGGGGTGTTATAAATTTTTAATTTACACTTGTTATGTAAATTGTTTCTACAGCCCATATGGTTAGGTACTTACACATCAGCGAATTTGAAAGTAAACATAAATCTGGAGTTGGTGCAGACCAAAGACTAGACATTAGATAAAACCTGGATAATTAGAATCTATTCTTGTACAATGCATGTTTCTTTTATGATCTTATTTGATGATGCAGCCTAATCCTAATAATAGCCTAAGATGGAAGCGGGCTTGGAGGGGGTATGGCTTGAAAAATAAATGAAATAGAATAGGGTTTGAAAATCTCATCGCATACGAAGACACTAAATTCGAAACCCATCACAGACCTCAGACAAACACGAAAATCCCTAATGAAGATAATTACAAAAACGAAAAGTACAAGATGGCGGGAAAAATATAATTCTCATTTTCGTTACAAACGTAGGCTTTTTGTTTCGAAGTCTTTGAGCCCCGAAATCAGATCCCCTGTTCTAGTAAGAGCTTGCTTTAGCTTTCAGAAATTCAGGTTTCGCTAATGAGGTTACAATATATTATTAACGTGTTACACGAGTATATAATGTATGTTAAAATCTGTTCACTTAATTCGTTTTCTTCAGAAGCTTTAATTATTAAGGGTTTCTTCACGTTTTGCGATCTTTTTTTTAAAAAAATTCCCTGTTTACTGGTGCTAAAAGATATATTGTTATCTGCCAAATTTCATGATTCTAGGTCAACGAGAAGTACCCTGTATGTTTTGATTCCCTTAACGGATCTTGACAGACAGACAGACAACGAAGTGATCATATAAGTATCATTTTTTTTCTCAAAAGATACTCAAAAAGCATGTAATACGGAAAAACTACCTGATTAACTTAATCTTAATGACAAATTATTCTCTTTGAAATCTCTCGTAAAAGTTGTCAAGTCTTTAGAAGTTTCACCTCTTTTCCATTTTGCGTTGAGTGCAGGATTGCGCTTAGCGAGCCATTATAAGTTATCTACTCATTTTCCCCTCTACTTTCTCGTTAACTTTTAGATCTACTGAAACTGAAGCTTGCTCGTTCTACTTACTTTGATCTAATACAATAATCTTCTTTATACTATACTACATGTATTACAAAAATTTTAAAGAGTGCTTATAAAATACAGGGTGTAATTAAAACGCTAACAAAAATGAAAATATTTGATCGCACTACGAGTATGATTATCCGCAGCTGATAAGATATCACAAAAATTCTGAAAAATAAATGAAAAAAATCTGTATTTGTTAAAAATTTGCAATGTAGTATTACCAATAAAATATCTGAATGACGCTAGAGGTCAACGAACGTTGCATAAAAAGGTGCCGTGGGGCTAATGCCACGTCGTAGGGCTGGGCATTGACCCGATTTTTGCACGCCATAATATGCTTTAAAAAATGACTGCTAAGTTTTTATAGGATAACATCTTCCGTGCAGATGGCTAATCTCTATGGAGATGGGACGCCGTAGCCAAATTTAGATCAAGAGGACATTATCATCATCATGATCCACCCATCACCGGCTCACTACTGAGCACAGGTCAAAATGAGAAAACATTGATAGGATAAACAAAAAAAACTTATAAATCACTTACGTATTACACGTCATATAAAATTCGTTCTCGGTGACTGATAAGTAAAATAAACTTTATGAGGTACAGCATAAACTTGCAAAATTAAATCAGATTATATGCTCATGTAAAAGTGAACGGGTAGGTACTTGATTAAAATTTAGTAACTCATCACATAATGCAGACATTTTCATTTTACGATTCAACCAAGCTGCCAACGAGACACGGAGTTACCATAGAACGATTACCAGCGATATAAATGTTTCACTAGATGGGGCGCTTCATAATAATGCTGATACGCAGACAACGTAGCACTGCAGAGTACAGATTTTGCAGGGCAGGCCAGGACCGTATGCTGCGACGTATTTAACACATATATATATACACATATTTATATATAAGTAACAGTGACTTGTTTTAGTTAGTACAAAGAATAGACGTTTCTGAGTTGACGTGCATGCGTCGCGTAGAAATCTCTGTTGACACTACAACGCGATGCAGAGCTATTCACACATGTCTATGTCGCACGTGCCTGTGCCGTAGCGTACGCAGCTTTTAGTACATTTATGCATTACGCTCAGCTGAATGCACTTTAGACGTAGTCCGTTTCTACGAATACACGTAAATAAGAACAGGCTATTGTCGCTATAGACACAGTTTACGACGACGAACTACTAACAAAACGTCAAAGTTTCGACGTCACTGGTAGGTCAAATCGAGTCTTTTAGTATATTTGACGTAGGTAGCCCTATTGTAGCCCTATTTTCATCTGACTTTACGTCATCATAGCCTAATGTTTGACATATCGTCAACCAGAGTCAAACAGAGAGTTCCCCACTCTAGTTCACTCTGCCATAGGAACTTGGTAAAACTAGCTATACCTACTTTATTTAGAGTTAACGCGCAAGTTTAATTCTTACAAACAGCAGAGTGTCTAAAGCGGACTACGATTGACAGGAGTGAGGACACCAATGTTCGTGGGAACATGTTGTTACTATGAAGCGCCTTATCTAGTGGAACATTTATATCGCTGACGACGCCCGTCCTCATAAAAGTTGTCGTAAAACTTTTTTATATTTATATCCAAAAGGATTTTACTTCCTCCCCCATTTTTCCGATACTTATAATTTGTTACATCGATTTTCAATACACGAACTTAGTTTGTGATAAAAGTTTTCTTTATCTTTTCGATCCCAGTGGCATATACAGATGTTTTATTTCGCGTGCCTTACTTAATATTGTTTTCCGTCTGTCTGTCTGTCTGTCTATCGGTCCATTCATACGTCGATCAACCTGTCCGTCCGTCCGTCCGTAAAAGTATACTAGTTACAGTAGCGGTGAAGTAAGAGCCACTCTACTAGCAAATGTATTGTTACATTACATTGTAATACATTTATGACACGATTAGTTTAAATTTTAAATATGATTAAATATAATAGTAGGTACTATTAGGTAGTTATTATAACTAAACAATAACCAAAAACCACAATTTGAATGACTAAAATCTATAGGTGCTAAATTAATTATTAAAATACTCGTTTTGTTTAATTCAATTAATATTCAATTAATTTAAAATTGATGAAGTGGAATAATTGAAGATTGGATTGATTAAAGGGCGACGCACACACGCTGTAGTATCTGTACACACTGTCGTACCGGGCTGGACGTTCAGAGCACAGAATAATATACTCATCATCATCATTATCAACCGATAGATGCCCACCGCTGGACTTAGGTCTCTTGAGGAACTTCCGTACACCACGGTTTTGCACCCCTGCCATCCAGGGATTCCCTGAGACCCGTTTGATTGTTCACTTAGTAGGGGTCTTACAACGCTGCGCTTTCCGGTACAAAGTCGCCATACCAGCACCTTGGGACCCCAACGTCTATCTTTTAGGGTTCTGTACCTCAAAAGGAAAAACGGAACCCTCATAGAATCACTTTGTTGCCTGTCTGTCTGTCTGTCCGTCCGTCCATCCGTCGTGTCTGTCAAGAAACCTGTAGGGTACTTCTCGTTGACCTAGAATCATGAAATTTGGCAAGTAGGTAGGTCTTATAGCACAAGTACAGGAATAAATCTGAAAACTGAGAATTTGTGGTCACATCGTTTAAAAAAAATGTGTCAATTTTCAAAGTAAGATAACTATACCAAGGGGCGTATCATATGAAAGGGCTTTACTTGCACATTCTAAAACAGATTTTTATTTATTTTTAAACATAATAATTTTTGATTTAACGTGCAAAATGTTGGAAAAAATACCCGAGTACGGAACCCTCAGTGCGTGAGTCGCACTTGGCTGGTTTTTCGAACTATGTGGTCTACCCATTGCCATTTCAGCTTCGCAACCCGATGAGCTATGTCGGTTACTCTGGATCTCCTCATTTCTAATTTCACGTAGAGAAACTCCAAGCATAGCTCTCTCCATCACCCGCTGAGTGACTCTAAGCTTTCTTATGAGGCCCATAGTTAGCGACCATTGTTTTGGATCCATGTATCATCACTGGCAACAGACACTGTTCGAAGACTTTAGTTTTCAAGCACTCGAAGCTTTCCGAACGCCTCCCAGCTGACTCGAATTCGGCGGCTAATCTCTTTCTGGAAACTTATATAAGTCAGAGTACTTATAAGAACGTACATTCTGTGACCATGTTAGTAGAATTTGTTCCAAGCACCAAACGAACTACACGTCATTATCATCTTCTTATCGACTGTAGCTTATTATTGAAAATAGTCGTGATAATTTCGTTTATATTTAATTAAAAGTTTTTATCAATAAAATTAAATAATATGTGCTAACAAGAACATCAATGTACATGTTCAGAATAGGAAGGCATACTATTTACCACCACAAAGGAAATGTAAACCAAAACCCTTGTCTGCAATATTGGCGGGAACCCGAAGCAGCACCTCGTTAACAATTCGCTTACGACTGTCGAGTGCTTTGATTGTTTACTGTTCACTGTAAACATCTTGTTAATGTTATTTCCTTTGGTTACGTGACACCGAGATGAACCAACTACGCAGAAATTCTAACCTTATGTACCAAGCACAATTTCTATCGTGTATGGAGTACACTGCAGCCATTTATGGATTGGCGCTGCCAAGTACAAGCTTGATGCATTGGATTCAATGGATCGTCGTTCTAGAAGACTCTTTGGCGAGTGACGACCAAGTGTTGGTCAATTCTAAGCTTTGAAGTTTGGAACATCAGAACAAGATTGCCTGTCTGTCGGTATTCTACTGGATATATTTGCGAGAGTGTGCTAAAGAAGTAAATCTAGTTTCTCCTTGACATTTTATTTTCAAACCGAGAGGCATCACCAATTTCTGCACACTTATATAATCAAAATTCCATTGACTCGTACAATGCGATTTGCTTCCTCGTTTCTAATACGCACTGCTACAATTTGATTATCCTGTAATTGCTTACTGTTCATATTCAAATAGGCAAATCTTTTATCCCGGAAAATCAAAGAGTTCCCATTTTTAAAAACTTAAACCCACGCGGACGAAGTCCCGGCATAATCTATTTACTAATAAATTGCACCACAAAACAAGTATAAATTAAAAATTTATAACTCCCCCGACAAGTGAAGGTTACAGTAACTAGAAAAGAGCTGATACCTTTCAAACGGCTGAACCGATTTTCTTGGATTATAGCTAAGAACACCCTCGATCAAGCCACCTTTCAAACAAAAAACTAAATAAAAATCGGTTTATTAGTTTAGGAGCTACGATGCCACAGACAGATACACAGATACACACGTGAAACTTATAACACCCCTCTTTTTGGGTCGGGGGTTAAAATAACGTTTTGGATTTTTCTATAATCAAATAATTCTATGGAAAGATAAGAGGATCTGGGTGACAACGTGCGGATTTTTACGGCATCTTCACCGTCTTTATCTCACATCCGTATGTAATCATTGGCAACACGCACTGTTCGAAGACTTTTTTCTACAGGCATTGAGGAGTTTCGAACAAAATATAGACACTTTGATGCTTGATAATCATCATAAACCGTTAATTTACATTATAACGCCCAGCTTAAATAAAGATCTGAAACATACGAATTAAATGGAGCCGCGGGCCGATAATAATCGAATTTATACCGTGTAATAACAATATATTACTTTTTATGACGATTTCATAACGATCTACGGGGACCGCGCGCATATTTCACTGGTCCCGAATGGATGTGGTTGTCACATATTCAAGGGCCATTCTGAGGGGTTTGCAGCTTTGAAATATACGTGGGATTGAGGAGATCCGTCGGGATTTGTACCGAGTGTAGCGTGGAGACTGAATTGCTGATGCACTTGCTAATGCTGAAAATTGTTTATAGGATTTGTAAGGAACCGTAAGCTTAATTTGCTATAATCCGCCAAACCAGACAAATGTATATGGTGCAACATGCAGCATGCGATATGCACCACCCGCCCTCCCACTGCTAAACATGCAGGAGAAGCCAGCCACCAAACAAGCAATACGCACCACCACACAAATCACAAATTTTCTAATTTGTAACTAAGTACTGTAAGGTCTACATCTCCTGAGAATGCTCCGGTGTCGGAGCGAAACGTGAGTCGAGTGGTTTTGGGATTTGTGTGGTGCTGCGTGGTGGTGGAGCGTATTATTGGTTTGGCTATAGCAAACTAAGCATCACACTTGGATTTCTAATTTTGTTTTATTATGCTCGCTCGACTTCATACCTAGGTACATTACACGTGTAGCTAAGCAAAAATTATTTTTTACTTTTTAGTGTTTGTGGTTTTTGAAGTCGGTTTTATTTTTCTTTTTTTTATTCCATTGCAAGTTAGCCTTTGACTGCGATCTCTTCACTGCGTCACAAATGCAAATCAGAGTACACGACTCATTAAATTCAGTCTAGGCAATGAGATGTGTCAGAAAACACAAGGGAACAAGGTATAATTAGAGGATCTCTAATTGCTTATGAGTTGCTAACAAGGACTCCTAATGTAAATTTTTAATGACGGACGGACGGACGGGGATTTTGATGGAGTTCATTAAAACTTGAAAGTGATACTTTTACGCCCTTTTGTTTCCAATTTGTCACGTGGATAACGATGCCATGGCTGCCATGGTGAAAAAATGATATTTTATACTTTGATATTCGATAGACTGTTCAATAGGTAGGTATACCTATTTACCTAAATTATTGGTTTATTTTGCCTGTTAAATAATGAAGTAAAACGATATTATATTCATACTAGCTGACGCCCGCGACTTCGTCCGCGTGGATTTAGGTTTTTCGAAATCCCGTGGGAACTCTTCGGTTTTCCGGGATAAAAAGTAGCCTATGTGCTAATCCAGGCTATTATCTATCTCCATTCCGAATTTCAGCCAAATCCGTCAAGTAGTTTTTGCGTGTAGGAGTAACAAACACACACACACACACACACATACAAACTTTCGCTTTTATAATATTAGTGTGATTAAACAAATTTTAGATACTATCTAATACACCCAGACTTCGCTTGTATGTGATTTTGGGGGTTCCGTGCCTTAAAAGGAAAAACGGAACCCTTATAGGATCACTTTTTGTCTGTCTCTCTGTCTGTCCGTTCGTCGTGTCTGTCAAGAAAACCTATAGGGTACTTCCCGTTGACCTAGAATCATGTTGACCTATAAAGGTATTATAAGTTATCTTGCAATCACTGTAACCAGACAAAAATTGCTTTTAGGTCAAGAATACAAATGAATGAAACAAATCAAACTTAAATTCTAGCAAACGTTACATTTTGTACTTATTTACGTAATTGTATATTTTTATTGCAATCGTTAATATTTCCAGTCAGTAAAATTCGATATTAAAAAGTTTTTATCGACAAGATTTTATTGGCAATACTAAAATAGCTGTTTCATATCGAATACGACGCTTTATCGCTTCATTTCCTAAGATCAAGGACTTTTAATATTGAAACGAGTCCAATAGCTTACGGGTGTTCACTCACTAGTAACTCAAGACAGGTTACACTTCGGATGCACTTTAAGTGCGTGCCGAAACCATCAACAAATGAATGAATTGAATTAATGAACGATGCATGAATGCATTGGTAGTGAACAGTACGACAGACAGCAGGATAGCTGATAGACATAAACTTTTATATATCCACCTAATCCATATTTAATATTATAAATGCGAAAGTGTGTCTTTCTGTCTGTCTGTCTGCTACCTTTTCACGGCCCAACAGTTTAACCGATTCTGACGAAATTTGGTACAGAGTTAGCTTACATACTGGGGATGGACATAGTCTACTTTTTATCCCGGAAAATCAAAGAGATTCCCACGGGATTCCCAAAAACCCATCCGTTTAACCGATTTGTATGAAATTTGGTACCGAGGTAGCTTGCGTCCCTGTTATTGACATAGGCATTTTCATTCCCACGGGATCTTTAAAAACCTAAATCAACGCGGTCGAAGTTGCGGGCATACTCTAGTTCACGATATTTTTAAAAACTGAAACTTAGACGAAGCCGCGGGCATCTTGTTATGTAACTTTTGGATTGGATCATAAGCTGCAGTGGGTTTGGTTTTGCTCTACGAGTATAATAAAGTGTGTGATGACCTTTAATATTGAAGCAAATCAAATAATCTTACACTTGGAATCCTTTTGAAATGCTCTCTTAAGAAATAAGAAATGTCTTTCGACAGGGGTCGCTAGATGTTTAAAAGGATTTCGTACGAACTAGAGATGGATCATTTCACACATAGCATGTGAAAAGCTTTTTCATATGTAGCATTTGCTACTTTACTTAAAGTAGCATTAAAAATCACCAAGCAAAATTTTCGAAAATTATCACATTTAATCCCGCTTTATTGTTTAAATTTCGTACGCGCGGTAACTAACCTGAGCTAAGAGCGCGCGAGCGAGAACATTTGCATCGCTAAGTTGCAGAAAACAATAGTTTGCTATGTCTCACGGAAAGCGAATTTTAGACTTAGGTACAGCCATACGTGCAAAAATTCACTTGAAATGAAAAACCGCTTTAAATGGGAAAATAGCAGCGCTTATTGATTGTCATAGTTTCTAGTTAAATTAATGTAACAAACGTAAGTGGGAAAATTTAAAACTCACTTGTGAAATCACTGTGAAGAAAAATTATGATTTCACCAAATAAAAACGAATTTAAAAGTAGCAATAATGTCTCTAGTATGTTAGGAAGTGTTTCACTGATAAGAAGTTTTAGAAATAGACATTTTAAACGCTGCTTGAAAGGAATGCCAGATATTTATTCCTTCTACCTCATTTCAGCTTTAGTGCTTTGTACTTTGTTATTAAATAAAATCGCTCTCTTTCTACCTGCATCGTATTTCTCATTGTTGAGGGTCGTAACTGCGTTCTGTTATTCACATAATATGGGAAGGAGTTCTCTTTGGATAATAATGTGGTAAGTGATCAGATCAGATCCTTCCACATGCAACTCAACTAAGAGAGTGTGATTTCGAACTTAAAGAGTTCATCTCTAATTTATCAAATTGTACCGTAAGTTTAAAACCGGCCAAGTGTGAGTCGGACTCGCGCACTGAGGGTTCCGTACTCAGGTATTTTTTCCAACATTTTGCACGATAAATCAAAAACTGTTACACATAAAAATAAATAAAAATCTGTTTTAGGATGTACAGGTAAAGCCTTTTCATATGATACCCCACTTGATATAGTTATCCTACAGACAACAAAATGATCCTATAAGGGTTCCGTTTTTCCTTTTGAGGTACGGAACCCTAAAAACGCAGTGGTAACAGAAAATACAGTCTCCAGTTAAAAGTGTTAAACAAGCACGAGTCAGCATCGCCCGCGGCTCGAAGTTAGCTGTCTTCAGTCACAAAGTTTGTGCACAGTTGTAACTTCACTGTTGAACAAACAGATGTCTTGAATTGTAATAACAGATTTTACTTCATACTTTCCATACCCTCTCTCTTGTGTCTTATATTCCTCATTTATTAACCCCCGACCCAAAATGAGGGGTGTTATGAGTTTGACGTGTGTATCTGTGTTTCTGTCTGTGGCATCGTAGCTCCTAAGCTAATGAACCGGCTTTAATTTAGTTTTTTTTTTGTTTGAAAGGTGGCTTGATCGAGAGTGTTCTTAGCTATAATCCAAGAAAATCGGTTCAGCCGTTTGAAAGTTATCAGCTCTTTTCTAGTTACTGTAACCTTCACTTGCCGGGGGTGTTATAAATTTTTAATTTACACTTATTAAGATTGTAACTCCTTTCGTCAGTCACAATTGTAATTTTTTTTGGGCTAGACTATCGCACGACGACTGTTAGAACACGATTCCGATGTTCCTATAATGACACGAAGCGATGTGAGGCGAAGTGTAAATTGGGCTCGCATTTTCTTTAGCTTCTTACCTCGGGTCCATGACCATGCGCACGCCGAATTTCAAAAATAAAGCGGGATTAATATAATAATTACACGACAGACAGAACAACGACTAGACCTTCTCGAAAAACAAGCCAGGGAGAGAAATATCGTTATTTTTGGTGTCGAGGAAAAAGAACAGAATTACGAAGATTTACATAATAATATTCTCAAGATATTCAGTGATATTATGAAGATAGATTGTACTAGTTTTGAAATACAAGGTATAAAAAGAATTGGTAAAAAATGCGATAAACCTAGACCCGTTATTGTTACACTTTCGACATACAGGAGAAAAATTGAAATTTTACGCAACAAAAAATCACTTGAACATTTAAATTACTACATAAAAGAAGACTACCCACCAAAAATTTTACAGAAAAGAAAACAACTTCAAGAAATGGCGAAGGAAGAACGGGAAAAAGGCAAAAAAGTTATAATCATATATGATAAGTTAATTATCGTTCCAGAAAAAGAGAGAAGTGAAAACACAAAACGAGGAAATAAACGCAATCTCTCTGAAACTCCTCCCGATAAGCATGGTAAAAATACAAGGAAACCCAAAAAGACGACTCAACCTCATAAAAACAACAACCTGACATCTTACTGGACCAACAAAGACATCCCAAATGCATGAATACATGAATCCAGACGCTGCAGCAACACCTTAACATAGGTACAAACAGTTAGGCTTAGTTAATGTAATACTTACTTACAATATAAGGTGCCACCCTCCTCCTCTTCCAAGACGGCCGGTCACCGTGGAGGAGTAAGACCACAACCCCCCCGGTTCGAAAATAGATATCAATCACCACCATTTAAAATACCATGCATATAATATAATAATTTTATGATAAATGCATATAGGATAGAAACAGGATTTATTTACATAATTGAACAAAACGGAATGTACTTATGAAAGGAAAATTTTGGAATACCTACTGATTACTAACGCGAGGAATCAAAGGAAGAAATAATATGAAAAAAAAAAAAAAAAAAAATTACCTAATGTATATAATTATTACGGATTTTTCAAGATTTTGCATTGAGGAAAAATACAAAAAATTAAGAGAACCGGAGGGAGGCCTTATACCCAAATATGGGATCCTTATCTATATTGTATA